>NC_134173.1:17965518-18602904 GCF_964188355.1 Buteo buteo | reverse complement strand
CATTACACATTACACACATTTAAGGATAACTTCTTCGCATTAATAATGTAAATGATACAACACTGTTTATTGCTTATGTCAGGCATGTAAATTTAAATCCAGACAGCCTTCAGTAGCTAAACCTCTGTGGTTCAGGGTTTGCTTAGGATCTGGTAGAACACCATTTTAAAAAGTGTATAAACAGTTGGAGCAAGTTTGTACCTGCTCATAGAAACAAAACCCATCAACTTTGCTGGGGGGCAGCAGTTCACTTTTGTAAGTACCTGCAGTGGAAAGTCCTGAGATGTTGACATAGGATCAAGTTTACATCACTTCTCTATTGTATGTAACGGTCTGTACCCATTCCAGGTGTAGGGAGTTTACTGCTTTAAGTCACACCCCTAGTCATTTATTTGCAGCAAAATTAGCTGCTGGAGCAGGCAGGCTTACTCTTTACTTACAAAGAATGTTCTTGAAAATACATTTTCCAGCAAGAATAAGCGCCAACTAAAATCAGTGTGCCAAACCCAATCTTAGTGAGAATAGGTTTCCAGTATAACCACCTTTTTCTTTTTCTTTCAGTCTCATTTAGCTTCTGCTTCATCTGCTGCAGCTTCTGTGCTGTGTTAGCTTTTCTATCCTCTCGCAGTCGTTTTCGGACAGTACTTAAATAAAAAAAAAAAAAGGGACATCTTAAATTGTAGAACAGGAAAAAAGGCCATTAAAATATTAAAACAAACCTCTTCCCAACACACTCCCAATAGTTAACCCACCAGTAGTATATGGCAGCAGTACATAAAATGTAAACCAAGCAATCTTTATTCTGTTTTAACAACCTTGATGTGGACAGTTTCAGGTCAGTGAAGCCCCATGAAGTAAGTAAATGACGTATGTAAAGATGTAAGTGGTGCTCGACCTACGTGTTCAGCAGGGAACAGAATGAACTAATTATCCGAGCTTAGTCTTTCACCCCTGTCAGTGCCCCACTTGGTGGCAGATATTTTTTGCACGGGAGCTGCTTTTATATGCAAGGTCAGGTACCACGTGCAAACATTCACAGTATTTAAGCACGTGCCTCCACTGCAGGGTCACGCTAGCCTCGCTGGTATATTGATCCTAACCTACTTACATCTGCATGCAGATTTAATGCTGCTCATCTTAGGCTGTAAACCAAATCTTGATCAAAGACACAGGCTTAAAATCAGTTGTGTGTTGTTACACTATCGGGGCCACCTTGTAATTCTTGTCTCCAAGAGTATCCTCACAATCTCTAAGAAAGCGTAACTCGACACAAAAAACCGCTTTGGTTGTCCAAGCCACAGCACACAAACACCACACTCGCACCCATGCCCCACTTCTGCTTGTGAGGGGCTCCTTCAAACATCTACAGAATCGCTGTCATTCTCCCTCAAAACACTCATAAAGACATGGAAAGATACACTTGTCGGGGCATTCAGCACAACATCTGTTACTTCAGAATGTCAGTCTGTCCACACTGAACCGCGGCATCTCATGTCAGACTGCAGCCCTTTGGGACAGACATGCCTCCTCCTCCTCCTCCTCCTTCTCCTCTGCACTGCACGGCCCCCAGTCCGGTGTCTGGGTCTCTGGCTATGGATCCACATTTGCCTGCCCTCAGGGCGGGACGGTGGAGCGGGGAGGAGGCAGGCCAGAGTGACACAGCGCCTCAAGGGGCAGCAGTTCGGATGGTAATTCCCAACACAGCAGCTCACAGCTGAGGCATTAGTACTCATGAGGCACACAAACTTGACAGAGAAAGACAAATTCACATGACGCAGCTAAAGCACAGAAATCTACTCACAGTGGTAGATTTCACAGGAGCAGAGGGTAACACATGGCTTCAATGACACGATTTCAATCACCATACAGAAAGTGGTAGGTGATAAAGACTTTGTACTTCTGAGGTATCATATATTTTTCCAAACAGAAGTTTGCATTCTATTTAAAAATCACTATCAAATTACACTGGGCACTTTTAGGACCTAGTTCACACTGCCCAATAGAATTCACAGACAGCCTGTAGGAAAATGCTTTCAAGCATGACATTTAGCTGCTTCAATTAGAGACATTTGTTTTTCTTCTCTTGACCTTTAAACAATAAAACTTAGTCACAAGGAATAATTGAAGTTGTATTTTTGAAATAATTAAATAAGACCGTCAAATACCACCTGTCCTTTCCCTCTACTGAAGAAATATATTGAAGTTTTCTTATGATAAGAAAAACATACATTCAGCCTTTTAAGAGAGTGTATCTGCTTTCTAAATTGTTTCTTCATCTTGCCTACCTTTCAATGTTTCCATCTGTGATGTCTTGAACCTTATTGGACAGGTCAGTATTAATTTTCTCCATTTGATCTTTGTTCTCCAGGCCTATGCTGTTCCCATTGTATTTCTCTGTGGTTATTTTGTTTGGGTGCGGAGGAGACTGCTCAGAACTTGGTGCTTGGTCCTCCTTAGAAAGCTCCTTCCACCGTTTCTGCAAACAAGGAGAACATATTTCAAACACTCCCCTAACACTGAAGGCCCTCTTTGCCCAAGATGTCTTCCAACAAAAGAGTCAAAGAAGTAGATTAAAGGAACTACTAGGAAAAAAAAAATAAATTGCTCGATGAAGAAATAAGGTTAGGTGAAGATGCGTCCTTTACAACAATGATCCCTTTTTATATTTCTCCAGGATGATGCTACTGTGAAGGTATGAGGCCACTAACTTCGGGGTTTGTACTGTCCACAGTAGCTCCACAATGAGGAAGGAACTTGGCTTGTGAAGTCCTTCATTGTCCAGCACTTTCCATCTCTCTCTACAGGCCTACGCTGTGCTGTTACTTTTCATGGCTCCAAAACACAGTAGGACCTTGCGTGCAAGAACTGCCTAAAAAGAGAGAACTGGAAAAATTTGCAACACCAATGAAAAAAATCTAGGGTTATTTACGCCAAAGTCATGACCTACTATTTCATCTAGTGGTCCATTAGCCCAGAGATCTACTGCTATCATAAAACAGATATTCACCTTGTTTTGAGAAGTAATCTGAAATTAGATGGAAGGAATAAAAAATAAAATAAAAAAAAAAGATCAGAAGTAAAACTGGTTTGCTAGATCTCTGTCCTAATGATCAATAGTCTGAAGGATTTCTAGACTAGAAAGGTAGAAGGAAACTAGAAAAGTAACAAGGAGGAAAAGAACCGCCCCTAAAAAAACCCAATCAGTTCTTTCCTCACACAGATCAGCCAGCCTGTAAAGATACAGAATACCATGGGGGGAAAAAAAAATCAGCTACTTTTAAATGTCTATGATAAGGAAGATGAACTGAAAATTGACTTTCACAAAATAAGTGTTAGATTCTCGTCTGTGGAATGAATTCAAGACTGCCGGTCTAAACTAAATATCAAACTTGGAAAGTGATGTCAAAAAAAACCCCAGCTACTTATAGATGAACTGCTGGCAGAACAAGCTTTAACAATGAACCAACTCCTCCACTGCAGAAGGAGCTTCCACTATAGATCTGGAATTCACAAAGGGAGTTTTCATGCACAAGACACTTCACTGTCAGAGGTTTTCTTTGTTTTGTCTTAAAAAAACAAAAGCCAAAAAAGAAACAGCCACTAACAAATGGAAATCCATTTAGCAGCTCCCTCTTATTGTCATGGAAAAAGGCCTTTTGGAAGACATAGTTGCTGACTAAGATGAATACTGATTTCATCTGGAGTGATAAGCCACACAGGAAGAACTGAAACCAGAGACAATTTTACTACTCTTGTCAAACAGAAGGAATTTCCTACCAAGAATTCTATTTTAAACATATAATAACAACAGATCAAATGGCTGGTAATTTTAAGTTTAAATATCTATGACAAGACTACGTGAATGGCAGGACTGGTAAAATAACGTACAGCTTGGAGCAGACAGACACAGAGGGTTGTGTTGCTAAATCACCTTTGCCATTTTATGACAGTACCTGCAACTTTACAAAAAGAACGACAAAAGCATATCTCGGGAACTGAAGTACTATACTGCCTCTTGTGAAATTATGGCTGGAAGAAATGAAGAAGTGATGAAATGCGATTTAAGATTATAACTGTCCTTAAATTATAACCAAAATGCCTGTGCAGGGGAGCTAGACTTAGGGCCTGTACTGCCTCTTGGAATGAAGGGACACAACGGAAAGGCATGTTAGGATGTTCAGTTGACATAATCAGATGAATATCAGATACAGTTTTTGGATTTACAAGTTTCAGTACAAAACTATAACATTCTTGTTCTCTGTCTGCAAAGCACATCTATGGATCTAAGGAATTCAACCTTCTTTGTCCTTTCAAAGCCACAAATTTGTTTTCCAGAGACCACTCATTTCAACAGATTTTTCTGAAAGAGTGATGATAAGTTATTCTACTATGTTGTTAAAGCAATATTAACTTATCTTTATTACAAAGGAATTTTACAGAAATGAGTATTTCAACCTTGTTCCACCTCAGCCATTTTATATAGTGCAGTGCTGTAGCATAATTGGAAGCAAGTAATTGTTTCAGCTACAGCACCATGCAGCGGCACACCAACCACACACCTCTGCAGGCCTTCAGGGCAACCTCGGCAAGTGCCTGATCCTTCCTTTCAGTCACGGGTGGAAACCCTACTGGTGCTGAACGAGGAGAAGAGACTCCTCTCCCCCACACAGGCGCTGCAGTTGCAGCCACTAGCTGTAAGCAAGTAAAGGTTTTCAAGTATACGTTGTGTTTGTCTGCAGAGTTTACTGACTTCCGAAATCCGTGGAGACGTCAGAGGTGAACATTTGGTTAATGTTATATTAGAGAAGCGTTCAATGACTTCATGACCTCCAGTTGCTAGCAGAGAGAAGTACACCTGTACTCTCACGCCCTGGACAGTACAACTGTTCCATATGCAGGAAAAAACCACGATCTAGCTGACCTTGAAAGAAGAAATAGTCCTATTAAGTACTGCCAATTGATTTTCTGCACATGACCCTAAGGCCATAAGAGAAAAGCACCAGGACAGCTACCTGCACTGCAGAAAACACTGGTTTAAGAAAGATCATCTGAACAATCATAACAAGAAAAAGAAAAAAAGAACAAATGAGACGTGTGCCTTCATAGGCATTCTCTTAGTATGAGGAAATAACACACTTGAACCTGACAAGCAATATTCTGAGTTGACAATGCTTCCTTCTATACAGAAACAAGAAATCCTGTGATCTAGATGGGTAAGTGCGGGAACCAGAGCTGCTCGCAGTTTGGAGCACAGCTTTTTAAAAAACAAAGCACAAAAATTATTAGAAAGAATACCATCATACCACCAGAAACAGCTTCCAGAAAATAAGGAGGCTAAATTGCTGTTAGTGTTATGATGAATCATGCAGTGCCACATGCCCAATTCTAAGCATGTGGCACAGGTGTCAGACTAGCAGCACACTACCTAGGTGTTGATTAGTAATCGTGCAAAATTATTTCTTTATTTACATAGCAAGTCAAGAAACATTTGTCAAAGAGAAAAATCTGACAACTACCAGAACCACAGAAAAGAGGAAATGTGTTTTAGCTTATCTGCTTCATTCACAATTTTAAGAAATCAACAAAATAAAAAAGCCCTAGCATATGAAAGCAGAATTAAGTCTGTTTCGCAGCCTCTCCCCCCAGTCCTCCCTTCCACCTAGCCCAAGCCATTCAAAATAGCTATAGCTACTCTTACATCTGAAAGCTGCACTAATAGTGAGATTCGGTAATCTGTTTGCCCCAAAACTCATTATATTTGGCTAGATGCTACTAACTGTAACACATGACTGTCAGGAAAATACATAGCAAAGTTCAAGAAATCATAAAAAGATCCTTACTATCTTTTCAAAGTTATACTGGGCATTACTTTTGCTTTTCAATATTAAAGATATAGATTTAAACTTTTTTTTTTTTTAAACATTTGTACAGTCAAGTTATTTTTATATTTTATCTAAGAGAGAACAAATACATAGGATTAGAAGTTTAGCTGATAGAAGGTGCTGATCAGGTACCCTCTAACACCTTCTAGGCATCTACTGAAAACAGCAAATTATTTAAATCCCACAAAGTTACATGTTTTAATACAGTTTGGAGCTCATTTTTAAATACTGTTAGCAGTCTACTGTTTATGTTTAAATACACGAGCTAAACATTTACCTGTATAGTTGAATCCCCCATTATAAATTTTGCTCCTTCTATTACAGCCATATATGAAAATCTTAGTTGATCAGGAGTCTGAATAAGTCCCATACGGTATTTTCTCATATCCAGTAATACCTTCTTAATATCTACAGAAAATGGGTCTTTTTTTTCCATCTGTAAAGAAAGTTACATCAAAAGTGTCATTGCTATTGAAAGGAAGACAACATAGAAAAAATAACTATAAGTAAAAATTAGTCATAAAATTAAATCTAAAAATTAATTTCTTCATACTATGTTTCTATTACTTATATATGAAATTAATATCTCAAATGATTTCTAAATTGTTTTTACAGGAAAAAAGCAAACCATCTAATGAAAGCTTATTATGAACAAATCAATGATCATGTATTAACAAAATAAATCAGTACCCTAATACCAAGTCTTAAAATTAAGAAACTTAGATATGCTTTATTTTATTCAGGCATGTATTTGTACTTTGAAATAGGACTGCGAGAATCAGAACCGTAAAGCAGTATTTCCCACTGCTCCTGAATGGAAGAGCAATTCGGAATGACTGAATGTGGCAGAAGTTTCCTTATTTAAAGCAGAACCCCTAATCCAAGCAATGCACACACTTGTCCCCACACTACATTCACGGGATGTTTTTAACCATGTATCTGCATTTCTTGCAACGTTCATTTTGATTCTTCCAATATTAAAGTATATTTGCATCAAAATGTACACCCATGTTTTCCAAAATGCAGAAAAAAAAGAAAAACTGAAGAAAATATGAAAAATAAGTTGAGAGGACCTAACCAAACCAGAAGACGAGTGTCTTATAATTTAAATGAAATCCTATTTCACCTAACCCTGTGCTGTATTTCTATACAGAGCACAGCCAAAGAGAAAAAGTCTGTGTCTGGACTTTAAAATCCAACAAAAATTTAAAGATATTTTAAATACTATTTAACATTTAAAGTTAGCTCAAGACATGAGCAGTTATAGATGATGCAGTTCACTGAGTACAGAAAAAAAAAAATCTACTCATTCATGTGGCACTGCAACTGGCTACCAAGCCCCACCTCCCAGAGAGCTGCACAGGTAGGGAAATTCTGCACCATCCTCCATTACACACAGCAGGAGATCCAGGCACATGCCCAAGTTCTCATCCTAGTTCAGATACCAATTTTCTGCAACCTTAAGAAAAGGGGCCTGTCAGACCTGCAAGATATGCCATGTTTAGAGAAAAAGACTTACATATTCAGTTGTCTCAATATATATTCACAAGCCTAACTTTAAGCTCACATTTTAAAAAAACCAACAACTCAACCTCTTCTAAGCATATCTTATATAAAAGGAAAAGAATGCTTACTATTTACTTTCCAGGAAGCTTTGAAAATGCGTAATATACTTCAAGATGGATTTGTAAATGTGTTTCAAGAGCTGTGTTTTTAAACGGTCAAAATACATGAAGGAAAAAAAAAAAGTACGATGTCTTAAAGTTTTCACTGGCATGTCATTAACTTAAATGCTTTTAAAGCCTTCTGACCAAAAAGCCCATATTGGGAAGGGAGGCAGGGCATCAGGAGAAGTAAAGGGGTGACAGAGAAAACAACCAAACACTTACCAGAACAAGACAAGTGTCTACTAATGAAAACGTGCCGGAACGTCCTATCCCTGCACTGCAGTGAATGACTGCAGGTCCGTGTTCAGGACTTAGTGAACCAGACTCTCTGACTTTAAACAGGAAGTTCAGGAATGAAGCTGGGGATTCAGGAACTCCGAAGTCTGGCCATGTAGTATAATGAAAATGGAAGATCATCCTGGACTCACCACTCTAGAAGTGAAAACAAATAAACAATACAACTAGAAAGTATTCTACTTTTCTTTAGTTAGCACACATTTCCCCAATCTAAATCAATAGCTATTTCTTACTTTAAACCTCCCATTTAGACAAACAATCCAATAACTTGGTTCAAACTGGGTAGACAACCAACAGTGCAACATGAAGCAGGTTTTCATCCGTGTTCGTGTTGGTAATTTTCCCCTTTGCAATTATTACCACACACATTTATTTTTTTTATCTTCTCAAACTTCCAATACTGTATTTGGTTTGCTTTACTACTTGCTCCCAAATATTCTTCTTTTTCTACCATTAATGCAGCTTAATGGCTGACAGCAGCTACTAGACTGCTAGCACTAATACCACTGAAAAAAACAACCCGTCAGCATTTTAAACACTCTCCGCTCTTGCTTAGAGCAAATTTTAGTATCAAGAGGTATTAGCAACTCCGTTATACGAACCATACTAGTGAGAGGAGCAGGAAGATTTATGCAAAAGGCCTATAAGAACCCATACAGCAGGATGACTAGTAAGACTTCTGCTGGACATATTCATTCTTTGTAAGTAAGAAACAAGGATTCCAAAACCACGCAGTTCTTTTAGAACCATGCAGCTCCTCTCCTATCATGACCAACTAACTGCAAGTATTGAAATGACAGCAAGAGAGTATGTATATATCTGAAAAGCTTTGATGACAAATTTGGATCGTATTTTTATGGAACTCACTTCAGACCTGCTGTTAAATGCTACTCTTTGCACACTGATTTTGAGACAACTTGATCACTGATGTAAGCTCAGGAATTTTAGAAAGGTTCAGTTATTTTTATCCTCCCTCCATTTCATCTTAGTTTCCACAGAGACTGTAAACCTACAGAAACCTCCACAAAGTCAGAACACAAGAAGGTATTTTAAATATCAATGTATATCAGAAAAGCTATTTTTCTTTTTCAGCAACAGTAAAATATAGCTATGAAATTCAAATAAATTCTACTGTTCTTCATCTGCTCAGTCTGTTTCAACTTCTTATGAGGGACAACTTAAAAAACTCCTTTGTGAAACGAAAATAATCCAGTTCATGGTTACCACAGTAACAGAAGTACCCTCCCATTTTGTCTTTTGCCTTCAACACCTGATACTGCAAGAATGTCAATACTTTCACAGAAAACAGTGGATATTAACATGACTCAAGTCACTCTCAAATGCATAGTTATATTCCAGGAATATTTTGTCTTTTGGCTAAAGGCTCAACAAGGACAACAGAGTCTGATCCATCATATTGGGAAAATAAGTACACAGTAAGATTTCAAAGGGGGGGCAGGGGGGGGGTGTGGTGGAATCTACCAAGGCCTAAATTGCATAAATACACTGGGATTTCCCTTTCTTACTTGTCTGAAGCAAAGAATTAAAAAAAAGTTTGCATTTTCAACTGACATCTTCTTACTGGTCTTCTGCACCCAGTTTTTCAACTAGTGACTTAACTCACTAATCAACTGAAATGACCCATTTGTTAAAAAATCATGAAGGACATACTTTTTTAATGAGAAATCTGGAAATTAAGAGTGGAAGATAACACTCTTAAACAATTTCCTCTAAGAAAAATAATTCATCAATTTACAAACAAAATTAAGAGGAAAACTGGAGAGATGAGCTAAATACACATACTAGGTAAAGCAAAGGTTAAAGCTATTTCTTGTGAATCTAGATGATACTTGGAAACAGTAATCGATACTCCCCCCTCCCTCCCCCCAAATTCTTAAATAGCATTCTAGATGAAAGCCTCCCTTATAGCTCAAGAAGGCAAAAATGCCTTTAGCTATAGAAAACAAAGGTGATCTGTGGTTTGTTTGGGTTTTTTCCCAAATCCTACACTGTAACAAGCACTAGCATCCTCCTCCTAAAGAAACCCAGTAGCACTTCAAGCACATGGCCAAGCATCACCCCGCTCATACACTAATCTGAAAATAGGTATTTCTAAGGGAGAGATTAAACAGTGCTGTTGTACATCTCATCCAGCTCCAACACACAGAATTACTTTTTTCTTCCTCCTCATACTGCACGAAGGCTTTATCCTTCCCAAAATTTTCTATCACTTCACCTCATTTTAAAAATATCTAGTCTCTTCATCTTTTTTCACGAGTGCCATTTTAGTGCACCAGAACTGGCTGGTCTTCTTTGAACTTGCAGTTTCTAATCGTACAGCCAAATCCCATTTGAATATTTCAAACCTCCCACATTTTCTCTCTTAAACAGAATGGCTCTTTCAAGTGGTGCTTGGCAGTCAAGCTGTGCAGCTGAAATACTGCCTTTGTGTGAATATCTGTACCACCCTTTCTTAAAGAACTTCCCCCCCCAAACACCCCCGGCACTGAGCCATGCACCACAGCTATGACTTACGTGAAGTGACGCAGGACTGTAATAAGAAAAGGTTTGGCTTGCTGAAGATTCACAGCTATTGATGGACATAAATTCAATTTTAAAGAACAACTAATTTTATCTACAGTGTTATCAGAAAACTAGATATTCTTCTAAAGAAAAAAGGCTGAACTTCAAGGCTCAGGCAGTAACATAAAATTTTATATATATGATACACAGGGATCACATTTCTGCATTATAACTGAAAACCAGCTTATTCTATGGTAACCACAACATATTCTTCCAAGATTTATTCCTTAAGACTAGCTACCAAAAGAAAAAAAAAATTCAAAAAAATCTTTGAATAATCGTGGGACAACATTTAAACAAAAAACTTTTCAAGAAAATGAGTCAAACCATTCTAGTGAAAGTTTCACAAACTACAGGGATAAGCTTTCAGTAAATAACCAACATAACTAAATCTGATAAACTCAGAAAGTTACCACCACACTGCACAGTCCTCCACTGACCGCTGGCCACACTAACAGCATAATGAAACGATGATCAAACCACAAGCCATGCTCCAGGTTACAAGCAGACATCCACAAGAGGACTTCAGCAGAAAAATAATATAATGTCATTAAACAAACTTTCATCAAAACAAGCCTTGTCATACCCTTTTTACATTGACTATCCTATCACTCAAAACAAAACTGTACAAAAATCTTAGAAAAACTTTAGGTTGTTCCATCACCCCAGAGTATGAATATGAATAAAATACTACCAAAATGCTCAAAGGAAGTTGATGCCTTCAGTGTCAAGTAAAACAGGTGAAGATAGAAAAATGCTGGTCTGTCAAATTTCACACACTCCTTATAAAAGCCTTCGTTTCATAGTTTAAGGGCTACCAAAATGGTCTAACATATGAAGGTGTAAAATACACGTACAACCCCATAGCGGTCCTGTATTTAACGATCATGCCTTACGTGCATTAACAACTAATTTGATCATATAAAAATGAGAAGGCATGCCATAAAGGGAATATTCTAAGCACTGAAATTAAAATTCTTAAATCAACTTTTACCACAACTTCTTCTATTTGTTCATTCTAACGCTTGGCAAAATCATTTTCAAAATCTACATAAAAATGGCAATGAGGATAATGGCGCCAAATAATCATCACAAACATTGTGGGGTTTTTTAATAACTAGTGCCTATCCTGCAAGTCAACATGGTAATAGCTATGCCCACTGAATCTGCAAAACACTTGACATTCAAGTGAGTCTGGGTTCTCCTTTCCTGACACCAATACCTTTCCTAACACCTCAGTCTTATTCCTGTGGTCCTGAAGACCAAAATGAATCCCTGTTGCAGTTTGACAGAAGTGATATAAAGACATCCCACAAGTTTAAAAGCAAGTGTATGCCATGTCTCAGAAATCCCTTCAAAACACTATAGGAATTACATACATATACACATCCATATACAGGGATATCACTAGATGCCAGAACACCGCCTGCCATTAGACTGCTTGCCTCCACAAACAAAAGATCTTCTCAGTACCTTTAACATTTTGGACATTGTAAACCAGCAGCAAAGCAAATCTTATCTTCTTGAATTACACTGACTCTTCCTGGTTCATCCACAGGATCAGATAGTGAGGGCCACTAAGCAGTCTTGGGTCACCTTAATCTGACAGCAATGGCCACACAGAGGCTTGGTACTAAGTCGAGAATCCATTTTGCTAATGGGTTTTTCCAGATATTTACTATTTGCAGAGGACTCAACATTCCACTTGGGGTTTATTAATGGTCCTTACTCCAAAGCATCATACCACCAGGGTCACATCAAGTCTAGTTCATTTCTACTAGGCCTTTCACTTCCAGCAAGTATTTTCTTTGCAAGCCTCTCCTTTGGCTGCTTTATTCTTATTCCTAGGAACTCAGCCTGAGACACATTCATCAGGGTTCCTCCAGCAATTGCAATTCTCCTTTCCACTGCTCCATTTCCTCACCCAGTCAATCCCCGGTTTCCCTCAAGTACTAAAGCTCATTTGCCCTCGCATTGCTTCCCGGAATTCCCCAGTATCAACAGTGAGGTTTTGCTTATAAGCATTGGTTATGTGTCACACTGTATCCTTCTCCAGGCTATCTTGGTCGCCACATCAGAAAACAAAAGTTTTCTTTCTGTAAAGACCAGTACTTATACTTGTGACAAGGAAAGCTAAAAGCAGCAATAAAGAATAATATAAAAATACATACTCAACACAAGGTGGTGGAGTCTTCCAGAAGTCAGCTGTCAATATCTAACAATTCTCCCATAATAAGGTCACAAAACTTAGCAACCCCATCCAATAAGGTTATTTTACAGGTTTAACAAAAGGCTCTCAAACACCTATTACTTCTCCAGTATACTGGGAGACTTTGCTTCAAATCACAGACATGCAATAGCTTCTCACATAAATGATTACAAATTTTTAACATGAGCACAGTATTTTCCTTCTACCCTTATTTTCCAAGAGGCAAGGGTTTGTGGAAGCCTTCACAGTCAGTCTTTTCTCAAGGAGAGTTCTGAACCTGAGCAATTACAGCAGACAGCAGCAGACAGCTTCCAGAAGAGCTGACAATTGACACCAACAAAATGATGGAAGATATGCAATGAACCATGGTGGAAAGGCAGCTTCAAATTACTATATTCTAAGATGCAGACTGGGTCAGGCAAAAAATAAGGAAATTCCACAATAATCACCCACAAGAGAAAGCACATTAGAAATATTTTCAAAAATTTTGGAAAGACACCAATAAACACGATCTCCTCTCCAAAGCTTTATTGGACTAGACTAGCTGCAACAGCAAAAACAAACATCTGCCTTTAACAGATATAAACAAATCAAACCACCAAATGTCTTATCTAATCCTAAAAAACAAACATTGCCTGCCCTCCTCCTAACGCCACCTGTACTTCTAACTGCTCTTAAACAAAACAAAAGAAAACCACCACCACCAAAACCAACTTAATACTCAGAGGTTCTTTCACTGGTAACAACCTTAAACAAGCACTTTACTCTCCATACGTATGTATTTTGCTCATGTGTTAGAGAGATTTGTTGCAGTGACACAAATTTACTTGAGTTCAGAATGCTTGTATTATAAAGACAATTCTAGTTCTGTTTTCAAGGAAATACTAAATTCTCTTAAGTATTCTCGGAATTCAGAGTATATTTTGTTCATGAGTCACCTTATATTCCAGGCGTCAAGTGGGTAAATGTCTTACTACTCTGCCTCCACCAAAGATCCCCCCAGAATAACTTGTATAAACATAGTTAAGCTCACATTTCAAGTTACTGTGAATACTCAGTTCCCAAAGTTTTCTGGTATAATTATCAAATTCTGGATACAGTACAGAAGGCTGGACTTAACATTTGCAGTGTTATTCTAGAACTATGTAGTTCTGTTTGAGTAACCAAGTATGTTCTACTTGTAGCTATTTTGCATAAAAAAATATTTTTGGAGTTAATATTTGTGGAGCGTAACAGGACCTCTATGGCATTAAAATAAAAATTCAATACAGTAAGTTTGCTAAGTATTTGTGAAACTGATTTACATGACATACAAGAAACACTGTACAGCACTGATGAGCCTGCATTACCAGTCCAAAGCAAACCCAGAAATTTAAGTGCTAAATAGCTCCAACTCAAAAGTCTAATATAGTATATGTGTTGTTCCTCAAGGGATTTCTGCATTTTCCAGCTAACGTTATGTCCAAACATACACATATCATGAAAATTGCATCCTTTGAAAATAGGAAGTTTAAGATTAGGGGCCAACATCAGCCAGACAATGCTGCAAAGAAGCCTTTTCAGTAGTTAGGAAAACCTGCCTCGGCTTTCCAAAAAGGAGAGTTATACTTTCTCAGGCTCTAACTTGCAAACACTGCTCTTTTCTTTGCCTTTGCTGTCAATAAACAAACAACTAAACAGAAATTCTTCAGGTCAGTGGGACAGATTTTCAAGCTCTTCTTATATTGAATAGACTGAGGAACAACATACCAAGCATTACCACGTTGATCTTGTGAGGGAGGTTTCAAATTAACAAACATTATCTCAAAGTACCATTAATAGTTACTATAAATTCAAATAATTTTGACCAAACATATCAATCTTTAGTTGTATAAAACAACATGCAAAGGAACATCTTCAAGCTTTGCTTTCCCAAATCCACTGACAAGACAACCTTGAATAAAACTTGCCATACTAGCACTTTCAATTAATATAAGGCAAGGTTTATAGGGAGAGAGAATATCTTACAAGACATAGCTGGAACAAACAGACAAGCTCTTCAATCCTGTCTTCAGCTCTGAAACAGAAGCAGCAAATTCCAACCCAAGCTCAGGCCAGGAACAATTTTTTTGAGCTTAACTTGATTAAATTGTCAAAGTGCTCTAATTTTTAAGAGAAAAGGATGGTTGGTCCTGTGGAGCAAAAGGGGAGGTAAGCAAGAGGAGATAAAGTTACCTATCTACAGGTGGTAATCAGCCCTCCCCCCAAAAACTTAGATAGCTGGACTGATTTATATGGAAAAATAAAGTTTCATTAAAAAAACAGTAATTACTGAGTCTGATTTCTGATATTCAAAAGAAATCAGAATTTTCAGCTCCTACGTTCCTCCTTTCAGGGTATTTCTTACAGCTCCTCTTACAATCACCACTACCATCAATTACAATTCATCTTGTTAAGGTACTGCCAAATGGAAAATATAAATCTAAAAATGTTGAAGCTGTTATCTCTTTTAATGTATAGATTAATTCAGGTCTAACCCACTTGCTTATACGCCACACATACATCTTCAACATTATCAGAAGCGAAGTGCATTAAAATTTTCAGTGTAAAAGCTCAATCAAACCTGTAGTGACAATATGCTGAACAGTTTTCATTATATACTTATGCCCAGGAATATGAGCTCTACAGACTGAGAAAAGCTTACGTTGATATTTTCTAATTGCAGTAGATGTACTGTGTAATAGGATTTGATGTCTTCGGATACTAGCCTCACACGGAAACCTGTTTCACTGAATGTCATAACTTCCTCTTCTTTTGTTGGCCAGTACTGTGCACACTTCACCTATTTTATTTTTTTAAAAAAAGGAGAGAGAAAAAAAAAAAAGAAAAATCTGGTTAAGTATCCTAGTATCTTGGGCTTTGCATGAGCCCATTCTGAGACCCCATTATTCAGTAAAGTAGACTCAAGTACCTGCTCCCAATTTGAGGGATTCTCAAAGTCCATAACGTTTACAGCCAAGCTACTACAACTGTTTCAATGGGTATTATGCATTCCAGCTTTATCTGTTTATGCTTTCTTTCATCACAGGGATAGCATGTTTTAAGATATACCTTAATCCTTCTCCCTCTGCCCCCTCTAGTTCTCTGCAGTGAACAGAGATCTTTACTCAGCTACTTCAACAATGTTTCCCTCCTCCATTTCTGATGTGCACACCTGCACATTTACATTACTCATGTAACACATCAGTTTTCCCAAGGCTTGCTGAATACTGGAAGATTCTAGTGAAACAAAAGGATGCACTAACAAAGCTATGCAAAACTGTCCCTTGTCCTTTACTCCTCTTGCCCTGCACTCAAACGTTCTGTAGGAAAATTTCTGCATGAGAAAGTAAGTGACTTTTTAATGGACTACTAAGATCTTTTTCACTAACAAATCTACTCTGAAGAAAAACCATAAATCTCAAATGATATGCATTTATAACTAAAATTCACAGTGGTTTTAGGCACATTAGCAGAAAAACTACATCACAACAAAAGATTAATGTATTCTGCATGTATAACACCAGCTGTAACAAATCAAAAATAACTAGATCAATTTGCCAGCTGCTGGGCAGCAGCTTGTCTTCATTGTTACAGTTAAGATCACTATATAACAAATATACTACTCTGTTAGATTTAGAAGAAATAATCTGAAGATACTTTAATGCAAACTTGTTTTCCCATCTTCCATTTTGTTCTAGAGCATCTTACACTGCTTCTACTCCATCTTATTTCTAGCTGTACGTCCTCCTTTCTCAGGATGTTACTTTCACCTTTCTGGATATACATTTATTACATGCCGTTTTCCCCAAACTGAATTTTGTGTCTTAGCTTCATCACTTTAATGTTATATTAAATACATGTTATGTTGTACACCAGTGAGAAAGTCTGTTGGTTCTTTTAACATAACAATCAAACATTGTTCCACTGTATTAAAATTATGTGGCTTCCTCTACCACTTTAGGGCTAATATTGCTTACCGATTCTTTTTCAACAGTTCTGTTCAGCATGACAACTGCTTTTGTTTGTTGTTGCCATACCATTAGCCAAAAATGACAACATGTATTAGGTAGTGGACCCTGTGTAGTAAAGAAAAAAATGGGTGTGAGAACATACAAGCAAAGCAGTGTTTGAACACAGTATTTCACTGTGTGAAACAGGAAAAAGTCTTCCTCTGAGAAGTTTAAACAAATTATTAATAGAATGACAGAAATGACGGACAAGAAAGTAACCACACTGCACAGATCGTTCCAATACTTAAAAGTTGTTTGGTTTTTGAAAAAAAAAAAAAAAAAAAAAAGAACAAACTATAAACAAACAACAAAACAGTAAGAACTCAGGGAAGGGATGTTTCTGTTTGGGCATCAATACTATTGTGCTGTTAAAAGAAAAGGTACTGCAGGCATGCTCAGAAGGTACAAGATGAAATAAGGGATAAAGGTATGGTTGCAACCTATTTCCAAAAGAACTGAAGAAAAGAGCAAGACATATGTGAAAAGCTTTTTATGCATTAAATTATTCATACTTAAATATTCCCTTTACCTTTTTCTTAAAATACAAAATAATGTGTTCACAACTAGATCAAACAGGCAGTTTGTATGAGATATATATAATTCACAGAGACAAGGAACCATCCAAATACAAATTACAACTGTACAAATCCCCCTCCCCCAGATTCTCAATCCCCATCACAACCTAGTAATTGGTACTACTTACCTGTGTTAAAATATAGTATCTCTGGGCTTCTTCTATGACCACTAGGCTGGCATTGATATAGTCATTCTCGGTGTTCTGCAGTTTTACACGACTATGATCATCTAAAATTCAAAGAAAATTAAGAATTAATGATGCACTGATCTTGATGAATACTGTTTAACAGGCAAGTTTGGGTCTGACAAGCAATTAGAAATAAATTCTGCAGTACTAACCAAATGGCAAACTACAAATATATGTGAAACTAATTTCTCATGTACCTTTGATAACTGCCTGTCTCATTCTCCCCTCAGCCCTCCATCAGAGTAATTTCAGGTAGCTATTAATAGAAGCTGCTCAGAAAACTGGAATACCCCATTTCTTTAAAAAACCCAGCCAAACAAAACAACCCTCCCACACATGCTGAAAGATGCTCACAGTCTTCCCTCAACACTTGCATTTCCTTAACACAACAAACAGCAGCATAACCCACACCAGGCAGCACTCTCTCCTATCACACCAGATCACTCCACTGCATGGTATCCTTTAAGTTCAGAATTCCAAGGTTTTTGGTGAACTGAAGTTTCATAGGTTGAGGGAGAATCATCAAGTTAAACTCACACAGCTTAAAAAAAAAAATATAATAAAAAAAAAATTTCTACTTGCAATAATTCAAACCAAGCTTTGATCAATTTAATTTACCCTGTAATTTATTAATACTATACAAATTAAAAATACAAAAGAAAGGGCACATGCAAAAATGTACCTATTTAAATTAAATGAAACCTAATCTAATCACACAGCTTCAGTCTCTCACTATTACACAGGCAAGACAGAAGATTCCCCTATTTATGGCAGAGGCAACCAAAGGACTAAATTTAAAATTCTAACATTGATATGAGAAAGATTATCAGACTGTCATACTAAAACACTGCAAAATAAAAAGTCACTGTGGCTGTTGCTAGAACCTTAGTATCTGATTTATCACCCTCTAGGAGACAGTTAGGTAATCAGACTTGTTCACAGTAAGTAATCCTTCAGCCATTTATTAGAACTGTATTAAATAAACAGCATTTTTAGTTTAAGATTTGTACACAACTGCATGCCAGGAAATGAGATCCAACTGACTGGACAGACTGCTTATGAGAAGAGTAAATAAAAAAATAGCAAACTAAAATGAATTTAAGAGACTTCAACACATTTCACAAGAGATGGAAAAGATTCCATAAAGAAACTAACAGAACTGAGAGTGAATTTCGGTGCAATGCCAGTTTTTAACCTACGTTCACGTGGTCTAACTCACAAAACTCATTCAGGGTGCAGACTGATGGCACAGCTCCACCTTTTTCCTCTACCATCCCCACACCAAAAGGCTATCCTCCTTTTGACAAACATCTTGGGAAATGCACAAAATCCATGAGTTTTAGCATGAGTAACTACCAAGAATCACATTCAGGGCAGCTATGATAGCTGAATGCAGGTTTAAGTCCCCATATCACAGCCAGTCTATACAGCACAAGGCTTATCTAAGAAATCCACAAATATGACCCCAGATAGGAAAAAAGCTGATGGGAATCAAAAAATAGTTACTGAATTAGACTCTTGTCCTACGGGCTGCTCATACTATTTTATAAATACTTTCCATATGTTTGGAAACCTGGGAAAAGTATATTTACCACGTCTTGATCTGCTTTTATACTCTCCCTCATCTATCTGCTATTGGCAACTGTCAAAGAGGATCTTGCTGGATTCAAGGAGAGAATTTGGCAGTAAATTATCTATTTATTTTTTTTTAAAAGGACTGAGATTTGGGGTTGTTATCCTATCTCCTTGAGCTACTAGCTTTTATATGCACTCACACACAAATGTACAGAGAACAGAAATATGCTGGAAAACCTATTTTTAATATAAAAGTATGAGAAAGTTATTGGTTTAGTCTGTTTTCATTAGCATTCCAGCTATAAGGCAACACCATCTTGACTTTCAGGAGTCTTAAAACAATTTATGATACATCTGTATGATGAAAAAAACATTATCAAAGCCAAATCACAGTAAAATTAAGACACATGTGCATTTTGAAGTAAAACATAGCTCCTTGTATTATTTGTCTGGACAGGAAAGTGTTACTTTTTCCTTTCATGTATCACTATCTGAAATGTTTCTACTGGAGAGAAATCAAGACCTTTGTAAATATTACATGTCATTTGCCAACAGGAAAAACTTAAGATCTTGTTATAGTAAATCACACATACCGGTACTAGTGTTCTCGGAAAGATGACGTAAGCAAGCACTGTTAACAGTTTAATCACCCAGCAGCAGCTGCAGTATTGCTGCCAGTAGGAGATAATTGCCAAGGCCCTAATGAGGTTTTCTACCGTAATCCTTACACACATTTTCAGTCTTATTTTTTCCTTATAAATTCTGCTTTGTAAACATGACAAATAAAATTCTGAAAGGTTTTTTAAAAGCCCCTTCAACAACTAATTCTATGCACAGTCAGCCTCCCTCCTCCTCCCTAACTAAAACAGAAGCAATCCTACAAATAAACTGGCAAATACGCCACAGGACAAAGAAAGCCACGAGAATATATTGATTTCCCTTCTTTCAAGGGAGAAGGTTTCTAAAGGACACAATGACCCAGAAACCTCGTTCAAGCCCTGGCTTGCTCTTCTGAATTAAATGAAGCAAGCCAACTTTTGACAGCGAGTTAGCTGTAACATATTTCCCGTATGTAAATCATTTCCAGTTACAAAGTACTTTAGATTTATATGAACGATAAACCTATCTTAAATCTTATCTTAAAGATTTGTCTTAACTGTTGCCATGCCCACAACAGCTAAAATATAGTACTCATTTTCTGAAGTGCTAATTCCCCTATTTCAACAAACTATGCAGCCTGAAAAGGAAGTGGAAACCTTAAAAATGCTTCTCATTCTGGCTCCTGCACTAAGAAAAGTACTCCCAGAACAACCCTGTCTGAGATAAACAAGTTCTCATCACCCACTTCAAGTGAAACCCTGTCCAACTGATACCACTGACAACACTCCTGGTGTCTCAAATAAGGCCAAGACTTCACATTACACATCAATTTGCCCACTCCTTGCTAAAAAGAAAAATACACATCCAGTTAAAACTGAGATAAGAAACATTTGGCATTTTACATCACACAGTCCTTGAGTTGGTTAATGAAAGGTTTTTATTTGAAAACAACTGTGTTTCTAGAAGTGAAACCACTGTGTAACTTAAAAATTCTCTTTTATCCAAGAGATCTCTCTGGCTCCCCAAATATACAGCTATTAACAACAAAGGAGGGTGAAATGCTACTTAGTGGATTAAAGAAAGTCATAACAAAACATGTAGCCATAAGCCATCCCAATGACCCAGTCTGACCCTTTCCCCGCCTACCAGCAAATCCCCTTCATTCCACTAATCTAAATCTAGTCTATCTGAGCTGCTAAATTATTCAAATTACAATAATCTGTCACTAGACCTACAGTCTCAAGTTTCAGAGGTAGCCTAAGGGAAAAGAAAGGCGAAGTGACTTTTCCCCACCCTGTCACTGGTTGTACGCAATGAATACCGTATCAATCATGGCCTCGCTCGTAACTGAAATGTGTTCATACTGAAATATATGCATAACTACCCCACAGGATCCTTACCTTTTTAAGCAGGACTGTGAAAAACTTTAAGATACAATAAAGTTTAGATCAGTATGTGCTATAAAATTCCCCTCTTCCCCAACCCCAAACAAAGAAGTACCTCCAAAAGCAGCATGTTGAGTTTATTTATACCATGTTTCTGGTAACAAGATGTTTCAGAGAATCATTAGATAACGTCATAAAATTCATCAATGTCAGCTTCTAATATGGACAACAAGAACTGCAGTAGGCTTATTTTGGACAGAACATCTCCCTGTTCTTAGCACATACACTCTAAACACAGGACAGAAAGGGAACATTTCTGCAATGGTAATTAATCAGCACTATGTGCAATACCACCCACATCAGCTCCAACTCTGTTCCCTGTAAAGCACAATACTCTTCACGTTCCTCTCTCACTGGTATATATGCTATGACAACTGTAAGCCAATGGTTGAAAGGTCCAACATAAAGTCTACTAACGGCCACAGGAACAAAACAAGAGAAATCACCACCTCTCAAGATCCTCCAACAGCAACATGATCTGTCAGGCAAAAAATGTTCAGATGACCTAAAATACTGGGCTACACATCACATTGCAAAGGAAGGCTCAAGATAAAACTGCGTAAACCCCCATCTACCCTCCAAAAGCAAAAGCAAAAAACAAAACCCTGCCAATTTTGCCAAGGGGATTTCCTTCTTGCCTTCTAAATCTGGGAACACAGCAAGCAGATCTCTAAAGGTGTTTACAGTCAATCTGAGACACTAGACTCCTCTGATATCAACTAAGGATAAGAATTAGAAAAAAAGCAGTAACAGAAATCTTAGCGTTTCATTAAAGTTATCAATAAAGAATAGTAACTCCACAAGTTATTTGCCTCGCTTAACAATGTTTTCTGAGAAATGGTTTCATCTGTCAGGAAATGACTGGCTGTCAAACCAAACCTATTTCAGATTAACTTCCTGTTTCAAGAGCACTACATAGCCAAAATATTCCTCTCCCTATTCTAGACTAATACCAAAATGCCAGACTGCTGGTTTTTTTGGCTAGGCAGTAACTCTTGAGGGCTTTTACCCAACCAAACTTATACACACCATAGCTCTTTAGCCAACAAAACTGGACACTAACAAAAATATTTATGAAACTGGAGACAATGTGAAACTCAACTGTAATGGGCAAAGATGATTAGCCTTTCCCAGCTAACAGAAAATCAACTTTTACCTAAAAATGTATGTAACAGACACAAATTGGTTTCAGTGTACCTGTCCTGCCTATTACGGTTGAAAGGGGGCCAACCAACCCAAAGCACTTTTTCCTGGACTTGTAATTGACATCTTTTCCGTGAGACAGAATAATCTTTGCATTTCCTCTTGCAGACACACTACCTCAGATTTTAGACGGGCTTGGCCGCTATCTAGTTTAACAAACCATTTTCTCACTGCTATAGAGAAATAAAACATTTTCATCAAATTATGTCTTACCATACGTTTAAGTAGCTAGATCTTAAGAGCCTAACCGCTAGTTCTGAAGGCCTTTGACTACCAGTGAATATTAGTATTATTACCCTTTTTTCATTTAAACACTGTTAAAGAGCAGTAACACTTGCAAAGTGAAGGACCGAGATGTTAAGGTTGTGTAAGACTGAGTTGTCTTGCCTTTCTGCAATGCCAGTTCCTTGCATACATGCACCACAATTGGGTTTGTTCACCACAGCAACCAAACCACACAGCTTTTACCCCAGCTGCTTTGAAATTTAGGTACTGCTATCTTGGAATGTTATTTACCCTATATTCTCTTCTAGGTCTCTTTCTCCTTCCAGCTCTCACCATCCTTACAGAAACAATGAGTTATATTTGAAAACACACAAATGTAAAATTCAACAGGAATTAGTTCAAATACAGTGTTTTGCTCTGTTCACTTTATTCAGCCTTGCCCCTTAGTGCCCAGTTCTGCAGCCCATCTTGGTGGCCCAATTCAAACCTTCTTTCTTTCGTAAATGCTAAAAACTGAGACATGCCTCACAAAGTTCACCATCTTAGTTCAGTCATCATGTTATACTTCATGTCAACTAGCATGTAATACCCTAACCCTCTCCTGAGCCCAGCTACTACTTCAAGACTAGATTTTATCCAACTGTCTCTCTGCTTTTGCACAGGGTCCAGGGATTAATACAATCACATAATTAATTTCCTCCTGGCTAAACGAGCATTTCAGAAGCAAGCTTTGCCATGAGGAAGGCCGAGGTCTTTGGTGCTCTTCACTATTGTAAAAGGCATGCCATGATTAAGGAAAATTTTGAGGTCCAAGAAACTACAGGAGATGAATACAACTCACACCTCTAAGATATTATTGCAGGCATTACTAGATGCTACTTAAATAACACAATGTCTTTTTATTTATTTATTTTAGAAACACTCTTTTTAAAAAGAAAGAAAAAACACAAATACATTGAAGGTAAGCTGCCATTCTCTCTGCAGTAGTGCCTAAGAAATGAAATCCATGGGCAGGAGAAATGGTAAATGCATGAATACAGCTTCTGCCACAGAAGTTGTATAGGATATTGGACTCAGGAATAGAACTTGGGTCTCGTGGGTTCAAATCCAATTTCCTGCCTTCTTTTCTTACCACCCCCATCCCAACTTATGTACAAAACAGGAAGTGAATAAAACATGATGTACTTTACCACTGGTAAGGTCCTAATGCTGTGCTGCAACAGGACAGCAAACCTGTGACACATAAGTACCTCTGCATAGATCAACAAAGGTCCAGCAGAGGCCTGTCCCCCATTGCTGAGCATACAGGGGAAGTTAGTAAGCCTTGACTAATTTGGGGTGTCTTCTTCAGAGCTGTACATTTCTCAAGCTGACCGTGGTGGGGAATGCCATGCAGACACAGCAAAGAGGCTGTGCACTGAACTCTTAAGTTCAGTTTCATCAGAGTGCAGTACCGAGATTCAGCATTAAGCCAGACTGGATCCATTTGGTGAGAATACGCTGTGCAAGTTAGCATTCCGGCAGCAGTCTAAGGAGCAGCACACAGCACTGCATCTGACCAGCATGACTCAATCCGAGACCCTTTCCGTGTCATTTTGAGAAGTTCTATGCACATGCTGTTACCACAACTTTCAACTGGAAACAAGGAGTTCAGCACTTCTCCAAATCTTACAGTAGGTATTCAGATTAGGCTCTCAAACAAAAAGCCCCAATACACCAGCAACCCTTCAAAAATTGTAGATCCAGTAACAAGAAGGCTTTTTATGAGCCTTTGGTGCTCTGGGAAACTTCGTACTAACGAACACACAAACATTTAACCTGTTCCAACTTCAATACTCTGTAGAGAAATTAAGGCTCTACTAAATTTTTTTCCTAGTCCTTTTGAAAGTGACTTATGATAGCTTTCACCAGCTATAACTACATATTGTTAATCTTTTGCTCATATGTATTTTTATGATGATTTTGGATTACAGTTTCTAAAGTAAATGCTGCTGAAAAAAAGTCCACAACATCTCAGTAACAAAGAAGCTGGTAAAGAAAACCTCTCTTCACCTGAGATGTAAGACCATTATGTCACAAAGACCATTTTACAGCTGTTAGTAAAACACAAAGCACTCCACACCATATCTACTTGCACTGAGAAAATTAAAGAACAACTACATGAATACATTCTTCCAAACAGACAGAAATAACGAAAACTAAAGGGTTTTTTAAAGCAACAGTAGAAATCGGGTGACATTTATCCACACAGTATTGCATAAACGTGCAGAATCACTTAGCCCAAAAGGAAAGTGTTCGTGTTAGTCAAGGGTTATTAACTTAATTTCTGTGCTCAGCAGATGTTCATTTTTTTCATTTTAATGACAGGTAAAGCAATATTAAACAAATAATTTCCTTATGAGAAAAATATCTTTAAAATATTACTTTGCAGCTCACAAACGTTCACCTATATACTAATAACTATGATTTGCAATCATCTCTCATTCACCATTCAGCACAATGACTTTAACGAGCAAACTTTTCTCCCTTCTGTTATACACATTTGTGTATGAATTAAGAAAAACAAGTTCATCATAGGACACACACCTACAGAAATAAACAAATACAAACTCTACAATGACCATGATTTATTAGTTACTTTTAGTAACTTTTAGTGTTTAAAAGTAAATTAATTAGTTACTTTTAGTGTTTAAAAGTAAACTGGGCAAGTAAAGAGTCTAGAAAGTTTACTGCAATAATTACAGAAAAGATACTTACATGGACTAACATCTCTGTATCTGTTTCGATTTCTGTTTTCTGGATATTTTGCAACTCTGTGAGGGTAGTCACTGGATTTGTGTCGAATTTCCTTTAAAAGACAAAAAAGCAATTTATTTATAGCTGGTAACCTGATTAAGGTTAGTGTTCTACACATCCTACTGTAAGACTTTCAAGCTTATTAATTAATCAAGGTTATTAATAACTAACATTTTTAAACCAACCTTAGTACACCAAGTGTTATTTTCACTCAGAAAATGTGTGTCTCATTCTTGGCCAAGCTGTTGCCATTTAGATCTTCCCACACTTGGCTAACACCACCAAACTAACATAAGTGCAATTAGGTGTAGCAGGAACAAAGGGGAAAAAACACAGATATTTATTATACTCACAGTTTACCTCAGACTTGCACATTATCTCCCACAGTAATAAGAGACTCAGATAGGCAGAACTAACAGGAGTATACTGCTAGCTCCTTTACACCAACTGGCAGCATAAATCCCCCCCAAAGGTAAGTGAACTAGTTAATGATTTTATGGCCACTGTTAACAGCCACAAGATTATTGTTGGTGGTTTGACGGTTCAATCCATATAGCTGTAGTTAAACGTGACCCAATATGAAGGAACAATTCTAGACTCACAGATATCCATATGAAATCACAGCCTGCTTCTCCCCAGGCATTAATACAAACCTTTCAATAACCTGCATTTGGAAGCTATCCACATATACTCATTTACATGCTATTTTTTTAAGGAGCATACTGCTTACATACTCTGAATGTTCAGTTTTACTAATTTTTTGCCTCTGAGTGTATCTTTTCCGCAACTCCACTAAGATACACAGATTTACCTTACCTAGAAACTGAAAACACAGCTAAAGTGCTATTGACGAGCAGCCTCCAATGAATTGAACTATCCTTTTATATCTCTGTATTCATGCCATCTCAGCAGACATGTTGTACGATACAGAATTAACAATATTTTACTTTGAATTCTCTTTTTGTTTTTAGAGGATATTGCTACATGTGATCATTATGTCCCAAAGAGCTTTAAAGTTCTCTTTACAACTAAGCATTCTTTGGTCTTCCCTATATTTCCGCTACCTTCTTTGTCTTCTCAAACTTTCTAAATAGTCTATATATATTCCCAGCCAAAAAGGACTTCAGTAGAAATCTAATATACATAAGGAAGCTCCATTTTTTAGCACATGGTGCATGACATTACTTAAGCACAGTGCCAACCTGTAAAGAACCTAAACCACAATGAGGAGCAGCAACTGTCAAACATCAACGCTCTACGTATTTGTTTAAAAATCTCTTCCTCTATTAGACAATCAGTTTTTTTTTTTATTTAGATACCGCACACTGGAACTTGTCTTCTCCTCTAGCTTATATGGCTTACAAGCTTTGGGAGCAACCACATGCATGTTGAATAAATGTATCTGGCAGGCATTCACAACCAAGTTCGCATGAAATGCAAATTTTGTATTACTCCATAACAGGATGCAACATATTTTGTTTTTAAAAGCACTGGCATCCTCTGTCCACAGAAACAGACCTGTAATTTGCTCAAGAAACATTAAAACAGCTAGAAACACTACTGCAGTGGAGGGTGGAGGGCTTGCTAGAAAGAGTTAAACCTAAGGAAGTTTAACGACTAGTTCTAAAATCAGTTTTCCCCACACAGAATCCAGCCATTCCAAGTTGGAGAAACAAACCAGATGCCAGATGTAATACAAGTCATATTACACCAGAAAAACTTGAACTGAAAAAAAAAAAAAAAAGGTGAAAATCAGTATTATTTATTCAGTCATTAATTCAGATTGGATAGGAGCTCCGGGAGTCAGCATAAATATTCCAAGCTTCACAGGATTTTACCACAAGTCTTGGCAAATTCATGGAACCGAAGGGCAAATATACAAAACTGGTCTCAGCCAGAAGAATAAAAAGACCTTAATACCCAATTTTTTTTCTTCACAGAAACTTGCACTTCTCAGGGCAAGTATGTATGTTTCTTATACAACACCATACCGTAGGAAAATACCTTCCTAAACAAAAACTCAGCGTAAAAACAAGGAGTCAGCAATTGGAGTATTTTCTACAAGTTTGTGCTATGTAGAAACATCATTTGCTACTTTCTCTTTATGTTTTTAAGCAGGTCTGTATTCCCTGGTTTTAACATAATACAAATGTGTTAAGTACCCTGAAAAAATCCTGAGTTTGCAAAATCTACAAAATCAGGGAAACATAAAGATCTAATACAAAAGACTTCATAAAAAAATATTTTACAGCATAGCTGTAGTAAGATTAGAAAATCTGCATACAAAGTTTAGCAGAGCTTAATATACAATTTTCTCCTCAGTTTACTTCTCCAAGTACAACTAAATAATATTAAAATTACTTGGGAAAGCTAACTTGTTCAGTCTGGATATACCATCTGTAATACGTGTGCGCACCTTCCTACCTCATGAAAAATACTGGTTGCAGAATTCTTCCCTTACACTTTTATCTCATTCACTTAGCACAGTTTATTTCTGCTATTCCCTGTTAAATTCAAACCACATTTCGGTTCCATAATACACGTGTCTAGAGGTAACGTATTTGAAGCACACGTAAATCCAATACGCCGCTAACCCAACAGAAAAAAAGCACAACTTAAAGTTAGTAAAGAGAACTTTCGTTTTGGGTTGTCTTTCCTCACTTGTCAGAGAGCAGTGCAGAACACATACTGGCTCAAATAACTGCTCTCGTACTGCAAGCTTACACACGAAGTCTGTTTTATGGGACTGACCCAAAGACTACGGTTGCAAGCTCCAAATCCCGTTGTTTCTAGAGGAAAAGGGCAAGCAGCGTACTTTCTGAGCGGTGATCGTGCCGGCCTGCTGCCGGCGCCAAGCGGGCGACGGCAGCGGTAACGGGCGGGTGAGGAGGCTGAGCCGCAGCCTGAGGAACCGCTGCGCAGAGCCGCGGACCCGGGGCGACGGCAAGCCTTGGCCGGATCGATACGGATCGGCGATAACTTTCCGCTCTGACGGGAAACCGCGGCGGAAAACACCCTCCCCCGGCTCGCATCGGCCCACTCGGTTAAGCCCTCCGCGCCCCGCCGCCGGCGGAGGGGTCCCGGCCGCCGCCGAGCCCGCGCAGGCGCACGGCGCCGCCAGCACCCCCCGCCGCCGGCCGGCGCGCAGGCGCACGGCCGCCGCGCCTGCGCACTAGCCACCCCCCCGCCCGCCCCTCCCGGGGAGAAGCGGCGGCCGCCTCCCGCGAGCATGCGCGGCGCCTGCCCGCAGTTTCGCTGCGTGCACCTGGAAACGAGTCCGTGGCCCAGCGACTTCCGCTCCCCGCTGAGGCGGCGCATACCGGCAACGGGCGCTGCCGGGTCGCGGCCCTCTCCCCGTCCTCCGCTCGCCCCGGCGGCGGCGCTCCCCACCACTCGCCCGCCTGCCTCTTCTCTCACCAGATAACGCGCCTGCCAGTCGTTAGTGGCGTCGATCTCCTGGAACTCCTGCTCGACGATGGCGGCCATGGCGGTGGCGGCCAGAGCGCGAGCCTGTCCGGAGGCAGGCAAACCCCCGACCCCTCGCCCGCCGCCCACCGCACGCGAGCGGCGAGCGCGCACATACGCTCGCAACGGGTCCCGCTGCCGCCGGTGCCAGGCGCATGCGCGGGCCTGGCCCCGCCCACCGAGGGCGACCGAGACCACGCCCTCGGGGAGGAGGGAAGCACCTGGGGTGACGTCACGGGGCGGCGGGGGCGAGGAAGAGGCGGCGGCGGGCGGGCGGGAGAACCTCCCTCAGGTAGCGCGAGGGCTGCTCCGCGGCGCCTCAGCCGGTCGGAAGACGGCGCAGAGCCGTTGCCAGCCGTTTGCTGTCCCAGCGTCACTGACGGGACACGGCGCCGGCAGGGCTCCCCGAGTGAGTGAAAGAGCGCTTCCAGCCGGCAGCCCGGTGCTGCCGCCGGTGAGTCCCCGGCCCGCTTGAGCGCGGTGAGAGGCCGGGGGACCGGCGCGCAGCCCAGCCTTCAGCTGCTTGTTTGAGAAAGCAGAAGTACGCGAACGGGAGGGTGTGGGACAAACAGCGGACGGCAGGGCTTGCCGTCTCGAAAGCAGGAACGCAGCAGGGCGGAGCGCCGCAGCCCTCCGCGCCCGCTGGGGAGAGAGAGCCCCTCGGGAAACGGCTCCGCGGACACTCAGCGAAGCCGAAAGTCGGGCGGGGTCGAGCGAGGGCCGGGTTGCTCCAGCTGCGGGGAAACGCACGGCTCTGCACCGCTCGGCGCGGGGGAGAGGCGCCTGTAGCCCTTCGGGCGAGCGGGCTAGCCGCCCTTCGCGCCTCAGCGCAGATCGCCGCTCAACGTACGGCGGCTTAAACGCGCGCGGTGTTAATTAGCGCCCCGAAGGGGAAGAGATCCAAGTGCCGGGCTCTCTCCCCGGAGCTCAGTGACAGTCCTGCCGTTGGCCCAGCCACCTCCTCTCCCTAGGGTCCTTCTCCCGGAGGTAACTCCGGGCCCTCCCCCGCCCCCCCCCCGGCAGCGGGCTCTCCTCCACCCCCAACGCGGCCCCTCACGAACTGGGAGGTTTGGCGGGGAACGTTTTTTCTCTGCCCTTTCCCAGCCCCGAGGGGCCCCCGCCCGGCGCCATGCTCCGGCCCCGCCCCTTCGGCGCTTAGCCCCGCCCCTTCGGCGCTTAGCCCCGCCCCGCGCTGCCGCTCCCGGCCACGGCGCCCGTCGTCGGTGGCGCGGTGGCCGGGCCCCAGCGGGCCCCCTCAGCCCCGGTCCCCCTCAGAGTGCCCCGTAAACCGGGGTTGTACACGCGTGCAAGGGCTGAGCGGGGCACCTACAGCCCCGTGATGACCAACTGCGCGGTCCCGCGCGTGGCCGTACCGCCGCCGCGCTCCCTTGCCCGCTGTCAGCGAAGCCCCGAGCGGGAGCTGATGCCGTGGTGCAGGGCTGGGCCTGGGGTGGTTTTTAAGAACAACTTCAGACGTGTGACGTGAGGAGGAAAGGTGGGCAGAGCGAGGCGTTCGCACTGTTGGCACGCTGACGCAATTCCGTCGGTAAGCTACCGATGAGGTGGCGTGCCGGCCGCCCACCATTAAAGCGGCGCAGCGCGAAGGCCACGGTGGCAGGGCAGCCAGGGATGACGCCTGGCGTGAGGGTTGCCCGCATCACACCTAAAGGCCAAAAGTTGCACGCTGGAGAAATGTGGCCTCAGTGCTGGGTGAGCCGCGTTCACGCTCCCCTCCGCTGTGGTGTTTTATAGCTAGGAAACAGCCACGAGGGTCACTCAGCATGATGCAAGAAACCTGTGTGTGGTTACACAGGTAAGGCAAATATTTTTGGAACAGACTTCTGGTTTTGACATCCAAATACCTGTCGTCTGCTGTTGCATTTCCTTCCTGTCACCGGGCTGCAGCGCGGTACAGCACTCCAAATCCACTGGCTGACGTGCTCCCTCAAGTCCTATAACGAAAGCTGGTATCTTGTACACCAGGGGACTGGGTGATGCACCTCTCAAGCATGGCTGATGGGACAGTGTGCATTAGTAAGTTCGTAGCATGTTTTTCCACGTAACTCAAGGAAATGTTGCAGAAGCTTTTCTTGAACTGTGGCTTCAAAGTTTGAAATTGATATAGGGAGTAGCTTTTCTGGATTTTTTGGCCTGCAAGACTGAGGGACAGGCCGTGCCTGTAGTTCTGCAGGTGTTCTCCAGTTCATCAGTGTGCTACATGTGATCAGTTACTGAAATAAGTAAATAAGACAACATTTGTGAATTGTGATTTGGGAGTGCAGAGAAGAATCTTAAGTGCCCATCCTCAAGGTAATGATTCTTTTTAATTTAAAATATCTTTCTCTAAATTCATGTTTCAATGAACAAGAAGTGTTCTTAACCTCAGAAAACTGATCTTGCACGGTCTGGTTGTAGGAAAGTAAATAGATACATAGAAACTGTCTGCCAAATGACAAATTTTAACAAAGAAATTAAAATATACAACTTCCTCACTTATTTTAGTCTTCAGTAGGCTTTTCTCTGGATATGAACTTGCTGGCTGATCTGTATTTGTAGCATTTGTGATTAAAGCCTTTTTTACCCCTCGCTGAGCTACCTGTAGGTTACAGATGCCCATGAAGCTATCTGACATGGATCGCAGTTGAAGAGGGCCCAGTCACCGTCCTGTTGGTCCAGAGAACAGTGATACTGTCCAATGACATGTTACTTTCTCTTTATTCTAGTGCAAAAGCCAGGGAAGACTTGGAGGTCGCTGCCCATGGAGTGTGAGAAGATGTCATGCTTGAGTCCAAGGACAGCTCTATCAGCTAAGGAGCATGCCGTGTGTATCAGCTGAGTGGGCCATTGAGGCACTGGTGTGTTTTGAGAAGGATGCAGGAGAAGTGGTAGTTTTGATGTATAAACACAGGATCGTGTATTCTGCTCTTCTAATCAGCAGCTGTCATGCATATGAGAAGCTTGTGCTTGTCGTTGCTTGTGATATTTGGGGATGTAGTTCATACTGGGAAATCAATGTAATTGTGTTATTAGGAGAGGGAGTTTTATGGCAGCAGCTACGTTTAGAATGTGTAATGCAAATCAGTGCCTAGACATAGTTCATGGAAAACTAAAAGAATTGTTTATTAATTGTGATTTACAGCTGGCTTAGAAGAGCAGTAACTGGTAAGCCAGGATTTTCTGGAGAAATTGCCATTGTTTGCTGTTTGCTTGTTATTTTTTACTGTAAGTATGCTGAAAATGTTGTACCAGTTCTCTGGTTTTTGGGAATTGAGCCCAGGATAGGCCCAGGACTACAGTTATAATGGTCTGTGGAGGAGAAATGTATACACAACGTAAACCAAGTACACTCATTAGAAAACTATTTATTCTGTTGCCAATACTGTATTCCAGTTCTGTATTAGCTGTGCAGCCAAACTCGGATGAACTACTACAGAAATTCTTAAACCCTTGAGATGGTGTGAGACATACGCAAAGCAGGATAACGGAGTTGCTGGTATGTGTGGTATATTGTTAGTGTTTCCTGTCTTAGTATAAACACAAACAAATAGTTACTGCAATGTTTTCTTATTAAAATGTCGGATAATTTGAGAAGCTCCTTGCTGTGCTGATGAAACAAGTCACCCCAGGGTAGTTGGTATCCACAGCAGTTCTGGTCTCAGAAATGGTTTTGGTGACCTTGCTCATCTGAATGAAAAAGACCAATCGAGTTAATTTTAAATGTTTTTTGTCCAGTGACCTTGGCTGAACAATTAACTTTAGTACCAGCCTGGAATGGACTAAGTGTTTGTTCCTCCATGTGTATGTTTTTTGGGGGGTCATTCACTGGAATTAGTTAAGTATCATTTATTGGAAATGATCTGTTTTGTGCTGCTTTTCTGAGAACCATTTTGGATATTGGTAGATGAAGAACAAATTCTTTCCTGAGGTGGTTTTGTTCACAAATACACTCCATATCAATCTTAGCCGTTAAGGAAGAAAGCTGTAATGTGCTTAAGCTTGCCACGATGTGAGAGGATGAGAACATATCATTCCTGATTTAAGTCTTATAGCCCAAGGCCTAAAGGAGAAGAGGATCCTCCCTTCCCCCACGAACTGGAAACCCAGAAGGGCTGGCCACTCTTCCAGCATCTGGTAGGGAGCAGGGGAAGCTGAATGAAAAGGTCCAATGGTCAGGATGAAACAGGTCTCATTTATTCTGTGCATTTACAGTGGAGTCTTCCTTTTGGGGACTGTATTCCTTGTTCAAGTGAACATTAAAACTCCTATTAGTGAGAGTGGGTGCCAGTGCAAATACCTGTCCCCAGCTATCTTATTGATTTCCTTCCCTCGCCCAAAACTATATTTTGGCATGCAACAAGAGAAAAAAAAAACTTCAAAATGCGTGTAGCAAATGCAAATCCTTGTAGCAGCAACAGTAGCAGAAGCATAAGGGGCCCTAGCAGGTTTGCATTCAGCTAAGGAAGTCTGTCACATCAGTCACAGGTCCACAGCAGCGGGATTCTAGTGTCCAATGTCTGTTAAAAAATGGCTGTGTAGTAAAAGTGATGGAATTATTGAAGCTGTATTTATGCTTTGAAGAGAAGGACAACACAGCTGTGCTCAGACTAAATGATTGGCCAAGCTGTAGTAGAGTTCTGGGTAGGAGAAATTCATGGCCAAGGAAGAAAGGAAAGATTAAGATCTGTTAAGGAAGTCTGGTTTATAGGCCAGAGATCTGTGCCAGTCTGTATGGCACTGGACTCCTGTGGTGAAGCTGAAGCAATTGTGGAGTGTGAAAAGAAAATGGCAACTGGCAGAAGTGCTGTCACAAGTGAATGGACCCTAGCTAGCTGAAAAGGCAGCCAGCCAGGACGTCTGATGGGTAGAACAACTTCAGGCTCTGCTGTGGCTTTGTGAAGCAGCCCTTCCAGCAAGCTAAGCTGGGGTGTGCAGTCAGCCACAAAATGTAATGCCTATGAGTCAACGCAGGGGGTGCGGGGTATGGCTACAGGAAGAGGAGAAGAGCCAGTTGCCAAGAGAAAGATGAGTCCAAGTTATTATTTTTATTGCTTGTAGAGACGATCTTGCTTGCTGGGATGGTTTGTATATGATACTTGATTTGCTGTCCCTCTTTCCTTTTCACCCCTAGCTACAGTGACATTTATTAAAATCATAGTTTGCAAGTGAGAAAGTCTAATTCCGCAAGTGTACAGAGTGGCTTGATATCATTCCACATTCCTGGTTAGAAGGTCATTTTTTACTAGAAACTGCATCTATAGAAACCGCCTATAGCTGACATAAAGTTTTCACGTTGAAAGTTTACTGAGACACATTTGTTTGAACATCACTGGTTTACCAGATTTTAAAATTGTTTTCCTCACAGACTGAATAGGGCTGTTCTGTGCTTAGACCATTTCTAATCTCACAGTTACTGTTTCAAAGCATCACTTTACAATACTGTATAATGGTTAAAGACATGTCTAAACTGCAGTTCTGGAAACACCTTTATGTTGCCTGGTAAGTCTTTAATTCACATTCTCTTATAATTTTGAAATCATGTTATCAAGATCTTGTAACTTGTCTGTAGCACAGATTCTGTATTTTAGTGTCTTCCATGCTTGATTATATGTATTTTCAGCTACGTTCAAGCTTATCTTCCAAATTACTAAATTAAGGGCATTCTCTGAATTGCAGCTGAAAGGTTGCAATGCACGACTCATACCACTGTTATTTGCTAGAAGTTCTTGTAAGAGGATACTGTTTTGGCAGAAGACGACTTTGTACTGAGGAGTATCGGTAAATGTTTCTGTTATGAATTTGTGTTTTCAATTTTATGTTCCCATTTTTCTTTGGGTTTCCCAGCATCTGAACAAAGCAATTATGCCTATTTTCATGGGTCTAAAAATCTCCAAATTGTGTTTGCCTTCCCGCCCCCCCCCCCCCCCAATAGTTTGAACTAAAGTAATAAAAGTCTTTTTGGCAACGTGATTTAGGATTGTAATCCATTTTGTAATTTATGTTTGATTTAGGATTGTAATCCATTTTGTAATTTATGTTTCTGCCTTAGACAACCTGAGGTGCCGATAACAGGAAAGGGTTTTCTTTTACTACTAGCTGTAATAATGATTTACAAAATCTTGCTACCAACTTCACAGAAACTTAAATTTGCCATGTGGTGGTGAGCCTTCAACATGTATTACAGTAATTACTTCTGTCTTTCCTGTGCTAGCAGAGGTAGATCTGTGCAAGATTTGTGATATCTTTTCCTGTTTTTAAGTTGACATTAATATATGTGATTTCATACGTTTCCCGTATAAGCTCGTCCTATTGAGATAATCAGCAGCCCAGTAGGAGCCACATTCTCTGAGTCACTGTTTTGATGGCAGGGTTCCATGAACGTGTGGCTAGTTTTGTCTGTTGAGATGTCCTTCGGTATGTTATATAGAGCAAGGTGTTCATGCTTTTGTCACTGTGTAGAGGCACTGAATCTTGTAAGGACCCTGGAATAGTAGATAAGAATTTGCATAGCTATATTTACTTGGCAAGGTGGGATTACAATAATCGATGCACCTCTCTTTTTACCCTCAGAGTAAATCAGAAAGCAAGGAGGAAAATAGATGTTGCCTGTAGGTGGCAGAGAGCCATGAAGCAACTGTTAATTTTTCAGGCAGTATGATTTCCTAACAAAAACAAATGAGTAGTGCATGTAAAATTTATATTTTCTTTTTTTTCTTTGATAATGTCTCTTATAAAAATGGCTTTGAAACTAATCTACCAAAGTAAGGAGTCTTAAAAAAATCTGTTTTGCATAACAAGTATATTACAGTTTCTGAATGTATGCTATGTTTTCCTTGGTCCAGACATTTAAAACCTCTAATTCATACCCTTATGGCATATGAATTGCTGTAACTGCTAAACCAATTTGTTTGTTTTCACAAAGAAATGAAAAACTGAGTGTAATGTACTGAACGAAGGATCCATAACACAAGTTTTCCAACTGGAATGCTGTCAAGGTCTTTAACATCTTATTTTAGCCAGTGGAACAGTTCCAGCAGCTCAAGTCATGACACTACCACTTACTGGAATTAACGACCTGGGGAGAAAAGTGCCCTTGTACAGAACGTGTCCAATATGGAAACGGGTGTATTAAATTCTCCAGATCTTTTGAATTTTAGATATTTTTTCTTACTGTCTCACTGCATGCAAAGAGGCATCACTAGTCATCAGAAGATATTTACAAAAAAAACACTTTACGGTACCACTTCTCAAACAGACCACTGCAGCTTCTTTAGTGGCAGACAGTAGTCCCCTCTAAATACACTGGAAGCAATTTGTGACAAAGAAAATGCTTAAGGTGTCCTAGTACACCATTTTCTTTACTTTGCCACCCTTTTATGTCAGAAATGTCTTGATTGTGTGTTAGATCACTCAGAGTCAGATTCTTCTCAAGATTTAAGTATAAAATAATGTATTTACTAAAAGATTGGCAGTAATGGAACAATGCTACAAAGAGATAAAGAAACAAAGTATGTTATTAAGATTAGATTTGTCAAGAAATATCTTCCAGGGTCACTTTAGCATCTCAGCTAGCTTCTAGCTCCCATTCTCTTACTCTGACTTTGGGAGCTCTGTTCACTTGAAATTGATTTTCTTTGTCCAAGATGGCTGTTTTCTTCTTACCAGCACCCTCTTAAGCACTAAGCAGGAAAGACAGGACACAGAGCAAAAGCAAAGGGTTTTTTTTCTGTGTTCAAGCAAGACGACTTTAGTTTTGCCCTTTGTTTTTCTTGATTAAGAAAGAATATTTAGTTGAGTCAGGTGATTAGATTCTTGAAAGTGATTCTGTGAGGAGGGGATTAGGAAATACAACTGCCATAAGCCTGTACCTGCATACCCCAACAAGGTGTGACATTAACATCTATATCGTAATTCAGTACACTCCTGATTTCCCATTGCTTCTCAACACATTGGTAATATCTTATACATAATGTTATCAGAAGTTATAAATGCACAATCTAATTTCTAGATTCCAAGTATATTTTGGCTGGTGAATACCATATAAGGAATAAATATGACAGCAGCAGTGGTAAAATGAGAAGTGGGATGCGTTAGTTGTGAAATTCTGCCACACAAACATCCTTCTAGGGGTTTTCTCTGGGGAATGTCACAAATCCTGTGATCCAAGTATTTCTTGGTCCCATAAAAAGTGGTAAGGATAATTCTCACTTAATTTCCAGAGTTTCAGCAACCTTGGAAAGTTAGATGAGGCAGATAGCTGAAGGAGGTAACTTCATTAGCCACTACAGCTAAATCTGCTGTCAAACACCAATCAACAGTGTGCAATATTAATACAGCATTTACACAATTCTGTCACAGCAAGTGCAGTAAATCCTGAATATTTTTTGGAAAGGAGCTTCCAATGAAATAATGCAATGATTATGTTTTAAAAACATAAATATATATGCCTTTCAGGATGACAGTAAAACTTTACCTTCTCTTTCTTTTACCTCTCACTTTCCTGAGAGCGGAAGTAGTTGGGAGTGCTTTGTTCAGATGGAGGAGTGACTCATTAGTAATTCAATAATGAATTAGATTAATGAAATCTGTGCTGCAAGTTATACCCCCCAGGTTACTCTTACTGGAGAATTACGTGCACAGCATTTTATAGAATTGTTTGTAATGTGAGTTGCATATAAGTTTACCTTTGAAACTACCCAGTGTTACCAGATGTGATGGAAATTAAATTACCTAGAGTTAACAAGTGCTGAATTATATTTTTCTGAATAATTTAAAAATATTATTATAAAAAGTAAGGCAGATTATGCTTTTAATAATCATGCAGGTAACTGCATGATTAACTCTTTGAAGTTTATGTCTTTCAACGTGAGAATATAGCATTATTGGGGAAAAATTGAAATAACATTTCCGTTTGACTAATCTATGCCATTCAAGAGACGGTGGATAAGTGAACTCCAGGCACAAAACACTTCTGTTCAGCATTTCATCTGTGTGTTTATACTCTGTGCATAATACTTGTGTTTATAAATACCATCTGTTCCTGCTATCCTCCCACAGAGCACTGCAATGTGCTGTGTATTCTCTTTGTGTTTCAGATGTCTCAAGGACATAGGCTCAAAAGTTATGCTTAGTACTTGGGGACAGTACATCAGCCACTCACCAGATCTGAAATGTTGAATAGGTTGTGTCAGTAGAAATTCCGTCTGTTAGGTATACATTGTTTCCTCCGCAACAGGCATGTGAGTTAACCTTGGGCAGGAAGCAATTGCTGGTAATTAGTGTCACTTATCTGACCTTTGCTGAAAGGAGTATTCACTGTTCAGCAGCTGCTAATAAGCCTCCACAATAGAGCTGTGTGGGAATGTTCAAAGTGCCATTAATCCTAAAGCATGATGTGAACACGCCTTAAAATACTTGAGTGCTCTTTCCAGCGTGTTCATATGGCAGGTGCTCTCTTAGCCTTGGACTGGGTTTGTTTTGACACGTGTCTAGAGTTTTCAGTTTAAATATCTGTCACAGCACAAACATCCCTTTTTCCTGTAAGGCCAACTAACCATGCTAATTAGTACAAGTTTGTAGAAAAGAGACTTAACAATATGCAGACCTGATTCTTGTCTTGCAACTGTGAAGTTTAGAAATAATTTAATTGCTGATATGTTAACATAAACTATGACCATACAGTTTATGCAGTAACAATTTAAAATTATGTAAGTTCTTTGCTGCACCTAATGATTGGTCCCTTGGGTGATCTGTCCTCACAGCAATTCCTGCTGGAAATTCCTCCTTGTGACGATTCCGATCTAACAGTACCTCTGGGTTGAGACATGTAATGAATCAAGTGGTTGATGATGACTATAAAATCACAGTTTCTTTTCAAAGGGAGTGCACCCTTATAGCTGACTGTAAGGCAGCACTTTTTGTTAGTGAGAATTTCACTGGCAGGGGAGAAGCCTTGAGTGAGCACAACAAAACATTTTCAAAATTTCCAGTGAACGGGCAATTAGGTTTTGTAGTCATGTGTCTTTGAGAAATTCAAGTATGCTTCCCCGGAATCTTGTCTGGGATTTCATTACATGTTCTTAATCCAGATGTTTCAAATGCTTTGGAAACAATGAACTTTTATTATTGTCAGGATAAATTCATCATCTTTGCTTTTAGAAAAGTCAGAGGGAGGAGGAGTGTTTAGCAGACTTCTGGGGAGCCTTTCAGTGTTCTCTCTACTGGAGCCTGAAACCTTCCTAGACAGATCTGTTTAGCTTCTCCTAACAGTGGTCAAACTAGAAAATTACTCCAGCATTGTCTGTTTAACATTTGCTGGTATATATTATCTGGACTATGTCCCCAGATTGTTCCTTAGTTAAATGAACTCCATCTTGTTATGTCTCACCATGATCTAAAAGCTATATATAACATATGGCGTTCATAAATAGGTGATGCTAAATCTATTGCATAGTCTACCCATGTGCCAGGTAGAAATTTGAAATCTGAGAGACAGAGTCTATTCTACATAAGAAGAGCTGAAAGTGTCTTCTAACAGTTTGAAAACCTTGGCTATGCCCTTTCACATTACTCTTTCAACAATATTCCTTGAAGTCGTCCACAAGTACAGCCACTTGCCCTAGCTGGGATTCCTGTTAGCCCTGGAGCACATAATAGATCGTGACTCCTTAAGCACTTATTTTTAGATACATGAAAATGGCCCCAAGGATTATTCTTTTGCTGGAAGTCAGAAGTATAAGGCTGTTTTTAGGATGGGCCCTGCGTTTGTTAAACTGCTGCCCTTGTAGATGCAGCAATACATTAATGTCCTTGTACAGCTGCTTAAATAAGTTTTTTTTTTAAATGGGTAATCCTTTGGGTTTGGGGAATATGTGGTTTTCCGAAAACATTTGAAAGCTCTTTAGCCTATTATAGCTAAATAGCATTTTAATGGAGCAGGTTTGTTACGCTTACTGACAACAAAAGTATTGATCATGTAAGCAGAGTAATGAGACAGTTACTTCCATAGCTAATACTGCAATAACATTGTGGTGGTGTCTTCTTTCACACTGTACCACCTCTGCTGCACTGTAAGTTCAGATTTGTACCAGACAAATATTCAAATATTATGCCCTAATATAAACATCTATTCTTCTTTTTTCCAAATAAAAAAAAATAAATTCTTAAAGACATTTATTTCTACTGATGGGCAATGCTGACGTTTCCATTTTAACTTTAGAGTCTTTCTTTTATTTGAATAGAGAACAGCAGGGCCAGCTGCAGGTATAGCCAATGTCGGCAGGTTGCCTGTGGATGCAGATACTCAGGGTGGCAAAATGGTCCCAATAAAGAGCAGCCAAGCTCCGCTTTTTCCTCTGCCAAGGCCTTTCTCCTGTGGAGAGGAAGACCACACGTTTGAGCTGTTCATGCTGTATGTGAACAACTGATTTCAAACTCCCTCAGCCTAAGTAATTTATACTTTCATACTGTGTGTATACATATATATATGTGTGCATGTATATATATATATGTGTGTGTTATACTGTATATATATGTTTTATACTGAGTCTCAGAGTGAGTATGCACCAGCAGCAGTAGCAAACCTGACCCTTCTGACTCAGTCCTCTCTCTGCCCCTTCCCTTTAGGGGAGCAGCTCAGCCCTGGCAGCAGTGGAGGAGATGTAGATGATGACTTGCCTGCTGCTTGAGAGGTATGGAGTGTGGGCAAGGAGAGGCACCACCTCCTGCATCTAGAGACTGGAGGGCTGGGATCCAGTGGCAGATGAAGATGGCCTCTTATTTCTACTCCTAGTCAGCCAAAACCCCACCGAGCCTCTCAGCCTGTCTCCACAGTGGATCTCCCTGCACCTCCCTCTTCTCTTTCCTCCATGCTCTTCTTCATGCACCTCCACCTTCCACAACCCCCATGTTCTTTTTAATACAGACTCTGACTACTACTGCTGCAAAATTCAAATTTGCCTGTATGTGGAGCAGCCTTGAGTCAGCTCCAGTAACTAACCACTTAAAATTTTGCAACCTATTAAGCAGATCACATCAAGTTGTATACTCACTTCAAAAATGTGAGACAGAAAAACTCCAGATATACCTATGGTAAATGAAATGAAGTCACATTTGGGATGGATGGCATCACGATGCATACCTGGCATCAAACAGTACCCTGTGAGAAGCCACCCTGTGTAACACAGCCCAGCCCTGCTTTCTGTGGCCCCCCGGAGCGGGGCATTGCCACCTGCAGAGTGTCTCCATCCCATAGCCGAGAGGAAAGGCTGTAAGATTTGCTCCCTCCCTCAGCGGCACCGCTCTTCCCCCTCATCAGCAGACTGCTGAAGGAGATGAAAGCTGGCTCACATGTGGCGTCACTGAGAGACTACGGACTGCAGAAGGGTGTTCGCTGAGGGAGACGTACTCGTCAGAGGGTCCTCCATCAGGAGGAGGAGGACAGCTGGGATAGTTCAGTGCTATGCTGCAGCTTTTGACATGCAAAAGGACAGGCTCTGGGCCTTGGGAAGGGCAGGTCATCTAAGGAGAAGCAGCATTAGGGGGGTGAAGTCCTTCTTCAAACACAGTTCACCAAACCCTGTCTGACCCCGCTGTCCAAATGACTAAATATTACTATGGTATCTGGTGGTGCTGTGAGATCTTTTTTTAAGGTAGTGATTTTTAAGGTAGTGATTCACATTACCACCCACAAGTAAAGGCATTAAAGGCTTCCTCCGCTTACAAAGAAGCATAAATACCCATTCTGTAAGCAACTGCTTTAATATTGCATTTGATATTCCATCACAATTCTAGCCTGCAAAAATGGTATAACTGTCAACTTTGTTAGCAATTTATACATCATCTTCTACTTACACTGTTTCTTTCCATACAGACCAAAACAGAGAGGAAAGCCACTGCTGCTGAGTTTAGACTCTTGCTCTGAAAACTCTCAGGGCCAGCTATTTTCCTTTTTTACTCCTACAAGCTCTGTTTCTATTTCCACATCCGAGATCACTAGTTTAAAGATAGCTCTGATGTAGTTATACGATCTGAGATCAACCTTCATATTCATCTGTTATGAAGCCACTAGTATTCCCTTCCTAGCTGTCAGTTACGTTGCTTGTCAGTCTGTGATTCCATTTTTCCCTTACATTTCTTTGCACATTCACATGACTGAGAATAGTTTTCCATCTGTAAGCCACTTGCCTATACAACATCACTTCTGTTTCCCCTTAACTCATCTTTTATCTGCTGACAAAGCTATACTTGATCATGACTGGGTAACTGTTCTGCTCAAATGGCATTTCTTGGGCTAATCCATTATGATTTTGCTTAGTTTGTCTTCCAGTACTCTTTTTTACATTATATGGTAAAATGTAATTTGAAGGAGTTGGAGCTTATCTTTTTCTTGCATCTTTCTAATAGTCCTTTTTTAGGAAAACAGTAAGTTTTAATTTCAGTTTGGGATACTCTAGTGATTTCCTAGTAAAACAAACAATAACAGGTTGCAAGTGGAACTCTGATCGCAGCAGAGCAGGGTGACACATAAAGAAAGGTTCACTCTTCTGCTTTCTTTAAATGCCTGTAGGAGTTTTACTCTCAGTTTACTCACATAAAGACTTGGGGACTTTATTTAACCTCATTTGTGCCCATGAAATCTAATTTTGCTACTACTTTCTTTCCATGATCTGCCAGTCATGCCTGGTAAATGATCCTCTTAATTTGACTTACCCTTCATAGCAGTAATTGCTGGTATTCTTTTTCCCTAACAGGAATTCATCCCCTACCTTTCACACACTGCTGTGATTATGGGTGCTTTCCTCTGAAACATCCACCTTTAGACTTCTGGTTTGTATGACACAGTATGTTACACATACAAGACCACTTACTGGCAGCATGCCTAACATTTTCGAACTCCTTCTAATCGTTAAGCTTCAGATTTGCAAAGCTAAGCAACCTACTTAGTGACTGGGTTTACTAGATTTTTTCCCTGAACCTAATTGCTCGATAATAACACTTTGTATTTCTACAGTGCCTTAATCCAGGAATCTCAGAATAACAGATATTATTTTACTCCCTATGGAATATTATGAATTGTTGGGAATTCAGTTTTTAAGTTAAGGAAAACACGGTACTGAAAAGTGTATGAATTTCACAGGGCCAGGCGGGTCTTCCCTGTCAACAATAATATTTTAAAATGGTTATCAGGAATGGAACCTTTAACTATGCTGTAAGATGTTTGCATGATAATCCCTGATTGTCCATAATAGATCAGCTTCTAGTGCAGATTGGACCGAAGCATATAACAGAGGTAGCCATATAAGACAGGCTTCCTCACCCTTTACCCTATGCCAATATAAACATCCTTAATGCATGCAGTTCATGATTTACTTTCTTTTGGACAGGTCTTTGTATGTTTTAAAATCTCCCTCTACAGGCAAGAGCATCTTTTACTTGAAGAAGGTAGTCAAAAGGGAAAAAAGGAAAGTACTAAGTGTATTTTCTTTAAATCCAAGGCAGCATCAGATATAGTCAATTTGAATTACAGTATCATCTCTACCAATGCTAATACAGTTACACTGAACTTCCAGCAGAAGTAAATTAAGTTATGCAGGTTTATGCAGTCAATTTGAGAACAAAATTGGCCTACTGTGTCAAAAGTGAAAAACTAACCTAATTATAGACACTTTCCTTTCTTCTCCTATGCTGTGGTTCAATTTAATTTAATCTAGAGATAATACTGAACCCAAATGTTAAAAAATATCTATCAAGATTGTTGTAATTCAGTATGGGCTTCCTCTGCACGAGATCAAGCAAATAGTAAGCTTAAAACATAATTGTCTTTTCCACCTCATGCACACCATCAGCGTGAATGGAATGTTTTTCTTTACTGTTCAGCTCCAGCTTAAGAGGAAGTCACTGAGGTTAGCTAATAGCTGAATCCTAATTCATGGCTCAATAACTGGAAGCTGCAAATTTCCTGGAGTTTCCATGAGTTCAAGCATGCTTCCCGTTATCTTGGCACACGGTGCTCTGGTTACCATCAGTCATGAAGGATGCTTGTGCCGTCCTGACCGTGGCCGTGGTGGCTGCCCACCACCGCTGTGCAGCTTGGATCATCCTATGGTGCACCAACTCTGCTACCCTCTGGACACTCTAGAAATGCAGCAGGGAGCTGCAGCACTCTTCAGTGCTCAGTGCCTTGCTTTCTAGATTCGTTACCCCATTCAAAAGGGAGTGTCTTGCTAGGCAGTAATCTTGAATTCATTCTTAGTTTCATCTAGATTAAGGAAAAAAAGAAATTGAAGTACTTATTAATGAGATTAAAAATAGGCAACAGAATAACAAGAGTTTATGTTAGACCTAACTGAGGAAGTAAAGTGTTTAAACTATGCATACTAGTCACATTATTTCCATCCAATGTACCATTCTACCCTAGATGTCAAGACTTCTGTGGTCCTAGATATTTTATGCTCATGTTACATCATTGGAAAATCCCTCTTTTGATGTGGCATCTTAGCTTTTATAGCCAATTTCTTTTATAGGATTTTAAGTCTTCCTGAAGAGGTCCAGAGAGATTGAATCTTATTCAACAAATTTTATTTTACTTTTAATCCAGGAGATAGTCTGGCTATTTAAAAGAATTTAAATAAGCATTGTTTCATTTCCCAGAAGATGCGAATGCCTCTTCGTTAGACTGGATGTCATCCCCTCTTCTTCGTTGTCTATTTAATGACTGCTTGCCTTAAGAAAGGCTATAGCTTGTCCCCTCATCCCTTTGGTAATTTTGATGTTTCACTATGAAGTGTTTCCTTTATTGAGCCTTAGTTCTTTGTCAGTCTTCCCACTAACAAAGAACACCTGACACAAATGTCTACATGTGATAAATGTATCTCGTTACTGGGTATTGACTGAAATCAGACACAATGATAAATTAACAGTCTGGGATTACAATCCCCCACACATTTCCTCGATTTTTTTTTTTAAGTAAGTAAAGATTTTGGACCCACTTTCTAAATAAATGTAAACTGACCTACCTGCATTGAATTTAGAGACCAAGGAGAGGGGTAGACTGTATTTAAATGAATAAATAATTGTGGAAGTGCATATGTATTTAAAAAGGTGGGGTTTTTTTTTGCTTACTGACCAAACTAAAATGTGAGAAAAAAGTCTAGTCTTGATATGAAGTGTACAATTTTTGTTGTCTTGTCAAAGAAAATGAACTTTTTAGGTCAAACAAAAACATGTATTTGTGCCACATTTAAATATCTATATTTTATTCAAATGAAACAGATTGATGCCAATTATTTGTGAATCTGACAATTTTGCCCTGGTCCAGCTACACTGATATTACTGGCTGAAGAAATAAACTAAATTTAAGCAGGTGAAAAATATGAATTCACTAGTTGTAACACACTCTTGAGTCTAGACAAAATCATTACATTACTGAAAATTGCAAAAGAATGGGTTTTTGACAGCTGAATCAATGATGGGAAACAATTCTTCTGGAAACGCTATTTTTTTATAATCAGCGGTTTACAGTAAAAGACATTTCCCCAAAATATATAACAAAATCAACCATTCAGAGATACTGCCATGAACTAAAGAACTTACAAAACAGCTTTAATGTTTTTAATAGGCACTGTCTCTCCATCTATTTGAATGAAGCAATAACTGAAGTTTCAAAGTAGGAATGTCTCTAATCATGCTGAAAGATAAAAAAATCTTTCTCCTTAGCAATCCAAGTAAGTTCATTAATATTATTTCTTGGTTTTTTTATTTGTTTGTTTTATTCTTATATATATATGAGTGTTTTCCCTCTAGCGTGAAAAACATAATACCTCTCTAATTACAGCACTGTCAGGAACAAGCAACTTTGCTTGCTTCTCCTACTGTATTACTTAAATTCTACCTGTTATTTGGAAAACGCTGAAATTTCAACCTCCAAAGTGGCTGCATGTGATTGCAGGGGTATGTTGACGATGGCAATACCAGTTCATCTTCAGAAACAAGAAAACATTATTCCCTTCATTAGCTCCTCATTTTTAAAATGCTTTACAAATTCTGTTATTTGCAAACTCCAAATGAAATTCTCCACTAATATAAATAGGTAAAACTTAGATGTCTTTATTTTCTTGACAACAGCTTGCAAATTCCTCTCTTCAACTCCATCTTGTGTTCTCCATTGGCCAACTTAGATAAGAATGTAAAACCACCTAGTGATTTTTGCTTCTAAATCCCTCTGCATTTTCCATTTTCTCTAACTGAAAACATTTTTATCATACTCCCTGTACTTGGGCAACAAAATATTTTTCACCATGTTAACTTTTCCTTACCTAGTATCATTAAAGTAATTAAATCCTAGCATCTCAAAAGTCCTAGTGTCCCCTTCAAGTCCAACGTTGTTGTCATTTATCTCAGATTATTATCATTAATCTATTATCATTCCTTATCACATTTGGGTACTGGCATATCTAGTCTCAATATGAGGTCCACTAATGAAACACGCATTAGTGTGTTAAATGCTTGCACGTTAAGGATGCTTGCAGATTATGCAGAAAACAGCAAGGTGATCTCTATGGGACATGATAGCAGCAGCTCCATCAGTTGCTGTGGAACGTAGTTTACGGTTTGTAAAAATAAACGCATTAAATATCAAACCCAAACTGCCAGGTTTATTCCACAAGCAGGTGGTAATGGTTTCTTTACAATTCTGTTAAGTATTTGAACACCCCTGAACAAATCCTCTTCATCAAGGAGACAGAATTCAACTCCTTATTGCCATGACCAAATGTGGAAGCAGTGAAATCAAAAGCCCTTTTGAAAATGGTAAAACTAATCTCCTGTTAAAGGTGCAGATGTAAAAAATGTTCTAGAAACGGCCCGAAGCGGACTTGCATCGAGAGAGTTTGAATATATCTCATGTCAGGACACTTTACATTTGACTCTCTTCCTTAATCACTTAATGTACAATTTGAAAACTGGATCACAGCTATAAGGCAGTGAAGGTGTCCTAGTGCCTCGAGCAGCGTTCTGGAACTGAAATGAAGTACCACCATAATTTCATTACTACTTATTTTTGCCTCTTAAGTCCGCTAACTCCCTGTAAAACCTTCCGAACCCAGCCCCACACACCAGAAGCAGGCCTCACGTCCTATCGCACCCCAGCCTCCTCAGGGCTCATCCGACACCGCCCGTTACTACAGCCCATCAGACGGACCTAACTCAGAACCGCGGCAACTGCCCGCCTCACGCACGCCCTCGCGAGGCCGTGGAGCAAGAAACCCACCACTCCGCCGCCCCAACCCGAGCCGCCATTCCAGTCGGGGCAGGAAGGGCCCCAGGCGCCCGCCCCGATCCCCTGCAGAGGAATGTCACCTCAGCTCTGCCAGGCTACCCCGCCCCGCCCCGCCCCTCCTGCTCGGCGCGGGGGGGGACGGACCCGGGCGCCCGCCCGCGCCGCGCTCGGCCGTGGATGGGAGGGATCGCGCAGGCGCGAAGGCCGCCGCGGAGCGCGGCGGGCTCTGGCGGCTGCGCGCGAGCCGGGGGGCGGCCGTTGCCCCGCCCCCGCCCCCGCCGCGTGAGGAGGGCGGGCGGCGGCGCGATGTTCGTGGCGCGCAGCATCGCGGCGGATCACCGCGACCTCATCCACGATGTCTCCTTCGACTTCCACGGGCGGCGAATGGCGACCTGCTCCAGCGACCAGAGCGTCAAAGTGAGCGGGAGCCGCCGGGCCTTGTGCTGGGGAGGGGAGGGAGCGGGCGGGCGGTGCCGCGGCCTACCGGGCGGGCGGGGCGGCGGCGGCGGCGGCGGCCTTCTCCCTCCCGCGTTCGCCCGTCACGCTCCTCGTCCGTACGTGTGTGAAAACACCGCTTCTTTCCCGACCCGCTGCCGTGGCCACAGGCGGTGCTGCTGGTTTTGCTGGTTCAGCTGAGAATCCGTGTTTGGCGCAGGGCAGAAGGTGCCGTTCCACAGGGAAGTACAAACAGGCGAAGGGCTGAAGTGTCCCGCGTGTGCGCTGGCGGACCAGGGAAACTGGAAGCCGTCAGAAACCTTGATTTTTACATTCCTTTAGAGGAAAGAGAATAAGAGTAAGGGAAAAGGGAATTGTTTCTTCCAGTTTTTGCACATCGTGAGAAGACGGGCAAAAATCCAGGAGTTACATGGTTAAATTTAAGAAATGTAATTTGCAGAGAGCAGTCATATCTTTGGTTAGACCAGGTAAAAGGTTGAGAAAACGGCTCTGCTGTAGAAAGCTACGTCAAATGTAGATGAGGCTTAGAAACAAGCCAGCAGCCCCTTCTCCCTGACCACATATTAAAAAGCAAACAAAACAACAACAAGGAAAAAAACGTCCCCCAAAGAGCAAGCCAAAGCCATGTCAGTCTTTGGCCTGGACTGTCCACATAAAACTTACAGCCGAAAAAGAATGTTCTTAAGAAAGATGCGAAGAGGTAGGTAGGACTCAAAACCTATGTTCTTTAGCAAAGCAATGTTACTTTCCAATCATGATGGTATCCTTTAGGAGACTGTCTTAAGAAAAGTTTTACTCTTGCCAGACTTTTATGATACTTGGAACTGGCGCAGGTCCCGCTCTCACTGTGGGCCCTGCAGAACAGCAGTCGGGGAGAAGTGATGAAGCTGGGCTGTGATGGTAACAGCCGAGGTTGTATTAGAGATCCAGAAGGGCAAAAGCGAGGTGACTTTCAGTAAAGTTGTATAGTGAAGGAGTGACAAACAGGAGTGGATGCCAGGCTTCCAGAGGCATCTGTCATCTGGTTACTTTCATGACTTCACAATTTTTCAGGAAAAAAGTCACAAAGATGATTAAGATGTATGGGAAATCAAGAGAAAGGAAGGTTAAGTGACGTGTGTGGTTACAAACCAAGGCAGAAATGTCAGGAACAGAAAGGAGATCTCTTTCCCCACTAGCCTGATTCTCTTTCTGCTGCCCTGCTCTCTCTGTGGGGTGACTGCCAGGAGCCACATCAGGATTTTGCGACCAGGGCTGAGCATGTGCCGTGGGGGGGGCTCTGGAGCAAAACTGAGTAGTGTACTCGTGGAACAGAGTGAATGAAGTGTTGAGAATTGTAATAATTTGTCTTCTGTGAATAATTTATTGTTTAAAAGGATAGACTTCATACAATAGTGGATTTGGCAGGTGCATGCCTCTTCTTCCTACCTGTAGTAAGGATATTTTCAAGGTCGAGTGAAGTGCAGTTGCGTACTGAGCCAGGCAGAGTTTTCCAGGTGAAAATTTTTAGTGGTGTATCTCTCTCTATATATATATTTTTAATGGCTGTGTTTTGTATTACCACTTAGTAAACTTTATATACAAATTGCATGATTGTATTTTGATTTCTTAACAGGTCTGGGACAAAAGTGAGAATGGGGATTGGCATTGCACTGCCAGCTGGAAGGTTTGTATTTATAAAAATTACACAGTTATAACCATAACTTCTCCTTTGTTTTCAAAGAAACATACTTAGTTTTGCTGACTTGTAGAGTAGAAATACTTTTGGTTTGTTGTAGAGCCTGTATTTCTTACGGTAAAATACTTTTTCTCTGCTTTTATAAAACATCTCTAATGCCTCTCACTTAAAGTAGAGGCTGGCATGCAGTCTTACATTGTTAGTACTTAGTTATGTTGGCAGATTTTGTTATCAGTAAACATAGCAGTAACTGGTGTTTAGGGAGTTGGAAAACAGTACCTTTGCATATTGTAACCCCCAAAAAACCCAAGAAAGAGCAAAAGGTTTGGCTATTAAATGTTACAACATCTGACCTGTTTTTTTGTTTGTTTGTTTTGGTTTTTGTTCCAAAACCTTTCTGGGAACTGTTGTCATTAGAGACTCTGCTACGTCAGGATAATTAGTGCATTCAGCTTCTGAACTGTCCTTAACCTTGTATTTAATAGAACCACAATACAATAATACCTGTAGATAGAAATGGAAGTGAGTGAAGCTTTTGAATTTCCCTTCTCTAAAAAAAGAAGCGTTAGGTTGACTAGGTATGACAGAGGAGTTTCATGTAAAAAAGGAGAAGATGAGTAATGCTCTGCATGTGCTTTGGGAGAGTACAGGCAAGCTAGAAGTGAGCATGGTAATGGTTGAAAATTGAAAACAAAGATGTACTTTTTGCATCAAGGCACAATCTCAGCTTGGAGCTTAAAGTTCAAAGGAGTAATAAATAATGCCTTGAAATACACTTGTAATTACCTTTTAACCATTAATAGCAACAAAACTTTGCAGTGCTTATAGGAATAAACAAATGCAACAGCTGCTGTGTAACTTCGAGCTTTATAAACGAACATAGGTTTCAAAGGAATACTCTTACTACTTCCTAGAATTTACTTCTGGAAAAAGTCATGAAAATACACAATCGCTTGGACTAATACAATAAGTATGTTTCTCTATAGTGTTTTGGTGTTACCTTGCAGACACATAGTGGATCTGTGTGGCGTGTGACGTGGGCCCATCCTGAATTTGGGCAGGTCCTGGCTTCCTGCTCTTTTGATAGAACAGCAGCTGTATGGGAAGAAATAGTGGGAGAGTCAAACGATAAACTCCGAGGCCAGAGTCACTGGGTGAGACATTAACCTATTAATCACAGTTTCTGTATGTTCTCATATAAACAGATTTACTGTCCCTCATTGATTTGTTTGCTTATCGTAATGGGCTGAAGCTTTAAACTGTTTAAATTCCGGAATTAAACAGAAGACTGAACATGAAAATTGTTCTAAATACCAAGTAACTGGACATTTCTGGGTTTGCAACATTTTTTCTATTCCCAAAACAGAGAAAGCGCCCTGTTTTCTTCTGTTAATACAAAGTGTTCCTGATTTTGCTGATATTTTGTTAGTTTGTGGCAATATTCCAATATAGAGTAAGTATTTTTAAAGCATTTGGGGAAAACAGCTGAATGGCAACATTCAGGCCAATTAGTGTCACTACTACTGGTGTTTCTTAATAAGACGTTCCCTGACAGACAACTTGCAGACATGAATTCCCCTCTACAGTAGAATTAAAGTTGTGGGGTTTTTCTTCTGTGACAAGAGCTCATTTGAAACTGTCTCATGCTGTTCATCTTTCAAACAATAGATCAGGTTTTTGGGGGAAATAGTTTGCTTGGATGTGGATTTTCTGCGTAGCATTTTGTCAAGGGAATTTTAGATCTGAACAGATTATTTTTCAGCTGTTCTCCATGTGTAATCTTATATAACTCAGTACAGTATTCCTGCCTCTAATGTTTTGTTTTGTTTTAGGTTGCTATAATATTTGCAGTTTTCTACTTTCTACTGAAGTTTTCTAACATTCAAATGCATAATTGGGAAGAGTTGGGTTGTCAGGACCTTTGACACCCAGTGGGGTATGAAAGCTGACTTCTGTGTGCAGGAGGCATAATTTTCAGCTCAAACTCATGCTTTATTGGCAGGAGAGGAGACAACTTGAAAAACAAATGTTTATGATTTTTTTCCTCTGTCACTGTAGCTAATCTTCCTAGCAAATGTCGGCTGTATTCACCCATTTCCTTATCAGAAATACTTGTTGTTTTGATGCTTCTGTTGGAAAATGCTTCATGGTAAACTTCAGCAGCACTGAAATTAGAACGCAGCGTTGCTAGGCATCGCGGTTAATATTGTCACCAGTATGATTGAAGAGGACAGTTTCAAACTGCCTGTGGCCAATACTCTTGTATTTTATGCTTATGTTACGTGTTTCGGGTTTTTTTCCGAAAAGCATAATCTAACCGACTCTTTTTGATACCAGAACTTTGATATCACTGTGAGTATATCTCTTGATGCTTGGAATTGCATCAGTGCAATGATCTGTCATTTCTCTAATTCATTGGTGTATAAAGATTTTTTTAGTTCTTGATGGAAGAGGTAAGTGATCCTATGAATTGGTGTTGTCAGACTTTCGTTAGCCTTCTGCAGAGAATAAATTTTTGATGAAAATTGCTAGCATTTCCTTCAAGAATTTCTGCCTTTCTTTGCAGGTAAAGAGGACCACTCTAGTAGACAGTAGGACATCTGTTACAGATGTGAAGTTTGCTCCCAAGCATATGGGTCTTATGTTGGCAACCTGTTCAGCGGATGGAGTTGTAAGGATTTATGAAGCTCCAGATGTGATGAATCTCAGTCAGTGGTCACTGCAGCATGAAATCTCATGTAAGCTAAGCTGCAGTTGTATCTCTTGGAATCCTTCAAGGTATGTTATTAAAACTGTAGGTTTTGCTTTGTGACTGTTTAAGCAGAAGATCCAAAGAGTTAGTTCTGAAATTTTGTAGAATAAATCCTAAAACATGCATGGAGAGGATTGAGTGGACATTACTCGGATCTGAAAGCAAGCTGCTAACATTTCTTTTAATAAAGCAAGTTTGGCAGAGCCAGAGAGGTGTTACAAAGAGTCCTCCTATGCTCTGTGAGGAAATATTCCCAGCTTAATTATTTTTAGCAAGTAATGAGCTATGAGCTCTTTATCTCACAAAATTTAACTGGGATTTTCATACGAGAAAGTGTTTATAAGGGGACAATTTCTGTCTCTTTCTTCTTTCCTTAAGAAAGGTGTTGCAATAGGTAATAATTTTGACAACTCTAACAAGGACATGCACCCTAAGCCTAAGAGTTGTTCTTTTAGTTATATCCTCAGGGGCTCGGTGATACAATTAACCTTCTTGAACAGGAAGGAATCAGAGAGGAGTTTGGTTGGGTAGTCCCCACTCCGAAGAACACATACAAGCAGAAAGCAGAGGTTCTCCTTTGCTTCCCTTCTCACATCCACCCCCAGCAATAACAGGAAGGCAAAAACCATTCAGGGCTGAACTGCTTTGGATTCTTTTTGTCCAGAAGCGCTTGGTGGCTTTGCCTGTAGACATAGTGGTCTGTGTCCTGCTGATCCAGTTATTCTTCTATTCATTAGTAGTAGTCTGTGCTGAAGGTACAGGCTTTCACTTCAATGCATGGGATGGGGTTAAAAGTTGATTTAAAAACTAGAACTCATCTACATTTAGCTTTTGTAATCTGTTTTCCAAAATCTGAATGCAATCCCACTAAATCAATCATTGAAAGTACTGCAAAGAATGCAGACTCTGCCATGAAACTTGTGGCAGATGCATATATAAAATTGATCCTACTCTCTGGGAGCATCATCTTGAATTGACAAATAATGTTCCCTAATGAATTCACCTTAGTGGGTATATAAAGTGGAATTTCAAAACAACAGAATGGAGATTGTACCAGTAACTGTGAATGGCACTTACTTATGTTTCCTTGGGATTTTTTTTTTACCTCTGTGCTTTTTTTTTTATTGTTTTGTTTTCTTTATAGATAATGTGTCTGAAATTTAAAAAATGGGTTGGTGTACTTCCTGTGAAATCATTTGTAAATATAACAGTATTTATTTTCACCTTTTAGCTCTCGAGCACATTCTCCAATGATCGCTGTAGGAAGTGATGACAACAGTCCAAATATATTGGCTAAGGTTCAAATTTATGAATATAATGAAAATACCAGGTATGGTAAATGACAACATAAAACATTTGTGGGAATTTGTAATATAAGTCATTTTATTTTATTCCTGTCATTAGATGTGGAGTGGACTAGTAAATAATAATACTTAATTCTGTCTCCGAGACATTGGATGGGAGAGGGAGACCTCAGAATGGTAACTGATGTTAACAGATGTGATACTGATAATTTTGTTCTATCTCAGTGCAGAAATGCCAGTGTTCATACAAGCATTTTAAAGGGAGAATTGTTTCTGCTTCTAATAATTTATATGCTTAATTTTGCACAAGGAATTAATAGGGCAAAGTTGAAATTTGAATTGTGTTGCGCTAGGAACTGTTTTGTTCAAGACGACCTTAAAATGCTTTTAAAAGCATGTTTATAATGACAGAAAGTCCTGTGAATTCCTAGCGTTCTGTGAAAGTTCAGTTTGTACAGTTAAGAATTCGGAACCAGAAAAGGCCAGGAATTGTGTGCTCAACCACGGTCAATTAAATGATGACAGAGAACTTGTGTTTCATTCAGGGTGATTGGTGTGGGAAAGGAGCCAAGGTGTTCTGTGGATTTATGCCTGGCTTCAGACAATGTTCTCTGTGCATTAACAATAAAGAAAAGTTGTTGTAACTTACCTAGTGTTAAATAAGAAAATGGAACACACGTTTGTCGTGCAGCAGAGGAGGCAGATAACGGTCTGCTTACAAGCCCAGAAAATTTACTAAGTTACTGAGACACAAGTTCCCTTTAGATTTGTGAATGGAAGAATCTTTTTATTTCCCTTTTCCAGCTGTAGACAAAAATGTTCTTTGTACTGGAATCCTTGCTTTGTTGTATGATGTAGCATACTGTTTTTAGTAGTTACTCTATCTGATGTATTCCATTTCTGAGGAAATCGGCTTGTAATTACTACTTACCATTACATTTATGTTAAGAAAATATTTTTATTTTTGCAAGTCTTATAGTATACTAACCCCCTTTTCCCTGTTCCACTATCTCTGGTTTATATAACTTGCATCACTGGCAATTTTCATGGCATTAAAGGTTAATTTCTTATGCTGTACAGGAAATATGCAAAAGCAGAAGCTCTGATGACAGTCACAGATCCTGTACATGATATTGCATTTGCTCCAAATCTGGGAAGATCCTTCCACATTTTAGCTGTAGCAACCAAAGATGTACGAATTTTCACACTAAAGCCTCTAAGGTGAGCTTAAAAGGAAGATAGTTTTGTATGATGTGGTGTATACTCTATAGTCTTATTTCAATAGTATCTGAGAAGCAAATGAAGTAACAACGTATGCAGGATTTTTTTTTTTTAGCAGCCTGATTTTTAAGATGACAAGATTGTGAGCAAGTCTATAATTTTGTCTAAATACCTCTTAATACTGCCAATCTAGTAACAATTGTTACATAAACTCCTCAAAAGATGTAGATCTCTCTTTTTGTCATCACATTCAAGCCCAGACTTTTGAACAGTTGTGTGCAGAGCTGTCACTTCTCTCTTAAACAGGAAAGAATTGACTTCATCTGGAGGACTAACAAAATTTGAAATTCATATTGTGGCACAGTTTGATAATCACAACTCCCAGGTGTGGCGAGTGAGCTGGAATATTACAGGCACAGTGCTTGCCTCCTCTGGTGATGATGGCTGCGTTAGGCTCTGGAAGGGTAAGGTCACCCAACCTGAAATACATTAGCTTTGTAGTATGCTGAATATACTTGAGAAATTTTACTCAAAAAATAATTCTGGAGTCAAAGTTCGTTTTAGATTTGTGAATGATAGATTTCTATATATTTACATTTCAGACAAAGGAAATAACTTTCTGTGCTGGAACACTTGCATGATTTAGGCTGCTGTGAATAGTTGTTACTGTACCCTCAAATTGTTTCACCAGACTAGAGCTGTGTAAAGTTGTAAATTTTGAAATGAACATACTGCATTACTGTGTTTGCCTGCTGCCAAAACCAGAAAATCTACATTCAGGGTTTAGGCAATAATGTTCAGGCAAAGTGGCTTTTTTTTCTGTTTAAATTTCCAAAACCAAGAACAAAAAAAAACAGTGGCAGTTTCCTCATCCATTGTCACTTGTTTCTCAATATTTTAATAAAGGAAACTCATTCTTGCTACTGAACAAAACTCAGTTTCATGTTGTGGATAGGTAGAGAATGTGTCAGACAGCTAAAGGGCCAGATCCTCAGCTGTTTGGAATTTTTATGTTGGTATTGAAGTTCAGTTGTAATTCACACCAGGTGTGTAGTAGTTGAAACATCACAGCTGTATCAAAAGCTGAGCTTCAGAAGAGAAACTAAAAGTTTTTATATATCTATATTTGCAGCTAATTACATGGACAACTGGAAGTGTACTGGTATACTGAAAGGTAACGGCAGTCCAGTGAATGGTAGTTCTCAGCAGGGAATTTTTAATGCCTCTCTAGGTTCAGCCAATACAAGCCTACAGAATTCACTAAATGGATCATCTGTCAGCAGGTAGGTTAATTAGCAGAGAGACTGAATTTCAGTAAATAGTCTTGTCTCTGAATCTTCTTAATTTCACTTAGCTTTCATGTTTGTTTTATAATTATAAGTGCAATGTCATTTATCGCATGAATACTTCTACAAGCTCTGTAGTTTTACTCTGATGGTGTCTGTTATGCCAGTGTTCAGAGGAAAATGAACAAAACCATAAGGCATACTGAATCATTGTGTGTAAATAAGCAATGTAAACAACTATTTTCACCTTTAGTTCTTTCACATTATTAAAAATAACTTTTCTGAAATAGTTTCAAACAAGGAGAAACTTATCATACTGCTGTGTAACTCCCCTTTTGTTTTACATGCATGTTTAAAAGTGAAGCAAAAATGCCAGCAACAGTTTCTGTTTTTCACTGGGATAATGTAGCAGAAAGGAAGGAGGAAATGATACTTCATAATGTATGGTTTCAACAGTCATATTCTAGTGTTAGTTTAGTTGCATTTTTGCAGGTGTAACATCAGTTGAATGAAAGTTTTGGTTTTTTTTAATCTTCCTCATATGGCATTCTTACTGCAGATTAATTTGCTTTGTTATGTTTTTATTCTGTAATAATTGCTGTTTAGTAGGTAAATTTAACTGCCTCTTCAGAAAACCATTTCAATTTGTGCATACTGAAATCTAGAAGTATACTGAGTCCTGCATTTGTATGGTGGAGTGTGTACAGTCAACTTTACAGGGTGTAAGGACTGGATGTGGCCAAATTCCATAGCAGCAGCTTCAAAGTTTTGTGGCCACCTTTCCACCCCCCCAAATGCTTTGGGACAGCCTCCAATTTTCATCCATGTGCAGCTACTAATACAGCTTTTGTTCAGTTTAAAATGCTCATCTGTAAAGTACTATGGCAGTTTGCTTTTTGAGAGTAGCCTTCACCCCCCCCTTCAGCAGTCAGTCCTGAATGGCAGTTCTGGCTTCCAGATCCCTAGCTGCATTGAACAGAGAAGGGCTGTCTCATCATTTTCCTCACAAGACAGAGGGCAGAGCAAGAGGTGGTAACGGGCCAAGTCTCCAGCAAGAAAGGCAGACAAAATGATGCTGGTCACCTGGTGCCAGGTGCTGCTTAAGAGTGTAGCAAAAAAATGCTGAAACGTAGTCCTGTCTTGGAATTGTGATATCCAAAGCTATGTAACTGTATTTGCTTGGGCTCCTATAGGGAGATACAGACTATTTTATACCTCTTTAGCATAGGGCGTGGTTTCACAGTCTCCTTATCTGAGGCTGTGTTGCTGCCAGCAAGACTACCCTACCCCACCGGTCCTCCTTCTCTCCCTGAAGTTGGTAGTAAGCCATTGTGAAACTGAAACTTCTAGCATTATTTTTAGACTCCTTCCATTGCTTTGTATTTTGAAAGTGTGGTGGGGTTTTTTTGTTTGTTTGTTTGTTTTTGTTTTGTTTTTTAATAAATTATTCTCAATTCCAATTTGGAAGTAACATTTTGTTACAGAATTAAGCCTGTGGCTGTGGAATTTCAAAAGATATGGTGTCTTGTCCTAGGATTGAGCCTTACTATAAAAAAGATGCAGTTAACTACATGTTCTCTTTTGTAATCACATTGACTTGAATTGCGTAAGCACAGTTGCTAACTTTTGTTTTAGTGTATTAACACAATAAAGATTTACGTACTGACATTTGACTGAATTGGTATCCTACACAGAATTTATTTTGTCTGTGACTGTAGATGCTGTGTTTTAGTGTCTATACTTGAAACAGCTAAAGCATAGGCAGAGCTGGAAAACTTTGTTAAAGCATGGTCATCAAACTAGATTTGTAATCAAAATAGTTTCAGAACAGATGATGTAGATTGTTGGAAAATAAGTCAGTAGGTCTATGTTGTTATGTTGATGTAATTGTGTGCCTAGATTTATGATACAATTTCCATTCTCCATTTGTATTATGTCCTTTTTAACAGAAAGCAGAGCTGATATCAAGCTAACTGGAGTAACTTTGGTGTTTTGCTGCTTGTTGCATGCACACAGGAATGGAAAACGAACTCCTTTTTTCCCTCCCCAACGCCGTTTGACCTCTCCCAAGACACCAGCAGCCTGCTAACTACTAAATGCTATTCAAAAAGCCTTTTAAAAACACGTGTACGTTTTTTGTACTAGCCCGCACAGTTTGATACTGTTGGAACTCCTGATAGAAAAATACTTGGAGAGGCTTCTTGTTTGGAAAAAAACCACAAACAAACAACAACCCAAACCCCCAAACTTCTATCAAAGCTTTTTTTTTTTTTTTTTTTGAAAGCTTGTCAAATTAAAATATAGTTCATGACTAAAAATCAGAATTTTTGTCCTTGATTGGGATGGGAGGAGGGAAGTGACCATTAAAGTAACTTTTCATGAAAATTGTTTTGATAACTAATTTGTTCTGCATTTCATAGTGTTCAGCATTTGGTTAAGATTCCTAAACATCACAAATTTGTATCTGCTTTGTAATATATGGAACTGTTAGTTTTAAAGGAATAAGAAAGCTGTGTTTTGACAATTGTACAGATGATAGCTTTAATGGTTTGGTATTGCTTCATTTATACCTCAGTATGACTTCAAATAAATGTTTTGTAAGTACTGTCATACTTTCTTCATCCTAAGCAAAGTACATTTTCTGATCTGTACTTGTACATTCCTGTGGTAATAATTCCATGGAGTCACTAAAATTCTCTAAGCATAGTATCCTAAAAAAGATTGAAACCAAAATGCAGCTTGTTGTGAATTGTCCCATAATTTCATTAATCGTATAGCTGTTCCTTTATGTAAGTCCACAGAACTGTAAACAAGACAGAAAACATCTGTAGGTATCTAACATAATTAAATGCACAAGTATTACGGGTAAGTTTAATAAAAATGGCACGAAATAGCATAATTCTGAGTCTTGCATTCACCAAGAATCTTAAATTTACTCTGAGGATTTTGCAGAAATATGTAAATACATACAAAGACTGTATTTCATTGACAGTAGTGATTCTCTGTAAATGTATATTATTAAATTTAAAGTATTGTAAAAACAATGATGTTTTTACGTCTATTCTAGAAGTGCTGTGAAGTTAATTGGAATTAGATGCATATGCAGAAAATGTACTTAGATAATATTTAATGTATATTTTGTGTCACAAATGAAGCGTTACTAAAAGCTCTGTTAATGAATCGCAGGAATTCTGGGAGAATGAAAGCATGTTAATAGCTGTGCTATAACATCCTTTTGATTTCCAAAGCAATCTGTTCTTTTGTAAAAACGTATACTAGGATTATTATTATGGTATTCTTTTCTATGAATTTCAGTGGAAAAGACTGTATTATTTTCCTTTAAAGAACAGTTTCCAGATTTGTCTTGTTTTGAATTACAAGCATTGATTTCTGCTATTATGTTCTATTGGTTTTGGCATGGATATACTAAAGCCTTTTTTTTTTTCCAGCATGTCTTTTCTCCCCTTTGGTTCTCCTTGTATTTACTACCTTTCTCTTTTTCTTTTTCCTTTTTTTTTGTTTGTTTGTTTTTGTTTTGTTTTGTTTTTTTGTTTTGGTGTTTTGTTCCTTTCTTAATTGTTTCAGGTATTTCTTTCCCCCTCTGGATTCCCCACGGGCTGGATCGAGATGGTCCAGTCATGCCCAGCTCCTTCCTCCTCCTCCTCTGATAGAGCACTCTTGCGATGCTGACACTGCCAACCTCCAGTATCCTCACCCTCGCAGACGATGTGTATCTCGGCCTCTTAATCTATTACCTGAGAATGAAGGGGTTTAACATGTTACTTTAAATAAACTCTGAAGGGCCTTATTCTGGTATTTGTGAATGCTTCCCTTTCTGGCTGCCTTTGTATTTCTTCTCTAGTACAGAAGATTTTAAAAAATTTGGGAACTTCATGCATGTTTTGCAGAACAAACTACAACATTTGGAACATGTTATTTATGTTTGTGTATCAAAGGAACATTTTAATCTGTACCCTTTTAACTATGGCAACACATACAAACAGCGTTAAACACGAGCTATTTACGGTGTAGCTGACTTCAATGTGCCTGTCCTTTTTTTTTTTTTTTTTTTTCCTTTTATTTTTGGAATCAGCGTATTATGGTCTTGAATTTTTTTCTTTTTGTATATTGCACTGACAAATGTGAAATATCTTCTTAAAATTAAACATGCCTTCAAGAAGTTGAGTAACTAAAGAATGATATTGGATCAACTCGTAAAAGAAACAAAACCATTCCTGTGTATACTGCAGCAAAATAGTTTGGAGTGTTTGGTTACTTAAGAATTTTCCATCTTGCTGTATAAATATTTAAATTTTATAATTGTGGTTGACTAATAAACTTATTCTAAAAGGTCTGTATTAGTATGCTTTTTCCTGTAATAGGCTTTTTTTTTTTTTTTTTTTTTCTTTTTAAACAGGCTCCTGCTTAAGGAGCTTTTTTGATTCAGGTGTCCATTCTCATAGTTTTGCTTTTGTGAAGTCATGTGCCATTCTGGCTGTGCAGTTGGGTATTACATTTTTCTGCCACAGGGTGTGCTCTGACTTTTCTCATGGCTGTATTGAAGGTCTGCAGAGTACTAGAGTCATTGGATTTCAAATTATTTTGTAATTCTTTTCCAGTGACTGAATAATTCACTTAAGACGTTTTGAAGAAATAGTACTGACTTAAAAGCCTCCTTTTTTGATGTGTCAGCACAGGAACACCATTGCTGTGGATGGATCAGCATGCTGGCATTGACTCAAGCTTTGGCTGGTGTGAGACAGGCGGGAGGAAAAAACTGGACAATGACTACATGGTATTGCTAGGGAGTAGCATTACTGCACAGGATGTGACTGCTGAGCTTGTTCAGCCCATCTGAGGGGGAGGAAGGATAAAGGTGTGCTCTGTGCAGCAGAAACCCAAAGCCTAATAGTGTAGGGCTTATGCTTCAAAATGGACTTATGCTACTTCCTGGACTAGACCACTAGTATAATGTAATGGAGAGGGCAGCCTCCATTCTTATAAAAGGATAGCAAGTTCCTGTGAGTTGTATTTGTATTCTGAAAACTGTATTTGCTCAGGTGCTATATTTTTGCTCAGATACACCACATTTGTTTCTTGATTCCTCTGAGAAGTCTAGTTTTAATTTACTGAAAAATAATGACAGGTAACAACAGTGTTACGGTGTGCTTGCTGACAACAGTGTGTGGAGGTAGGCTGCTGACACTTTTCAGCCAGCAGGAGCAGAACTGTGGGGAAAAAAAAAGAAAAAAAAGGTTTAGTAAGAGGAGGTACTTAGACCTTTTTACCAAAAAGTTAACTTCTATAAAATCATGCCATACTTTGCATGGTAAACAACAGAAATGTTACAGGATTAAAAAATATAGTTTAAATGGGCGTAGGAAGTAACAATATTCCTCTGTGGGAGAATGAGTAATTTAAAAAAAAAAAAGAGATTGAAACTACTATACTAGGATTCATTCCTAAAGAGATCAAAGCTATTACACTGGGATTCATTCCTAAAACAGAAAAAAACAGAACAAGCTGTTTCTGGGTATGCAAGCAGCAGAATATACTTTTGGAGGTTTAAGCCACTTCCAGAATTTCTGTCTTAACCCTTTAAAAGGTTACTTCCTTCAATACAGCAATTGATCTTTTTCTTACTTGTACCACTTCTACATGTACCAGGAAAAAGAACCAGGGCTCCTTCCTAAGCAGCCATCAAGGAAAGCAAAGTGGCGGTGTCTAGATATGCTGCTGTTTCCCAACGCTAACAGTTTGTGCTGTGAGACCCTACAGTGTATGTCAGGTATGCTTCAATTACTGCAGTGTCACAACAAGTAGTGTAAAATAAATTCAAAGATAATTCTTTACATATAACTATCCTTGATAAGCCAGATCTAAGGGAAAGAGTCCTGCTTGCATTTTTTTTCTTTAGATTTGCTTCTGTTATTCTTTTAGAGCCCAGAATAACCAGTTTTGATAATAATAAAGTAAATGACAACTTTTTGCAGCTTTTAATGCATTTTTTTATAGTCAATTGAGCATAGTCATGTTATTTTCCTCTGTGCTGAACATCTATTATTCCATGTGACTAACTCCAGTCACACTTCTTAGTAATGGAAACATGCTGTTACATTTCGGTGCAAACAAGTCACGTTTCCAATGGACTGGCCAAGTACTTTGACTTCAACAAATGAACTTATGCTGGTTTTGTGGCTGATGCTTGCCTTTCCCCTGCCTGCCATTTTGCATTGACATCTCCCCAAACCAGTACCTTTCACTCCGTATCCTTCACTGGCCACCTCCATTTCCTCAAACTCATGCGTCCCTCTATTAATCTCTCTTGCTCCCATGACTCAAGATGGTGAACTGTACTTCTGTGCAGGATCTGGGCCCTTGAACGTAAGCAGCAGAACCCCCAGGAGGGAGGGAGATTATAGAAGGGCTTAGAAAGGGATAATTACAGCAGGTACTTGCGGTATTTTAAATTTATTGTAAGGCTGCTGTCCCTTTTCTTCTTCTGAGAGAAGAAATGCATTATCCTATATGCTGTTTATGTGTTTGGAGCACATCTCAGCTTGAACTTCAGGACCAGAAGTTTTGGGGTCTTGTAATAGCCAGGAAGTGGCTTTGGTGTTTGTTTTGTTTTTGGTTGGTTTAGTTTTGAACATATTTGAACACAGCATGAACTTCTAATGACATCAAGTGTGTGAATTTTTACTCTCATTCTTGCTTTTTGCAATCTCCATACCAGGAATACAGCTGTAGCAGTGCGTTGTAAAAATGTCCTGGAATGACACTGAGTTTGATTATAGATCTTCTGAAGTTGTCATATACACATACACGTGTATTTGAAAGGCATCTGCTGCCTTCTCATCCTCTACTTAAAAAAATGTGACATTTATGCTTCAAAATGGAAATAAAATTTCCCACATACTGTATATGAACTGCACATTGCTCAACCTCACCTAAGTGACTCATACAGCCACAATACAACAGAAAACAAAGTCGGCAATATAAACAACGCCCGCCGCATAAATAAAAACTATCACCTAAGTAAATGCGACTAAAGCTTCTTCCTTTTTACAGGGCCTCTGCCCTGACTCGGCTGGTCAGACATGACTGGCGGCACATCTCGGGGGCCCCCGCCGCTCACCTGAGAGACCCCCAGTTACTCACCGGTACCGAGATTCAAACCTCGCCGGTCCGTGAGCAAATACCTGAAATAACCGATTTCATCGTCCTCTTCCGAAAGCCTCCCCAGTCAGCGCTAGCGCAAAACTGCCCCCTCTCACGGGAGAGACCTCCCCCCGCGCCGCTTCCCGCCTAACGGACGACGGGGCGCCGCCGGCTGGGGCGGAGCTAGGCGGTGCCGCCCACCCGTCGCCCAATCAGCATCGCCCACTCCTCAAACTTTTCCCCTCCTTCCCTGGCCTGCAGGCCAATCGCTGACTCCGGCGGGATCTCGACCATTGGCTGACGGCGGGAGGAGGCGGGGTGCGGCCGGGCGGGCGGTGGCAGCGCGCGCGCGGGCTGGGGAAAGTTTGGGAGGTGAGTGGCGGCGCTGCGCACGCGCTCCTCGCCAAGGGTTGGTCGGGGGGGGGGGGGGGGGGGGGGAGGCTCCGGGCAGGGTAGGGCCCCTCTGCTCCCGTCTGAGGAGAAAAGGGGTCGTTGGCTTCCACCCGCTCCCCGTCCCGGCCTGAGCGGCGGGGAGCGTCGGCGGTCGCCTCCCCCGGCGGGGCCGTGACAGGCGGCGGGGCGGGGGGGTGTTGTGTGTGTGTGTGTCTGCCTGTGCGGAGTGCGCGAAGGGCGGGGGTGTTCCGGGCCTTCCGTGAGGAGATCGTTAGCGTTGGGCTGTAGCCTGCCAAGGAGCGGCCCGAGGTGATGGCATCAGGGAGCGTGTAGCTCCCCAGGTGCTGGCTGCTGTGGAAATGGTGGAAGGCGGTCTCGGTGCAAGCAGCTTTACAGGCTAAATATAGGTTGGCAACGTCCTGCGGCGTCGGTGCTTCAACTTGCAGGAGCGCTGCTCCTTTTAGAAAGTCCAAGGCGGCTGCAAAACTCTGTGGCCCCCGAAAGGCTTGGGGGGGAGGGGGACTGGATATAGTTTTTAAGTGCGTTTGTGGCTAAAGTGGGGTGATGGCCAAAGAATATTGGCTGTGATGTGTAAATAACGTGTTTTTGACCGCGTTACTGTGACTTGTGTAACTGTATAGTTGTTTTGTTCCTACTTTCAGATGCTGCTGGACCAGGGCTGATGGTGTTGCCAAGCAGAGTGCTGTTTTAAGCGAGGTGTGCAGGATGATGGAAGACTTCAGAAATATTGCCGACGAGACGTTTCCAAGCTTCTTGGGCCATTCATTGAGTAGCAGTGCAAGTGTCACTTTTGAAAATGTTACTTTTTCCTCAAACCCTGGCTTACCTGTTGCAGCTTCAACTGTTGCCAGGAGTAAAACAGGCTGTGACAACAGGTGAGGCTATCAGTTAATACCACTTAATAATATAAAAAACAGTTGACTGGTTTGAAACACTTAACTTTGGAGAGGAAAAATGCTTTTGACAGATTATTTGGTAGATGATAGAACTATTTGCTAATCAGTAGCATACTAATCAGCAAACATAGGGTTGGTTGTGTTAGCAGTGAAAAATCTGCATTAAATTCATAACTCATAAAATACTTTTATTAAAATTACCCTTTAAAAGATTAGTTTAGGATGACAGTCAAGTTTCTTTTAACTGAACTCTTCAGCTTCGTATACTCAGGTTTGAAGTTGTGTAGAGAATAATAATACATTTTTTACACGTGTGTTCTCTTAACTCTATTAGCTGTTCATTTAACTTACCTGAGTCTGGCTCATTTTAGAAAGGGTAGCATAAGAACAACTGTTATGGGTACGAATTAAAATTTAACGCAATTTCTAATGATTTGTTCAGCAAGGAGTAGAGCAAAGAGTAACAGTTAGAAGTCTTTGCTCACTTAACTGCTGTCCTGTGACTTAACAAGAAGTAAGATCAGACTTTTATACCCTATCTTTCCAGAAGCATATGTTCCAAATGGGACAGCACTAGCCACTAAAAATGATAATGTGGTATTTCTTCTCTAAAGAACTAAAGACTGGAGAGGATCATTCTGGGTACATATGTGTACCTGTAAATACAGATTGGTTAGAAGATGCTAAAATAGTCAAATAATTGAACTTATAGGAGATTAGTGGCCATCAATGCAATATTTTTTTCCCAATTCTTTGGAAAACAGGAGAGGTGCATATTAGAATGATTCTGTTGTATGTTTTTCCTTCCCACCTTTACAGGCTTTCTGATATCCGTGCATCCTATTTAGAAGGGAAACATTCAACTCTATCAGGATCTTCTCACAGTAGTCAGTCAGATCCTGAGCCAATGGAGAGATTTGCCCTAAGCTTTCGTGATGACATGTAAGTGAGATAGTTGAAATCTAATTCTGTCCTAACATGCACATACCAGTATGTAGATTTATATGTATTAAACGCTAATTATGGAGTACTTAAGAATTGAATTGCCTACCTTAGCAGCAGCTTCTACTACTGGCCTTCTGATGGCAGTAACCGGAGAGCTCAGCTGTGCAGTAGCCTGTTAGCTTACAGTGTTTGGCAGCCTGGGCAGCTTTTCCTACTAAACCAGCTCTTCCATGTTTTCTGAAGATGAATAGTGGTGGGCTATGTGAAAGCATCCTGCGCAATGCTACCACTTAGCCTGTACAACCGTACGTGAACAGCGTTCTGCTGGTTAATTGACTAATTGGGCTTCATGTACATGACAGGAATGAATCTTCAGAAGTGTTTGTTGTTGTCTTTTGTAAACTATAATGTTTGTTTTGTTGCCACACTAATTAAAATTTTCCTAAGCATGATTAATTGACTTATTTGTATCTGCTTGTATTTACCTAGTTTATACTACATAATCTAGATTTAAGCTGATGTTTCTGGTTCATGGCATGTGTGTGAATAATAGTTTGCACTGATTTGAATTTGTTCCAAGTAAGTATCATGCAGCTTGTATACAGAAAGGAACGTCAATTTCTATTAAATTTAGCTTCCTTGTAGCCTCAGTGATTGCTATTTCTTAGGAAATAATGAGTGTTAGTGAAATAGTTTAGAGCATTACTAAGGGGTGGAAATGTTGGAAGCTGTTGCATAGGTTATTCTAACCAAGGTCAAATTTGTTCCTGTTGTTGCAATAGAAACAGCAATGTGCATCTTTGATAAAAGCACTCTAGGCAGTATGTCCCTATGCAAACAAAGAATGTAAGGTTTAAGAGAGGGAGTCAGTGTCTTGATTGTACTGAAGTGAAAAAACCCATGGAATAATTGTATTTTAGACTTTCAAATGTTAGTTTTATTTACATATATATAAAATATTAAAGCAAAAGTGTGCCTCAGCTCACTCCATGAGGAAATTTTAACATCTTACATGATTAACTTCTCTGCCTGTGTGGAAGTCCTATGAAACCAGAAGTGAAAAATAACTTTCCTACAGAATTATAGAAGCTGTTATTTAACAGAGCTATATGGAATTTCAGTAAGTTATGTTCTTTATGATTTACTCCCTAATTTAATGTTACGAAAGGTATGCTGATTTTGTGGACTTAGGAAAATCTTGTCTAGGGTTTGACTTGCTCTCAAATGGATCATGGAACTCGCCTGGAATAGACCCTTTTCCCCTTATACTTTTCCCTCTTCTTGCAGAAATGAAAGGGAAAGGAACAAACAAAAAAGTAGAGGCACATGTTACATTAAATTTCACTGTTTGTTTCACACAGTAGATTGTGAAACTGAAGCCCTTGTAATCTTGATATTTATTCCTGCAGTGTAAAATGACAGGTAATAGGCCTGTAGAATCTATGTTAATGGGAACAGCTGACTTCCTAGAGATGAAGGCATGAGAATTTATCAAATCTTTATAGAGATGTTGTATACTAATGTTGATCTATATATCTTGCTGACTAATTTTTTTCACTGAAATATTTCTCCTTCTAGGGAAGTTGCTACACAAGTTAAGGAACCTCAGCCAACTTCTGTTAGTTTGAAAGAATCCCACTCAATATATGGAGAGCAGGATCAGAATGTGATTGAGCGTTCAAATCGCAGTCAAGATACCTTACTTGAGGTATTGCCACTTGAACGATTGGAAGGTATTAAAATTTGAGAAAAATTGTATACTTATTCTGGGTGTAATTCACTTTTTGAGCTATAGTTGTCTTCTTGACCCTTTCACTGCTTTATGGCATGGTGTACGTGGGCTCTGCAAAAGAATCTCTTTGATTTGAACAAAGTGAGAACAGAGAAAGCTTGTGGTTGACGTTGTGTTCTTAGATTTCTCCCCAAAGTACGAAGCTAGACAGGAAGCTGGTGAGAATAATGTTTGCTATAAAATGCCATAACTAGAATGCTAGTAGGAATCTGAATTAATTTCAGGAACTTTACTTGTGGAAAAAGTGTATGTAAGTTGTTTTGTACCCCTTCTCTTTCAGTAGGTGTAAGTCTATGAGATTGTATTTTAACTAATGTCTCTCTTCTTGCCCTATTCCAACCTGTAACAGATGATCTTTAACTGCAGCTGTAGAAGCTGGAAACATACTTTTCTAGTGAGATGATGCATGAAAAAGTAGTTTGGAATACTTGCTATGAGAACTATGCTTTTTTTGAAGTATGAGTAGAGTAGTGGAAGCAAAATAATACTTTGTAACTTATTTTAAATTGTGGCTATTGCTATTGGACTTGTATGGGTTTTTTGCTAATACCAGTCCTGTGATTAAATTCTGCTCGTTACTTAAAATTCAGTAAATATACTTAGTAAATACGTATTTCTAGTCGTTTTCCTTTTCTAAGCTTTATCTGAGTGTTTGCATAGGTTTTCATGAGGTGAGTATTAATTTAACAGAGAACATGTCCAATTAGAAAATACTACGGTTTGTAATCTAAATGGGCCCTTATAAAACACGCTTCTAACAGTGAAGTGTTGACTTCAGTCACTTATTGTAGTCTTGAGGAAGTGGCAGTAACTATGGCAACAAAAATCATGATGCTTTGGAAAACTGGGACTGCCCTGTGTTCGGACTTGATAGTGCCTGATTGTATTTAGTAAATTGGTTTTAACTTGTTGTTTATTCAAGGTTTAGGATTCTAGTCCAGAAATTGTCTTTTATTCCCATCTATTACTTAAGAATTAGGAACCTTTTTTGCCATAATCTGTATGTGCATATCTAAAATGTTCTCTGTGTTGTGGGACTTGCAATTGGATTATGTGTGGATGTAACACAAAGACAAGTGGAAGCTGCTTACAAGTGATCCAAAAAAAGAATTGGCCCAGTAGGTGAAATGCAACTGTGAAACAGAACACTTGTTCCTACTTCTGCTAATGCAGCCTGGGACTTCTTACTTTTTTGTACTGCCTTATTGAGGCAGTAATTGTCTTTCATAATTTTTACAGTTCTAGCCCTGATGAAGCCCTGGCTTTTTAATTACTCCCAGATACTTTAGGTCATTGTTGTAAGAACATATAAACTTTGGTATTGTGATAACATGTATGTTTGAGGCTTATTTTTATGGTGTATGCCAAGACCTTCAGGAAGCTTGGTCTGCTATCTTACAGAAGAGTTAGCACTTAGCAGTATAACATAAGAGCATAATAAGTACTGATTACAATACGTTATCTTGTTTCAGATTTGTCAACTGGAGTATGTTTTCTTCCAGACAGTGAGAATAACAAGGTGAAAGCTTTTCTAAATACAGTGAAATTAAAGGTTTTCTAACATTAATCTTGTAATAGACTTAATTCTGTGAGAGGAGGAGGGAGGGAACTGAACTGTGTTTATTGTGTTATATCGTATATCCCTTAAGTTTGTAACAGTGCTAGCATGCTGAATGTGTCATGCCTCACTTTGCCTCCTTTTTGCAGATCACTTAACAGAAGTAGTGCCATGGGAGTATGACTCCACCTAATCTTTTTCAGCTGTGAAAATTGTTGTTTACTCCTAGCCTCTGCTGTCTTGTAGTTATTTATCAATGTAATGACCTTACATTTTAAATCCCAATTGTAGTTTAGCTTAGTGAAAAGCTTTTTGAAGAACTTTTTGGAATGCTTTTGGAAATTTATGTAGACAATATCAACCTGATTTGACTTGGGCCTGTACTTATTAATTACTTTGAGGAATGTTAGTTCAGATGACTTCTTCAATATCTGTAACATGAAAAACTGGGCCATTTGTAGTAACACATTCTTACTGCTGCCTTTTTTTTTTGGGGGGGTGTGTGTGTGTGCGTATGTGGCTATCCCAGAGCTAGCAAATAGCTGCAGGTATTGATGGGTAGGGCTGTGCTTCAGCTGTTTTTATCTACTGTGTTAGAGAAGCTGACAACTATGGGCACAGAGACACAAGGCAGACAGGAATGGAAGATCTTGTGGCCCTTACAGAAAATGTGCCTCAGGCTGCAACCAGATGCTGTCCAAGATGTACTCCTTAATGTGTCAGCTGGTATTTAATAAATTGATTTAGTTTTCTTTTGTTTGATTTTTCTAGGGATCACAGTGGTTAGTGAGTTGCAGTTGAATGCTCACAGACTGTCACCTGAAAACCATTATTCAAGTCCCTTTCAAATTTTTTACTTTCTGAACTTTGACTTTTTTTGCTGTCTGTAAAAGATGATCTGTTTATAAGAAAGAACGTGAGACTAAATCCAGACCAGGCATTACATTGTGCTGTTTTTAAAAATCATTCAGGTATATAAAAGATACGATATTTATAGTTAGCTAGATTCAGCTGAAGTACTGCTTTATAAGTAATTTAGTAGGTTCATTTGAAGAAACTATTAGCAAAGGGTCGATCTGGGTGTATGATTTCTGAAGAGGCACTGTTTTAGCAGCATAGGAAACTATTGAGAGTTGTCTTTGTACTTTTAAGTTGGGATTGCAGCTTAATGAATGGGCGGCCAATTTTTTCAAGTGTAAACTCTTTAACGCAGTGGTTCAGTATTTTATTTTTGAGGTTTAAGTTTGGTGTCATTCAGATGCTTTTACCCTCTTTCCCCTTTATGATCCCTGCGTTTCTTGCATGTATCTGTTCTGGAACTCAACAGTCAAAGTCCATTGGAGCTAGAATGTTTGCTGGGATAAGTAGGGTAAAAAAAAAAGGAGGGGGTGGAGTTTTGGAATATTATCAACCTCATTAATTGTTTATTATTCACTGAATTTATGCAATAGCTAGTAACTCCTAGAAACATTTCTGTATGGATGCTTTTGACAGGTTGGTCCATTTGAACCTTCTGAAAAGCTGATAGAAGGTGAAAGCTCAAGTGATCATCTTAGTAATAGCCTTTTAAGTTTTTTGGAAAATGAGAAACTCTCATCTCTTGCAAGCTCAGAAGAAGATTCCACTGGTAAGTGTATTTATAACCCTGGGTAGCTGAGTCTAGAATTATAACACAATGTTATTGCATACTTGAGAAGAAAGCTATTGTTTTACCAAAGTATTTAATATAGGATTGCGCTTGATCAAAAACCAGTATTAGGAACATTAAGGAAAACTGTTCGTTGGGAAACTGGCTGTTTTAAAATTGTAGTGGGAGTAGGTGGCTGTGGAATTTGTCAGAGAAAATCACAATTGGAAGTTTACTCTAAAAAATTAACAGTCCTCAGTTACTGTGAATCAAAAATACAGGTAGAAATGTGGGCATTCATTTAATAAAGTGATAACCCTAGCTACAGTCTCAGTTTAGATTAGTAGAGATAAACTTTCACGATGAAGAACATACACATGCAGTTAGAATTAACTTTTATTTGAGTTTCAGATCTCTTTAGATGCTACACACGCAGAGTGACACCCAAGTTGGAAGTCTAGTTTACCTGCAGGGATAAAAGTGAGAGCTTGAGTTCTGTAACTTGTAACTAAACAAGAGTTTTGAAATTTCTGTGCCCTTCCAGTGGCTGCTGCTGAAGCACAGACATGCTCTTCTTTATTAATGCAGCTGACTTTGCACATAATATGAAGGATGACAGGGTATGTCCTCAGATGCACCAAAAACAAGGAATGCAGAGTGATAAATAGGTTTGATGCCGTCTTGAGATCAAGCAGCCCTGCATTCAAGTAGGGTTACTGGATTTCTCCCATGACATCTACAGATGTCATGACTGTCTGTTGAAGTCTCCTTGTTCTTTCTTGTCTAACTTCACTTGTGCATTAAGCGTATAATAATGAAGTTAATAGTTTGCTGAGTAAAAATACTGTTTTCTTTCACCCAAGGGGGTGGAATTACTTCTAACTGCCCTCTTAAGGAGCTGGTAGTCATTAGCTGGAAATACTTGCCTATTCATGGTTCCAATACTGGTGAAGCTAACTGATCTTTCTATTTTTCCTGGTCAGTGTGCAGTGTACTAATTTTTGTCATGCAATTCAGTGTAAATTTGGCAGGTGAGTATTTCTAAAAATAAGGAGGAAGTCTCTGGTATCTGAGGTAAAATACATTAATCTGCTTTCTCGTTATTTGGAAGATAGCAGATGATTATTTCAGTTTCACAAAGAAGAAATCAAGACATAGGTAAATGAGATTAAAACAATTATTGTGTTGTTAATTTGAATTTGAATTATAGGTATTTGTCTACCATTCAGGTAACTAACTAATCCTTCTATAATTTTTAAAGCATTCTATGGATGTTTGTTCTGAGGGTATGTATTAGTCCTTTTTGAAAAATTGAAGAAACTTAGCCTGCTGCAGTCTCTCCATCTTCTCCAGTATCATACGTGGAAACAGAGCCATGATTCAGATTTTCATTTATTGACTCTCAAATGTAACAGATCCTGATTAGTTTGCTGTAATATCAAAGTTGCTGAGCATCCTTAACTTCCAATTCAACTAAATCTGATTTTGTTTAAAGAGTGTGCTTCTCTAAATCAGGCTCTTTGTACAGGGCACTGGCAAAACTGGGAATGCAAAAGTAATGATGGCTTACTTGTGTGCTTGGCATTGTGTAGACCTCTTTGGCAGAAGGAAATACTGAGAAGATTCTTAAGAATTACCTTTTTGGGGGTGAAGAATTGAAATATACTCCAAAGGCAGAATTGATGGAGAAATCTTAAACCATTACCAGCAACCTGAAAATTAACGTTTCTTTAATTAGGTGGAAAACAAAATAGAGTTTATAAATGAGTGAGTTTATAGATGCAAGGCCTGTTTGAGTATACTGTTTATTTAATAAGGAAAAACACAAACAGGATACTGTTTCCTGGAAATGAAAGAATAAAAAGTAAAGATGTCAAACAACTTCTTGGTTTACAATGTTTTTACATGTTTTACGTGTTTCTTCATGTTTTAAAATGGTTTTAAGAGTGTGTTTAACCATGCCCTAAAAAGCTGACTGATGTTTGAGTCTTTAAAACACACAAACAAAAGCCATGGAAACTCTCCTCTCCTCCCAGTCCCCACAAATTAAAAAAACAGCCTCAAACCAAGAAAAACTGTTGTCTTGAAAACTTGTCACTTTGCAAATAGGAATAGTACTGTTCTTAGTAATAGCACTTAACATTTTTTGCCATTGAAATACAGAACTATGCTTCAATCATGTTGTGTCAAGTTTGAAAAATGTTACATATATTTTACTTTTAACTTGTGAGTACATATATGATTTGCTAGTTGGAATGTGGTGGTGTATAGATCATGTGGAGGAAGATGAGTCACTTCATAGCCTGGGACTTAAAATGATAGCTTATAGTCATTTTGTTTTGCTGTTTATCACTAGTCACGGAGTAAGACAATTGCATGTTTCTGTGACCCACTTATTTTAAGGGAAGACCAGGATAAGTCTGCTCTGACTGTGTGACTGTGTTGTGAGACTCAATGTATTAAAAATTATGGAGTTGCTTTGATAATATGTCAGGTGATATAAAATGTCCATGAAAGGTGAATAGGATATCTTTTTCTCTTTCAATAGATGACGATATTGATGATGAAGAGTTCTTTGATAACCAACTAGAAGCCTATTTTGAGCAGCTGATACAACCAGAAATGACAAGAGGAGACACCGACATACAGAAACTCTCAGAATGCTGTACAGCACTGAAGCTTTCTGAAAATGGCTCACTTCAGGTAGGTTTAAAGTGAAGTTCAAAGCTCAGCATGCCCAATGGCCCTTAAACATTAGCATCATTGAGGGTTGTCTGCCAGGGTGAATTTTTTTTTTTCTTTCCTGACAAACCCAAATACTGTCCAACAGGTAGCCTGTACACCAAAGGATTCTTTTAAAATGTAAAGATAGCAAATACAGCTCTAAACTAGAAACAAAGCCATCTGAGTGAGCTTCTGACTTTTTCCTGTTCCCTCTGCAAGGTTTTCTCTGGGGGAAGGAAAAAAAAAAAAAAAGGAAAGAAGCTAGGTAGCTATTTTTGTATTTATTTTCCTCTTCCTTGTAGTGCAGAGCTAGCAGCTGATTCATCTGTTTGTTACAGAAGGTCTTGCTGCTTATGAGATAAGGTGGAATTGGGTAAGTAGCTGGCTGTCCCGAGAGGCTTTAGTCAGGAAGGCTTGCAGCAAAGCTGAAGAGTTTCCTATTATGCTGTCATCTTTACTCAGGTCTCCATTCAGGTTTCTCACCCCTGTCTAACCCTGCTCCTCACACTCCTCATTGTCCTGTGTATAGCCTTCTCCTTTCTTCTGATAAGCAGCTCTGGTAGAGAACCTTGTGCAGTCAATTCTGTTACTTGATCTTGCAAAGAGGGAAGAAACCAATCCCAAACTGCTGAGACTGGTTTTCTGTCCCTTCTCTGGGATGATGGAGACTTGTCTTCAGAGAAATCCTGTAATTAATATAACATCAGTAATATTTCCTGAAGATGGACTTTTTCTGCTGGACTACTTAATACTGCAATTCTTAATCCTTATTTCAAAAGTAAAAATTGCTTTTAGAGTTTTGGATTGTTTATGCTGGTCTGAACTTACTGTACCTCTGAGGCATTCTCTTGAATGCTTTAAGGTATGAATGTTTCTTACATACCTTGCTTCCCCTCTCAGCTTCCTAGTGGTGGTTTTTAGTGTCAGAGATGGTAAAATGTTTGTAGATAAACGTTTGGGATCCTCTCAAGTTCACTAAGGGGAAATTATATCATTGGTAACTAAGCAGAAGCCTATACTGATAGCATTGTCTTGTGAAGGCATGATTTAAATTTTGATTACCAGCTTCTGAATGCAAAGAATTTTTGATGAAAGACAAATCTCCATAAAAAAAGCTAATACCTATAAAATGCTTGCTTTACCCTGTTCCCTTCAGCCCCAGCAAGCTGGTCGGTTAAACTGAAACTAAGGCCATCTTTTGATCTTGCTTGTAACTTGCTTGTAATGTCCAGGAGATGGGCCTATTGTCTGTGTAGGAATTGCTTCATTTTAATATGATGGTTCTGTGACAGAACTATTTTCAGTAGTTTAACTTGTTGCTATTCTTAATTAGACTTACAGTTTTAACTGTAACATTCTGTTTTATTTTTTGTTTCTATAACTATTGAAGTAACATGCTGGCACTTCTTTTCTATCATACAACTAGTTTATAAAAATCTTTGATCACTGGTTTATTATCTTGGCTAGCAATGTCCAAGGTTTTATTAAGTGTATAGCATCACAGAGACTCGTTTTTACAGGAGAGTGAACAAGTCTCTTAACTAATTGGTTAGTGTGTGAAAGGTAAGTGTAGAGCAGCAACTGACTGGCTTGTGGTTTGCCTTTGAGCAGCAGTTAGCTCTGTTACAGATTGCTGTGGATTAAGTGCCTTTCCATTTTCTTGGCTTTGCAACAGTGGATGCAATCCTGGCAGTTGCATGCTTGACCAGAATGGGAAAGTGTGATTGATTGGAACAGTTAAATAAACTGTAGCTCCTGAAATTTCAGAAATTTCCCAACTGACAGCAGAGTTTCCAAGCTGTGAGAAGTGATATGTTAACCCTGTAAAAGTAGTCTGCATAGGCTGCCAGTTGCTGATCTACGGCTGTATGTGAAGAAAGGGATAGGTGGCTGTTTGAAGAGTGAGAATAACACAGTTCTGCTCTCTGACCTCAGGTCTTCTCTATTTGTGTAGGATAGATGTTCCTGCTTCACTGCCATTGTAGATAGGCAGTTGGGCAAGTAGAACACGTTCCGAGTTGGATTTGGAGTCCTCATCTAGCAGTGGGTCAACCAGAACAGGAAGAGTAGCAGCATGGTGCCCTTGCTAAAGGGAATGAAGGGATGTAGTAGGAATAAGAAGAGATCCTCCCATCTTCTTGCTGTGTATGGCCTTGGAGGCAGATTCGTGGATTGGCATAGCCAGGAACGATTGTCCTTGGTGGTGGTGCTAGCAGCTAGAGATGCCTCTGGCAGTGGCATATGAGTGAACAAAGTATGATAATCTGTTTACTAGAGAATTTTTTTAACATTGTAAAAACAACTGTACTCTTAAAATCTTTTTTTTTTCTTTGGTATATCTGTTCTAGTGTAACTTAAATCTTAATTTTTTTTTAAAAGGAGAACTTTCAGATTCCTGACACTTACCAGGCTGTGACAGGAGTAGACTCTGGAAATGCCAGTGATGAAGATTCACAAAATCAAGGAATAACTGGATGTCCTGTGCAAAGAGAAGTGCTGCCCAGAGCAGTACAGCAACTGGTATGAAATTGTCATAAACTTCTGTTTATCATATAGAGTAAGACTGTAGTAGAAGGTGGCAGTGTATTTAAACTTGTTAAGAGGTTGAACTAACAACCCAACCTTTCTGTACAAAAAAATAACACCACTTTGTTTTTAGATATATTTTTCAAACATGGTTATCTTGCACTATTTTGTACCTAGAACTGTTAGCACAAACAGTTAACAACTGCAATTCTGACACTTTTCAAATGGTTATTGTTTTCTAAGAATTCCGTGACTACTGGAGGTGTGCTAGATTCCTGCACGGCTGCAGAGTCGCAATTGGGTTCACTTCAGTGTATGGACAGCCATAAAGGTGATGTTTTGGATGTCCTTCCAAAGCAGGAAATACAGTCCTCTGAGTGTCAGGCTGCTTCTTCTGATGCAGAAGTACTACACACAGCAAGAGGATTTTTGAGGCACTCCACCACTCCTCAAGTTCTTAGTGCAAATGCACAGCTGACAGATGCAACTGAGTGTGAAGTTGGTCTTCCTGATACTTATCTGTCTCCAACTGCAGACAGCTGTGAGAACATAAGTTTAGTTACCACAGACAAAGGTAGGTTGCTTTAGGTATAATGCATCTATACAATTGTGACCAGACTTCGTTGCATGGAAAAAGAAATAAAATTGTAAGCTATGCATTTTTCTTTAGTTGTGCAGGTTGGTAATAAAAACCAATGTAGCGTGAATAAATTTTGACTTTTTTTTTTTAAAAAAAACCAAACCAACAAACCTGACTGTTGTATATTGCACTTGTTTATTTGATGATGAAACTAGTTTAATCTTGCAGTTGCAGCAACTTGAGCTATGCTTTTTTGACTTGTTGCTGACTTCTGGCAAGTGAACTCCTTAATCTAAACTAAAGAGACTTTGCCATATTCCTTTTTAATTTAAGCAACAGTGTAGTATTTGATATGTCTTTCAGGTGACTTACCACACAGCATTGTTTATCAAAATGAAGAGGGCAAATGGGTGACTGATCTTGCATATTATACTTCATTTGATGAAGAACAAGATTTAAATCTGTCTGAAGATGTTAAAATAAATGAGGAGTTCATTACTGGATGTATGTAATCTTTTTTAGATAGCTGTTGTTATCTGTAATGGTGTTAAGTAAACTTTCGTCGTCTTTTTTTTTTTTTTTTTTTAATTCAACAAATCAGTATTTGGTGTTGCAAAGCCTCCAGGCTTTAGATAATACAAATTATTTGAAAGCTGATGTTGATAGTAGCCTATAATGATATTATAGTTGATAGCTTCTTTCCGTGTTCCCTACTGTTCCTGTGAAGAGTCTTTTGTTTTGTTTCAAAAGGCATTCTAATGTGTCACTGGTACCTATTGTATGAGCAAAAGTAACTCCTGTAGCTGTCATTTCCACAATTTTTCCTTTGGACTTTAATTATTGTTATCCTTTTTTTCAAGAAAGTAAACAGTAGTCATTCTGTATTGCATGATGGTTATAAGACAGGAAGTAATTGTAAACAAGAAATTTCTACAAAATCAGCTAGAATGTGAAAAGAGCTGCTGAATTCACTAGCTGGTGATTTCTTTTGTGAACCCCTTGGGAATGTCTTGATGCTGAAAAATGGTACTGGTACTGAAAAATGTTGGAGCTTATTGAGGGGCTTTACGGACTCTCTTCTAACAATTTCCAGGCTTTTTGAACTCCTGTTTACTTAAAAAGTTGTTTAGTTTACTTAAGCTATCTCAGACTGATCTTCATGAGAGTCTGTATGTTTGTCATACAGGCTTGGATAATATGCACGTAGTGCCGTAGACAAGTCGATTCCTTAGCACCAAAATGTCATCTGGTCATCTGTTTTACTAGATAGATTCAAGCAATGTGTGCAACAGCATTTCTCCTAGTCTTTTCTGAAATTGATATATGGATTGGCCAATGTATTCTAAACATGTCCACGGTCCACTCAATGCTCTTCTTTCTTTCAAAGAGAATGCTGTATATGTTGCTGTCTAGAATTATTTATTTTGAAGGAGTGATCAAACAGGGTTGATTAGTTGAAATAATGTTTTTCAATACTGTAGTGGTTTTCTGCTGGAACAAGCAGATGTGATCCAATTTGGTACAAACTTCCCTATCTACTACGTCAGTAAAGCAGAGTGCCTCCATTATTTTTTCAAATGCCAGGATATTTCAGACAATTTCCTGCATCTCAGACTCAGTTTGTCGAGTGATTACAATATTTGGCTGTTGTAAATTTTTCCAAGGCTGTTTAGCTTTTTCCCACCTGATAGGTTTTTAAAGCAATTCTCCTTTTGAGCCGATTGGCTTACCTGTCTATGTGATAGAAGATGTGCACTTACAGATTCAATGTTTTTAGCATTTTTCTGGCTGCTAGTTTGCCTGTCTGTCTGCAATGCTCAAGTGTGATGTTTGACAGCTGAGAAAGTTTATTTGTAGGGACAGAAAGGAAATGTTACATGCGATGCTTCTGAGTCTCATTTATGACATGTCTATCTCCTGTCAGCAAACTGTGCACACAGTGTATTCTTGTATACAATAGTGCATGATTGCTCACTTGACAGTTTGGTGCTTCAGGAAGTCTTCAGAGAGCTGTATGGCTTATACAGAGGATTAAGGAAAAACTGATACTGACTTAGAGTTCAACTGGATCTAACCATGTGTCACTGATAGTGCTAGGTTGCCTTTAGGAAACACAGTTGGATTGCTCAATAAAGATGTATTCCAACTTTGTTTCTTTCCTCAGAGTATGTATTGCAACTTCCCGTAAGTAATTTTATGGACAATAGCTGTATTTAAGTTACAAGTTTGTGTCCATTCTTAATGTATTCCTCCATTTGCCCTGTGTCCTCTGTGACGAGGGATGCAGTGTGTACAAGGCCACATATTTTATAAGTTTTGATGGACTTAATTATACAATAACACTGAAATAAGGTGGTAGAGCAATATCTCTTGATCAGCAGTTTTTCACATCATTTCAGTGAAGAGACTTTAAGTGTTCATTGTTCTGTGAATGGTAATTGTGAAAATAATACAAGCATTTGAATTTAAAAGAAGTATTGATGTATTTGGCCTGTTAATTTGCACACGTGTTTCATGAACTGGTACAAACCAGTCTGTTTCTTTTGCTCTAATTCACAGGTACCACCTTGATGAAATTTTCAAAACTGAATGTAGTGAAAGTTTGTTTGGAATTAACCATATAATGCTCAATTCTAGCTAGTATGGGTAGCATAACCTATGAAAAGTTATAGTTTGGTTTGGGATTAAGGCCGTAAGAGACTTTCTTTATTCACCACTACGCTAGTTAGTTAAATGCTGATTTTACTTTGGCCCCTAAAAATCCAGGGAGTACTCTTTTAAAATGGATTTCATATGAACTTTTCTCACCATAATGGGATGGAATAACTCGTAGTGTGTTCCAAACTGTCTCAGATGTAGAATGAAATATTGCAACATCTGTTGCTCAAAATTTAGTTTAATGATGCAAAATAGTAATGACAGCACTTAATAACTTATGCCTTATTTTAATAAATGTTCTCTTTGTTTTTAAGCTGAAGCAGCAGCTATGATTGCACAAGACCAGGAAGAATTTGAAAAAGCACACAAAATTGTGCAGGTAACTAATTATCTCAATGTAAGCAGAATAGTTCTCTATTTACGAGTTACAACTTCTGAAATCTCTTTGTCTGCAGGCGGAAAAAGTAGACATTCTAAATGCATCTGAATTAGGAGATACCTCATGGAAATCTGCCAATAGCTGCATTCTGCTGAGAACATCTGATCTTGACAAAGATGCCAGTTATTTACGTTTGTCTTTGGGAGAGTTCTTTGGTCAGAGATCTGAAGCTCTTGGTTGTCTTGGTGGAGGCAGTGATGTGAAACGGGTATGTATCTCAGTATTAAGACACAAGGAAGGTACAAGAACAACAGCTAGCACTACTTTTGGGCTTTTTTTTTATATCGTAACTAACTCTTTCCGAGAGCTACTTCCTTATGTTCACTTGTGAAGGAAATTCTCTATACGTGACAGGTCTAGATTGGCTTTTGTTTCCCACTTGGAATTTCTGATGTGAAGGGCTAGCTGGTGTTATGGATGAATCTGGATCTTCACCTTTTGGTCAGGAACTAATTATGTGTAGTATTAGAGAGAGAAAAGTACACCATATACAGGGTCTACGTTGGAGGTCCAAGCAAATGATCCACGTAGTATTTGAATGAAATGCTGGTCGGACAGGGGTATTTGAACAGTGAGGGTATCTTTGAATGGCTATTGATAGTTGATGTGCTATCTAGGCAAATGCCCAACTTCAGTAAAAAAAAGTGGGCAAGTATGTACAATGGGAGGAAGTCGTCAAATACGCCTGTGTAATTCAGTGGTGTACTGGTCAATTGGTAGAGTTGGCGTGTTCTGTCCTGGTGCTGAGCAGCAGAGCATGACTCCAGGCAGAGATGATGAGAGCGTATGCACTTTCTTTTGTCTAACTGGTATAAGTAAGTTGTTAGTTTATTTTATGTATATATTGGAAGTGTGTGTGTTTGGGTTAGCCATTTGCAATGCTAGGAGGCGTATGTTATTTCTCAGTGGTATGAAAGCCAGACACCAACTGTGGAGGCACTGTGGCTGAAACAGCTTTGCAAGCCCACTGAACCTATTCATTAATGATTAAATTTACTCATGCTGTATTCCAGGGGTAATTTTATTTATTATTTATTTTTATAGCCATCGTTTGGTTACTATATTACATCTCCGAAGAAAAGGCAACCTGTTGCTTTGCTAAGGCAATCTGATTCATCAGGAGGTGACACTGGCCAAGAGATGTCACAATTGTCTGAGGTGTTTCCAGGTAATTATAGAACAGAAGGGGCAGCCCTAGACAGTGGTTATAATGGTAGTTAAGAATTACTTGTATATAGCTATTAAAGACTATTAAGAGTAATCTCTTATAGAAAGACTTTAGTTTTCATTCACCAAATATCTTTTTTTGCTGTGAGCACCTCTCTTACCCTGTCTCCCCGCAGAAAAGCAGAGAACCTAAATGCTTACAAGAGAGAACATTCTAATACCAAATACTACCATAAATTGTCTTGGATATTTCAGCATTTCCAGATACTGGGTAACGACCAGAATGTCTTGTAATTATTAAAGTCTGTTCAGAGTTTTCCTGTTGAAAAAACTGTATAAAGGTGTTGCCAAAAACAAATCAAACAAAAAACCCCAGAAAATTGGTCTGTTTGCTCATATAGGTATAGAGGATACAGGGAAAGAAGGAAGACAGTTCAGGTTGTAGCTGAACTGACAGTGTGTGCATAAAACATAGTCTACATATTTTCCTGCCATCTTTAAAACAAAAAAAAAAGAAAAAAGAGTTATGCTCCCATGATACCTGCTTAACTTAAAGTAGTAATTTAGGACATTCGTCCAGAATTTTATATGTAAACATCACAGCATGCATTTTGGTGCATATGTATGCCTATCAACTTAATAAGGTATGTTTAGGAAAGGATGAGTGCAATTTAAAGCATCTCTACTGCTCCTGATAGAACTGTGGCAACATCAATCTTTATGAACCTGCTTGTACAGTCTGTACAGTGACTTAAATACTTTTTTACATTGGTGAAAAATGTTCATCAGGCTTTTAAGGAGCCTGCTTTCTTGAAAGAGCTTTAGAGCTGTAATTTTCCTCATGCTGGGACCTTGCAAATATTTTTAAAGGGTCTATAATGATTTTTTAAATCTGGTGTTAGTGTGCTTAAATTCACTATGCAATAGTTGGGATTTTTTTCAAAAAATACCGGGGTTTCATTGAGTTCATGACGTCTGATCAGTTAAAGTACAGTTACAATTGTTGCTTTGAACAATAGAAAAATACCCTAATGTGGTCTGCATTTCTTTTGATATGAGGGTTGCTAGAAATGCTAAAGAAAGAAGGTATTTGGGTCACTTTGTGGCCAAGATATTAAAAGTTACTGCCTCCTGATTTTCAGTAGTACTGGCAATAATAATCTTTATCAGCAATACCAGTGTGCTATTCCTGCTTAAGGAGCAGCAGATGGAGAGGAAGCTGAGAAGTCAGCAACCTGAGGAGGGTGTTACTTGAAATATGAAGTATGTCCAAACTCCAAATGTCTACTATAAGAACAGAAGCGGGGGGGAAGAAAAAACCAACACAACACACCCCACCCCCACCCCCCCAAACAAACCCCAAATGTTTGTTGTTTCATACTTGCTTTCTCACCAATCAGAGCATCTTCAAAAGTTGGTTTTAGTCTTCTAGGGAGTCCAGATGTTTTCCTTCAAGCAGGAACTCATTTGTTGAAATGATAGCCTCTAGATCTCATATGAACAATACCTCCTAGTCCGGCTTTGATCTCCTATTCAAGAAGATTATTTGTGGTTTTGATGGTTTCAGAAACATACCAGTCCTTCCTAAACATAATCCTTCAAAATCACCAGTTCACTGCTATCTGCCTCAGTCAAACCCTGTCTTCAGCATTAGCTTTACTCAGATTTAACTCTTCTGGTTTTCTACTGGAGTTTGATCTATATTCATATTATCTTGTAAACACCATTTTATGAAAAGGTTTGTTTAGCTTATGTTAATATGATAAGCTACCTGAAAATAAAATTTGAAGACTGTGAGCATGGTATTCATAATGCCAGCTAATTTTGTGACTTGTTTCCTGTACAGTACTCAAAGTTTACATACAATTGCAGTATTTGGATTTGTGCCTTTAGAACAGCTCTTTTTTTTTCCTCTATAGAACATTAAGGCAGGATGTGTATCCCAAGATTGGAGGTGTTTAGAGGATTTACTTACTGTAAATTAATTCCCTGTCTTTTTCTTTGTTCTTAGATGACTTAGAAGCACAAACAAAAGAATATGCAAGTTCTACCAGCCTTGAAGGTGCATGGCATAGTATGGATACTGCAGCTGGAATACATAAAAGCATTAATATAGAAACTGCTACCAAAAGTAAAGCAAAGGTATTTCTTTTTTATTTTCCTATTAAGTGTAACTATGAACTTGAATATGGCTATATTTAGACTTTCATGTCAGCTCACTGCTTTTTATATTGATCATTTGAATCCTGGCAGGTGCCACTGTTTGTTAGGATAGTTTCATTGGAATGCCATGATCCTGTAGTGAGTCAGGTGTACTGTCACTATCTCATTTTCCTTTTTCTCCCTACTTCACTTCTGGAGTTACTTGGTCTGTCAGCCCATAGTTTTTCAGAGATTCCTAGGCTATTGATGTTCTGCAGTCAAGTTTCTGAATTTTAGCTATGTCTTCCCCTTCTATTTTTTTTAATGAAACAATTGTCTTTAGCATGTGGATAAAGTCTTTTACTTGATAAAATTGAAAAATACTGATGTGGTGTAAGTCTGAAAAAGGTGTATTTTCAATCTGGTAATCCTAGACACCTACCTTCTCTGCCTTAATGTGTCATGTTCTTTTTCTTATCAGGCAGAACACTACAGACCCATTCAAGTTACAGAAACAGCCCTTCTCTGATGTGGTCACTGAAAGGAATCAGTAGCTAGCAAGTTTGACTTGGTTTAGCTGATTAAATGATGAAAGGTGCAGACTTAAATACAGAAGGACTGGTTGGATTGTGCACCTGACTGTGTACTGCCATAATTGCTTTTCTTTCTAATTTATCCTTATCCCTATTGTTCTAGACACAAAATGAACAATTAGGGGTTTTGATAATGTGTATCCAGATTCTAATCGACCCTACCCTCAATTTGTACAAGTTTAGGTCACCCTCAGTTTGATATGAATGCTAAAATGTTCTCAAACACAGGCAAATCACAGAATGGTTGAGGTCAGAAGGCACTCCTGGAGATTATCTTGTCCATTTCTTCTTGCTCAAAGCCAGGTCAAATAGAGCAGGTTGGTCAAGGTCAGTCACATTTTGAATATGTTCAGGGATGGAGACCCTATAGTCTCTCTGGGTCCTCTCTGGGCAACCTGTTCTGGTGTTTGGTCATGTTGACATTAAAATCTTTTCTTTATGCTTAAATAGAATTTCCTATATTTAAAATTGTGCCCATTGCCTCCTTTCTTCTTACTGGATTCCTCAGCGAAGAGTCTGCATCCATCTTCTTTACTCCTCCCTGCCCTCCTTCTCTCCCCATCAGGTATTTATACGCATTGGTAAGATTTCCTCCTGAACTTTGTCTTCCTGAGGCTAAACAATTCCAGCTCTCTCCTCACATGACAGATGCTCCAATCTCTTACTTTTCTTTGTGGCCCTTCACTAGACTCTCTCCAGTATGTCCATGTCTCTCTTCTACTGGGAGGTCCATAACTGGACATAGCACTCCAGATGTGGTCGCGCCACTGCTGAGTAGAGGGGAAGGATCACCTCCCAAAGTCTGTTGGCAGCTCCATCTTAGTGCATCCCAGGGTGCTGCTGGCCTTCTTTGCCACAAGGGCAAAGTTTGTGGTCAACTTCATGTCTACCAGGACCCCAAAGTCCTTTTCTATTAAGCTGCTTTCTAGCTGGTCGGTCCCCAGCCTGTACGGGTGCATGGGGTTATTCCTCCCCAGGTGCTGATCTTGGCATTTCCCCTTGAACTTCATGGGATTCTTCTCAGCCCATTTTTCTGGCCTGTTGAGGTCCCTCTGAATGACAGCCCACTCTTCCTGGTGTATCAACCACATGTCCCAATTTTTGTATGATGATTGAACTTGCTAATGCTGCGCTCTGCCCCCTCATCCACGTCATTAATGGAGATGTTGAACAGTACTGGTCCCTGTCTTGATCCGTGGGATACTCCACTGGTGAGTGGCTGGCCTGCTGCTGGACTTTGTGCTGCTGATCACAACCCTTTGAGCCTGGCAGTTCAGCCAGTTTTCAGTCCAGTCATGGTCTACTTATCTGCTCCATGCTTTATCAGTCTTTATGAGGATGTTGTGAAGAAATCCATGCATATCTACAGGAGGACAGATGTTTTCTTTTCTTTGTTAATGTATGTGTATCTAAGAGAGGTGGGAAGAGATTGTGGTCTGGATGTGATTTTTTTTCCATGCCCCTTGCTAAGAGCCCATGTGAAAACTAAAGAAGAAATCAGACCTGAGTGACAGAGAAAACTGTAGTAATAGCTTTGTCTTCCCCTTGTAGAGAGGCAGATGATTTAAAGTTAATTGGGAAGGTACTGCGTATTGGTCATGGTAGCTTCTTCTCTGCTGTTTGTTCCTGATGGGAGTTTACTCCCAGTTCTTCCAAGTGAATTAAACATTATAGGATTTTAAAAGTTTTACAGGAGTTAAGGCTTCCTAGCAGGCAATCTTTATTGAATCTTTTAAAAAAAACACTTTGTGGAGTAGACTTTAAAAAATCAGTACAAAAGAATTATGCCTGTTACAATGTTCCTTCTTGACAGGTGATTAAAAATGTGACAACTAGAAATGTTAGTATGTTACCATATACTGAAATGCAAAATTAAACAAACAAAACACAGAAAACAAAACACTAAACAAAAAATTCTTAATTTGGTGCTTAACTTGTTTTGGTTTGTTGCAGGATGGAACTCATAAAGACAAGTTTGAAGATGGCTTATCTAATAATTCTAATTCTGTCCTGAGTATTAGCACGATTGCATCTGCTATTGCTAATGCTTCTTCCAGTGCTGATCCTTCCCAGCTAGCTGCTATGATGATGGCACTCTCTGAAAAAAGTGGAAGAACACGTTTCCTTCCTGGAATTGTTAAAGAGACAGAACTTTCTGCTAATCAGGTATTACCCAGCAATGTGGAAAATAGCGCATTTGATATGGAAAAATACCTCAAAAAAACAGATGAGATCGGACATGAAAGTGAATATGAGAGTACTGTGAAACATGAAGTATCTGTCCAGAACCTTATGCCTGATACCTTTTTACTGAGTGAAGATAAAAACAAGGATACTCTTGCAGAAGGCTTGATGAATAATCATAGCAAGCAGCAAGAAATAGAGAAGCGATTTCTGAATTATTTTCAGGAAGAAAATGATATTCAGAATTTCTCTAGGCTGTCTGGTGTTCCCAACCATGAAGATGTAACTGCAAATAGTGTTAAATTTTCAGAAAAGTTGTCAGATTTAGTAAATAGTAAACATTTACAGTCAGTGAATGCTGATCTTGGATCAGATATGCTTGATACCCAAACCTCACCTACTGGAAATGGAGCACAGATGTGTGGAATTCCTTTAGCAGCAGAAATGGAAGTGGCACAGAGAAATCCACTTGCTTACCTGACCAACGATCTCACTAGTAGATGTATCAGGGAAGATACAGAAACAGTAGATCAAGCAACAAATGCTGTTCCTGAACCACGTAATGATTTGGTGGAGAGAAGTACAGGAAATACTCTGTCTCTCAGCAACTTAAAACCTGCCAAGCAATCTAGTAAATATGTCTCAGTAAGTCCTACAAAAGCAAAGCCTATGCAGAAATTGAGCAGTGATGAAAAGAAGCAAAATGCAAAAATAGAGAAGAGAAACAAAGATGTGAGTACTGCTTGTGGTGGGAATGCAAAACATGTAACTTTCGAGAAGCTCTCACCAACTTCTCAGAATAGTACTGGTAAGTAAGTAAACGAGTAAAAATGTAACCAGTTGTTGAAAAGGTTTTTCTTGACAGTAGACTTGTTCCCTGTGCTTAAATATATACTGTTATTAAATTCTGTTTATTTACCAGAGCATAAACCCATTGTACCTGAATGTGACTTGCAGCCTCTGGATGATGAGCAGTATAGCTTCAGACCTTCAACTTCACCATTAATTCACTCTTCTCCTAGTGAGACTTCAGGAACAGCATTTTCAGGGTAAATTTCTTGGTGCAGCTTGTAAGAATTATTAATGCTTCATGAGGATTTTTGAGGGATCAAGTTTTAATTTGAATGTTGTCCTTGATCTCAGTTTATGGAAGATCTTTATTAGGCTAAGACTTCATTCTTAGACTAAGCTTTCTGTTTGCTTTTATTATGTGTATGGGGAAGCAGTCTTAAGCAATTGTTAACTTTTTATTTTCCTCACTGGCATGATGAGACAGAGATGCTGGATAGCAACACTGCTGTTTCTGCTTAGGATTATCCAGTAATGCAAGAATACAAAATATTCAGCCTGTTAGATACATCAGACACCTAGAACTGTATGTTGATGGAGCTATAAAATCTCATATTTATTAATTTTTGTTCTAGTGTAATTCATTTATTACAAATAAAGCTATTTGGTTGGGGGTTATGCTGTTAGTTATATGATAACAAAGCTTGAAGTTGTAGAGACTAATGAAGATGTGTTTTTTAAACTTATAAGTATTTCACTCAGTTTGGTTCTCTGATTCATACCACTGCTGCTTGTGAGGGAGTATGGATAGAAATATTGGTATTGTTGTTGACTGCTTCATATTTTGAAATTGCAACTTGTGTCTAAGATTTAAGGCTTTCTTAGCAACTGAAAGGGCAATGTTTTTTAAATGAGCTCCTATAACAGTAAGTGTTACATGAACCATAAGATTACAACTAAGTTGATTGTGTAGTCTTACATATATAAACATGGCCAGTAGCCAATGGCTACGTACATTCTCAGAAAAAGAGGAGGCAACTGATCTCTTTGCCTTAACTTGTTAAATATCAAACAGTGAACTTACTACAGTTAGTGTGTTGTACATGACATTAGAATTACAGGCTGTCTGGCATTTCTTAGAAGTTAAAAAGTGCAGAAATACATGTATTTTTGTAAGTGTGTTATAGAGACATTAGGATTTCCAGTTAAAATTGTCAGTGACTTTAATTGTTTCCATGTTATCTCTTCTTGTTGGACAAAGTAGTGAGAGATCCTATGTTTTCAGGTGTGTGATATGAAGAGAATTTCAGCAGTGAATAGGAAATAGTAATGTGTGATGCCTGGGATGTTGCATGATTTCATCTGACATTCTTCCATCTAGTTAGATACAAGTATATTGATTCACTTTTTTTTTTTTTTTTAATAAGTTGTGTTGTCTCTGTGACCTTAACATCTGAGTGTGGTTGTGGAACTCTGATGCTTTGCTTTGTGGATTTATATCCAATGAAAATGAGTTTTATGTACATCAAAGTCAGAACTTGTAAAGGTTAATTGAGAGCTGGTTTCTCATTTCTACTGACTGGACTAAACAGAATGGTTAAGACAGATGACTTTTAGAATAGTATAGTAAGGTGTAGCATTGATTTTCTTGGGGGCAGCATTAGAAATATATTCTAATACTGACATACTTTGAATCTGTTTTTCAGGTCTGAAACTGACTTTACTTGCACGTCATGTTATCAGGAATCTTCTTGCAAAGAGAATGTACTACCTCAGTCAGTTTACTCAAGTCCTAGCATGAGCAGATTAACATATGTCTCCGCATCTGACAGTACCCTTAAGAATACAGACGTAATACATAATCCAGAGACATACTGGGTAAGACAATCTTGAACTGTAAATATGTATTAATTCCCTTTCTTTAAAACAAACAAACAAGCCAGCACCTCCCCCTTACCTCCAAACCAAACCCTTAAATGGTCAAAATAATTCAAAATCAGAAAAGCTGTAAGGGTTTCAGAACATGCTGTGCATAGGGAAAAGGTATTGTGCTTCTCCCCCACTCCTGAGTTTCAGAAATTTAACTTCTGAAATAGATTGTATTAAATGCACAAACTCCAATGAATATGAACATAGTAAAACATTCAAACAGCTAACTTTTTTCGGAAGTTATAGTTGGTGTATTTTTCCCCTTTCATTTTTTCGTCAATTTCTTGTTAAGTCATTCTGTTCTTGGAATGCAGTGCAGTATTCCAGTAGTAGTTTGTGGGATCTATATCTGTGTTCATCACTCCTGAGGCGCCCTTTCTGCTCAGCCTCAGCTGTTAGAAGAATATTTTTCGTGTTTTTTTCTCTGCAGAAATGTTTATAAATACGTATTTTAGCTTTAACTTCTTTTTTCAGGACTGAAGCTATCATTTGCTACCTCTGGCAGTCATTCTGACTGTTCTTACTGCTTTAGCAAAAAATGTATTCTGAGAGTGAAGCTTTTGTTCAGACTTAAAATCTTATGCTGGTTAAGATAATTGGCATTCTTTATCTAAATCCATGAGTTCCTTGGAATCTGGAATCTTTCTGTTATGCCTCCCTCCTTCCAAAGTGTGTGGAAATGTGGATGGAACTTTAAAAAACAAACAACAGCTGAAAAAGTCTCTGACTGCATCCATATCTGTGTGAATCTCAGTGGTTACATTTATTTTGTAATATCTTTATCAGTTGTGGATTCCTCTAACACAGGAGATAGAAATGCTACTTACTATGCATTTTTTCTTTTTTTCATTTGCAGAGGGTGAGGCTTTTCAGGTATGGTGACTAGTGAAAGCTTAGTAAAGCCTTCTCTTCCTCCTATAGGAACACCAGCAGCAATGTTGCTTCATGCTGAAAGCATCAGGAAGAAGGAAGCGTGTGTTATGGCCTATAGCCCATTTTGTTCTAGGTCTAGTTGCTCAAGTTACCCAGGGAATATCTGTTCTTTCCCATCTTGATGTTTCCAGTGGGAATTGCAGTCCTGTAGGAAGGAACCCAAGGGCAAATTTAAATGGCTATTTGCTTGCAGTCCATGGTGCCATAGCATCAGCTCTTCGGTCCATTTCATGTTTGAAATGCATATAGTTCTAGATTCCTGTCATCTCATGCAAATGGATGGCTCTTGATGCTTTGATGTAAATTGGCTGCATACTAGTTTGCCCCTCGCTCTTGAAGAAATGTTATTGTTTGAGTAGTCTTTGTTCCCCAGGATAGTTCAGCAAGGAGATCCTCAAGTACATTGCCAAAGTTTTAAATTTGTATTATGAGTACGTTTCTAAGTCCATGTGTAATACTGCAGTGTTAATTTATTGCTTTGGGTTAGTAATCTTTTATGCTGAGAGACACCAAGAGCTTTGTCTCATTTGTACTTGTTAAGAGCCACTTTCATGTCCCTTGCCTGAAGCTTCTTACAGACAACAAGAATATTTGTATTGATGTTATCTTCAGATCTGAATACTTACTATAGCACAATCTGTTTAACCAGTGGTGCCCTTTCCCTTTAACACTAGGGTCAAGTTGTCAAAGGTGCCTGAATTTTTTTTTTTTTTTTTTAATTTCTTGTTTGGTTGATTTGGCCTGGTGAGCCATCTTATCTCGGGCAGCTGCCCTGAATGCCCTTTTTAAAGGATTGTAACTTGCAGCTTGCTTTTCTGCAGCAATCTGAACAGCTACTTTATTGTTCTTTCCCCTTCTTTCATGTGCCTTTCCCTGCCTTCCAACTCCTATTTAATGAAGCTGAACAATTGCTTTATACTGTAGACACTGTTCATCCTTTTGTGTAGCTCTCTTGTTGCTGTGTCAGAGTTCTCTAGGTACACCTGTCCTGAGCTGATGTCTGATTGCTTTGATACCACGCTGTCTAGTTTTGGTGTCGAAACTTTTAAAAATTATTTTGAAACTCCATTTTTGAAAATGGAGTCTGTGATGTGGATGTACTTCACAAGGAAAAAACCTAACCTTTGTGGCATATCTAAAGAACACTTTAATTTTTCAGGTTGGTAGGGGAGATACCTGGAGCTTCATCCACTGTATTGTGAAGACTGCCAAGTGTGATGTGATGCCAGTTGTGGGAGGGTGGTTCTCCCATGTTCAAACCTCCTTCACTGATTAGTGCCAATGCTATTGTTAGTAGCTATGAGCAGTGTGTGAGAGGGTGTATTCACTTCTGCTCTTGACAGTTAACCCAACAGCAGATTCTTTGAAACACGTTGTGTGTATGCATATTTATGAGCTGTACTTCTTTTTGTCTTGGTTTGACTTCTAAGTGCAGGAACCCCAAGACTCTGGGACTAAGAGGAATTGAGAATGGGGGTGAGGTGTGCTCGTTCCACCTACACCATGCATACCTGCCGAAATGGAAGGTCTCTGGGCTTGAGTGATTTCTTTGTGTGAGTGCACAAAGAAAGTGTTTGTGTCAGTGCATTTTCATGCATCTCAAACCCTTTTTTATTAGGGATTTTGTTTGGGGCCATTCAGCTTTTTAATTTTTTTTTCTTAAAAAGCTGGCAAGTATGTCTTTATTGTTTTTTGGGGGGGGGGGTTAGTTTTTTTGTTCTCAAAAAAATCTATCTGCTATGATGTCACTGTAACTTACTGCGTCTAGGTCCTTAGCTTTTCCTAAGAACCCTAAGTACAGATTTGATACCTAATCACATCAGCTTTTTGTTAGTGGATTCTTAATACTTGGGGATTCTCATTTCTTGTCAGAAGAAACTTGGAGTTTAGTAAGCACCTTTGCATTCAAGAAAGTCAAAGAATATGGAGAGAAGTAATCTGTACCACACTTGGATGCTGCTATTTAGGATCTATTCATGCATTTTTAAACGTGAAAATCTTCCTGGTATTGGATCCAAACTCAATAAATAAGACAACTCACTGCAGGTCTCTGTTTTTTAGAATAATAAAGTCTGTGAACCTGTCAGTGAGTTGAGGAATCTACTCAATTGTGGTGTTTTTTTTTTTGTTTGTTTTTTTTTTGTACAGTTACTTTCCCACAGAATGGCTTTATAAAATCATAGCAAGTCAAACATTTTTGGCCTTGTGGAAACTCTTTTAGTTGGTGGTAACTTCAGAGAGCAGAGCATTCTTCTGGTGTTTAATGCCTGGTGTGGTGGGTTGACCAAGCAGGTGACTGAGCTCCCCTGCCAATTGCTTGCTCACTCCTCTGCAGCGGGATGGATGAGAGAATTGGAAGGGCAAAAGGGCAGGGTGAGGGACTTGTGGGTTGATAAAAAGGTGGTTTAATCAGTGGAGTGGAAAAGTGATGCAAAAGCAATCACTTGCTACTAGCAGACCCATGCCCGGCCAGTCTCCAAGCAACAGCCACTTTGGAAAAATTCCCCCACAGTTTTATTGCTGAGCATGATATTACATGGTATGGATTCTGTCTTTGGTCAGTTGGGGTCAGCTGCCCTGGCTGTGTCCCCTCCTTACATCTTGCCCACCCCCAGCCTGCTCTCTGGAGTGGCAGTGTGACACATGGAGAAGGCCTTGACACTGTGCAAGCACTGCTCAGCAATAGCTAAAACACTGGTGTGTTATCAACATGGTTTTGGTCACAGATCTAAAAACAGCACAATAAGTGTTGCTATGAAGAAAATTTACTCCATCCCAACCAGACCCAGTACACTTAGCTAGAATGTGACTTTAGGTAGCAAACAGGTTGAAGTTGCAGGTTTTCTTTTTCAAGGTGAAGAGCCACAGATGTTAAAAAAGCAAAACTTCAGATAAGACTTGACAAACTAGATTATTTATATTGGATGGCAATATCAGTATTAAGGTCTGTCTTGTTTTATGTACCCTATTTGCTTTTCTAAAATTTGTAATACTCTGTATGTTTATTTACTAGGGTGAAAACGCTGGTGAACTGAGCACAACAATAATTCGAGCCAGCCCAACTCCTTCGCAGGAACATACAAACGAAAATTTAGAAGACCGCTCATGTCAAAGAAATAGAAAAGAAGCGGTGCTTAGTGTTGACCAGAAAGCAGAAGAAAATGAACTTGCAAGTCTTCAAAGAAAACTTGATGATGTACTGGGTCAAGAACTGTCCAAAGAAGGTTCTCCGAAGAATGAAAAGCAGCTTGTATCTATTCCTTCAAATGTAGTAGCAAATCATAAAGAGCTTGACCATGTTAAATCAGCTTTACCAAGTAAATTTGGTATCTTTCAGCCACTTTCTGTTAATGTAGATGCACAAGAAGCATGGCAGGGTCAAACAAGCAAAGCACAGAGACAAGGATTATCATCCTTGAATGTGTTACCTGTATATCCTGGATTAAGCACTTATATGCCATTCAATCAAAACTCATCTGGTGAACAGTATGTTCCTATTTCAAGCTTTAAACCCCCTATCACTACCTCTGAGAGTCAAGCAATTTCTTCTGTTCCCACGTTGCTCACAGGATGTTCTCTTGCAACAACTCCATTTGTACAACAACATCTGGGAAGCATAACATCTGCTGGAAATACAGTTCTGTCTCAGTTTCATGGCTGCAGCTCTGCAGGTTTTGGTCTTCCAGCAGGGCTTTCTTGTTCCAGTACCCCAGCAGGACATGTTGAGAATCCACTTATGGTAGGAATTCCTTTAGGTCCAAATACTGGTCCTGGCTCTTTGGGTGCAGCCTCACTTTGTCATCCACACTCTACTTCCTGGAACAAGAATATTGTAAATATAAAACCATGTACTGGACAACCTTTTGGAACAGGCAGAAACGAGTGGGAGTTGCCAAAGTCACCTGGTATTGGTAAGTGTGCTTTTTAGAGTGCTCTTGAAATACAGTTGTGGACAAGAATGGCGATAATGATGATGCTAATATTATAGTAAATAAAATTAAGATCACTGGTAAGTGTAACCACAAATATTCTTTATGTGAGCTTTGTTATTTTAAAAAAAGGTATTACTAATTTTCCTTATTTAATGATGCTCTCTGAATTCAATGTCTATTCTTCTAGTCCCCCTAATGGTCTTAAAAGAAATTTTTCATAATCTAGAATTTCAGCATTCAGTGGTTTTGTGTTTGTTTGAAGGATCTAGAACTGTTATGGGAAGAAGAGAAGTCCCAGCTGCAGTTCATACTGGGCAAGACAAGTCATGCTCTGGAAATTCAGTTTGTATTTTATCTGGAAAGTAGATGACATTTCTGTTTCCAGCCTAACTTGCTATTAACAGTCCGTTGAGCCTAAAAAATCTGAGGAGGAGAGTGGAGGGCTTAAGCTGTTTTCTGGTTATGAAGGGGAAAGACAATCTGCGAAGTGCCTTCTGTACTTCTGCTATTTTTCTGTATCTTGACTTAGCTCTAAACCTAAGCAATGCAAATTAGTGTTTCATTTCAAAGACTTCTTTTAACCTATGATCTCCTTAGTTGTTTTCTACTATACTTTTTCCTGGCTAATTCTTTCAGATGAAATGACAAGCTAGTGGGGTTGAAAGTTTGAATTTGTGACAGTTTTTAGGTTATTTTCTGTTTGTTGATTGTTCTAAATCATTGATCTTGGTAGTGCATTTTAAAATAGTAAAATTTGAACAATTATACTCCTTGCCTGTTTTTAATATACGTAATTTCTAGGTTTTTGTACATGTTTTTGAACTCTGCATATCTATATAGTCTAAACTTGATTTTTTGGCAAACTTGAGTTTTTGAACTTAATTCCCAGTGGTGTTAGTCTTACTTTATATTTTTACCTTCATAGTTGTGCTAAATTTTCTTTCTTGGAGAGGAACAAGAGTGTGTGGCTTTAAAATAAAGCTTGTTGCTCAAGTAACTCAAAAAACTTCAGGTGATTACGTGTGTGTGTCTAACTGCAAAGTCAAATTTTTAAATTTTAAATTTTAAATTTTAATTTTTAATTTGAGTACCCATTAATGCATTTTTGGATGTAATAAAGATTGATTCTCCGTGTGGCAGAGAACTCTTACCTCCATTTGAGTTTTGAGTTGTAATTATAATTTTATAATTCCCCAGAAACTCTTATTTTGAATATTTTAGAAGTAAGGACTTCCTGGAAGTAAAATATCTGAAGCAGGATTTCTTTTTGGTTTGGTGATAACTTTTGATGACTGCACTTCTACAGCAAAAATCTACTCTAGGAGTACTCAGTATTTTCTGTAGAAAAAAATGCCTGAACACTTTTTTACATAACAGTTATACTCTGGGAAAAAAAAGATTTTTCTTTTGATCAGTGTAAACGTTATAAGGATGTAATACTGATATTCATGTTTTCTGAGCTGGGCTAGTACTGATTAAGTTGTGAACACTGAGTATTTTATATAAGGAGTGTGTGTGTATCTATATAAACACACACTTTGTGGGTTAGTGGCTGCAAGGGATGTGCTATTTTTGTGACATTAGAACTCCATGTAAGATGCAAATTAGAAAAAATTGATTGAAATTCTGAGTATCAGGCTTGTGGGAAAACATTCTTAAGAAAACTTGTAGGAGTCAAACATTCCTTGCCATAACGAAGCATTCGTCAAATGAGTTGATAAACTTGATGTGGTGGCAGCCTGAGTGCTGATTTGCTTCTGGGTACTTGGAACTAACAGGAGCATATTTTCTTCCAAAGGTCATGTAAAAGTACCAGAAGAATTGAAGTTCCCTAACGCCTGTTGCGTGGGAATTGCATCACAGACAGTTCTTAGCATTTTTAATCCAACTGAACGGTGGTTGCAGGTCAGCATTGGAATACTTAGTGTTTCAGTTAATGGGGAAAAGGTAAGAGATTTTTTTTAATAAAGCTATAGGAATAATGCTGTAATCATACCAGATGTCATATGTAAAACTAGAGCCTTCTGTACAGACTTGTAATTTTTTCCCATTTTATAGTTAATATGCACAAAAGCACAAAAGTGCTACCTTCTTTCAGCCAGGCCACTGTAGGCATAGAGAGGTAAATGCCACATGATGGGATTGACTCATAGAATTGATTTGCATGCATAAGTGTGGTAGGTTTGAATTTACTGCTTATTCATTCCCACCTTTGTATGCAAGAAAAGTCAGCCCTAGAAAAGAAAGCATCCATGCTGAGGACTGTTACTGCTGAAACATTGTGTGCGGTTTGCTCCCATTTTTCTTGAAATCAGAGATCTTGTGTGATAGAATGAGAAATACTTGGAGCAGGCTTCAAGCTAGACGGGTTATTCTGTGGGTTATATGTAACTTGTAGGCCATAGATTGGGCATCTTGCACTTTAATTTTGTTAAATTCTATCTACTGTTGTCATCATAGTAATAGTTCCAGATGTAAAAGATCTCAGGAACGTGAGAATGAGTTAAAGGTCCATCAATATAATTTAATTTCCTTTACTGATAAGTACTTTTAGTAGAGAAGCATATAACAACAGAATAAGCATACTATCTCTGAGCTTCTGGCAGTTTGATGCTTGGGAACTTTTGAGCTAGCTGTTATTTCTGTTCTAGGTTTTGGACTGCTCTTTATCTAGTTAATCTTTGGAAATTGTGGAGTGTTGTCCACAGTTCAGTTGTGAATTCTATGCACTACTACTTTTTTTTTATTTTATTCTGGTTCTTGCTGGTTTTGTTTGATGATCCTTATTACTGAGAAATAATGGACCATAATTCAGTTTATATATTGCTGCTTTGTAAGTCTTATAAATCCTTATCATATCCCTCCTCAGGTACATTTTTCTAGCAGATGTAGCATGTCTTTCCAGGAGTATGACTTCTGGTTTTGATCTTGTTTTGTCTGAATATTTCCTCTTTAAAAACCACCAAACCACAATACTGTGTGTGTGTATATATACATGTGTATATGAGAGTTATGATTTCTTACTTATTTTTCTAGTCACTAAGTATTACGGGGCTCTTATGCAGCTCTTCAAACCTGAGATTCTGTTATACCAGGAGGTGATTTTTTTTCATTAAATTACTTTACAGTTGACAGTCCTATTTACAGTTGTTTCTGTGAATAAATATATACATTTAATTAGTTTGCTGCACAATATGATTAAAAAACATTTTTTTGGTCAAGTTAACTCTGAGATACACTGTGTCTCCTGCTTGAATATTATCTATGAATATGTTCACAACAGAAACTTAAAGGCATCTGCGCTCGGATTTACTTGTCACCTCCATCCACTGACCTTTCCATTACTCTTCCACCATACCTCTTCCACCCATCTTTGATGGCAGAAAGCACCAAGTAGAATTGGCTTTGTTTATTTATTTTGCTGTTGTTCTTTCTCAAAAATCAGGAGTTTACTTATGAATTTGTTTTCAACTATAAGAAATACTATAATCCTGGTGTTAGTCTTTAACTAAATGCTGGAAAGAAACCCCAGCAACTTTCAGGCTGACTTACCTAACTCTTTCAATTAAAAGAAAATGTCTACATTTGAGTGGGATGGAAGTGGAACATTAATATGAAGATGCAGTAATTAATATTGAGCAAAAACATACACAAAATGTCTGTGCTGAGCTGTGCTGCCAGATAAATGTGGTATTTTGAAAGAAGGTGTCCTCTGGCAAGAGGTCTGTTGAAAATGACAGAGATCTTGTTTTTCAGGTGGATCCTGTGAAATATCAATGTCTGGTTTTCAAGAACAAAACCATTGTAGGATCCTACTCTACCAATGATCTGAAAATACTTTTCTTACCTTGTCACTCGGGGATCTTTCAGTGTATTCTCAATGTTTCATCTTGGCCAGTTTCTGCGGATGCAGAGACAATTGTTCAGGCAGAAGCTTTGGCAAGTAGGGTAGTTCTGACAGCAGTTGCCGAAAATCCTTATTTAGAAGTAAGTAGCTGCTTATTGTGTTTTGTCTGTGTTTTTTTTTTTTTTTAATTGTTGGAATTTTATGAATAGTTTAATGATACCAGAAAGGAACAGGAATGCAAGGTTGTTCCTCAAAGGAACCTGGAATTTCTTATGTTTGGAGTGGGGAGGGAATACAGGAGTATGTTTGAGAAGCTTATAACTATCTGGGAAGTTTTAGTTGTGGAAAAGCACCTAGCTGGAAATGAAGGATTCTGTCTGAAAAGAATAAATTAAATGGTATTACTCTTTCATTATTCAAAGAATGGATGAGATCTTAAACATCTGATGCTTTCAAAGTATCTGCTATGTTGGATACCGTTGGGCATTAAAATGTAACAAAAAGCACTTATTTCCAGGGGTAAGAATTTATTTATTTTTTACATGAAGTAGGCTTTGTCTTGGTTTCTTATTACTTTCAGCTTATTTATGGGCGTAGAGAATATTTTCTTATTTTGGGCTAATTAAAAGTAAGTGGATGTATAAAATGCTTTGTCTTGTGTCTTATGAAGAACAACCAGGTGGGAGACAGTGTGACATTAAAAATTAAGTCTGGTTTTATGTAGCTCTAAATTTAAGGGTATGGACAGGCAGAAATGGGCTTGATAGTACTTTTGGAGGTGACTGAACAAATTACACGATAGTCTGTGATGTTGCTGATAAAAGTAAAATTAACCACAGCTAACAATTTTTTTTCCATTTTAAGGTGGTCTGTTAACCTGCTTTGGGCTAAGTATATGTTTTGAAGTAATGGTATTCTAGTTGAATATACATGAGTGGATATAATTTTTGTAGTGCTTCTTCCATAAATTTTAATTTAATTTTTAATGCATATTTTTATACGTAGTTTGGCAAAATCCTTCATCCTCCATGTTTTTCATGGTATAGTTCATTCAGATTTGCTTCGTATTTAATTTGAAATTAAACCCTATGCTGTATTTCTGCCTGTCTCGTTATATTCCTGAGATTAGAAAAAGTACCAAATAAAAGCTGTGTTTTGCTGCAGATCATGACACTTAAGTGTCTTTATGCTAACAAAAAATTAACTACTACTTAGTTATCTTATTAACTTGTTAAAATGACATTTTAACTGTCTAAAATTGACAATTCTTACTTGCTAGCAATAATTATAGTTTAAATTTATTTTAAATTAGCCAAAATAATTTGGTTGTGTACTGGGTTTTGGTGGATGAATATTGTGTTAGGATTGACTTAATTGAGGCAAAATATGTGGGAGATAGCCAATTGGATGTAACCCCTTTTGATACCAAAGGAAACATGTTTCTTGGACTCCTCCTGCCCCTGGTAGGAGGTATGTTTTATGTGTGGGTATAGCATTAAGAGGATGGAGTAGGTGAATAACATCCTTACTTGCCTGGTGCTTTTGTATGGTAGTGTGTTTTGGAGGTTTTCCTTATAAGTTCTGCTTTGCCTTAAAACCAGCTGGAAACAGGAAAAAGAGATTATCTGGATTTTGGTGACTTGACTTCTGGCAGTTGGAAGGCTCTTCCTCTAAAACTTATCAACAAAACCCATGCTTTTGTGCCACTTAGACTTATTATTAATGCCGTAAGTACATCAAACTTCCTGTATGTGAAAGTTAACTTCTTGTGTTACTGAATTTTAATATCAAAACACTTTAAGTTATATGTCATTAAGAAACATACCCTGGACACTAGATGTAAGATTCCCAAGAAAACTTTGGTTAGTGAGGAAGTAATTTTTTTTTTTTTTTTTTCAAGGTGGTAATCTGATTCGGCTACAATAGTACCAACAGAAATGCTTCTGGGATAGGTGTGAGGTTTTGTTTAGTGGTTTGTTTTTGTTTTTTTTCTTTTCTTTTCCTTTCCTTTTTTTTTTTCCTCCTTTACTTGCAGCCCAGCTATGGACTGCTGCCTCTGTGTTGTTTGATTTGAGAGCACAGGGCAGCAGACAGCAAAAGGGTTGTGTTGCCTAATCCTTTCCTCTGAGAAGATGGAGATGTATTCCACTGTTCCAGTGGAACAGCTGACTGTTCAAACAAGCAGCCAAACTTGCTTCATAGCAAGTTTAACATATTCTCTCTTCCTCTGCAGGAGCAAGAGCAGGACTCTTCACTCTATCTGCTTTGTCTTCCACTAGACAATAATAGCTTGTATTACAGGTTATGGTATGCTCCTCTCTGCATATCTGTGGCAATGCAGATTTCATATTTTTTGGCTAGGCTGGCTGCTGTTCTATGCTGTGGGAAGAGCTGGTCTTGTTTCTTTATGTGGGGGGGACAAGAAAGGACTGGCCTTATGTTAAGATGGATCAGGTCATCTTGGTGACTAGTGAAGCTTGGTCTTGAAGGGTTAAACTAACCAGTTCCAGCTTGTGTCCTTTTACTGCAGAATGGTTTCTGACTGTTTTTAAAGGGTTTGCTGGACTATCACCTACCAACTGAAACTACGGGCTAATCTTTTTTTTTTTCCAAACTACTTAAATCTTTCAAAACTTGCCTTGCATTTCTCAGCTTTGTCAGCATTATTGTTAGTGACAGTAAGAGATTTAATACTTTATTTCTTTGACAGAATGCAGTAGCTTGGCGTTGCTTCACGTTTTCCAAGGAACCAGTTAATCCTTCTGGTGAACAATCACTCCAAATGGATGCAGTTTCTCAGATAGCAGCTCCATCAGTTGTAAATCATGTGATACATGCAAGCTATGATGGGCAAGTGAGTAGTTTGTAGTTGGCTGATTCTTCCTGTTGCTTGCTGTCTGAAATGACAGTTCTGAATATCTGAGTTCACTGTAATGATTTCTGGGGAGTCTGCCTATTCGAGCAGTATAGTTTTGTTGCTAGTTTTGTTTTGGTTTTGGTTTTGTTTTCTCTTCAGTAATTCTCTCCCTCCTGTAAGATGGTCAACCAATTTCTTTTTCAGGATCCTGAAGCTTTAACAGTTTGGGTTCTATTCCACGCACCTAAGAAACAAATTTCTTGTTCAGGTATAGCAATTTGATTTTCACTTCAGCTGAAAAAAATTTTACTTTAAATGTATGCATGTGTTAGAATTGCAGGAACAGGCTGCAAACTTAAAATGAAACATTCTGTCTTTGGTTTGTGTCCCCTAATATTTTGGGCATCACATTCAGTTTTGATAACAGGAATCAGAATACTTCTATGTCAATCTTTTGGATGTAACAGGGGTATTTGTACTTCAGTATCAAACTGTACAAAGTGGTTATCTGCTGCAAGATGTGTGGAATTTGCTTTACACCTTTTGCTGACGAAATTAAATCATCGCTTAAGAAAACATTGCATTAGTTGCAAAATAGGTAAGAAATTTGAAGAAATCTCTGAGGTTTTTCTGGCTTCCTAAATAGTAAATAGTACACGTATCAACTAGGTTGGCTAATGTGTTAAGTTGTTGTTTTTTGTTTGCTTTAGGGACAATTTCAGCCACATTTAACAGAAAGGTAAAACTCTTAAAAAGATCCTGTGAGACTTTATTTAAAAGAAAAACAAGTGTTGCCAGGGTAATGGGAGAGCTTCTGTTAATATCATCACAACATCAATATGTTAAGATTGGATAGTAGCTGAAGTGAGACACACATCAACAGGAATGGCCTTTGCTGCTAGCAGACTTGCTTGCTTTTCTTATTCATGGTATTGTTCCTAGATTCCTTGGGTCCAGCAGATGAATTCTTGGCAAGAGTTGATGTGGAAGTGGATAGTCCAGGACCTAGCAGTGTGATTAAAAGTATTCCTCTCCGAGCAAGAGCTGGAATAGCGAGGATACATGCTCCAAAAGACTTACAGGTTTGCAAGTATTTATAAAGTGTGCTTCAATAATAGTTTGCCTCTGCTAGCCTACTTTTGTAATGTTTGTTTTTATTATATATGTATATATATGTACATACACACACACTTCTTTACTTTTTCCAGAGAATACATCTGTCTGCTAGTGTAGGTTCAACAGCCAAACAGCAGCTACCATTGAAAAATGCTGGAAACATTGGTGTATATTTGAAAGTTAAGGTAGGTTGGCTTCTCCCTCTTGAAATCATGAGTTTTGTGCCATTAATGTTGTACTGAAAGTAGAGCTGAGCCTTGGGATCCTAGCTCACCTGTGTGGTTTGACAAAAGGTTTACAAGTTTACATGAAGAGAATGAATGATAGCGAAGAGATTAGCTCACATTATTGGAAAAAGCATATGGGAGTTTTGTCACCCAGCTTTAGTTATATTTGTTTTAACAAACATACTTTTATGATTTTTAACAAATAGATTTTAACAAGCATATAACAAATATGTAAAAGTAGTGAATCCTGTGCTGCACAGCAGATGTTAATGTAGCTGGTGTAGTAAAGCTCATTTAGAGCAAAGAGGAATATTAGCATTGGGAAACCTTTATTTTCTATTCTAACGAAGCTGCATTAGTTTTCAGTGGACATCTTGCCAACCCAAGTATGAAGCGAATTCTTTTCAGATATGTGATCACTTGACTTGACTTGAATTTTCTTGAGAATTTGTGGAAAGTATGGTCCCAGACTGAAAGGTAGACACACTTCAAAGTCAACAGAAGGAGCATTTGGTCCCCTCTACATTTTAAAAAAAAATAATAAAAAAATTGAGGGTTGTGAGCCCATCATTTCTTGGAGCAGAGGCCATGGAAATAGGCTGCATGACTAGTATCACAAATGCCACATCAATGTGATGATACTGGATACTAATTGATACCAGTAATGGGTGGTACCACTGTTGAGACTAGTGATGTTACTTCACTAGTGGCGTACCATTGCCATGCTGTACTTACTGTTAAATTCTTTAAATCTCTTTGTGGCCCCTTCAGTGTTGTATGCACAGTTGATGTCTTAAGATGCTTCTGTTAGAGGTATTTGTACCAGAGTGTCCAACTTTAGAAGAGTTTAACTAGTGCAGGGTTATGGGAATGTTCTGAAGGTGCCAGGTGTATTTGAATTGTCTCAACTGCATGTACAACAGATGCATGACCAAATTGTATTATGTGTTGTAGAAATGTTTACTCCCTTAAAATGAGTAACCAACCCTCCCTTTTCCCCTTACCCGCTTTCAGACATCAGATCAGGACAGCTGCTTTGCTGTTGAACCTGAGGATCTTTTCCTTCTTCCTGGAGAAGAACGAGAAGTGACTGTCCTGTTTTTTCCAAAAAATGTAACGACTACAGAAAGGTAACATAACTGATTTTATGCTGCCTGTGTTAAACAGAGCTACTCTTGACCTCAAGGTCATGAACAAATGGAAAGTTTTACCCACAAGGGAAACTTTGACTTCAGTTGTTTTCATGAGAGTCCTCATTCATTACAAAGTAGATTTTTACTAGGGTTCACCTGTTCCATAGATTACCTGCCTCTGTTGCTGTAGTTAGCTTAATGAATCATAGAATTGTTTAGGCTGGAAAAGACCTTTAAGATCAAGTCCAACCATCAGCCCAACACCACCATGCCCACTAAACCATGTCCTGAAGAGCCACGGTCTACACAGTTTTTGAACACCTCCAGGGATGGTGACTCCACAACTTCCCTGGGCAACGTGTTCCCATGCCTGACAATGAGTAGCTAATATTTCCCATCACAGATCAACATATGTCCTGAGACTTGTTTCGTGTAAATAAATGGAGTAAGTCCCTGAAACCCGTTGTGTGGTACTTGTTTCTAAAGTACAGCAAGGCTTTAAAATACTTATCTCCAGCAGCCCCTTCGGTTGCTTCCCTCTTCTTCACTCCACTGAGACAATGGAAATGTTATTTCTATTTTACATATGAAAAAACTCAAGTACAGATCAGGATCAAATGTATTCATTAATTTTGGCTGCCATAAACAAAAGTTCAGTTGTAAATCCTGTACAACACTAATGTACATGTTCCTTTTGCAGATGTAAGCATTCATGTTTCTGCACATTAGTACCTGTCGAATTTCATTCTGTGAAATAGACTTGATTGGTTCAAGTGACCATTCTGGTGTCATGTAGGAGGTTTTTGGCAATGTTAGGGGTCAGACTCATTTCTCCAGAGCAGCTTTTCCTCTTGTGTTACATGTTTTCCAGTCTCTGCTGTAATAGAGCAAGAATGGACAAAGGAATCAGTCCAAAATATGTTCAGCTTCACTATCTAGCTTAACTAGGCCTACCCAGTGCATTAAATTAAACAACGAGAAGTTCTGTGCTAATGACTGTATGAGCTTAATGGATGGGCATGCAAAGTGATTAATCTTTGCTTTCCTATGGCCTTGTACATAACTGCTTTGCTTTACAGGCTCAGGGTACTCAGCAGGGTTGGAAACTTTGCAGTCCACTTGCAAGTGCTGCCAAAAAGACTAATAAACTAACTAAAGCAGTAATGAGAGTTCATGTTCCCTACTGATGGGATGCAGCAACAATCCCTTGTTGCTAGCCAGGCTAGGAGCAAGGGGAGAAGTTCATTGCAATGTTACTGGGTAAGTCCTAGCTGGAGCAGGGGCAAGGAGAGGGATCCCAGCTGCTTGGCTTCCCTACCCTCTAATTCCAAGCTACTGGCTCTGTTATCCCAGCATCAGAGCAGCCAGGTGCTCACCTGGATGATGGCTGAAATCTTTTTGCATATCTCGCAGCTCACTCAGGGACAGGGATCTGGTGATTACCTCTGGTTCTGCCTCTTTTTCAAGGCCCAGGATGGTGTTCTAGGCAGTAGCGTGGGGCACAGGGTATGTCAGCAGGCATCATAGGAATTCAATGACACATAGAATGGGGGTTCTTGAGTTTCGTTCCTGGCTCTAAGTAGTGAGTCTGTGCTATAGCAAATGCTTCAGCCTATTCTTTAAAAGCTTAATTTCCTTCCTGCCCTATGCCTTTTTTTTTGTTTTGTTTTGTTTGTTTTTTTGGGTTTGTTTTTTTTTTTCAGTTTTGGTTTTCTGGTTGGTTTTTCTTCTGTTCCTGTATCGTCGGTTAGATATGTCGAATCTCCACTTCCTTCCTGGTATAATTTAGCCTTTTGTTTTATTTCTCTGTTGGCTTCTGTCCCCCTTAATTAGGCAGCACTTTCTTTTTCCTGGTTCCTCTTCTGTTGGGTGGGTTTTTTGTGTGTTTGTGTGTCTAGTTTCTTCTGTTTTCTTTGCTAGTTAGGTCCAGCTTTCCTATTCAGTAGGAATGTTAGCCTGTTTCTTTCTACTTCATTATTTGAATCTGTTCCTGGTGTTCTCATTCATCTGTTTCTCTGTTCTGCCTGAAGAAGGCAGTAGTCATCTGCACTGTGCTTGTGTCCTATAGGGTAGAGACTGTACAATGAAAGGCCAGCTGTAGGTGGCTGGTTCCCCGTCTGTGGGCTCAGTGTTCTTTCTCACAGCAATCCCAGGAAACAAAGTGAGAAAAAAATATTGGGTTTGTGGCTTAGAATGCTACCATTGTTAACAGGATTCAGAGTTTAATTTTGATGCTTCAGGCTATCTCACATTTGTAAAACTTCATTGATGTTTTGCAGGTATTTCAAAAGGCATCTCTTTAATCTATGTAGAGACAGCCAGACTTTGTTTCTCTCCAAAATTAGTGTGTCAAAATAATCAGAAGTTAGCATGGGCAAAAAAATAATTTGCCTAGCTGTAGTCTCTGAAATACTTACCTGAACCATTTCCAGATGAAATACTTCAGAAGATTGCTTGAGGTACATGTGGCATGCATATTTACAGCCCAAAGGACTTAAACTTTGCTATGCCTAAAGCTGGCCTTTGTCATAAAATAAAAAAAAAAATATTTGGGTGTTCCCCCTAAGAAGGTAGTTTAAAAAGGCCTATGTATAATTTATTTTTTTCAGTTATGTTTTGTTTTCATCAGCTAATTTTGTTCTGTGGTGGGATTTAAATTTATTTATTTATTTTTTGAAGTACTTTGAAAATCCTTGTGCTGCCATCTGGGCCTCAGTATGAAGTGGTGATAAAAGGTGAGGTGGAGTCTGAGGAAAACAGACCTGTGTCTACAGCTGCTGGCTGCTCAGACATCCCGCCCATTCTCTCCAACAAGCAGTTCATTGCCTGGGGAGGAGTAACACTTGGAACATCAGCGTAAGTTTAAATTGGGCAGCCATTCATATAGAATATCATGTTAAGTATTTCATATTGCTCTTCTTTGAAGTAAAACTTCTTATTCACATTAATAATCCAGAGGTGATAAACTAAGCTGTTTTATGACTCGAGAGAAGCAGTATATTACAATTATTTTTTTGTGCAAGAAATATTTGGAAACAAACTGTGATCTTGTTTGAGCTTTTTGTATTCTTCAGGATTCTTTGGTTACTCTTAGAATAATACCTGATTCTGTAAGATTAGTGTGTTATGTAAGTAGAAATGTAGTGGAAAATATATTCCAAGCAACTTGATGGAAAAATTATATTGGTTCTTTTGACACCTATCTCTACATAGAAGTACATCTCTATGCTTGTTTTAATTCAATTCATCAAGACTAGAAGAATCCAGTCTGGTAATGTAATTTGACCATCCGAATAGCATAGGCTGTTGAACATACCTTAATTTATTTGAATTTGAATGTGTTCCAATATTAAAACTTGTAGTGATGGAGAATCCATTGCATCACTAATTATGATTACTTTATCCTTCAGACTAGGTCTTGTCTGGACTTTTTTAGTTTCAAGTTTACAGCTTCAGTATGCCATGATTTAGTAAAACTGTTCATAATTGTGTAGATATACTTTGCTTCTTTTGTATGTAAAGGGTGCAAGTTTTGCAGATCTCTGGACTTCTAGTAAGTATTAATTTTAGAGACTACTCCACTGTTTTGATACTGAACTTTTTGAGGAATCTAAAAATGTTTCCGGTTGTTTAAATGTGATCCATGTTTGTAGCCAAGAACTGTTTCTGATAGCTATATTCCTATTTTTCTGTTTTGTTAAGATAGTGTATTAATTACATAGTAGTTTTGGCTGTTTGGTGTTTGGGAATTACTTTCTCTTCCCTGTATGCTGCTACCTTTTTATTTTGTGTTCCTCCTGAAAAATAGTTTTGATACACCATTGGTTTTAGGAACCTGAAGTTATTTGTAGAATCTTTGTTCCAACAGAGTACAAAACAGTGCCTGCCACTGAAAATCAGGGAGAGTCTTTGCTTTCTCTCTGTCCTCCTCTTTGATTTCATCTGCATGATCCTTCCTCTTCCTTGATGTTTTTAACTAGCTTCAGAGCTTGTCACATCCTCCTGTGATTGTCATTTTAACAAGTCAAAAAACAAAGGCACTTGCTCTTGCTGGAGAGGTTTCCTTCATTGAGCAAGGATCTGAGTACCAGAAGCCTGGTCAATGCCAGGATATATCAGAGAGAAAAAAAATACTTTTTGGTCAACCTGATGCTGCCAAGTGGCCATAACTTTCTGTGGTACTGTTGTGTTGAAAAGTACATGAAAAGGAAAAGTTATCCTTAATTTAGTTCTTCACAGCTGTTCCAGTGAATCTGGGCCAAACTACTCACAAGACTGTTTCTGCATAACTAAGTGGCTCTGGATAATCTAATTATAACTGTGTCTTAAGGGTTGGGGGTTTTTTTTGTTTTGTTTTTTTTTTTTTAGGAATTTTTGTATTGACACAACTGCTGCTTGCTTTAGAAGTTCAAGCTGTTAAGTGCAATACTTGAACTTCAGAAAAGCTGTATTTATATATAGTTTGGGGTTATTTTGCTGTGTGAGGATTGATGTGTAATGGTGTATAATGTTGTAAGGTCTGTAAATTTGAGAACACAGAAATAACTTTCTAGCTAACATATTCTATTGTTCCAAGTGGTGATTTTTTTTTCATGAAATGACTTTAAAATTGGCTGTCACATTTCCATTATTTCCATGAATAAATTTATGCAGTTAACTTATATTTGCTGTAAAATATAACTAAACTTCATATTTTTCAGCCAGCAGAAATTAACTCTAAGAAATGACTCTCTGTCTGTGACCCAACATTTAAGACTGTTGATAAGAGGCCAGGATCAAGACTGCTTTCAGGTAACTGTCATGAAAATTTCTCTTTAGTGTTTATGACAATTATCATGACATGTTTACAATAAAAATTTCTTTGCCCTGAAGTGTTATTCCTTTATAAATGTCAGTGACTAGCAGGCTTTGTGAGTATTTGTTCTGAGACTGCCAAGATAGACATGGTAGCAGAACTTAAGCTCCACTGGCAACCTTTAGGAAGAGCTGAAACCGTAACAGTGTTGCGGCAAACTGCAGCTCAGTTTGCAGCTCTTCAAGCTGCTGTAGCACAACAATACAAGAGTCAGTACCTGGTGGAGTGATCTGTCAGTGGCCTTTCTTGCAGGAGGGATTCCTCACATGAGGAATCATGTGTACATGAGGGAGGGAGGGAGGGAATGAAAAACTGAATTAGCCTTTGGGAACTACTGTAACTAGAGGAGGTTTTTTGATATCTGAAATCTTAAACTGAGAGAGAATTAATGTAGTGCTGGTCAAGTTCAACCTTACCGTATTTGTGCATTGAAGGCAAAAAACTCTGTGGTCTAAACTGAGAGGCTTATTGTGGGAATTCTTGAACTTGGTTGTTTTTTTGTTGCATATTAAGCATTGTGACTTTAAGTACATGCCACTGTCAACCGACTTAATCCAGATTTTGAAGAAGTTAATTTTGGGTTACTAGTGAAGTAAGTCTTACTGCTCTGTGTTTTTCCTATTGTAGTCACTCACTTCTGATGTCTTTTTTTTTTTTTTATAGCTGCAAAGTATATTTGGATCAGAAGAACGCTTAACTAGTAACTGGGAACTCAAAATCCGTCCCAAAGAAGATACTAACATATACTTGTTGTTTGCACCTACTCGAATAACTTGCTTCTTTGCAAAGCTGGAAATCAAACAGCTGGGGATTCGATCACAGCCAGGAATTAAGTTTACTGTAAGAGTCCCAACCTAACTTCTAATAATTTTAAACATACATTTTTCATAATTATTTAAAATCTAGTACTGACTAGCTGTTTCTATCAAAAAGCTGAAACTTTTCAAGATGTACACTATGCGTATCTGTATACTTGTTAAAGATTGTATGGATGCTATATTTTGCAGTTTGAACATTAGTGTCATTTTGCATGCAATTTTTCCCCTTGAGAAGGAAGAAGAAAGATTTTTATACACTGTATTAGAAGTAGCCTAAGATTTTTAACTCTAGAACTGTCAAAAAATCTCAACTTGTCTTGTTTGATAGGTAGGCCTTAAATTAATTTTCAGTAGAACTTGAAAAATGTTGAACTTAGGCTTTTTTTTATTTCTTTCAGTCTTTTTTTCAGTTCACATTTTAAGCATTTTCATTTGTCTTTCTGTAACTCTGTGTATAGTTTACCATAGTTGTGCAGAAGTTTAGTAAGAAGCTTTCTTTCATTTGAAATACTGTTTCTTTGTGTTTTTTTTTCTTTTTTTCCCCCAGATACCGTTATCTGGATATGGAGGAACAAGCAATATAACTTTAGAAAATGTTAAAAAACTGTCAGATAGTTACATGGTAACTCTGGATGGATTATTGCCTGCAAGATTAAGGAAAGTTTCCTTCTGCATAAGAAATACAGGTTCTCGGGCTGCCTATGTTAAAGCATTGTGCTTTGCAAACCTACGGACAAAAACAGTTATGGATCCTCAGGTAATGACAGTATCTCCAGAGAAGTTTGTACTAAGAGAAGGAACACATGAAGTAAGTATAATACCTGATTCTGAGTAAGTTTTATTAATTTAAATAAATGCAATCAATGAGAATGTGTCTTACTAGTTCTTTATTAAAATCTTACTTAACTTGTGTTAAATCCTGTTTCACTTGCATTGCTGTGATCTGTTGACTCGTATTCCAAATGTTAGTACTAACAATTTTTTTTTTCTGAGTATGTTGTCTGTCTATTTTATCAGGTCATTACTATAACATGGAATCCAATGGAAAAGGAAAAGAACTTCCATAAAACAAACACTTTGGTATCAACGGTATGTTTTTTTTGTGGAGATGAAGTTTCTAGGCAGCAGTATCGTAGGTAAGCTGTACTTTGCTATTGTAACAGAGACAGATATTTAATAAAAAGTTAAAACTAGAGGTGTGTGCTGCCACGAGTATAGTTTTAACATACTTCCAAAAATAGCAAGAACAAACCAGAGGACAGTGATGATATGGAGAGACTTAGTATGTCTTACATCTGGTAGGTTGTTTAGTGGGGGTTTCATTTGTTAATTTGCGGTTTTGTTTATGCATTGTAGCTACAATCCTAGTGAAGAGATTTATTTTCTTCTTACATTCTTGAATTTGAGTGTGTTGGGTTTGGGGGAAAATTTTTGCTTTTTTGGGTTGGAAGAGAGTTGTGTTCTATCTTGGTATCTCTTTGCAGGTTTAATTTTTAAGGAAAAGGCTCATGAAAGTAGTAGTAATGAAATTCAGTAGTATTAAGTTTTGAACAAGATTCGCATCTTGGTTTGCCTAATTCTGTTGACAAAGACAGTGTTTGAGTAGATATATATTGAGAGAAATAACATCCACATACGCTCATTAACACACTAAGGGAATTTGTAGAATGTATCTTACCAAGCTTAAATAGAGGCTACGTTACTCTGTATTTCAATTTGCCTGACTCAAATGCATAAAAAATGGCATACTCTGCTTTTAATGACGTAAGTGGCACTTGACTTGTGCTGTGTATAGTGATAATGCAAAATGTTAAGAATAGGCAGAGCACTAAGGTGCTGATGATCATTATTCAGTGCAAAATTTCAAAATGGTAGTATTTCACTATTGCTTTTAAATGTGATTGCCTGAAACTTTATGAAAGTCATTGTCTTTATTGTTATCCAAATAAAGTATTAAACATAGCTGAACTTAACTGTATGACTGACTAAAAAGCTCATGGAATAGCTGCATTTGTGACCTTCTTGATAGAAAATTGGCTTATCTTAGAAGATGCTTGTTACTGATTTTTGTAGGAACTCTTCTGTCTGGGCAATGCTCACTATCATTGAATCGTTCTCAAAGGGCAGAAATACTTAGGGAAAAGCTTTGATCTGCTGATCAACAGAAAACCCATTGAGAAGCTTGATGCACCCATATAGGTAGTGTTGGAAACTTTTTATGCAGACTCTGGACATTGGTGTGTGAGTGAAATTATTTGTTGCTGATTTTATTAGCCAGCAGGCATGGCATTTAGGTCTCGAACATGGTGGTCTAGTTGGTTGTTTCTTAGGGGGAGCTTCTATGAAGTCTCCCTTGATAACTTGAAAGAGATACTGATTCCTTGAAATGACCAAGTACTGTAAGCCAGTCAAACCCCATTCTGTAATTGGGTACTAGAATGGGAATGTGATTTGGGACTTAGGGGCAGGAATGTGAAATGAGTAATCTGCCTAGTCTGCCAGCTTGTGGCTCAAGTTCTTCACTCCAAAAATATACATAGCCAGCAGCCTGGTAAGTACCTTAGACCTGAGAGTTAGTAGGGCTGAGGTATTCTTTCCATCTCTGTGGCTCTGACCCCATCTGAGTGCCAGGTTTCCTCTTCCTGACCTGTAGCTTCCCATTTTTTCCCAGGTCTGTTTATACCCCTATGCCTCCCAGTCTTCTCTGTCCTGTTGGCAGTCATGTTCCTTGGCTCCATGTTCCTGCTGTTGGCTGGAACCTGCTGCCACTATGCCCTTGACTCGTCAATTTTTCCACTCAAAAGGCTTTAACTCACAACCAAAATAGCATTCTCCTGCTTCCTGTGGTGATTGAAAAATCATTTCGATGCCTGATGTACTTATCAGAAATCTAGGTAGGTGTGACTGACAGCAGAGAACAAATACCTTGGAAAGACAAGTGTATGGTAGCCAGTATTTCAGTGGTTCCTTTTACTGTGCAGCAATAGAGCAGGTGTTTCTTTAACCATTTTAAGATGATGAAAAGATTTCAGTTTTAAATGAGTGCTCACAGATTTGAGCTTGGTGTATTCAAGAAATGATAGTTAAAATTGTGCTGAATTCTTACCAGTCTTACCTGTCTTTTCAGATTGTTGTTTCCAATACTTCGTGTGATTTAATGACTCTTCCTTCTTTATCTCTTTAATAGAGCTATGATATATAAACCTGAGGTAGAAAAAAACATAATCCCAGAAAACAGCTTATTGAGAAACATTGTATTTGATGAAGAATTTCAAGGGGAGCAGCTTGTGACAGAAGGTAAGCTTGTGACTTCTTAAAAAAAAAAAAAAGTAATACTTTTTTTCGGGTGGAAAAATGTACTTTTAGGCTTGAACCTTAGTTATTTTTCCACTATTTCTTTTTTGATAAATGTAGAAGCAAAATTCCCAATTTGGATGGAACTTTCTTTCTTTCATTCAATGCCTATCTATTTAAACAATTTACTGTACTTTTCTCCTAGCAAAATGAAACTTGGAGAGTATTTGTCTCATTAACAATTGAGAAGGATTCAGTTTGTCGCACACAGATATATCTTATACCTGAAAATTGAGAGGCAGATAGCTTTGCTGACATTAAAATATGTATTTCCCTTCCCAAATTAAATAACTTCTTTTTCTTTTTTGTACTTCTGCTTATGTTAACAAGGTATTTGTTAAAAAAATGCAGTATATTGTAAAGGTGTCCTTAAAAAAAACAAACCCCAAACAAAAAAAAACCCAAACCACAAAAACCCATCACCCTGCCCCAACCCCCAAACCATCAAAAAAACAAACCAACCCACCCCCCACCAGAACCGTTCAATCCCATAAGTGTCATGAACAAGCTTACTGTCAAACCTATTTCTTGAACTAGTTGTATTCACATATGGAAAGATTTTACTGTTGCAAGGCTACTACAACTGAATAAATGTTGTAGTCTGATTCTTTACCTATTGATGGTATCTTGTCTTTACTTGGAAAAGTACAGATTGTTGATCATTCATCTTGGTTGAGGTGAAATCCTAGTGAAGATAAGATACTTGGGTTCCTGAGTATGCTCTGAATTTGTTAAGCCAGTGTTAGAGCCTAGGCATCCTTGATTATCTCTTACTGCCTTATTACTAGAGTTTTGCTAATGGTAGTTTAACTTTTTTTTTCTTTCTGTATAAAACAAGGCTTACCTCTTGCATCCTAATGTTTTTTACTCTCTTTTTGAGAGTGCACTTTCCTGAATTTGTGAAATATAGCTTATTGTTCCCTATTTGGTCACAATTGTTCTATTTACTCAAATACTTTGCAGGAACTAATAGTAGTACCTAGAATTAAGAAATAGGATTTCTTTTTTTTTTTTCTGTTCTGTAAGATGCTCTTTTAGGTGAGAAGTTATTTTTTCAACATCTAAATACTTTTTTACTTTTTGGCCTTTTAAATGAAATACTGTTAAAGAGATGATGCTGAAAAAATGCTCAAAGAATAGAATGCCTTGGCTATAAGGATTGCTTTTCATGTAAAGCTGGATCCCTGTTTTGGTCTCCATTCCTTATTGCCTTAATCCACAGAGGTATTTGAAAAACCTACTAAGAAATGACATACGAAGGTTAGTGTTTGAAATAGTAAGGTGTCAGTTTTCACCACTCTGCTCACTTGATGCATCAGTGTGGTATGGTCCAGGGTCAGCAGTTGGAGGGATCCATGTTGTTGTTCCCAGTAATAAGTCTTCATTCTCATCAGCCAGAGAAGGGAACAGGATAAGGCCATTGGCACTGTTTTGTGTTTGCGTGAGTGTTTGAGTGTTTCTCTCTGGGTTGGTCTGTGTGGCTGGCTCTGTGTGTGTTCATGTGTGGGTGGGTGTTTACTTGGAACACATGCTCAACTTTGCTGCTGGTTGGACTGGTGGCAGCGTTGTCTCTAAAGGCTATCAGATTCAGCTACTCTCTAACACTAATGTGGTTTACTGCACTAACCGAACATCTTTTACATAGTGATCTAATATATTGCTAGTTGCTAAAGTATGCTTCAATTATTAATTGAACAGAGACAGTGTTTATTGATATTTAACTTCTAGCAACTATTTATTCTAAAGCAGTCTGAAAAGTTCTGTGACTTCTGTACTTGTGTCATCAAAATGAATATAGTTTGCAATGTGTACTAGCATCTTGTCTGTATATGGATGTATTGTTAAAGAGGAGGGAAGGAATTCTTATCAAGTATTCTTTGCAAAATCCTCTTGTGCATTTCTAGGTATCACTATGTACTTGACTATATTTTACAGGATCCCGTAATTGAAAAGTAACTTCTCTCAAGGTGAATCTCTTCTGGTGAAGCCATAGGAATGTATGAGTCTTATTTGTCAGGGTAAAAAAAGTAAACCTTAACTTTAATTTGGCATAGAATCAGATTAGTATATACCATTTGTATCAAGGTGGAAAATATGTATCTTTTATAATTAAAAAGTTAAAATTGGTGTGTATTTAGATTTATGTTACATCTCATGATAATGTTGATTTATGCCTGATAACTGAATTTGTAGTAAGTAATTTTTTGAATGATCCAGGATATCTTGGCAAACAGATTATTAACTAGGTCTATATCCCAAATCTCTGTTGTGTAATTTCTGAGTGTTATAGATTTGTTCTTATTAGAATTGCTCTATTGCTCTCATTTTTAGTATGTGATATCCCACGGGGGACAAATGATATCCATCTTTTTTATGCAAATATGCGTAAGGTTATCCTTTCTGTGGTTGGATATTCCACTTTTGATCGGGATGGATTTCAGCAGTCTCCTGGACGTCATTTGGAATCAGACAGGTAATATAACTACAAGGGTAACTGTCAAATAACACCTAGATGAAGTGCATCTCCTTTCATTGAAGATTTTAATGTCAGTGAAGAAAACTGACTTACTTTACAAGTGAAAGAGCTGGCTCTACAATGAGAATGGCTCTAATGAATATCTAGGTGGCTCTTGCAATTTTTCTCTATATAGACTGTTTAAACTGTTATGTTAACTTTTAAACTATTCACTCAACTGACACCATTCACTTCATCTGCAACTTCCTGTTCTTCATTTGAAGAGATGTGTTGTTTTGTTTTTTTTCCACCCATAGGCACTTCCAAAGTACATTAGCTGTTGTAGTCCTAATAGGACTATAACCACTTAATTCCTTGTAATGAATTTTTGATGTCTGGGATGGAAGTAGAGATATAATACAAAGGCTTAGTGGCCTTTTCCTTGTCCAGCCCATATGCCAGTCTTTCAGTGTGGTGTGTACTGTACTCATGAAAAGAATGATCAGTGCTGAGGCTATCCCCACCTCTGTCACTCCCTCAAATGAAGTGGTCCGTTACTGGGAGGATTTCTTTGGAGGACTGGCAGAGACCTAGTCTTTGAAATGGACCTGTCACTTTTGTTTAGACAGGTTGCTGTAGCATTTGGAGCCCTGTAAAGGGAAAGAAATGTCCAAATCCTATACAAGTCCTACTTACTAAGATAGTGTAGCATAAAAAGAAAATAAAGATGGGTTAACTTTAACACTGTAAGGAATATATTTGCATAGGTTGTTTCTTGAGTCTTCATGTTTTTTCTTCTCAAGATCCTGTTACACAGGTGACAAAAGGGTCCTGCCTAGTCTTGTTGTGTTTAACATTTACATATGTAGGTGTTGTCTTGGAATTGCTTGTACCTGTTGAACTCCGGATGCTGAACACTGTGTGACACTTCACAGATTTGTTGGCTAGCAAGGTGTTTGTCAGGCATAGTGGGATTGCGAAGCTAGAGGTTGGAAACAAATATCTGCAGCAGCAAGTAGGATGTTTCTCTTATTTGGTGGTTGTCATTTGTTTGTTTTTTTGCATTTGATAGCCTTAGCAGTTCTTCTAGATTTGAATTTATTCCCTGGCTAAGCATCATGAGGATCTTCATTTTCTGAATAAACTGTAATTCTTAGAAGAGACCTGAGTGTGTTAACTACTAATCTGACTGTTAGGAAATTCTGTGTCAAGGAATTATGTGAATCAATTGCCTTCCTAGTTTAATTGCTGTCTTAAGGGATGAATTCTCACAGGTATTAGTTCAGCTGTCCTGAACTGAGTCAGGATTCTCAGAAGCATTGAAAGTAGAAGTAGAAATAATAGGAAGAAGAGCTGTATGTTTGCACAATGTTGTATGGAGCAAAAGTTATCTGTTTTTTTCTCGAATTGTTGATTTCTGTTTTTATTTTGGTATTTAAAATCAAACTTGTTTTGAGTTAGCTTTTAACTTAAGAAAATACTCTGAATCCTAAAATAACAGCTTCTTAGCTTTCATACTTGAGCTTACCTGCTGTGTATTTTGCAAGCAAAGGTGTGAAATGCTAGGCCATGAAGGTGATGAAGGGATTGGAGCATCTGTCTTGCAAGGAGAGACTAAGAGCTGGGTTTGTTTAGTGTCGAGCAGAGAAGGCTTGAGGTGGGTGGAGGATCTTATCGATGTGTATAAATACTTGATAGCGAAGTAAAGAAGACGACGACAAGAGTCTTCCCAGTGGTGTCCAATGACAGGACAAGAGGCAATGGACACAAACTGAAATGCAAAAAACTCAATTTAAACATGAGGAAAAAAACCTTTTTCCTGGTGAGGGTGGTCAGACACTGGAACAGGTTGCCCAGAGAGATTGTGAAGTCTTAATCTGTGAAGAAAGTCGGACCCTGTCTGGACAATGCCCTGAGTACCCTGCTGTAGTTGACCCTGCTTTGAGCAGGGGTGTTGGACTAGGTGATCTTCAGAGGCCCCTACTGATCTCCAGCAGTCTTTGAAACACAGGTTTCATTGCCCGATTTCTCTCTGCAGTACCTTCTTAATCTGAATAAAATATGTATAGAGAAAGCATTTTACTTTATTATCACCTGAAGATAATTGTTTATTTTAGTACCTTCCATTCTGAATGGTACCTTCCACTTCTAAATATTCTGTGAAAAAGCTGTGACATGATATAGCTGCTGAATTAACTTTTTCTTAATAGAGAATTGAATTAAATTGAAGGCCCATGTAAAGAACATTGTATTTCAATACTAAATTTTGAGAAATACTAGGAGTAGGCTATTATAAGTACTCATAAGTTATTTTTATTACTACTTCTGTGTAATGCAATCTTATTTTCAGATTTGAGAACTCTGTCAGACATATTAATGCAACTTTGGATGTTCTTCCTGTTAAAGGACCGCAGGGTCCTCCATTATGTGTAAAAACTGATGATCTGGTTCAGAATAAATCAGATGCTCAACGGACTTGGGCTGTAAAACCCGAGTACTTGACTTTGACATCTCCTTCTATTAGTAAGTATTTTTTTAAGTTAATGAAATAACCATTCTAGTATTAAAATAACTGCACTGCATACTATGTTTGTAATTATTTTGTGTTTGTAAATGTGGCTTGGCCAATAACCTTGCTGCAGTAGCTTTGCATGTAAACAGTAAACTTGGTTTGAACACAGTTTTGATTAAAATGTCAGAGGTAGTGTGCTCAGTATGTGTATACATATAATAGGCTCTGCATACCTGTGAAGATTTTAAAGCATTGTGAAGGTAAAAATAGGGCAGAAAATGCTTTATCTTAATTGGTGCATATCTGAATCTTGGGGTCTTCTGTGAATTTTTGTACTTGTTAGCTTTTTATAGCTTTATCTTGTATTACAGGTGGAACAGCAGACACTGGACATGTACAAATTGTCAACAGTTCTAATAGGATGTTGACATTTGAGCTTTCCTGGCCAGCTCACTGCCTTACTATAACCCCCCAACATGGAGTTATTGAACCAGAGTAAGTTTCTTTTCATTTCCTTTATGTGTGGAAGTGTGGTGAGATTTTGGAGGAATTTATTTTTAGTTAGTTTAGGAATTTTAGTTTTTAGGAATTTATTGTAGTTTGTTCAGTTAGTTTAGTTTGTCAGCTAACATGCAAATCTACCTTTTGTATTTTAGGACCTTATGCTTTTATAGTTCTGTATAGAGGGAATGTTCCTCTGTCACCGAGAAAGTTATCTGGATGTCAGGAATTTTCTGTGCCTGGAAATACTATTATTGCATAATTTTCCAGGAGCTGGATAGTCAACAAAGCCTAAGTTTTAAAAATCTCCTTTCACAATAGTTTTTTGTTTAAAAATGACCTGTGTGTTTAAAAAAAAAAAAAAAAGACTTCTTCCTCCCCCCCGCCTTGCCCCCAATCAACCAACCAACCCAACCCCAAAATAACAGTTCCTATAGAATGCTTCTCTTTTGAGGACTTAATGTTTTCTTTTGCAAATGTGCTGATACTCATCAGAGCTTGATTGTGGGGGGTTTTTTTGTGTTCTGCCAGAACTGGTTTTTGCCACTCAGCCTTTGCCTTAATATCTGTAGATATGAAATGAATGACAAGCCAGTGTCAGATCACGTATGTCTTAATTAGCAGTATTTTGGAACAGTAGTCATATCACTGCTTGTGTGTATGAGACTTCTCACAGATGTCAGCAGTGTCTTTCACAATAAAATGCTTCAAAGTTCTGACCACTTCTCACTTCTAAATTTATGGGGTTTTTAAGGTCAGTTCAGAAAGGCTTTTAAGACCCTGTTATTAAACTATTCTCATATTAAAAAGAAAAAAAAAAAGTCTCGAGTTCCACAAAAATAGCTTTTGCTTTCTGAGTTTTATTTAAGTCGTTGCTTTAACTTTGTACATGTTTGCCCAAAGAAGATGCTTCAATTTCAGTTCTGCATCACTGTGTAAGATGTGATACATTTAAACGCATAATTCCATATTCACGTAGATGTAAATTCTTGGATGTATTGTTGGGGAACTCTCATCACTAGTGAGAACAAAATAAAGAGGGTTCTCTGGAAGGGCTAGGATATCTGCCACTCCTTGCAGATTCAATCTGTGCTGAGAACAGCAGTTTCAAAAAGAGATAATAATGAACAACTTTCCAGTAGCTGTGAAAGTAAGGACATCTTGAGTGTCTCATACCCTATACTCAGGACTGTCTGTGGAGTAATTTCTTAAAAAGAGGGAATTGAAGGCCACCTGAAAGCAACTTTCTTGCACTGCATAATTGTAAAACGTGTTCCCTTCACTGGAAAAGAATGAGTTGAAGCCTCACATGTTGGGTCCAGGTAAGTAGTCTGGATCAAAGAACAGAGGCCTGCAAGTAAGAAATGGACCTGTGGCAAGAGCTGACTTAAGCACAGCTTGCTGTGCTTGCCTGGTTTTCTACTTTCCATGACCATTGCCTTGCAGTGCCAAGAGCAGTCATCCTGTCAGGACAGGAGCCAGCTAGAATCTTTTATACTGTGCACTGCAATGGCTGGAGCTGACAGAATTCTTGAACTGATTTAGGCCAGGAAAGGAGAAGGGTCTGATTTCTCAGTGATGGTGAAAGAAGGTCCTAAGATCAAAGACTGACTCTGCCATGCTAGAGCAAGCAGACCACCCCCTGTTTCGCCTTGACTAAACCCCTTAAGTTACACAGAATAAGCTAAAGGCAACTTCAAACCTGCCTGAATGTGGAGTAATAAAGTCCTGTGTCCCTACTGAATTTGGTAGCATTCCAAGAGATTTTCTTTGGAGGGCAACTGAAACTAGCCTCTGGCATGTAGCTGTGCCTCAATGTTGGGAGTATTGGTGAAGTGCTGTGAAAGGAATTGTACTTTTGGAGCAGGGACTGTTGGAATCTCCAAAGGCTGCAAGAGCTGCCTTTTGGAAAGTATTTCTTCTGTAGGCTCTGCTCCTTTCCATAGCAATGAAAGTACTGAGAGGTAGTGTCTTTAGGTTGAGTATGACTCTTCTGACTGAAAGACACATCGTTTGTGACCCCATGCAAGTTGGATTTCCATGAGAACTTTGCAGTAAATGTCAAAGACAAGCTGGTAGGAGCAAAGACAGTGGAATGGTTTGTGATGACAGGTAGTGTTTGTACTTAGTAAATCATATTCTCACATATGCAGCTTGTACCTGAGAGAACTGTGAGTGAAAAGATTCTGAAAACTACTGAGATTCAAAACCCCCCACAATCCTTTAGGGAAATATCAGTGTCCTGATGTAATATTTTAAGGCCGTTAACATCTGTTCATTGAAGTTTGTAGAGATGGTCATATTGTGACAATGATTATGGAACTGACTTTCCTATAAGGACTGATCTTGCTCCTACACTAAACTTCTCAAATGTGAAGTGCTGTGCTAATGACATTTTAAGCTAATTCTTCAGGTGTAGCTTGAGTGCTGCTAACACAATCAATGACCTTTACTTCAGTGATTTTATACTTGTTTTTTTAAATAATTTATTGCTTACTTTCTACCCTCTTTTATTTAAATGTCTCTAGTATAGAATATGGAACAATGTAAATCAGAATTTTATGTTCTCACTGGTCAAATTTCTGTGTGTTGCCATAACTGCTTCAAGTGAGTTTAGACTCTTCAGTGTCCCCTACTCTAAATAACTATAGCAGGCATTGATTACATTGAAGGGCTTTTCTTTTTTCCAAGATCAGTTCTGTATGGGAAGGAGGAAAGCAAGCTGCTTCTCTAAAACTAGAATTAGTTTAAAAGATTCTTGAAATGCAATTTGTGCAGTATACTTTGAATAGTACAATTCCCTTGTTGACTAGTATTGAAGCTTGTTTTTCTGAAACATGTAGTTATATGTCTGCTTTACATGGCCTGACTGGTTGTATATGTTAACAGTAGATAAGACTTACTTTTTCCCTATGACCCCTTATACAACCATCAACGACAAGTTTATAAAGTGTGCTAATGTTAAGTTTCTGACTACTAAAGCTTGAAAATATATTGGATATCTGAATACCTTAAATTTAAATCTAGATCACCTTCACTGACTTGCTATCTTAAAAGTGCATCCTTTTTTGATGAGGGCTAGTGTTGTAGATACTCATTCTAATATGAGGATCATGCTAATTTTTTTTCTTTTATTAGGAGCAGTACACTAATTCTGGTGAGTCCTAATCCATCACTTGCCACAAAACCTTCATTAATTCCTTGGAGTGGCCTAATCTATATCCATTGTGATAATGGACAAAAGGTACGTGGCTTACTTGAGTTGAGATGGAAACTGTTTATTTTACTTAGCTGGATAAGGTGTAGTAACATTGCTAAAAGCTTTTAGGTATGAGACAGCAGTTCTTTCAACTTTTCATTATTCTCTCTAATTTGTAAATTTCTCTTGTAGGGGGAGGGGGGGAAGAAAAGAATAAATGTAGTTAAGATGCTGTTTTGCAAACTGAGATTCTTAGTTTATTCATCTCTAAAGAAATGCTATGATGTGAACACTTAGACTGAATTGCCAACAAAATTGCATCTGTATACCCACCACTGCCTTATGCATAATTTTCTAGAAGAGCTAAATGCATATATGTACATACGTGTATATAAAAGTAGTCTATAGAATATTTAAAAATAAAGGAAGTTAAAGGAGGTTACTGGACAAGTCACCATAGCTCCTTTTGCGCTCCCTTAAGATAAACTTAACCTTCTGACCAACAAGTCTGTGATAAAGAATGTCTAGAACAGGTTCTTGTTCTTTATGCATTTTAATCCAAGACTTTTCCCTGATTAAATTGTGGCATATGAATGTAAAAGCAGAAAGACCCTTGGTAATCTCCCCCAAAGAAATAGATACCTGTTTTGGGTTTGTTTTTTTTTAATTATTACAGCCAGTATGTATTTTGGGTTAATTGTAACAGTGCATGGAGAGAGAAATAAAAGACACTGAAAGGATAAAATGGCACATGTACTTTCCTCCTTGATGGAGGAAGGTGAGGTATTATACAGAATTGGAAACTGCCTTAAAACCCAAACAAACAGGGAAGTTGTTGAAAAGAGTGAGTTGAGAAGGAGGTGGAGACTGTGCACATATTTAACTATGTTATGTTCTACAATACGAGAAAAGGATTTAAGAGAAGAAACCCACTAGGACAAAACTAGAGAACGTAGCAAAAACAATCAAACTGTAGGAGATCTGGTAGTTGATAAAGCTTTTGCTATTTCTTTGCTACCTATCCAATTAAGCAAAAAGTATGCTAAGATCTTACTAGCATTAACTGAAACTTTTAGGAGTGCTAATTATGTAGCGCAAGTGAACACAAAGGTCATTCTGTGTGACGCAGCCCTCTTCTCGTTCTCTGCAAGCAGAGAATATTGTAGTTGTCAATTAAATTTAACTAGTTTAAATTATTATGTGTATTGAATTAAAACATCTAGATAGCAAATTTTCAGTAGATTTTCCTGTTCTAGATTAAACTTGTCCTAAATCTTTAAAATTTGTTAACTGAAGTTAGAGAAGACCTGGTGACTTAAGGTACGAGACTCTTTGAGAGAATGTAAAGCAGAACAACGTGAGCTCTTACAACTCAAGGAAATAGAGCTAAATAGTTTGACTTGTTAATATATCAGTGTTCACTATGTAAATTTTTTTTCCCCTCAAAATTGTGCAAAAGTTTATTGAAGTGAAAATTCAAGGGGCAGTCGCACAGAGTGTATCTGGAGCAGACTTTCCATCTAGAAGACGTGATATATTTACTCCACAGTCTGAAAGTCCTACTGTTCATGTGGCAAAGCCTCTCCCAGTGCTCCCGCTAACAAAAATGGAAATAAAGAACAGAACCATTGTTTTTCCTAAAACAAGACCTGGCCAAAGCTCAGGTAATATTGCTTGCTTAGTAAATGCAACATCTGTAGTATCTCATGTTCAGTGGTTTTGTTTACTGTATTGCATGATTGGGAACTTAAATTTAAATGCCTTGACTTTGTTTTTGTTCTTTTAGTCTAATAAGTGTGATTGACCAGCTCCCATCCTCTGACTTTAGTTTGAAATGTTACTCATTGTCATGGAACTCTTTTCAGAAGTTCCTTTTTTTTTTTTGTCCTTTTTTGGTCCTCTTTCCTGTCTTTTTTTCTTCTCCTTATGCAGTACAGTCACACTTTTCCCCACAGATAGAATTGCATACAGACAGGTACATTGCCAATTTTTTTAAGCAACTGTGATGAATGCAACCATGCTGTGCTTGGGCAAAGAGGGCACTATGAGGTTACTGCTTTTTGTTGAAGCTCTTTTGGGTCAATGGCCTTTTGCAGTAGACCCATTCTCCTCATCTGTCTGTGTGTCCCTAAGATGTGAGATAAATCTGCCTGCATGTAGCAGAGAAATAAATGTTCTTCCTTAAGACAATAGGAATGTCAGCTATGAGTCTGGCTATCCTTGTCTTGTACTTAATGATCGTGGAGGATACTATTGATAATGGAGTCTCAAATCCTCAGTCTGTATTTGTAGTTCCAGTAATGCTTAAAATTCTCCAAATTACTGTATGAAACTGTCATTCTGTTTATCTAGATACCAGATTTTTTTGGTAGTGCTTAGTTTTCTAGGTAAAGAGGATTTTTTTTTTTATATGGTTCACTGACACTACATTTTTATTTAACAGACTTAAGAACTTTCAAGGCTTAATTTATCAATTATATCTGGGTTTTTTTGCTACACTTACGAAAGAGGAGTATAATATGATACTCCTTTCCTATCTTTATAAATGTCCCATGTAATATATATGCAGTTAAACTTCCTGAAGTGCTACTCTAGACTGAGATGAACTTAATGTCCTGTTGATTCTTGGCAAGAGGCACATTTCAAGGCGTGAAATACGCTTACTGATACTGTCAAAGTTGGGATTTTCTGATCATGTCAGTGAGTTGTTCTTTCTGCAAGTCAAGCATAACCTTTTTGTTGAGTTTTTGTATATATACGCTTTATATATATATTTTTATATATATATATATATATATGCTGAGTAACAAATCCATACTAGGATGAGAACAGATTTTATTTGATGCAGCTTTATTTGATTGGTCCCAAACTAGAATGTTGTTAGTGTTTTTTTCCTGAATAGGCAAATAATACCCAACTCCCTCCCAGGATATCTTGTGGGGTTTTTGTATTTTTTTTGTACACTGGTATGTGAAGGTATCTGCCAAAAATGTGAATGCAATAAACTGAGACTGTTGGAGGTGACTTAGATCTCTCTGCTATTTGTCATGTTCTGCATTTATAAGAAGCTGACTTCCTACTACCAGCAAAGCATTCAAGTAATAGCCCATGATATGCTTCAGGTTCTTTTAGAGGATTATCTATTATTGCTTTAGGGTTATTGAGGGTGAGATTTAGGTCTCACTTTGTTTCTTGTAAGCATCTTCAATATGATTCTTCACTAGAAGACTTGACTTCCAAATTTCTTTTGTATAAGCTTTGAAGAATTTTATGACAGTGTGCTTTGAGTCTGCTCTTGGAGTTGGCGTGGTGAGAACTGTTTCCATTAAACTTGTGTGTGTCTTGAAACACAGTTTCTGTTTAAACTCTTTCTGCTAAAGAGACTTGAACACTCAAAGACATTTAATATACTAGTCTGAAATTTCTCTTCTAGAGAATTACCTGGAAATGGAGAATAAAGGGGATGAAAATGTGAAGTGGCATTTGTCATCTTTTGCGCCACCCTATGTTAAAGTGAGTGAATGCTTGCATTGGTAGTTTTGTGCAAATCTCTGTGGTTTTTTTCCTTCTCTCTTCTTGCTGCTCTTTCTCCCTCCAGCCTCTCAAGAAAGGATATATATTTGAGCATGGACTCAGTTACAAAGTTTCTTTTTGTCTCTGTCCATGTCAGGGAAATGTTTTACTCCTTTTTTTTTAATCTCTAATGTGCTCCCTGACTGTGAATCTCTGTGGGACAATTTCTGGCTTATAGAGTTTGCTTGTGCTCATCCAGTGTCATCATCCAGATTGCATTAAGTAGTCAAGCATACATGAAAGATGTGTGTCCCTTTTGTCTCCAGAATGCTAGACTTGCCTTGTTTCGAGACTTGTGCTGCTGGAATTATGCTGTACATGGTACCCCTGTAGGTAATTTAAGTTAGGTCAAGGATACTTGAATTACCCCGCTGTCGCCTGTGCAATTACTGTAGCTGTACCATTGATATTAGCGAATGCTTCCCTATTTTTTGATAGTCTCTAATGCTGTGATGATCACTTTGATTTTATGCTAGAATTATTGTGGTCTGTTGTTGCGAAATGATGAAAAATGGTTACGTAGTACTCTGAGCTGTAGCCCAGAAGAGTGAGTATGCTGTGTTCCAGCCAGTGCACCCACCTCTACGCTGGAAGCCAGTAGTCATGGTGACTGCATAAATGTTGTAGTAGTTGTAGTTATTCATTTGCTTTTTGGGGAGTCAATATTATTTCTTCACTTGAAAGCAGCTTGATGGGGCGTATTTTCTTCAGTCCTTTGCAAGGGTGGTGTGTGTGGGGATATACTGTGGGGGTTGTTTTGGTTTTTTTTTGTTTTTTTTCCCCACCTTCTGAATCTGACTCATAACTTTATTTCCAGGATGTAGATGGAACTGGTTGTGTTTATAGGGTTACTTACTCCGCTTTCAGATGTTCCCGTGTTTCTGGTACTCTTGAAGCTTATGGAGAAGAGAAGGTAAACTGACATTTATAAATATTTCAACCATATTAGTGTATCTCAGTTGTAAAATAGGATCTTGCATGAGAAATTCTCTGAAATAACAGTTGAATTTTTGAAGCTGGTGGTACTTTATCTGATAATGATAAAATGTTGACCTTTCAAAAATTGGGTTCTGTGGTGTATCAGGTAGTCAGTATCTACTTAGCACAGCTGTTAGATCAGCTGAGTTGATTCTAAGAATTTATGCAATATGTATATAGTTTGACTTTGATGTGGTGGTGTTTTTGTGTGGGTTTTTTTTTCCCCAAGAAATTATTCTAGAACAAAAAACTGTTTTTAAATGTTTTGTAAAAATCCACAAGAAAATCACAAGTAGTACTGGCTTCTTATGAAACTGGTGTGAGAACCGGTTTCCCTTTCTTAGAAGCAGTCTTGTCATACTTGTTCAAGAACAGTTGTCTGTTCCTAATTTCCTTTGACTTACAGTTTTATCTCCTGACCAGTAGAGGGTTTCATAACCACAATTATAAAGCACATCTAAGGACATACTGAATGGGTTTCTGTGGGGCTTTTGTCCCTCACCTTCTCCCTCAATGCTACTTCAATTCTATCTGTTCATCTTCATGCATTATTATGACATTCCTTACCGACACTATGATGATGCAGTTTGTAATCTATTTACAGGACATAAAAAACCCCTTTCTCCTGTCCAGTTTCATAGTTATTTCATAATAGTGAAAACCATTATTTGAATTTAAACAATTGTCTTTGCCTTAGCCATACTAGTTCAGGCCTATTTGAATAACATTTACGTTATTGGCGTGTCAGGCTGTTGGCTGGAGCTGATAAGGTACAGTGCTATCATGATTTGCTGGTTTTTGCAGTGGATATGATAATATTCAGCTAATTAGATACAGTTGTAGTGATCTATTCTAATCTGCTGCTCCCCTTCTTTCTTCCCCCAACCTCAACTCTTAAAACAATGCAAGTTTACTCTTGAATTAACCTGGTACAGCACTATGTGGAGACAAGCCTTTGTTACATAGGTGGCCTTTAAGGATGATCAAATGCATGGCCTGCAAGTCGTTTTAAATTTCAGGCCGCCTAGTAGTTGTAGCACAGTGTGCTTACAGACTTGGAGCTGAAGGAGTACAGTTGTTCACAGCTTAGCTGACAGATGAAGGAAGGTAGTGCTGTCTTTCAGCTGCACGTATTTCCCCTCCTGGTCCCCTTCTCCCCCATTTTACTAATAGAAATAATTGTGCAAGCACTTGCCGACTTTGCTTAAAGTAGATGAGCTGAACTCAAATTTTGGTCGAGATGGCTTGCACAACCTATTTCATCAAAACTTTTTCTCTTGTGGGCAAAGGACAAGCTGTGTATTGTTTTCTGCAAGATATGTGTGGAATGTATGTTTGTAGTGTGTAAAGTTTGTGCTGGCTTAACTGTAACTTTTTGTAGGTAAAACTGTGACGATGTATAGATTATTCTAATAAGCTTCTGCAAAATTTTTCTCTTGGTTTTTGTAGGTTGCTGTAATCTTTTTGCCTAGAGATAAAGGGGATTACTCCCAGTTCTGGGACCTTGAGTGTCACCCAGTTGAAAAACCTAGTTGGAAACACAAATTAAGATTTCAGCTTTCTGGAGCAGTGAGTATATAAATGCTATAAACACTGTCCTGAGCACAAAGTTTTGATAACAACTTAATTTTACGATACAGTACTCTCTTATATGCACTGGCTTATGCTGGAAAAAACCAAACCCTGCTGATACTTTTGCTGGTTTTCTTATGTTACAAAAGTACCTTTTTCATCTTGCTTATGTGATAATATGTTATTTTTTGCCATTTAAGATGTAAAATTTTATTTTGCTCAGAGAAAGAGACAAACTTGCCTTCTGTGGGAATTGTTTCTGTAGACACAAGATTTGTTTGTATCAGACACTAAGTGGATTGGTTTTGGTTTTGTAAATAGATGGCAAAGCAACTGACTTTTGCTATAATAGGTACCTTAATGCAACATTGGAATTTTAAAATATTCATATTGGAGGTATGGATGTGTTTCTGGTAGAATCTGTTTGAGTATTTTATCAGAGTAACAGTGTAGGTGGGCGTGATTTTGAGATTTGTACACGGGAGCAATGGATTTGAGTGCTCCTTTTGCTCCCCTGTTGTTCCTCAGCTCTAACTTTATGGTGAGGCTTGGAAGGAGGGGTTTGGGAATTAGAACTGGTTTTCTGTGTTCTCCCTCCTTGCCTTGCTTTTAATTCCTAACTCACCATCCATACAAGAGGAGTCTACATAAGACAGAGAATCTATTACTATTAGGAAGAATTAATTCTAATGATTACTTAAATGAGCTGAATGTGAAGAGCTTTGTACGTTCAGTATTGCGTGATTGCTATGTAAGCTTTGCTGTTCTCTCCAGAGAGTTTGACTTAATTTTTCTCAGAAGCCCAGATAAAGATTTGGGAACTTTCTTTAGAGTATCGAGCCTGTTTCAGTAGTAGGAACCTTACTTACCCTTCTTGCTGGGGTAGCTTACCTTTTATCTTATAGGGTCTTTGTTTTTCCCAGTTGTTAACTGTGTTGAAAGGGGGACTTATTAAAAAAGAATATGTTAAATAACTTCTAATTTTGGCATGAAGAATTGGACCTGTATAATGTTTCATTTGGGAGGGTTTTTTATTCAGCTTTCATCTAATTCTTGAACACAATTTTCCTTAAAATGAGGAAAATGTCTATGTCATTTGTCTGTTTAAAGCTAGTTGAAATTGAGAGAAGATGCATTCTTTATCAGAAATCTAGAGTTTTGAAGAATTCTTTTCTTAAAAAGTGACTAGTTGTCAGAGTTGTGTAAATCTTTGAGCAGCACAAGTTGATATTAATGTTTTTGAACTACCGTGTCAGATTTGTTCTTGATTTTTTTTTCAAAGCTGTTAACGATTAGATCTTTTCAACATCTCTTTGTGCATATGGGAAAAATTTTGTAGAAAATACTTGAAATGTGTCATGATCATTTTGAAAAAGAGTTGGAAGTGAAATAGTTTATCAGCTAGGTAAGGAACTATACATCTGTTTGGAAGAGGGATCAACAGAGAACCTTTACTTAGGTTGTTGCAGCTTTTTAATCAGATCCACTTTTAGTCAAGGAAAGTCAATTATCATCTGTTATGTCCTAGTGATCAAGACTTTAGACTGTGTTACTGCAACATTGAAAAGGACTCAGATCCTGCTGGGTTTGCTGAGGCAGAGGGCTACAGCTCTGGTTAATGTGACTTTTGATAGAATGAAGTGGGAAGACTGACTGTCATTCAGAGTGACTGAGTGGTATTTATTTATAGCACCACTTCAAAAGAAATGAAAAATTTGGAAGAGCTCAGGAAAGAACTGAAAGAACAAGGTGAAGTTAGGAAAATCAGTGGCACTTACCACTTCCATTTTTTTTTCCTGAAAAACTAATTAACTGTGACTTTGATTATGCTCTGCGCTTGTTTGCAGTCCCTACCACTGGAAACCATAGTCAGGAGCTCAGAAAATTATGTCTCCAAAACTGATCCTGGAGGCAAAGGGAGGGGGATTCTATATCTGCTTTGTAGCCCCAGCTTCTTGATACTGGCCAAACTCACTTTTTTTTCTTTTCCTGAGAAACATTTGTTAGGCTGCTATCAGGTATTGCTCTAAGATCCTTGAGCTAAGAATGGGTATCACCATTGTGCACAGAAGTCTTGGATGGGTATTTTGGTCTAATTGTTGGTCCCTTCTGGGTGAAACGGGGAACTAGCAAGAACTTGCCGGAAGGCTGAGGCAGTACCTGTGTTCTGATTGTTCCTTTAGCACATAGAAAGTTGAGGTCTTCGTAAAGAACCTCTGGTGTTGTTTGAAGATACTACAAATGTTAAGTGTTGTACCATTCTTTAGTTCACATGGTTTATGTACTTCAGCTGTGTTAACTATGTAACTTTTTAATGTATCATTTTGCAGCAAACTGAGCTGAATTTACTTAACACAAAACATACTGCTAACTAAGAGTCCTGGTTTGATTATTATTATCAGCATTACAAAGCTTCATCTTCTTTGGGTATCCCAGAAGTGAGAGGAAGAAAAATCTTTTTAAACTCTGTGAGCAAAATAATTTTAAAGCTAAACAAATTTCTGTGCTCCTGAGGTGGCTTTGAAACAACAGTACTCAGTTGTAACCATTGGACTGTGTGAACATACTGCTTTCATTTGAAACAGGAAAAGGCAGTATGGGCTATAATAAAGCATGCAGTACTTCAGGATGCCCTTATAAAGACTGGGGGAACTTCTGATTGTTTTCCATAATGTGCCTTATTCTCATGCAGTAAACTTGCTTTATTGATAAATTAGAATTTGAATGATAACACTGAAGCATGACACCCATCATTTTTCACTACATGGAAAGTTAAAAGCTCTTGAAACAAGACACCGATACAAATCCTTTCTTTTCTTTATGTATTGGGTTCTACTGTGGTTCATGGGTTATTTGAAACTGAAAAATATTCTTTAAAATTAAGGTTATATTTTTTTGGCTGCTGCTCTTTCTGACAGACTGATTAGCAGCTCTTTCAGTAGAAGAAATGAATGTCTGAAAGACATGTTTGTCATAGCAGCTCTGCTGAAGATGAGTCTATTTTTTTAATCTTTTCTGCTTAAGGGAATCAACTGCTTGTCTAAAACATCAGCACTGTTTCAAAAATTGAGATAATGTTGTACGACCATAAGCGTAGGAGGTTCTTTTGGTTCTTTAACTTTGTTCAAGATGTTGTGACCCAAGGGACTCCAAACAGTATCTAGCTAGGTGTGTTAAACAATGCAGAATTTGAACTTGGCTATTTGGCAAAGTATTCCCTTAGGGTGATCTGGTCTCCTTGGGTTAGAATACACTGAATGGGGGTCCTGATGATGGTAAATATTTTGGCCTAATTTCTGAATGTAACAATTACCATGTAATGCATTATCAGATTCTCTCTCTTTCTGGAGAGACCTTTCTTTGAGAAGGATGTGTTGTTCGTAATACAAAATTACTACAAAGTTTTTTGCGGTTCTGAGAATTCAAACTATAATGATGACTTATACCTTCCTTTTTTCTGAGCAGCTGTTTAGCCAGCTTTGCTGTTCTTGAGGCATATGGGCAGAATATCTGCAGAGGAATTTTTTTTGTTTTGGCTCTTAGTAAAATCTTCATTGCTAGCAGTCTTCTCGAGATTCCACCTGTAGTGCTAGTTTGTTGTGAACTGGCTTGTAACAAATTAAGTATTCATAAGACACAGAAGCCTGTTAAAGTATTCATCCTAAATCATTGCTTCTGTCTCAATGATCCAGACTCTACTGTTCCTGAAAGATTATACTTTTTATTTAAAGTCTTGGATTGGATAAGGGAAATGACTTACATGTTTGAATACTTAAATACTTTTGAATGCAAAGTTTAAGGGCTTCTCTATTTTTGCCAATAGGGTAGTAAAACAGAAAATGAAACTTCCATTGTGAAAGGTTCTGCAAGTGCCCTCACAAAAACTGACCTTCCAGTCATACCAGAAATGAAGGTTTACTCTGAAGCACGTACAAGTAAAGCAGGGTATGTATGGACAAAACTTGAAAGGAGAGAGTCTGCAACTGGGTAAAAGGCAGGGGGGAAAACCCAAACCAACCCGACAACCAAAACCTTTTTTACCATTAGGACAGCTGTGTGGTAGAACAGGCTGTGCAGTCTCTGTCCTTCAAGGTTTTCGGGATCTGACGGGACAAAGCCCTGAGCAGGCTGGTCTGACCTCACAGCTGACCCTGACTGGAGCAAGGGTTTGACCTAGAGACTTCCTGAGTCTCTTCTGACCTGAATTATCCTATGATTCTACGTTAAAGAGTAAATAGCAGCAAAAAACAGACTTGCCAAACCTCTTAATGGCTTTGTATTGCTTAATCTCCGATGCTTTTTCTTTTCGGTTGAGTTTCTAAGTTGCCTAACCGTGATTTGCTGTTGTAAATGGACTGGTATCAGCAGTAGAATCTTGTGTATACTTGTTGTGTACTCCCCTTTTGGGCACTCCATAGAACTGTAAAGTCACTTCTGAGAAGACCACTGTACTGCATGTCTTAACCTTGCTGTTCTTCAGTCTTAAGTTAATTGCCAGTTCCTTTCCTATGGGATGATGTGAATATGTCAGGGGAGTAAAATGTTTTGTTTTGTTTAAACATGGCATCTCTGAGAAGAGTCTGGTTCTTTAGTAAAGCATATGGGGGAAAAATTCAGACTGTGAAAGTGCATATAAGTAAATGTACATATATTTATGCCATGGTGATGCTTTCATTATTCTTTCTGGCTAACATGTAATGCCTGTAAGACTTATGGTGAGAGAGTTGATGCTTTCAGGATCTTCCAATTTTTCCTGATTTAGTCTCAGAAAATACACCTGTTATCTTGAAGTATGCAATCAATACATCTAGACCATATAAGTAGGAAGTCTTAATATCTTAAATCCCTTTTTCAAATCAGGCAAAATGAGATAATTCGAGGGGTATATGCCCCAGAAGACCTGTACACTTTTCCTCCAACTAGAGTTGGGGAATCATGCACATTAAAGGTCAACTTGCGGAATAATTCCTTTACAACACACTTGGTAAGTTTGACAGACTTTATTTTAAATAGATTTTCCTAAGTCCTTCCAACAGTTCAACTGCACTGGTTTTTTTACTCTTGACAGAAGATTGCAATAGTACAAGTCTTAGTTTGTTAGTTTCAAAAGTCAGTATTATATCTGAAGAATTTTGCTCTCCTGTAATTTTTCTTTCTTTAGTCTGAATCACTGACTGTATTTGTAATATATTTGCAACTGAAAAAATAATAATTATAGTTTGCATAGATTTTTTTATTGTCCTGATTTTAAAATATTGAGATGTGAATTTTTCTTACTATGCACAAATGTGAACATGCTTTATTTTTAAACCCTGGGTCTGTGTAAAGCTGTATTTGTAAGTGATCTGATTTATCTTAAGTGTGTCATAAATTGGATATGATAGGCTTAGATATAGTGCGCTTTTAAGCATTTTGTTTTAAATTGCAGCTGAAATTTGTAAGTCCCGGAGAGCCTTTCTACATCAAGCACTCGAAATACTCTCTAAGGTGGGTAATGCATATGCTAACATTCTCTCCCAACAAAAAAATTAAACAACTGATTCAGTAAGATAAATATCTTCTCAATGTCTACAGTGCTAAAATGTAGATATAAATATCCAACATTCTGGCTGTCTAGTTAAAGGGGTTTGGTTGGGGGGGGGGGGGCGGTTTTGTGTTTTTTGGTTTTTTTTTTTTTTGCTAAGCTGTACTGTGTAATCTTGGTTAGAAGCAGAATGAGCCCACACAGTTATTTCTGCATCTGCCAATTTCTTCCCTGCAAATTGTTTCTAACAGTGCTGTTGCTTTTAATACTAAGCCTAATGCTTCATTTAACCGTTTGGCATGCTGTGCACAATCAAGTCATTCCTTCCATTTATACTTTCTGCACAACAGACGAAGCAAATTGCTTTCATCATGCTTCTAATTTGACAAACCTGCAGAGCTGCATCAAAGATTCTCTGCAAATACAAGGTTTGAGCATCCAGTGGAATTGCCTGGTCATACCAAGTATTTCAGTATATTACCTGCATAAAAGGAATTTTCAAGTTGGTGGTAACAGTCCCTCAAAATAAACCCAATCATCTTTGGAGTTCTTTGCAACAAGTGTTTGACAGTCCTATTAGTCATCTCTTCAAGAAGTATAGCATCTCATGCGCTCATCTGTAACAGTGGGATTGTCAGGAAGACAGAAATGAAACCATTTCGTTAAAAGTCATACAGCATGTGTTCTCAGTGTTCAAACAGGTCCCGGTTTTAAAGATGGGGAAGCTAAGGGTGTACAGAACAGAAATTGTGAGCAAAATCATAAATGGAACTATATACTCTGGCTCCAAATCTAGTTTGGGGTCTGCCAATGGTACTTGGTATTTATTATAAAGACAGGGCTGTGGTGGTGTTAGCCGCAGGTATTCGAAGTATTCTTAAGGCCACTTTTCAGTGCAAAGTGTTATAACTCCACTTAGGTATGTGTTCCAGTCTTTCTATTTAACTGGCATCTTTTTATTAAATATGTCACATCAGATGGCACAAAAGTGTTTTTTTTTTTTTTTTTTTATGGAGGGAGTAACCAAGGTAAAATCTATCCTAATAAAGACCACTAGCTAGGTCTGTTTGAGGCTGTATAGCTACAGACAAAGGACAGGATGACTTGATTGTCCCCAGAAAAAAAAAAGATGAGTAACTTCACTGGAAGACACTTGGATATTTTAAAGATATTCTTGAGGAATGCTGTAAAAGCGATTTGGTATATTTTCTGTGAGAGATGATAAAGTCCTGTTGCTTTCAGCCAAAGTAGACTTAAGTTTAAAATTCAGTCTACCATTTCTAAAAGGTTATCAACTAAATATACTGCACCTTCCAATAATGTTCCACAGTGGTTTTTTCTAGTAAGTTTGGCTGTGATTTTTCCAGTTGTAAATATTGGCCTTTCCTAGCTTTTTTAAAATTCATTTGTCTGAAGTCAACATAGCTCTCTGAAGAAGTGTCTCCCGTTTAAGAGCATAAAGCACAGAAGAATTACTTGACTTGGATAGATGCTTTTAAAGAAGTGTTAAAAGAACTTCTTTAAATGGCTTTTATTTGGGAACAGCATCAAGGAGGATTTCAAGAAAGCCAATGTTAACTATTTCCATCTGAACTAGGTTAACCGGACATCTTACAAAGTAGTGTTCAAAAGTAATTGGATAAGAAAAATGTTTGCAGGATCTTGTATCTTGGAATATTACTCTGTAAATACGAGTGTAAAAATAGAAAGTACCACCTACCTATATTTTTGAATCAGCAAAGTGTCATGTAATAAACATGGTCTGTTGCATGCTCTTCATTTTGAGGGCCAAATTTGAAAGCAATCCTGTGTAATCAAGCTTTAAATCTGGATAGTGGAATTGCAAGTTTGTATTTGCATTTAATATCAAGAGTCTGACCTTCAGAAGATGGCATAGTGGCTTGCCAGTTCTTGTTCAAATGGTTATGTCAGCACAAGTACCAATAAGTAGCACTGTTGGTTCCTTCACCACAGTTTGCTCAGCTGAAAATAGTAATGGGCTTTATCCAAATACAGTATCTTGCAACCAAAATTGTAGCCAAAAAGAAAAAAGAGTTTTAATAATCTTCAAGTATCTTACAGTGCATATTATGTTTTTTTTTTATCCACAGAGATATCATTTAGCTAATATTACAAGTCCTGCAAAGAATGGGTGGGAAGGAATTCTGTCTGGAATTCACATTCAAAAGAGGAGTTCCATTTGTTGACAGAGTAGAATTTTTTTTTTTTTTTACTGCAAAGAGAGTACCTTTAACAAGATGACTCAAGTGATGTAAACATGTGGATGAAATATTAAACATGTGACTTTTTAAAAATGTTTGGCTAAGTTCTGTTTCTGGAAGGACTACCAGGTTATGCCTTTGAAAACTAAGGCGTTTCTATTGTATTGCCTTCAGAAAACATCTGAAATAAGTTGATTACAGGGTAATATGTATTTCAGATATTACTGAAAGGTAAAACTGTTTTTTGCTTGACTAATTATTTTTGTTTCCAGTAGCCACCATTTTGGGTGTCAGGAAATCACTATTCATTGACAATAGATCTGGTTACTATGGCTTAGATGCAGCTGACCCATACTGTTCCTTTTAAACTTACTTATTGCTGCTGTGGTGTTTAGAGGACTACTGTATTAGTTTGTCTATGAAGTATGCTTCAGACATACCTTACTTCTCAGAAATACCACTTGAAACTGATGCAACAATCTGTAAAGGCTGTATAGACTAGTTTTGTTGCCGGAATAGTGAAAAGTTTGAAGTAAAACTCTTTGTTAAGAGAAAAACAGTTAATTGCAGGGGAATTCTGGTTGTCCTGACACTATTCTTCTTAACTAGTTTTTGGCTGCTGTACTTGAGAAAAATCCTCTAGGTTGCTTCATTTCTAAGAACATTTGTGCTGTGTAGTAGCCCAAAGAGCTGTTGTAGCTGGAGTCTGAACTTTCCCAAGAAAATGAAAATCGCATCTTTCCCTTTAGATTAGGAAGCATGAGAATTCAACTGTGTTAAGCCTTATCCCAACTGTGAGAAATCAACTGACTGCTACAAAACAACCTCTAAGTAATGTCATAGAATCATAGAATGGTTTGGGTTGGAAGGGACCTGAAAGATCATCTAGTTCCAACCCCTCTGCCATGGGCAGGGACACCACCTACTAGACCAGGTTGCTGCAAGCCCCATCCAACCTGGCCTTGAACACTTCCAGGGATGAGGCATCCACAAACTCTCTGGGCAACCTGTCCCAGTGCCTCACCACCCTTACAGTAAAGAACTTCTTCCTTACATCTAATCTAAATCTACTTTCTTTCAGGTTAAAGCCATTACCTGTCATCCTATCACTACATGCTCTTGTAAAAAGTACCCCCCCATCTTTCCTGTAGGCCCCCTTTAGGTACTGGAAGGCTGCTATCAGGTCTCCCCAGAGCCTTCTCTTCTCCAGACTGAACATCCCCAACTCTCTCAGCCTGTCTTCGTAGGGGAGGTGCTGACTAATTCTGCTTTTAGAGAGGAACGATAATGTGTATAGCACCAACCAAATGGACACCTGAATTTAGAGGTCAAATGGAATTGAATATAGCTGTCATATGCTAAGAAACTGTGCTCTGCCTTAGTATCACTGAGGTCATATAGTACCTATTCTGGAAATTAATATTTGACAGCCAGATGTGGCCATCTCTTTAAAAGAGCGATATATAACTTACTGATAAGTTTTTGATAGTTTAAGTTTGAGTTTGGTTATATTGTTCTTTTTGAGTAAGTGTTAGGATATGTAAGGAAGCATAAATATATTATTTTGGAAATGATACAGACTTGTGCATCCCTCCTGACTTTCTACTGAATTTACTTTTATTTTTGTAAATTCTCAGGCAGCCTGGTTGTATGCAGCTTCAGACTTTATTCTTACTAAAACTTGTGTTTTCTAATATAATGCATCTGTTACAGGTTAGCCGTACTGATGTTCTTAATTTATAAAATGGATAAAAAAAATGGATCTTTTAAAAAATAAAGCTGAGTAAATATCTTTATACCATATATTATAGGTGGATAAAGAGACAGAGCATGCCAAGTTTATTATACAACACTTGGCAATCAAGTATGAGAAGTGAAACCCTGTTCTGGCTGTACTCGTTTTCTGTATCGTTGATTGTAGTTCAGTACAACATAATTAGTGCTTTGTTTTTGTATTAACCCAATTAAAAAAATACAGTAGCATACCAGTCTTTATTCTGAAAGTCTGTACTCCTAAGTTACTTGATTGACCAGGATCTGTTAAAAAAAAAAAAAAAGAGAGAAAAAAATCAAAATACATTTGTTGGTGTGACTGTTTTAGCACTAAGGATGATACTAAACAAATGAGGCTGGAGTCAGTCTTATATGCAAGACCAATACTATGATTTCCAGTTGTAGGAGAAGGGTAAGAGCACAGACTGATCATGCTAGGTTGGATTAGTGTAGGGGAAAGGAATATGAAGAGGTAGGAACAAAATAAGAAAAAGCAGGGAAAATAAGCACATTCCAGAGGACGTTGGATAATGCTAAATACTGTGAAGGGGAGGAAACAGAAGCTACAATAAAAGAAAACAAAGCTGTCTTTTCTTCCTTTGTCTTACTAAGTGATGCTGTTCATTTTTGCTTATTCCAATATGTGCCTGTTACTGTTACCTGTCTGTTAGAGCTGGGTATTTCCACTGGATGCCATGGAATCCAATAGGCTGCCACTCAGCATTTCCAGCTTGTTGCTCATGTAGCTTATATTTTTAAAATATTCACTCTAGGCTTTTGACAATTAAGACAGCCACACGTTACATCTGGTATGTTTTTATGCAATCTGAATAGAAGAGGAATTATATAACCTAAAAAGGTGTAATGTAAAATCATTAAAACACTGCTTGAGGATGGGCATATCGACTTGCAATGATTCAGCAAAATATTTTGTAATGTGGAGGCAATTAGAAGTAATTGAAATTATTTTACTAGCTTCAAACTGGTGGAATTTCAAAAATGATTGGAAATTTTAGTGTATTTGTCACATGGCTTCTGGAGGGAAGAAATGTAGTAACTTTGGTCTAAATATAGTTTATGCACTATCAATATTATTGCAAAGAGGCAGGCCAAACTTATCTAGGTAAACTAGCAGCAATAAAGTATTGTAGCACTTTGTATGATCAGTAGGAAAGAATGACCTTTACAATCCAAGTCCCTCAGAAGAATAGTAGATAATCAAATCTATAAAAATAAGCTTGTTCATCCAGTGTATGTCCAATACACTATTTTGGTGAAAATAAAAACTAGACAAGAATCTCTCTATCTGATAGGATTTACTTGTTTATTAACAATGAGTCTGCACATAATTGCCTTTTTACAGATCCCATCATTACATCAATGTGCCAGTCCAGTTCAAGCCAAAGGCAGAAGGAAAATTTGAAGGTCTCTTCGTTGTGCTGACAACCAAATATGGCTCAGTGAATATTCGGCTATGTGGTAAAGCTATCGCAAAAAACTAGTCAGAACAGTTTTATAACTGTTTATAATAATTTATAACAGTTTATGCCATTTAAAATATTCAAAGATTTGCTACTACTTCTCCATACTAACATCCTACTTGTTTTGCCCTGTGATGCTGCTTTGATGGAAGGTCTTCTGTAAGATGAATTGTGGTGCTTGTTTTACAAATCTGTTTTCATAGTAAAAACACTGAGAAATAACATTGTATGTTTTAAAGTTATCATGTTCTAATTTATGTTTCTGCACTTTTGTTGAAAAGGGAAGTTTTCTATTTTTGCATTTATTAGGCATAGCTAGATACTGATATATTTTAAGCATTGTAAATACAGAAATAAAATCTATGTGTTAACAGTTGATTCTACCTGATTTCTGTCTTTGGTTAGAGGATTCCTTGCTGTAGGTAAGAGGTCAAGCTGCCTACTCTTGGGCAATGCGAATTTGGGGGGTGGGATTTGGGGAGCAGGGGGAGGGATTGCGGTACAGAAGCTGACCTGTTAATATCATGTCTCCGTCTGCTAAAGCTGGGACCAGATCCATGATTTGACAATCAGCCCCTAACTTTTTACACAGTTCAGTGACAGGCATAAGCATTGTTTTTAACTCTAAGAATGTCAAACAGTGTAAATTAAACACGAGCAACACTACCTTCAGCCTTCCAGTATGATTCATCTAACCCATTATTCTGTCTCGAGCAGTGGTGAAAAGATGTTGCTTTGAGAGGTGACATAAGCCTGGCTGCTGCCTTTGGTTCACTTTGCTTGCATTTCCTCAGTATCTGCAGTCATTGGATTAGGGATGGGAGGTAGATTCCCACCTATCCCCCTTTTTTTCCATTCATGGACCTGTTTGTGAATTTCTGTTCACCCTTTTGACACCTTGTTTCCCCAACTTCATGTGCCAGCAAACCCTAAAAGTTCACTGTGTGCTCTTTTAGCACACAAAACTTCTGTGCAACTGGCTTCTTTCCAATTTTGTTGAGTACTTTCCAGTTCTTATTGTAGGATTCAGTGAACAACAGTTCCACAATCAGCTTACCCATTGTTACTGTGTCTTTGTACCCTTTGGTCCTGTCTGCTATTTTATTTCTGTAGCAGGGAGCTGTATGTCTGATGTTGCCTTAAGCTAGAAATGTAGCTTTTTGACAGCATAGTTCTGTCATAGCATATGTACATTATTCCTTTCTTCAGGTTGATAGAAGTGTGAGCGAAATTCCTTTCAATATGAGATTGATTGTTTAACTGCATTTTCAAAAAACTGGGAGGAAAAACCTGAAGTATACAGTGCATTGCCTTTGATACGTGCTGCCAGTATTATATTGAAGTATACTAAAGGTGCTGTTTCTTCATAAAACCTTGTTTCTCAGCAGTCTGAAACCAGGAAGGGAAGATTTACTAAAAGAAATTAAACTTGACATCAGAAGACTTGCTACCTCCTTATTCTCCCATCAACACCTAAGCTCCTGTCTGCTAGATACTGTAACTGTGTTCCTCTTGCCCTCTCTCTGGCAGAGAGAGGGCTTGAACGTTTCCCTGGTTGATGTGATGCCTGTGTATTTCTCCTGAATACAGAATTGGAATGGAGGGAATCTTCTGCCTCCTGCCTTACCTCAATAGGCTTGGATGCTTCATTTGAGAAAGACATTAGTGTCCAAAAGCCTATGTTGGTTCAGTTTTAGAAGCACAATCAGAAGTCTCTTCCAGAGCTGGAAAAAAGACCAAGCTTAATGTTACTGTCTTCAAAGCCTTTGCATTTCCTAGTTGAGTATCTTCCAGCTGCTCTCTGTTCTAAAGTTGTCCTTGCCCCTTGCTAGTATAGAATAAACCTTGTGAGATGCAGGTAGTATGGTCTTCAGGTCATTAGCTCCAACTGTTCTACGGATTCTCTTCTGTTGTTTCATGTTATGTGTTAATGTAGCTAAATCCTTACTTATTGAAGAGAAGACTTGTGGTTTGTTGTTCATGGAAGTCATGTTCACTGTACATTTACTACTCTAGCAGCTGTTCTTGACCATGCACTTAAACCTGACGTTTTAGTAAGCTCTGCAGTTTAGTCTTACATGCTCAACTTGATGGTAGTTGTTTCTGAACCAGTTTCTGGAGGGATTGATTAACCATTATCTCTTTCTCAAGGACCTTGGTTTCTCAGTAAAAATTGTCTTTAGATAATGAACAGGATCACTGAGGAGGAAGTATCCCTATCTGTTAATAAGAGCTATGTGATTTTGTACCTTTCACTATCCATTGGGCCATTTTTAGTAGTTGTTTCCACAAGGTTAGATGACAGTCCCTTCTGTGGTAGGAGTCTTCGTAATGCTGGTTTCCAAAAGCATAAACTAACTTTTTGAACACATCCAAAATTTTTGTCAAAGATTGATTGTGATTTTCAATTTATTCCAGATTATTTTACCTATAAATTTCAATCCTGTAGAATTAAACCTTCATTACTTCGATGCTGGACCAGCCTCTGTTTTTTCTTTATTATTAAGACAAGCGTCTTTAAAAAGATGCCTTGTTTCTCTCTATGCCTAAGGAGTTAAAACGGCTGTCAGTATTGTCCCAGAGAATTTCCCTGTAAGTAGTGGTCTTTGTAAAAGAGTGGCATTGAATTGCAATAAGAAACCCCAATTTTGGATAATTGTTCATTTGGTCTAAATTCAGAATTGTTGTTGCATGCTGTTCCTGTGGTAGGCCTGCTGTCTGGGACTCTGCTCACAGTGGGAGGAATGGTTATGCATTCTTTCCTACGTTGCCACCTGGATTGGACATAAGGGAGGAAAAGGATGCAGAATGTGCTGCTGTGGTTACTCTGCTGAACTGTGCTTGCAAGTGTGTGTGTGTAAATGTGGAAATATATATAAGGGAGAAACACATTTTGAAGAACGAGCATGCGCAAGTGACCTGCCCTCATCATCCAAGGGACTCCTGGTTTGCAGGTGATGCTAAATATTTTGGCATCTATTTGCACCCATTTTGATTGATTCTCTTCTAATAACAATGACTTTCTTTGCTGTGTGAAGAGGAAGTTACAGGCTGGTAACTCCACGACCAGACTCTGTGCTGGAGAACATCCCTAGAGCACTTGTCCCAGAAGTTGTTTGGGTGTGTGAATTATATTGCTATACTTGCATTCATAAGATAAATCAAAGTGATTCCAGGTGACGTAAGACGGATAGGTAATCTTCTAATATTTTAGTTGTTCTACTGCTTAGGTTCTTGTTTCGTAAATGTTTAGCAGAAGTTTCTATTAGTACTACATGACATGTAATTAACCTACTTGCTGAAGAATAAATTATGCATGACTTTTTTCTTTTTTCTGTTTTTTTCTACCCCCCCCCCCCCCCCCCCCCCCCCCCCCCCCGCAATTTAAGTGCTCCCATACTATGGTATGGTTACAACAGTCATTAGTTGTATAGGCAATATTTATCATCTCTAGACATGGACCTTGTCATATATGGGTAAAGCAAATTATCTCTAGGAAAAGATATGCTCTAGTGTGTGCAATAGAAACTTGAAGATGGATTCCTTTTTTTTTTTTTTTTTTTTTTTTTGGTGAGGCATTGAAGGCGAGGAAGAGGAAAGGAGTACTTCAGTGGAAGCCCAAGTCTGATAGCTGATTTGTCAGTTCTGCGTGAAGTTTTTTTCCTCAGTAATGAAGGTGTAAGAGCCGGAGCATAGCCAATGTATTTTTACTTGCAAAGTGAGAACATCAGTGGGACTTCAAAAGTCTCGAGGAAGTCACTTCAAACTGCTTCCATTCCTAGTCCATAAAAGGGGACTGCTTCCTTTCCACATGGTTGCTTCATCTATGAAGTAAACTTTTGTAGTTGCAATGATCTTGCTTTGAGTTGTCCAGTGCTTACTATGAAGGAGCCCTGAGCTCTGTCTCTACATCTTTTAGGGATACAGAAAAATAGAATAACTTTGACCAATTCTCAAAGACTGCAGATTTGACTAAGAGTTTAAACCGTGATGCTTTTGATAAAAGAATCAGAATTAGTTTTGGGTATAATTCTTCTCTCATTTTGGTCATTGTCAATTTTGAAACTTTTTTCAATTTTCTCCTGTTGTTGGATGCAATCCTTTGTCTCAGACTGGGAAGATTGGCTCAAACATCCCAAGCAGGCAAACTTAAAACCAAAACAAACCCCCAACGATATCTCTTTAATTAATCTTACTTGTTGGTTTTAAGACCAGTCAGAGAAAAAATTCAGAAAGAAATTCTTTAAAAAAATTCATTCAGTGTCTAACACTGAGGATGTCTTTGTACCTGCTCGACCTAATTGGGATATTAGTAATCATAATTATTCAACAGCTTTGTAAAAGTTTTCACATCATTGACTACAAATGGAGTTATAATACATTCTGTACACGTGCTTCAGTGTGTTTTGGAGATTGTTGCCCTGGCATCTGAAACTAATTAGTGTTCAGAAAACCTAGTAAAGGTGCATATCAAGGCCTGGTTGTCTAGAAATTATTTTGAACATATAAAAGGTTAAAATGGTAAAGAGAATTTTGTGAGGGTTTTTTGGTGTATAAAGTAAGTTACTGAGGGCAGTGGTGGCTTTTTGAAGTAGAGTATTAAAGATTCTTGGGCATTTCTCTGGTAGGAATGCCTGTTAGGTGAAATGCTGCTATATTCTTGCTCCTATGATTTGTGGAGGAGTTGGGGGGCTACAGGGTTATCACAGTTGACTATGAGGTTAGTAGGTAATGTATCTTACATACATGAAGTATGTTAGCTATCGATATTGTAGCATCTTTGGGAATGAGAAAAGCCATTGTGGGAACAAAGGTCCTTGGAAGCTAATGAAAGAGTGGGCATTTTATGGAAGACCGGTTGTCCCTGGGACTGTAATTGAATATTCTGACTTTTATTCATAGCTGTCTTGTTCTAACTTTTTTCTCCCCAAAACTAGATAATAGAAGTTCATGCTTTACTGCTTTCATTGTATGGCTTAGATGAAGAGTATGCATGTCTTATAATCAGTAAGACAGACATGAAGTATTTGTGTGAAGAATCCACCTGTCTGCAGTGATGCCTCATATTGAGTAAGAAAGATGACTGTTAATAATTTAAGTGGCAATGTTTGCATCATACCAATTTTCTCACCAAATTTACCAGTTAAGTAGAATATTGATTCTAGCTCCCATTTGAAAATTTGAGTTGGCATTAACAGTAGAATAGATTTTTGTTATTAACTTAATTTTTTTTTTTTCTTTACAACCCTGCATTAGTTCACTGATACATGATGTAACATGGAATCTGTGTTACAGGTTCCTAGGTAGTGGTAACTTAAAGTACAGAATAAACAAGTATTGCAAGCTGGAACGTGATGGATTAAAAAGAGAGTTTTCTTTAAACATTTTATTCATTTACTTAAACTGGTTCTTAAACCATTTCAAAATTAATGTAAAGTTGTGCTGAATCTATAGTAACAGCATGAACACCTTACTTGCAGCATAAGAAAGTTAAGATAGAAAATGAATAGTTCAGCTTTCAATAACATACTGTTTGATCACAAAGCTTTCCTGAGCATATCCTTCAAGCTCGTGTGTTTTATTTTTGCTGTATGATTGTCTGAGGAAACTCTTAAATGAGCAGGTTTTAGATGTAAAATCAGATGGATGTAAAGCACTTGGATTAATTTTCTGTAAATATTATCTGATCATCTCTGAAAACTGGATGCCAAAGTGGTATTTTAGCACTAGACGTTCCAATTTGAAAATGTTAGTTTGATTTCTGCCCTTTCTCTCTGATTCCGGGAATGTGTAATTTCTGAAGCTGCTCAAGAGCTCAGAATGATGCAACTAAATTGTTCTGAATATTCAGTATATTTGGAAAAATCTGCTTCATCCCTATTCCCAAAATTCTCATCCTTTTTTTTTAATGCCGGGGGAAAAAAGGAAGTTAGTGCTGACAAGATGAAGCTTTTAATGTAGAAATGCCACTTGAAAACCTGGAATTTTTTAGGTATAAGATGCTTTGTAAAGCACTCGTATGTTCATATTTTTCCTGATTAGTGTATTAATTACTACTATCGTGTTAGCCAATTATTTGTAATACTACTTCATGTCTTTATAGCTCAAACTGCTGAATTCTGAAATAATTTGTGCTTGATTCCAGTGGCAGCTTGTTGTCTGGGAATGACATTTTCAGGTATAGCTTTCCTTGCAGGCTCTCATCTATTGCCACCTGCCTAAATCTGACAGTTGAGCACCAGCTGGGAGTTATGACCCGGAGAAGCATAAAAGGGCTGGAGAGAGACAAAATGATCCATCAAGTCCTACTTGTAAGTCAGGTCTCCAAACATGCATTTTCTACTCTATAAATTCAAAATTAAAATACTAATGGGTGTTCTTTTGTATTCATCCAACAATTGGTTCATTAGGTAGGTATGTACAAAGAGGCTCTGCTTGTCAATGCTGTTTGGCTCTAAAAAGAGGAAAAATCGGTAGGGGTTAGGCTAGTCGTGAAATGCCCCCACCCCTTTTTTACCTTCCTTCCATGTTTGTTCTATGAAGCTGGCGGTAGGTAATACTCATCCTGCATAGAGCTGGTTTTCATTGTGAGTATTCTGTCACTAGTCACAGCTGTCAGGTATGTCAGTCATGTAGTATTGTGGTGGTGTCAGAGACATAATCAGAGAGATTAGGTGGACACAAAGGGCTCTGAATGAGGTGGTAATTGCGTTCAGGGGGAAAAGAGAGTTAAAGAAAGAAACTTTCCTTTCTCACAAGATCCATTAAAGAGGTGACAGCTAATATATTAAAGCTGGAACAAGATAATTGTGGTAAGAATCTTTGTGTGTTCTCCCTAAAATGCAATGTGCTCACAATAAATATTCAAATGCTTATTTTGTGTTGTGAATACCAGATAACCATTTACAGTGAAATGCAACCTCATTCAAAAAGTTTAAATTCATTGCCAAGAATGTTCTAGGAACAGTTATAAAACTCAAAAGGAATATTGGTGCTATACTGAATCACAAAAATGCCATCTTATGAAAGCTTCTTTGCAGGGATTTTCTTCAAATTGGTCTAAGTGATGGAAAAGAAATACTAAGATGCCAGCTATGGGCCATGCTCTTCCAGACTTTACTCTCTTTGAGCAGTACTTTGAATAGTACCTCTCCCCCTCCTCTTTTTTCTTTTTTCTTTTTTCTTTTTTTTTTTAAACAGACTACTTGAGTATCTGTTTACATTACACTTGTGCTGTATTAATGCCATGCTTCAGAATTGCTGCTTACCTGTAGGATCCAGCAAGGAATTCCCCTTCCCCTCCCGGTCAGTGTATCTTGTTTCCTGTCACTAGATTTGGGGTCAGGTCCTTTGTCCTCTCCAGTCCAAATAGGCAGGGATAAACATTTTTGTTTCCTCTTCATGCTTTGAACTTTTTCCCTTGTACCTTTGTACCTCTGGAAGCTCTTTAAAATCTGAGCTATCCTAAGGACTTAGGAAACTGTTGATCTCTACTCTCCCCCGCTCTCATGCTAGGGCTCACATATTATAGATTTTGGTTATTTAATGTGGGCCAGTGGTTTCCTAGGCAAATAGGATGCTGGGAAACAAAGTCAACAGCTTTTGGAGTATTGTATATGAACAGCAGTGGTGTTAAATAGACCTTCCTGAGTTAGGAATTAATTCCATGGCTGGTTGTGATTGTGGAAAAATAAGCTTCTGTGACCAACCCCATGTTCTTTATGATCCCAGTGAACAGCTACTTTGATTCCCTGACATTGCACAGCTGCTGACATATTGAATGGTTAATCTGAAACCAACAGCACTGTGGAGTATTCTTCACTATCAAGGAGTATAAAATGTACAAGTAATGAGTATAAAAGCTAAAAGCAACCACTAGTGGCAAAATCAGTCCCACAACAAATTTAAATAATACCAAATGTCATCCATCCATTGTACTGTTTGCCATCAGAAAACATGAAAAACAGTTTCATTTCTGTCCTGGACCAACTTCTTGGTATCTTAGTAGAATTTCAATGTTGACTGAAGTAAAAAATCAAGTCTGGCAATCTTTCCTCACAGAACTCTCACCAGCTTCACTGACAACTGTGTATGTACAAGAAATGCCATATTAGACCCTATGATGCTAAACTTTTCATGTCTCCCTTAACATTCAAAACAATACCTTTCCATTTGCTTTCACAATACCAAGTTCTAGTGAACCTGACAATGTAAAATGAGAAATTTGTGATAGCAAGATAACAGTTTAGTCAGGAAATGTTATTTGACTGATTCTTCATATAAATGAAAGTAGTTTCATGCTTCTCATGGTATTTATGGATGGCAGTGGTGGTTTTCCAAGCCTTCTTTTCTTGCTGGCTGTTCTGATTGATACTGAAATGGATTGAGAAGAGTCACCTCCAAAGACAGGGAAAGATTTGACACATTTCCATTGTAACAATTCTGCAAGTGCTTTTAGGAATAGTTGAGCCACTGTGTGTTGGTATAATGGATTGATCAGTTTAATTCTGGTACAGGTAAATCACTTTGATGCAGATTAATTCAGGCTGTGTTTACAGGGGTTACTCTGATCCCTTTCTCAGGCTACTATAAGTGTTTTCAGAGAAACAATACCCAAAAACCTGTAGAGAATGAAAACCCATTCCTCCCTATTTACAGAACAGTATTTTTTCTTTCAAGCTGGAAGGCTACAAAATAAGTCTTGCATTTTCATCATAATCCTTTATGAGTTTTAAATCTATTTTTTAAGTTGGCAATTTTAAATAGTTCCTGGTGAGTAGAGCCCTGGTGAGCTTCAAAACCACACACAGTTTCAATGAAGCTGTGTGAACCTGCTTCAGAATCTCTGCAAGTTTTCCAAGCTTTTATGCTCTCGTATGGTTTACAGACAAAAACCTACAGGGGTCCCATTTAAAGCCTCCTAGCAGCTAAAAGATAGAGAAAAAATGGCTTTTAAAAAACCTGAAGTACCCTCTTATGAGTGCATTAAAAGCAATTTTGTTTGCTTTCCACTTTCAAAATGCTTCAAGCCGCCAAAGACGCGATGTTAGAAAATGACTCATGAGTACTAGAGAGAAACAGTCTTTGAAAGTTTGTTCATAGTAAAGGATGATAGCTAGGCAAGTGGGGTTTCTGTATTCAGAAAGAAATATCTTGTGTCCTTGTATTGCAGATTTCTTTTTTTCTTTTTCAATAATCTGTTCAGGATGTTCTTCACCTTTATTTTACAGATTTTCAGCAATTGTGTGAAAATCAGCTCAGAACTTCTGTTTGTTTGTTCCTGTGGATGCTCTCAGTGTTTGGAGACCAGGGCCTCCATGGAGAGGGAGGGGAATGCCAAAGCAGCGAAGGCTTGTAATTTAACCCACTGGCATGTGTAAGATCCAAAGAGCAGGAAAAACTTTCTTCCTTTCAGGTAAATCAGGGTATGTCACCCTGTTGATTCTCTGAGAATGTCCTGTAGGGTTTAGGAGCTTTTAGTATTGGGGTTTTTTTGTGGTTTTTTTTGTTTGTTTTAAATTTTCATTGCAGTGTTTGGTATTGGAGTGGTTTCTTGATTTATTTTCTCTATGGGAAACATGGAGTGCAAAGGCAAAGTATTAAAATGTCCTCCTCACTTTGATATTGATACAGCTCCTCACAGTTTTCTGTCTCTCTCTCTTTCTCCCCCCTCCTGGTGTAAAGACAGACAGCAGTGTGGAGTGGACTTTCCAAAATTCAAGAATATTTGGACCTTGTGTTCTGTTCTAAAGCCTCTCTTGAACAAACATGCTTTCCTTTCGAAAATGTTTTGTTGAGTGAGTGTTAGGGACAGAAGATTCATTAAACAGAATCTAGAGATGACCTGACAAAACAAATTTTAGTGAAATGTTAAAGTTTATTTTCTAATGATTTAAACAGATGGTACCTATAAGAATCTCTCACAAAACCATGCCTTTTGAAGGCTTATCTGTGTACTTCATAGTTTCTTCTATGGAATAAACAGGAATTGTGCATTAGGACCAAAGATGCATTTCCCATAGTATGGTGCAATCTCAGTTTTGCTGCAAGTAGAAATTTTATAGATGTAGATTATATAAATATGTAAGTTGTCATTATCTGAGTATAATTCTACAATATAGTTAAAAACCTATTTTTTTAATAGTTGATTGTACTGACAATTCAAAAAAGTCTTCCTTCTAAATGTAGCGTATTTGATATGAAAAACATGGAGGAAATGGACTAACAGCATTAACTTTTAATGGTTTTAGTTTTAAATTTTTAAACTTCACACATCCACCAGCCCCTTAGCTTCCTCTCTAGAGAGTCAAAAAGAAGAAAGGAAAATTTTGATGCACTTTGTTGTTGACAATAGCTGAAAATTGGATAAACCTTACAAGAATTAAGGAACTAAAAGAATTAAATGAGAAGACAGAAGTGGTAGTACAAAGTATCTAAGCTGTATTGTCCTTGTGACAAAACAGAAAGCAAGATGTACGTGAACAGGATGTGAACATAACCAAAGATCATGAGATAAAGTTTCTTACCTGGTTTTAATTGTGAAAACATGACCATGAGTGTAAAAGCTGTCTCTGGAAAGAATGCTAGCTTACAGGCTAGCAACCTATTGTGTAGTTGAATAGTAATTTAAGAAGTTTGGTATTTTTAGAAATCAAGTAAATTAAATAATGTGTTGGAATTTTCAAAGCATTTGCATATCTAGAACAGCAATTGGTGCTTAATCTTGCCGTTTAATTGCATAAACCATTTAATGGGGGCAAATTATGTGCTTCCCCAAAACTCTTCTGCTGCCCCTTTACACCTGCATAGCTTTTCCCAGGTTCAAACAATACGTGTTAGGCACCTGATGTATGCTAGGAAGTAATTTCAAAGCATCTTCCATTCACTATGCATTGCTTGCATAGTCTCTATAGTTTCTGTGTACCTCTCTCCCTTGTGGTGAGCCCCTGGAGTCCTCAGAGGAACTACCGTCATAGCTCCAGGCATCTATATGTGGCCTGTAGGAACTAGTCTGTTAGGATTTTCAGTACTGCTGTAAACAAGAAAAGATGTTTGTGAGCTTAAAAAAACCCCACCAAACTCCAAAACAAATGAACAACCACCCCACCCCCAGAAGAACTGAGGCTGTTTCCCGGAACTGCTATAATAATACAGAATTACTCAAAAGAAGAAAAATCGTTAACATCACCAGAAATGAAACCAGCTATGCTGCTGCAGCATAGTAGTTACCCTCTTAGGAAGTGTCTGGGTAAGATACTCCTGCACTGCTTCGGTAAGGAGGTCATCGTGGATCTTATTTTATGGCATGGAGGTTCTCATCCAGTCTTTTGTGCAAAGATGGATTTTTATTTTGTGCAATTGCAAAAGCACATTTATGAGCATAGAATGAAATAGACATTCATATACTGAAATGAAGCTTGCATTTGGAACGCTATAAATAATTTAAAATGGTTTTCTATTTTGGTACAGTAGAGAATGAGAAAAACAGGTGAAAAATGTTAACTTACTGAAGGTAAGGAAGTTGTGAGGTCTTTTAAACTAAGGTTTTGGGAAGAGACTGGGTACTTTGACACTTGGCTGTGCAGTGTTGTTTGTGTTGTTTGTGGGTTAAGTAGATGTTAGCTTTAGCAACACAGATGAGTAATATACTAATACAATTTTTCTTGATTCTAGCAATGCAAAGAAAATAAGCTGCCTTTTAGAAGACAAAATTGTAGTTTAATGAAGTCACGGGTGGAAGTTACTGTCTGGATCTTGCTACGCTTGCCGAAGAGGTAACTGCCCCTCAGCTGCTGTCACTGTCTTTTCAGCTGGTGATTATCATGGTCTCAGATCTGTTCGTTGTGTGTGTTGTTGTTTTCTAACTTGTCTGTCAAAATGAGTTAGGTTAGAAAGACATTTTCTTTTCTTTTCTTTTTTTTTTTTTCCTCTTTTTCTCCCCAAGTTAACTTAGTTCACTTTGAAGGCAACAGATTGTGGAACATGTGTAATAAGAGCCCTTCCAGCAGATAATCTCTAGTAGAAGAGTGATGACAGGCAGCTGGAGGTTGTAACCTCTTCTGAGCTGGAGGAGTTTTTTAAGACACTTTAGTTATTCCAAAACTTGGGCGGAAGCGAGCATATCTGCTGCAGGCATGGGGGTCTTGGAGACACCCCTCACCCTGGAAAGCTGCTTCTGGCATTTCCACAGCCAGGAGCCACCCGTGCTGATGATCTGCTCCCTTCTATAGGCCTGTGACTTAGAGAAGGATGTCAGTATTTAGAGCCTGTTCGGGTCAGAAAGACATGCTGGAGTGGAAAGGAGGTCAGCTTGGAACAGTGCTGCCAAGTATGAGGATGCCTTTGTCAGCTTGACTGAAAAGCAGCCCACCTACAGTTGCTGTTTTTTCTGAACTTCATGAGATTGGGTTGAAACCCAGATGCTGTTGTCCCCGAACTGCAACAAAAGGGGGAACAGCTGCTGCAGCAGTGACAGCAGAGACTGTGTGGTCTGTTAATGCCCTGGAGTGCACTCCCGTTCTTGAAAACCTGCTTCCTCAGTAATCCAATTTATATATGCTGAAGTGATAACATGAAGGTTGTCCTAAGATGCTTTTTTTGTTCATTTGGTAATGTGGGAGTTGCATGACAATTGCCCTGGGGAACAGTGGGCTTCATATGTTGCACTTTTGATGGGTAAAGCCCACGCTGCTTGCATAGGCAGATTCTTGTCATGTGAAAGAGTCTTGTGTTAGAGAGTCCAGGCACGAAGGGGTGCACCTCTGCACCACCAATACTTGCTGGCCAGAGGTTGGTCCCTTTTCAACCAGGACAAAATATTCTTTTAGTCCCTTTGACACATCAAAACAAATACTCAAGAAAAAAGCCTGCTATCTCTTGGCCAGATCTGTGAAAAAGATGGTATCCTGCTGCTTAAAGAGGGAGGGAAGCAGCCTGTGGTGAGATTAGCTTGTTATGAGCAGCAGTTTTCAACAGATCTGTAGGCAGTGCAGAAATAAGTCATATGTTCCACCTCAAACAACAAAGCCAATACAGGTCAGTGTGCTAAAGCATTTGCTCTTCTAGATGCACGAGTTGAGGACTTGCTAGTATAGGAGGCAGTACTTCCTCTCTGCAGAGGAAGAACTCCACAGTGGTTTGCCCAGTTGAGGTGTGTATCTCAAGATATGAAACATCATAAATATTGATAGCTAAAGGAGGCAAATTTTGGTTCCCCTTGCCAAGAATTTGCCCTACTTGATTATCCAGGACTAGGATGAAGTCTGTTTTCTGTGTTAGTATGATAGAGCTAAGATCTAGCAGGTCAGACTGATACATGGTCCCTCAGATGGATCTTCCTATTTGAAGATGAAGATCTATTTCTACTCCGTCCCGAAGTCCAAGAAGTCATGTCAGGAAAAGCAGATGAAGAGCCGTGCCTGTAGGTCAGGTGTGTCAGACACAAACTCTGAAACAAAAACGGCAAAACCAATCTTTTAGATGAAATACAAGTGGAAGTGGTGGGGGTACAAGGGTAGGACTGCAATCCTTGGGCCACAAGAGTGGGAGCTGGAGGAAACGTGAAAACTCTGTTCACTTGTTCTGGCATAGGAAGTGTTGGTGTGCACCACTACCTCCAACTGAGAAAAGTAGAAGGACCTGTGGTGGAGATAGTGTTCTACTTGGTCTTGCCTTCTGTAGTGATTAGGGTATGGGCCCAATTTTGTAACTCCACATTCCTGAAACTCTGGCTTTAATCACCACGAGCAGTGTGTAATCACAAGGACTTCAGGCTTCTTAGTGGGACTTACTGACCATGCTGGCTGTTTAATGCAGCATCCTTGCATCCAGATCAGTATGGCTATTTGAGCCTCGAGCTTCTGTAGATTGTCAGTCTTCATAAATTGAAACTCTCAAAGCACTGAACAGTAACATGTTTCTATTGTAGCTAGCTCTTGTGATGTTTGTTTTACAAATGATTCAAGTACTCATGTCAGTTCAAGAGTAAGCATTAAGCTGCTGAAACAATCTACCGACTGGGATGCATCTGAAGGAAATGATTTTTCTTTCATGCAGCTATTGTATCTGATCGTTTCTTATTCACTTCTTTGTTTAGAACTCTGGAAGGAAGAGTGACTTTGAAGAAAGTCACTAGTTCAAAAGATGTATTAAGAGTGGTAACATCTGTTACAACAGCGAAATTTATTTATTGTACAACCACAATGTTTTCTTCTTTAAAAAAAAGAAATCAGCTATAGTAATACCATTTTCTTTGTGAAATTTGTCTTGCTGTGACTTACAAATCTAAACAATTTTTAATCAAAACCCTGCAATTGAACAAAAAGCTACATATAGTATGTCTTTGCAGAACTTAAAGATGACCATGCAGCAGAAAATATCAACACCAACCATTAAAATAAACAGGTGTTCCTGAAGGTGCAACTGAATTTTCCTGACTAAAAGATATCTTTAATCCCTTTCTGAGATGGAATTTTGCAAGGCAACTGGGAGCCAACTGATTGTGAATGGCTTATTATGAGGCTGAGACATTGTTGGGGCTGGATACTCTTTGAATGGCATCTCGGTGTCAGCCTAGCCCTGCGCTGATCTTGCTTTCTCATTCTTAGGGAATAGCTAAATGACATGTATTCTTCTTCCTGTTGATGAGGTAAATTGTAAACATCCCTCTAGACTCCCAGAGTCACCTTCTGGAGTGATCTGTCTCAGCTGTGGCAATGCAAAGTTTCTTTCACACAATTAATGGTACAATTATATCAGAATGATGAGATCATGCCTTTTGGTGAAAAGAATAGAGATCTTTCATTAACAAAGAGAGCTTTATTTAAATCTTTGCAAATAAAGCACCATTTTGTTCAGTGAAAGTGGGTGACTGCTACAATTTGGGTAGGCACAGCATGGCATGAAGGTGAACTCGCTCTGTAGAGTGGTAGGTAGAGCCTTGGGGTGGCTGTCTCAGAACAAAATAAGCAATGTTGGGGTTTTTCTTGTTTTTCTTTTTTGTTTTTTTTTCTCCCCTGCTTGCACTGACTACTAGAGAGTAGTGTGCAGGCAGTTCTAATACTGCCTAAGAAAACCTAAAACTGTTGAAAGTAATTCCATTTGTTTGCTAAATAAATGTAGAAAGCCCGTCTTGGTCTTTTCCAGTGTATCAAGACTTCATGTAGGTAGATATCATGCATGTAAATCAAACTACAGTGGTGGACAGCTCTGTACTCTGGGGAAACTACTGAGGGTCATAAATGATCCTGACTTATGAGCCATATCCAAGCAGAAGCATGGAAAATATTTCCACTCTTGATTCTTCAGGCTTTTGTGTTTGTACAAGAGAAAAACCCAAAGACATTGCTAATACATGAGTCTGAGATATTTTTACAATTCTTTCTTAAAGCTGCAGAGCATATTTTTTCTTTAAGAAAGTAATTTGATGAATACTGATTTTAGTCTGACTTTTGACACTGTTCTAAATGACATCTGGATTTCATGTAAAATCATATGTCTGCTACAAAGCTGAGGCTGCCCACAGACAAATAAATGCCTATGTTCGTGTAGTTCTCTTTAAGAACAGACAAATCACAGCTACACTGACTCCAAAGCGGTTTTGGTTTTATTTCTAGTGGCAGATGCGATTCTGACGTTCTCGGAGGTCTCTTCAAATGAACTCATCATCAAGCCTGTGCCTGGGTTGTTGCAATTAACTACCGAGTGGAGTCTATACCAGTTAATATTCGGACTCATGGATGGGGAGAAGTCTCCTCGATACTGCTGCAACCTTCGCTGGATCACAAGGGGTCTGGGAAACCAGAGCCGGCTGGAAGCCCCATGCAGCTTCTTGAGCCACTCCAAGTGCTGGCGTTCCCTGCCGAGGTTTCCATACTGCTCTTGGGCTGCAGTGCCAGGAACAGGGTTGGATGGAACAATATCTTCTTTGCTCTGCTGCCTTGCCCCCAGCAGAAGGGCAGATATTTGGAGGGAGAAGGGGCTTGGAGATCATGCTGTGTCTGTTTCCCTGGGGAGGCTCGAAGGTCTCTGTGTTGCCTCACTGGGCATGGTGTAATTCAAGTTTTGATGTTGCTCATCTCTCATGCTTTCAGGATAACAAATGGAGTACAGCAGAGAAATAAATGAGTAGCACTGTAAAAACAAAAATAAACACTAAGAAGACTGTTCTAATACCTCTGAGCACGAACAGCCTTTATTGTCTTAGAATTGTCTAGCTTTGAAACAATACAGCTTGTGATAGTTACGTGCTGAAAAGCTGTGAATGGCATAGCTACAAATAAACCATAAGCAGGTATTTATTTGCCCACCTATGCACACTGGTGAAAAGTCTCAAGTTTGAGGAACAAAGAGATTATTTCACACATTTGTCATCTTGCCAGAAAGACATAGCTTGAAGAAGTGACATTTTCTGGAAACAATGTAACTTAGATTGGCATAAGATATAGGTGTGGCTGCATTTTATAAAAATGTTGCCAGACTGGCTGACATAATGTAAGCACATGTATCCTGGGAGTGTATATATCTGCGAATAACCTGCTTGGTCTCTACCTTCTTATTATAAGTAAATTACCCCAAGTCAGCTGTTTTGCATTAACTGCCTGCGTGCAAATTGTTATTGTCAGGTCAATATGAGCTAATTCAAAGCCATTTATTTTTTTAGTTAAAGACCAACTTCTTTTGCATGCGTTGCTGGGGCAGAGTATACATTTTACAGAAAATAATTGCAGATGAACTGATTTGTAGTAAATTTTACATCCTTGCTCAACTTGTGGCAATTTGTTCATTAATTCCTACTGTTAGAGTGTGGAGTACTGAATCTGATACTAAACAAGAGCAAGATGTTAATCTGCATAAGTGAGCACAGCTTCTACCAAGGAGAACTTCTTTTCCTATGTATTCCTGATTCATCCTTTGGGCAGTCTCCGTTCTGTGCAATGAAGGGGAAAACTACTGTAGAAATTATAACATGTAATAATAGAAAATGAACAAAAATAGAGGTTAATGCCACAGTGTAAATTAACTCATGTTTCTGCAAAGGATGATACTTTATCAGAAGAATTTCTGAAGTTGCATTAATCGGCAACAGGAGTTTTTCAATGTTAGGTTTACAATCCATCCTTTCAGTTAAAATAAAAAAAAAAACCCAAACTTTCGTATATGACATCACTGCCTGTGGTGTAAATAGTTTGCTAACCTAGGAAAACCATTTCCTTTTTTACTTGTTAAAGTCTTTATTACATAGTGTATGATGTGTAGTGTTTCTAATGAGTTGCAGAAGACTCTCCTTGAACATAGTACTTTCTCACTGCTTAGATTTGAGAGAGAAATATGGGGTTTTTTTCTTGCATCTCATGTTAAACTTCTGAATCAGGGTATCATTTTCACAGCATGACCAGGCACATGTTGGTACTTTAGCACTCGCTAGAGGGATATGTGAATGACCTGTTAGGATGGTATCTATAATGATGATATAGAGCTTTGGAGTTAAAATTTTGAGATGTCGATGCTTTTATTTTCACAGTTTTTGAATATATTTTTCTAGTAGTATCTTGTTTAAAGTGGTTCAGCTGTCAATGAAGAGTGCTGAAGATACTAGTCAAAGGAATAGTCAGTGTGTTAAAGGAAAAAGATGGAAAAATCTAACATTTTTCTGTCTTTTGCATTCTTGTAACTTGTTATACTGATGCTAAAATAACTAGGAAAGATCCTTTTTAACAGCTTTTTTTTATATTGGCCTCTGTTCTTGGTGTCTGTAAGGTATGTTAAGATCTGTAGGTAGCCTGCTTATAAATAAATGAGTAGCTAAGGAAGTATCTGAGAGAAGAGACAGTAAGTTATTGGAGGAACTCCTGTTAATATAGTCATACAGATCTGAGCATTAGAGAATGGTTTGTCTTTCTTCAAGCTGTTCGTGATCTAGCGGTTGAGTTTGAATGCAGGAATGAATTCTGCCACTCAGCCTTCTCTGTAGTTGTTTTCTTGTCTATAGAATAGGAATAATGCTTGTGTACGTCTGGCTTGGTGAGACTGAACTGATTAGTGACAACAAAATGCTTTGAGGGCCTTTAATGGAAGGCATTAAACAACCGTATGCTATGCAGATTTTCAATATTAAAAATATATTACAGATGACCTGCAAAAGCAGTGGGGAGGATAAAAAAAAGTCACTAGGATACATTTAACATGAAAGAGGAAAGAGACGGTTCCTAAGATCCCTTTGAGAGGAGTAAGCTAGAAGGGAATAATATAACACTCTTATTTGCAGTATTTCTGTAAGCAACTGTAGAAACATTTTTCCAGACATGAAAAAATGCATTTGGTCACAGCAGCAGATGAAGCAAAGCAAGCAGTCAGTCAGCAGTAGCTTCCACTTGTTCTCATTCTGGACGATACAGGTATCTGATTCAGTGGGCAGTGTTAGCCTGGGATGCTTGAACGTGATATACTGTTGCCTCTTAGGCATGAAAAACACTCAGCTACTGCTCATATGACAATATATGCAATTCGAGTAGTGTAATCTGTCCAATTTATTTGCCTTAATTTTAATTGTCTTCATCATAGTAAAGCCTTCAGATTTTTCAACGCTGCATTAATGCAAAGACTTTAATTTAAAAGGAGTCCAAAAGCGGGGGGGGGGGGGGGGGGGGGGGGGGGCGGGAAGGATAAAGAAAAAAGAAGTAGTTGTGGTCAGTGGACACTGGGAACTTCCTTTATCCTTGGGGAGAGTTGAAGGGCAGAACTAAAAGAAATTTATTGCAATGTAAGGTTCTTAAAATGAAGGCAATTATATTTTAAAGTTTAATCATTGACCAGGTGCTCTGTACTGTACCAGGGACACAGTGAAGATGGTCCTTATCGCAAAAAATGAAGGATTTTTTGTCTGAAGTGTGTAAATGGAAAGATAGAATTATTCTGTGAAGCCCTGAAGAAGAATAGAGTAGCTTTTAAACACATGTGGATGTGTCAAGTTATTGGGAAAGATTTGAAAGCTAGGAGGATGGGCAGCTGAATAGGAATGATTATGTTGGTGAACAGAAAAGACAGAAGCTTATAGGTTGTAATACTGATTCTCTTATTATAGTTAAGCATAAGATGATGATGCTGTTATTGATAATCAGTTCTATTACACATCCTTCTCATACAATTTCCCTCTTTTCATGTAAGACTACGTACAGTTTTGGAGATTTTGGGTCATGGCTTCATCCAAGTACTGGATGGGCACCACACTCTTCGTAGAATACTTTTTCTGTAGGTTGTATGTGTGTGTAAAATGAGTCTGATCCTGGTTCTACTGAAGTCTGATGTGGACCTGAAAACAGTGAGGATGTTGTCCAACAATAATTGGCAAGTCTTTTAAATAAAAGTGCTTTGCAAATTAATTACTTCCCTCACAACTAACATAAAACAGTACAGTAGGACTGGTAGCTAATTCTGGCTATGTTTTTGGAGAAAAAGGGGGTTTTGGGAGTACTTTAAAAATAAAAGATTGTAGAATAACAAGCAGCGAGTAGCTGCTTTGTGGTCCAGTAGACAGAATGCTGTAGAATAAACTAGAAGAATTTGGATCAGTTCCCGATTGTGCCTGTTCTCATAGTACATTCTTAAGGCAAATCATATTTCTTTTATGACTTAGATGCTCTATCTGTGTTATGGAAATACTAAGGCTTGTCCTCCAATACAAATCAATCTGAGGCTTGGGAATGAAAATGAAAATATTTGGGAAATTTTATTATAAACAAAAATCTTGTATCTTTCACATGGTAAAGACTTCATTTTGCAAAGCAGAAAATACACCTATTTGTAAATTGTTTGTAAATTGATAATAACAGAGTACATCCTGCATATTCATTCATGTGCTAAATTACTGAAGCAGTGTCCAAAGTGCGTTAGTGCTGTGAGAGAGTTTGGAAATAGTATTTTATTATCATTATTAATCTGCATACTGGAGGCTTTTTTCCCCCATCTGAAAAATTTACTGACTAATTTGTAAAGCAGTTAAATGGATGTGAAAGCATATGGAAGTTGCTAAATATCTTTCTATTTTAATGTGGTAATGCTATCGACATTTCAGCAAACTAGACAGTTTGGTATTTCAAATACTTACAAATCAGGGAATCAATTCAGAACTGTAGTTGCCATTTTTATTTTAAAGCAATGCCCTCAAAAAGAAAAATGCTGTTTCAGGTTAGGATTCCATTCTTTCAATCTATGCTGCCTCAGTACCTCCTTAAGGATCTGCTAACTCTAAGAAAAATGGTTTGAGGTTCTTTTATAAAAGAATAGCCAGGTTAAGACAAGAATTTTTCTTATTTGATGATCAAATATTGTCTAATTGCTACATACATTATTGACTCTATATCGTAAGATGTTGATAGAGAATTCCGTTTTGATTGTTGTTCAGTCATCCAGCCCCTGTTAACAGGAAATGTAATTTCTCTCTTTATTATGGTAATATATGTCGTATTTGGTAGCTTCTGTGATATGATCTGATTCCAGTCCATTTTGCTTGGTTCCTTGCAGAGCGTTTCCACATCATAGCTTTCTTGGCTGATTTATCAGAAGCTAAAGGTAGACCTGGCAACCTGATCCATGCTCATTCCCAGTGGAGTATTTTTGCATTAGGCCTTCTTGTAGGAGGAAGAGGAGGGCGTTACTGCTGTTATAGTTTGGGGGGTGCCAGTTCTCTTAGCTGTGCATCAGTTGTGTAAATTCTGAGACAGTAAGAGTGGCCAGAGCTTTTCTTCCACTGTTCTTTTACAAGCTCCAAATTCACTGGTGCGTTGGTGCTGCCTTCAGGGAATTTCATTGTGACCAACAGTACAGTTTTTGAAATTTCAACAAGAGGTACAGAATGTGTGTCCAACTGACATTTCTGGCATGCCTCTTCCAAGCTCTTAGATTACTTACTGTGTACGGTAGCTGGGAGAGTTCCAGTCTGGACTCAGCTGATTGCTGTCTCTACAGTACTTTGTCTAACAATGTCCTTTCCAAGCCTTTTTATTGTTGAGAACAAAGAAATGTATGCTTTGTAATGTTCCCTTATTGTTAAAACCTGAGGATGCAATCCAGATATTCATAGTGCTCGATAAGTTTACAGTCTGACATTGCATTTTATTTAGCGTGAAAACTTTTTTAGTTATGTCCATCAAGACAAGAAAACCAAAACATCTCTTAAGACTTGTGGGATTATCCAAAACAGAGATTGACATCTAGTGGAGGGGTCTGCAGATGTGTGGGTGGAATTGGCAGATGAACAACACATTGCAGAACAAGTGTGTGTGTGTGTGTGCACCCATGAACAACAGACTAGCTGGGGTCTAACTTCAGTGAATGACTAGAACAGACAGAGAACTTTGTACAAACAGCAAAATTTTGTAAGTAATCTTTCTTGTGCTGCCTTCTCTACATCCTTACGTACTTTTCCCCATCCCGTCATTGCTTTAATACCTCTCACCTAAGTAACAAGGCACACAAAGTGGTCCTTTTCTGTGATGGCGCAGTCACTGGAGTGACACAGTTGCACACCACTGTAACACCATGCTGTTGGAAATACAGCGTGGGTCCTGGAACCCCGTGTGTGCAGTCAAGGGGCCCTACAAGTCCATCTGCGCACATCTGCTTGGGCATTGAGGTACGTGTCAAGGCCTTGCACCCAGGCTGAAGCTTGGTGCAGGCTCAGGCCTCCATCCCTCTGTGACTGAAACATGAGCATTTGCATTAAGATCTTGAACCACTTCAGTAAATTTCAGCATCTTTTTATTAAAATATTTGAGTGACCTTTTTCCTTTGAAATGGCCAAGAAGGTTATGGCAAGTTTTGGGTATGTTTTTTTTATGTTACTAATTTTTAAATTTTGAAGAGTTTTGATTGCTTGCCATTAGTTCCATAAATCACCTAATATAGACATTTTCTTCCCTGATGTACTTTTGTTAGTCTAATCAGGAAGGAGAGTGGAAGCCCTTGAAAGGAATGACCTTCTTGGAAATCATCCAAGAGAAGGAATATAACTTCCTGGCTTTAGTGAGAGAGAATTGTCACCTCTTTCTTGATTGTAAAGTCTTCCCTTACTAGGTTCTGCCATGATAAAAAACCAAACCACCGCCACCAAAAAACCCCAGACCACCAAAATCCAGCCACCTCCATCCCAGGGGCTTGACCAAGTAGTGTCTTTTGGAAGTTAGTGTATTGCAGATTTTTCTGTCCCTGTGAACTGCAGGGTGGGTGCCAGTAAAGTTTAATTCTTTTTTTGCAAAACAGCACCAGGTTAGGGTTATGAGCAGTCGTTATCTGCTCGTCGTAGACAACTGGGAGATGAATCTGGATGACCTGTTGGATAAAAAACCCTACTGAATACTCTTCTAACTAGTTTTAGGTGGTGTTTTATTTGTAGCATGCTATTACGTGTAGTTTAGTAAGACTGGCTTGTTACATGTGCCCATATGGTATTTGGCTCTGTTCTTACTGTGATTTGAATGTTTTTAATTTCTTCCTCCTTGTTCTCTTAGTGTTACAGATAATAGGAATCAGTAATACTTGAAATACACTCATCTGTGGCTTCCTGGTGGGAAACAAGATGAGTCACCAGTAACTAAAACCAACAGCTATTATGTCCCTGGATTAAAATTTGTTCCTCTCAGTCTAATTGTTCAAATATTTGCTTTCTCCACTGACTTCCTCCCTAGCACTGTGTCACATCTTGTGGACCGCAAGACTGGGAAGGAAGAGGTGATAGCAGCAACAGCGTACGTAACAAGCCAAGAGAAGGGGCCCTACCAGTGATGATGGATATAGACACTCAGACCACGTGCTCCACCAGGTTGTGTATCTCCTACCATATCTACTAGCACGATTAGGCCAAGTATTGATTACAGTCAGCAGAGAACCTGTCTCCCAGGTTTCCTTGGTTCTTGTATTGGGGTTCTGGACATGGCAGGGGTGAGTGGCTGCTCCTGTTGGTAAGCTACACCCTTAGGAATGCAGCACCATGTTATCTACCAGTAACTTTGAAGTAATTTTTATTTTCAGATGAATGATGAAGTAGTATAACCACCACCACCACCACCCCCCCCCCAGTCCAAATACTAACTATATCATTACTAGGTTTAGAGAGGAGGATAAAGAAATAAAATCATACACAGATCTGCCTATACTTTAAGTCAATTATTATAAGAACTTTCTCTTATTTATCCAGGAAACAAACTGTCAGGATGGCAATGCAACCTCATGGATATGAAAACCCAATACTGTGATACTGTAAGTATTGCTTTCACTGAAGAGATGGTTTGGTTTTTGGGTGGTGTTTGTTTGTGTGTTTGCGTTTCTTTAAGATTAATTTCTTCATATAACCAAACTCTCTCTGGGATTCTCATTAGAGTAAAAACCTCTATACAGCTCCAAGATCTCCTATGATATAACTTTATCAGGGGATAAATGTTAACAGTCCTCTTAGACTGTCTCTCTTTAAGCTTCAGAAATACTGACATTCTTTGGACATGTTCAAGTGGAGCCAGACACTAAACAGAACTTGTAATGGTAATTTTGGTGGTTAAAAAGTAAAGGGATTTATGTATCTGAGGCACTGTTGTCCTCTGGCAGGTGCCAGTATATTAGGTTGCAGATTGTCTCTTCCATAGCTATCTTAGATAGGGACAAGAGTACTGAGTGTTCTCTGCGTTTCACTTTCCAGACATGGATCCATCCATACATCGCAGTTTCTGAGCATGTGCATGAGTGTATGCATTTGCACTGATTTTTGCTGTCCTCCTCCTTACATGCCCAAAATAGCCCAAATTGCCGCCAGGCAAATTTTTCCACTCCAGAGGTACTGTATAGAAATAATTTGTTACTTCCTAGGTGATTTTGTTATACTTTACAAAGTGTTCCATGGGTTAGGAATATTCCTCTGCACATGGCAAGAATCTCTGATGGAAGTGAATGACTTGTTTTCCTTGAGAAGTCATTGAAGGGAACTCAGCAGAAGCATGTCGAACTTGTGTGTTACAAAGCATATACCAATGACTGGGGTGCCGCTGGAAATGGAGCACTTGCCTCTTGATGGCTAACTATGGAGCAAACTTGAAATCAAGGTTCTCCCTATTTGTCAGATTATGAGTAAATTATACCAATTTATGGATTATAAATAGTTGATCATGGTGATTATTAACCCTGTGACCTTTTGATGACTTTTACAACTTTCAGGACATGTAGCCCCAGTATATCATCCAGGTTACTGGAAGTTCTTTCCTGTATTGTTTCATGTTCCTTTGGCTCCTTGCAGCTTAATCCAAAACATGTTTGCTAAAATCATCTTTGCTGATCTGACTCTTTCTCTGTTTTGGAACTACTCCACTGGTTCCCCATTTCCCGTTGCATCTGGTGACTGATGGCACAACCTGCAAGCCATCACCTTCATAATCTTCATAGCTTGGTGCTCTGAATCCTGGCTTGGCAGCTTCCTGGCTCCTTCAGGCAGACTTGCATCTTCCTTCCAACTTGCAGCTAGGGAGAGGTGAGGGTGACCAGCTACACTTAAAAAGCACGTTTGAGGCGAATTTGTGCATGCTTAAAGTTAGCAACCTTGACCATTCATCACGTTACCTGTTCCCTGTTATTTCTTCTGTTCATTCTTGGGGTCTCGGGTACAACTGGGAAGGGAAAAGTCTTCAGAGTGCATCATGGGTGGGAATGGGGACTGAGGCTGATGACTGGAATTAACAGAAATAGGCATTTTTTTTTCTAATTCGGGGGGCAAGGGAAAGCTTGACGGCTTTACTGGGGACTGTGTTACTGGATCTGAAGTGGACAGCCTCTGCAAGTGAACAGAGGCAGGGTAGGAGCCTGCCTTGGTTTCATGCCTGCTGGGCCATGACTGGAACTGGGTTTTCCTGTCTTGCAACATTTTTCTGAAATGTCAAAAAAATTCTCATTCTGCACGGGACGCTGTGTACTTTATTTGGGCTCTCCCCTTCTGTCCGAAACTGAGGTGCGGAGGCAGGGGCCGGCTGCGGGCCGCTGGGTGCCTGCTCGCCCCTGTGGGCGGCGGGGCTACCCCGCGGGGGGTGTGTGGGTGTGTGTGTGGGGGCGCCTCGGGGGCGTCGGGGGCTGCCTCCCGGCCGCAAGTTCACCCGCCCCGATCGCCACCCCCAGCGCCCCGCCGGCAACCGCCGCAGCAGCAGCCGCGGGAGGAGCGGGCCTTGCCCCACAGCAAGCGGCAGCCGCTCCTCCAGGGTCTGCTTCGGCCCCGCCGTCGGGGCGAGGCGGGGGGGGGGGGGTCCGGGCCCAGCTCCGGGTCCCGGCGCCGGCCCCGCCGCCCGCATCCGCCCGGCAGGTGTCAGTGTGGGCTGCGGGGCCGGGCGGGAGCGCGGAGGGGAGGGAAGAAGAAGGGAGGGAGGTAAGAAGGGAGGGAGGGAGCGCCGCCGCCCCGCCTCCCCCCCCCCCGCCGGCGGCCCCCGCGCCCGTCCGCCAGAGCCAGACTCGCTGCAGACAGGCGGCAGCCAGCGGAGCGGGCAGGGCGGGGAGGGGGAGGAGGAGGAGGAGGAGGAGGAGAGGCTGGGGATGAGTTGGAGGCAGGCACAGCCTCAGCGCAGGGAGAGAGGCTGCCGGAGACAGGCAGGGGGAGGCGGCGAGGCGCCCCGTCCGCTTCGGAGGAGGCCGGCCCGGCGCGGGGGCGAGCGGCGGGGGCCGGGGGGAGGTGAGTGCCTGCGGCCGGCTGCCCGCCGCGCCGGGGCCGGGGGGGGGGGGGGGGGCGGGGGGCGTCGCCGCGGCGGAAAGTGGCGGGGAAAGTGCGGGGAGGCCCGAGTTGAAGGTCTAGGAGCGTGCGAGGGACGAGCCGGTGGCGGCCGTGTGTGTGTGGGTGGGGGGCTCCGCCGGCTCCCGCCCTCCCTCCCGCAGCGGCGGGGGAGTGGGGTGCCCCCGGCCCCCCAGAGTCGCTGCCGGGGCCGGGCTGAGCGCGTCCCTCCGCGCCCGCCGCCCACCTGCCCCCCCCCAGGTGCGGCGGAGGGTGTCGCCTCAGGGGGTGCCGGGCGGCCGACGGCCGGCGTGAGGGGCAGCGGTGACAGGGAGCGCCGTTAGCCGGGGAGGGGGGGGCGGCGGTCGGGGAGCGCACACACCGCCCCCGGCGCCTCCGCGCTGCTCCGCGCGGCCCGCGGAGAAGCGGGAGCGGCGGCGTGGAGGGGAGACCGGCGGGGCTGCGCGGGGGAGAGCCGCCGCGGCGGGCAGGGCGCCGGGGAAGACGGAGAGCGCGGCACATTCTCTCCGGCTGCTCGGAAGTAAAGACTCGCAGCTCCGCCTGGACCCTCGCCTCGGCCCCGCGGAGGAGCGATGGAACACGGCGGGGTGGGCAGCGCTGGCGGACACCGCCGCCCCCCCCCCCGGCGTTGGGGTGTGCTGCTCAGCCCCGCGGGAGAGAGCCCGGCGGGGTCTGTCTGTGCGCCCAGGTCCGAGCAGGCAGCTCTGCGGTGTGGCTGCCGGGCTCATGCACAACTGACCCGTGTTTAATGAAGTGCCTTCCCCCCCCCCCCCAAAAAAAAAAAAGTTTATTAGCAGAAGTCTAGCTTTGCCTGCCTGTATCTGATGCCTGCCTGCATTGTTTGCATTGAATATGTGCATCCCGAATTTCTGAATGGTGTGCCAGGTTTTCCATCATGTAGGTGGGTAGGTAGTTATGCGAAGGTTATGATTTGGTGCTTGCTGAAGAGACAAACGCACCATTGTGTGTAGGCTTAAGTTCACTAAAGAATAAACAGGCAACAGGCAAAATGCAACAGTAACTTTTACTTTGTGAGGAGACCTTAACGGAACACCTGGAATGATAAAGGTTTTAGGTAGCACTTTCTTCTTTGTTGTTCAGAACATTTTCTGAATAGCAAATGATGGTCGTACAAGAGAACAGAAATCCAGTGAATAACTTTCTGTGGCACTAGAAATAGTGTGCTTGGTGTTATAAAAGTTTATTGATCTAAACCATGGGTGTCTTCTTGTCGGGAAGGAAACCTCTGAAGAGGTTTGTCTGTTCTTGTAAACAGAAAACTCTTGCATTGAAACGTTTGTGGACTGGAAAGGTGCACTACATAATGTGAAGACTGACATGTATGTGATGTAGCACATCTGAGGCTGGCCAAAAAGGGGGAGAGTTTTTGCCAGTAAGAAAGCCTGAGGGGCAATTGCTGGTAGGCGTAGATGAGGCGAGAACATAGGTGCTGCATAAGTACGGTAATGTTCCTTTCTGGAGCGCGTCTTTTGGTTTTCATCCTTCAATCCTCAAGTATGTTGGTTAGACAGAACTCTTATTCTGCCTTCCAATTTCATTTCTAGGATAATGTTTTGGGAAATCTACTCTTTGAAACGATCCAGAGTTGTTTCAATAACATATGATGCACTGTTGAGTAGAACTGAATAACTGCGTGTGGTGCACACTTGTATGGTTCCACTAATGAGAATATAAATATTATGGCTTTGTGGCTGTAAATAAGAGGGGAAGTTCTGCTGGAAAACTAGTTCACTGGTAGGAAGCACTCTAAGGAACATCTAATACGTCCGTATTAGCTGAAATAGCGATGGCCCTCTGAAGTTCTATATCAGTACTGGTGTTTTAGCACCAGGTATTAAGTTACTGTGATACATAAAGCGACCAGCGTGAGGAGAACTTAAATTGGAATGCGACAATGATATGCAGTTATGTATGGAAGTAAAAATACATCTTTTTATATAATCTGTGTTTATAGCACCGTATTTAATTCTGACTCTTAGGTATGTGAAGATTATTGTTGCATACACGTAAGGCATATCAATATTTTCCAGTAAATTCGGATGCCTATGCGGGCCTGAATGATGATAAATGTATGACGCTGAATGAGTTAACAACGTGAGACATTATATTTCAGACCATTGGTTTATGTTAATTGAAACATTACAGGCAGTAGGCAGCGTTTGAGTGATGAAGTTTGAATTTAGTCTTCAGCATCTTAGACTTTTATAAGAAAACTTGTGGATGTTGAAAGAAATTGGGATTCAAGATTGAGGCACAGTTGTATTAAGTTTGGTGAGATTAAAACTATTGAACCATAGGTTAACCTAAGAATTTAGAATTAACCTGTCTCCTTGTTATTTTTAACTAGATAAAATGCTGTTTTCTCTGTATAGGACATTTAAGGTGAGACTTGAAGAGCTGCTGTTAGTTTTCTGTGCACAGAAGGTACCGTGTTTTTTGGGTGGGGGTGGGAGAGGGTGGGGAGAGAAGTTTTCTCTCTGATTTTCTTGACCAAAATTTACTTCTCTTTTTCACAGCTGCCCTGCAGTACTCTGTCTAGTGGCTGCTGTCCTTCCATCAAGAGCTAGTCGCATTTCAGTGATGCTGTCTAAAATAATTTGGAATACTTTCAGGATATGATGTGCCAGAAGGAAGTAAATGATGATTGAATTAATAGAGAGGTATCTTAGAAGTAATTTAACTAAATACAATCTCTAAGAGAAATGAGGTGTTAAAAAGTTGGGCATTCCTGCCCAACAACTCTTGCATCAGCAGGCGTGATTGTTGCATTTAACTTGCGAGTGGTCTTGGAAAAGTTTTTTTCTGTCTGGTTTCGAATAGTTTAAAACAGTTCCTTGCAAGTAAATTGCGAGTTATGGAATACAAATACTTCTAGGAGTTTAGAGATGAATTTTGCTGCAGATTGGTTCTGTGGTAACCGTGAAATTCTTCAATGGCACCAAGCTAGTATCAGCTGCTCGTTAAAGGCACTGATGCCAGAACAGTGGTGCATCAGTTGCTGGGAATCCAACCCTGTAGTGAAATGATTCATACATATACATTTTCTTTTCTCAGTTGACAGCTATTTTTAAGAGTAGCCGTCTTGCCTAGAAGGTTGATATCTAAGCAAAGGCAGCCTAGATAGCTAAAAATTTCTTTCCCACCAAACATAATCTTATTTTTGCCAGACTTCTAATATGTACGCTGAAACATTTAAATTGAATTGATTTTAATTGATTCTTGCTAAATCTCTGGTGCTAATTGGTCATTATAAAGGAATCATGACATTTTGGAGCTGCTGTCAGGAAGTCAGCAATTTTTTTGCACAAACTAAGATGATGAGTTTGAAGTAAATGTCAGTTTGAAGCAATTTCTAATAATAATGGGTAGCAGTATCTAAATGATAGCAGATTATCTGAGTAACTTCTAGTCTGCAGAAACGGTCTCAGAATGAAATAATGACACATTTGTTCAGCGTACTTTAACTGTTTCTATGTGCTGCACAGGCAGACTATGCCAGTGAAGGAAAGCTATTGACCTTTTTCCCCATTGTGTTCTTTTGAACCTTGTGTTTGAAAGAGAAATTTAAGTACGTTATTTTAGAGACGAGTTTTATTTGCTTACTTCTGAGACTGTCAATTGAGTAATAGTAACTGTAAGGGGACTGCAGTAGAAAGAATGCTTGCAGGTGAGTAAGAGTGATCACAACATTACAGTGTGTTCTGTATTTCATGCTGGCAAAATATCTCTGTATTCATCATCTCTATTTATTTAATATATACATTTCAGTAGCGTATGCCTTGATTTAGCATATTTGGAATATGCTAAACATAGATGCATTTTACTAAGCGCTTTTTTCTTATTGTTTAGTTAAGCAGTGGAAATTTGCAAATACCCATATCACCATTCATTATCACTCAGTGTAATAATGGGTAAATTTAATCTTCGTGATGAAGATTATTTTAGTCACAAGAGACAAGGGAATGAAAATGAATCATTTTCTTGATGTTGCGCTGTGTCTGTGTTGTTCATCTCTGCCTTTCTTTTCTCTAAAATCCTACCACAGACAGCACTGACCTTTTAAACTGTTTGGATGATCTTGCTCTACATCAAACTTTTCTTTCAGATAGGAGGCAGAAATTAAGAAGAAGCTAAATGCAATTTCTCTTCTTATTGCCAGTGGAAAGCTTTCCTAGATTTGAAGCAAGTTTTCTTTGTGCCAAATGGTTGACTTTTCTAGAATAAAACCTCTCTAGGGTATGCAGAAAGTCCTCTGGTTAATATATTGGCATTCCCAGAACCCACTAAAACTTAGGCAGGTTGCCAGACACCACTTAATGAGGATGCCGAATGTCTGGCACAAATCTGCATGAAAACCAGCAAAGAAGCTGGGGGTGGCAGTGTGTGTGGTGGGGAGAGGGCTGGGAAGGCGACGCATCCACACCCATAATTTGTTTTTAATGTCTGCATTTTGCAGAGAAACTGATCAGAAATCCTTACCACTGGATTTTGAAAACTCATTGGGCGCAGGAGTCAATTTGGATGCTCCAAATTGAGGTAGCTGCATTCTCATAGCAATATAGTTTTATTATGGAAGTAGTTTGTGAGTTAGGAAAGTTAGTTTTTGAGGAGAGCACCAAAAGAGGATGGGAAATGATAGTGATTTTTTGTTTTATTATGTGCTAAAACTGAAAAGCATTTGAAAGCGTGGTTAGACAACTGGGGACAATGGAAGTCAGTGATTGCCAGCATCCACACAGAAAGGCTGTTAAAGTTACATGGCAGGGATAAATAAACTACTGCTGCTAGAACACTTAAGCTCAGTGTAAACCTGTGGTGTGTGGCTCTGCCTGATGCCACTGTGCTTAGGTTTTGCTACATGTTAAGTAGAATTGTAGGTGTAATAGTCTCTCTGATGGCTAGATAACAGTTAAAGAAATTAGTCATAGGCCAAGCTGAGGCATTTTTCCATTAGAGTGCCATTAGAAACAGAATATATTGTTTTGTGTTGAATCAAACGTTTAGTCTTAGAGGTTGAAACTGATTAAGCAAACTTGGTTATATTCTGAACTGAACATTACTTCAGATGTTTAAAAAACAAACATTTTCAGCGTTTTTCCCAGGCTTCAGTCTCTCCCCTACCAAGCCAAAAAAGCATTAGTCCTGTATAGACAAATTTATAAATAGGCATTGGGTTGGTAGGCATGACTGAAAATATTTTTTTATCCAAAATAATTCTAATAGGAGTTTTTTGCACATGGCTGAATTTGGAAACGTGTGCTTGTTACTTGCTTTTCAGTATAAGTTTCAGTTGTATATTTTACAGTTTTGGAGAACTATTCCTCTTAAGAGGAGTTTTACTTACTAGAATAGCACTTACTTGATGTGTACTTTTGGGTAGGACTAAAATGTAATCCACGTGCTCTTGTTTGGTTTCACTAAGATGAGGTGATAAATGACAATATTAAAGTCATTGGACTTTAACGCTGGTTGCAGTGGAAAAAAGGACAAGTGTGTTTTGACAGTTGTATGGGGATAGTAGCAAAGTTTTATCTGTGTTGACGCTGACTCCTAGCTGTATATAGGACAGGGAAAACAAGTGGTGAGAGTGGTGGACATTGTACCCACATTTTTAAACGAGCCTGTGTTCAGGAATAGTTCTAAAAGGCAGAACAGTATCTCCTAGAAAAGGTACACTGCGCAAATGCTGCACACGAGAATGGAGTGGGTCGATGAAGTGTCTGTAGGAATTTTGTGTTTCCATCTCCTAGTGCTCTTGATTTCTTCCATGCTAAACACCCTGATACCTTTTTTGTTGAAAACTGATAATAAAATCTGCTTCTGAAAAAATGTAGTCACAGTATTGCGCTTGCTATTGCATGTAAAAGATGAGTTTGGAGATTTCCATTCTTTTTGTGTTCAGTATTTCATTTTGTTCCCATGTTCTGAAATTGTTTGTAAAAGATGTACTGGCTTTTAGAGAAGATGTGCTTTTTTGAATGTTTGTATGATAAATATCTTGAGGTTTGAATTATTCTATAATAATCTTTGACCACTGAATGTATTTAAGTTGTGATTTTAGAAGACAGTACAAAATTCTGTTGGAGTTCCTGTTAGAACGAATATTAGTACTTATTAAAGTAAAATCTGGAATCTCTCCCACATTGAGAGAAGACTGGAAAACAGTGTTTCCTTCTGGATAAACCCTGATTTTTACTCAGAATTCTAAAATAAGTGTTGACTCATCTGCCTAGTATTATTTAGCAGATGCCAGTATAAGGCTACTGTGCTTTGTCTTTAATTTTCAGCATCCAGTACTTGCAAGCTTCTTCAAACAGTACTCTGGTTTTTTTAAACACAACTTCACTCTCCTTGTAAGGAAAATGTGTGATTCTTTTTTAATTACCTCTTTATGTTGTGTAGCTGAGCCTATTATTTTCATTTCTCACACCTGTAACCTACTTGTCCTCCATTTCATAGAGGGAAAGGAGGGGGCAGTCTGTAACTGAGATATGAAGCAATCTCTTTACAGCCACCTTCTTCCACTGAGACTTTAATGAAATTTTTACTGTGTGTTAATTAAGAGTGATCCATTATTACTTTGGACTTGTAAACACCTTTAAACATTCCACTAGGTGTTAATGACACATGAAGCAAGAATTAATATGAATTTGTTAGTCCTGTGTCTAGTAGGGATGTACTATATGTAATTGCCTAAATGTAGCAGTGTTTCTTAAACTATTGGGTGTAAATGGTATTGCTTCATTTTCTGCTTTTGCTTAACCATTAGTTATTTAGTCAAGTGATGCTAATTCGTAGAGCGTATTTTAGCCTGTATGTTACAGAATTTCAACTGGACCTTTGCCATGGTTTCCTTGAGATTTTCATAAGAGAACAGCGAGTTGCCTGGCTTCTGCCCTATGGGTCAGAGTTGAGGAGCATAGCAGAAGGTGTGGGAGAGAAGATGTGGGGAACTCTTATAAATAACCTAACTTAATCTCCTTAGCTGTTGAACTGGTGCCTTCTGTGAAGTACCAAATTGGTGTGTGTTCTTCTCTTATAATTTCACCTTAATGGATGACTGGTTTTGTAGGTTTTGCTTAACTAGTGTTAAGCAAAATTAAATTGAAGGTTTGTAAAAGTATGTGCAGATAAGATACAATACTCCTAAATTAAAGATTGCACCTGGTCATATGAAAGCTAGACCTGGGCTGACTAATAGCCTCTGTTGGCCAGTGCAGTTCACATGTAGACATTTTGTTTTACAAAAGGTTTGTATTGACTAGTTCGTCACCAAACTTGTATGGGTAGTGGAAGTGGAGAGGAAGGGGGTTCTATGAATATTTCCAACACGGATGTTTTCGGTGCTTCTGACCCTTTGACATTCCTCTTGCTGTTTTAATAACCTTCTTAGCAGGTTTTTAGAAACAGCACATTTGAGATTAACTTTTTGCAAGTACCCAATTTTCACTTAAAATGTCTTAAATTATGAGTTATCATTATTTAATTGGGAGGCCTAAAACTGTGATCCATCTATCCAATCAAAGCAGCTTGCATAATGTTGAATACAGGTACTGTTTGGTGCCTACTTTCACATAGTTTATAATAATAAAAAAAAATTTAAAAAGCTACCATCTGTTGATGAACAGAAATACTGCCAATGTTTGTCAAATGTGTGCTTTATCTGACCTGTTCTACTTAGCACCTTATGGCAAAGCTTTCTCATCAAAGCATTTTACAAATATCTTTATTCTTAGAGTGCCTTATTAGACTGATAACAATGGTGGTATCACTTTTTAATGTAGGGCTTAATGTACCAAGGATTAGGGAGATAAGCATCTCTTTAGTTGCAAGAGGAGGCCACCTGGAGTGGGTACAGAGATGAGGATTCTAACTCACAGCTGTAGGTGAAAATCACTGTTGTGTTCTAATGATCTTTACAGCCTTTTGATGAAAATGACTGGAATACTGTAAAGTTTCTACAGCAGAAAGCTGCAATAATCTATGTAGATTGGTCTCCTTTTTTTCACAGGGGGTGGCTGGGCAAGTAGGTAAATTTCAAGAAACAAATACAGCGGTGCTGATGTGTGTTAGTGCTGATAATGCACAGTAATGAGTTAAGAAGCGTTTGGTTCATGGTTCTTTTTAATTTTGTTTGAAATTACCTAAAAACATAGCAAACCAAGAGGACTTAAAAGCAATAGAGAAAGGAAGAAGAGGGCCTCGATGAGTTGTAGAGTGGGAGTTAGATGTGTAAGATATTCTGAAAGTGTCTTTTGAAATTATGAGTTTTCTCTTTAGTTGAATATGCAACCAGCAACAGAGTCTGCCTTTTCCCATTCCCTGTTTTCCCCTGGGTATTGTTAGAGGTTGGAGATAAAAGCCTTTAATCATGTCTACGTGGAGACACCAAAGCAAATCACTGGGAAGTGTCGAATCAAGATGTGTATGTTCAAGTATGTTAAACTTGTGTGTGAATGCTGTGTTGAATATAGAACAGGCTTATGTATTTAGCTTGAATCAATCATAGGTCATTTTACATCTGCAGGAGAACATCATTCAGAACATAAGTTAAATTAGTGATCTAAAACCATCTGTGTATGAACAAGAGCCTCTTGACATAGATGTTTACCATGCTTTAACTTCAGCATTTTATACTGTACTTGATTTATCTTAACTTTCCTCTGTGTCACTTGTTATTGATCAGTTTTCCTGATGCTGCTATTAAGAGGTGTCTTAGATGGAGCTAATTGCAAACTTGCAAGTGAACGTAATTTACTCAGAAAATGGCAGTTCATTGAACTTGGGATGTTTCATTGCAAATATTTTAGATTTGACAGACTTTCACTGAAATCAAAATAAGACACAACCTCTGTTTGATTCCTGGAGAACTGTGTTTTGGCCAGAGGCCAGGTGTTTCCAGGGTCCTTGGCATGGAGCTAAACTGCCAAGGATCCCACTTTGTGACCAGGGACACTGTTTCTAGGAACATGTGGTTTCGTTGGACAGCCTGCATGAGAAGTCTGCTGCAAAGTCAAGGACTGAGGAAATCCCTGTGGACCCACCTCAGATTTGGGGACCTGCAGTGATCCTCTGTATCTACATATTGAAACTGTCAGTCCTCTAAAGAGTAAAACTAAGAAAAAAAAATCCGTTCTGTTTGATGGTTTTAAAACTGAAGCCTTCAGTTGGTAGGAAATGAGGAGATTTTGGGGGTTTGTCTGCTTTGAGAGAAATTAAAAATACTGGAAAATATCTTGCAGCACAGAAACTGCCTAGTTCTAGTCTGAGCCATGTTTCATTATGCTTCCGCGGATGTCAATTAGTATCTCTCTTGCCCTTTCTTTTCAATCTGGAGTTCATCTAAAGGAGTACCTCTGGAGAGCCAAAGCCTCTGTTGCCCCTTTGTCATGTCAGCCCTGACCACAGAGGTTTGCAAGCTACACTTCCCTATGTCTTGCATAGGAAGACTTACATAAAGGAAGGAATATCCTGAAGCTTTTATATTGTAGCAGGTTAAAATGAACAGTAAAGCATATATTCATCAGGGTTCTGAGAAAGACAGGAGGTAGTTGTCATGGTTTTTCTGTTTTTGTCCAGCTGAACTTGTTTCCCAGCGGGACAGTTGTATTGCAGAGAAGAGGAACTGTCCGGTTGAAGTAGTTGCAGACGCAGTGTATGTAGCTGGAAATTCTGTTCTACCTAAGCCCTTGTGTAAGTGACCCTTATAAAATTCGGACTTTCCCTGGACATTCCTGTTGAGGTCCATGATGTGATGGAGGTAGAGATTATATTTTTTCTCCAAAGAGGAAAAGGATACCCATGTCTCTTTATTTATAAAAATTCTATTTTATAAGATGGTTCAAGGATTGTTATATTCTCCCTATAAGAAAAAACCTTCTGAACTTTCAATTGGTCAAGAAGATAAAAGCTGCACTAGAAGCTGTGAACAGAAACTTGGAAGGAACTCTGATTTCAATACGTTGAAATTAGTGCTTTCAGTATCTTCAGCCATGCACAATTGTCCCTTTAGAAAATGAAGAGGCAAATGAGTTATATTAGCTGTTGCACATTGAGCTGGGGCTTCCAAGATGTTTGCATACTTGTTAAATTTATGGCCACTGCAGCAGAGGCAGACAAATTTTAGCAGCTTAAGCATCTCCTTGACTCGTGAATGTACAGAATTCCTAACACATTCCCAGGGTCAGTGAGTTGATTTTTTTTTTTTTTTTGAAACTGAAAAGTTTTGTCACAGAGTTATAATAGTCTCAGAGATCTAACTTTCTTGGTTTACATGGTATAGCAGCTATTGGAGATGAGAAAATATGTGATAAGTCATCCTCCTGATATCTTGAGTCTTACGTTTGGGTGAAGGAGAAGAGTAAAATTCTTACTGGATGCTAAGGATAGTCTCTTTTCACAGTGTAAAAATGTCAAAAGAATATTTTTTTCCTGTTTCTGACCTTGATGCATAAAGTAAGCCATAGTCCCTCATGTACTTGAGATGTTCTCAGGTGTCCCTGACACCTACCACAAAACAATTATATGCAACTGGTTCTGTTCTCTCCCACATACTTCTGCTAGTTTTCCTGTTGTTCCTGTAGCTAGACCTCTCTCTCTTTCTCTCAGTCCTTTAGGATACAGACATTTCAGGGACGTCATGCATCTGTAATGTCTAAATGGCTTCCTCGTCTTTCCTTTCCCCTTCCACCCCAATCAAGAAATTCCAGATGGAAGCTTTTTGGTGTCAGTAACAGCTGCACAGCAGATAATTTTTTGCATCCTTAGAGCTGTAATAGTTCTAACTCCATAAATGTAGTTATGATACACATTTACATTAAGGATCTTCTGGTCTTTTAAGTTTCCTCAAGGCTTTTCTAACCATCCTTGATAAAGCATTTTCCCCTATTTTCTGTTCCTGGTTAGAAGTAGCTTCTTTCAACAGAAGTTAAGATATTCTGTTGTAAACTCAATTTTTAGGAAGTCTGAATATTTCAGAGTCCTGTGTTGTGATTCAAAAATTGTGCTCCCTTCTTTCATCTCTAGGGTTTATAATAAGGTGTCAGCAATGATCTAGTCCATCTGGGAGCTTGCATCAATGCTTGGGAGAGCCATATGTGTCTGCCTCAAACAAGGCTATAGAAAAGTGTTCCACTAGCAACCAAGATGTCATCCATCTGCTAGACAATCCTGTAGCTAGTTAGCTTAATGACGTATTTATTTGACTAGATGTTTCTGCGTAGCAGACTCCAGCTTTCCTCCGTGTTCAAATTAATACCAAAACCTCCGTGCTCTGGAGAAAAAAACCTGCCCATTCTGGAGAATGTCAGAAAGTTTGTGGCTTGATGGGTTTGATCTATTTATCTGCTTCAAGATGTTGCACTCCCAAATTCCAAGTGAGCACATTGTTCGGAGATCGCTCCAGCCTTCCTGTGCAGGGAGCCCATGCAGTGCAGGTGTCTGGGTGGCAGAGGGATCAACAGACTAGACGCAAGACCTGGGTGACCTTAGATGCATGTAGAAATCCAATCATGCTGCTGCTACTTTAGGGTATTATTTTAGCACATGGAGCTGTGTGAGGATTTCCTCCTGCAGCAGTCGGAGCTGGAATTTTACCCAGCTACATAGAAGAAACCACATGATTATTTCACTTGGTGGCTTTAATGGAAATGTTAATTCAATGTTAAGGGGTTCACAGTCTTCAACATACACATTCTAGATATTTGTATTCCCAGATGGCCCTGTAAAGTCAGAGGTGGAGGAATTGTGGTGGAAGTGTACTGTGGGAAGAGAAGCCCTGTAAACTTCAGATACTGCTCATTCTTACTGTCATAAAATAGAGCACATTGGTACTGACTGTCATTGATGCTTTTTTTTTTTTTTTCCAGCAGCTCTATCTGCCATTTCTTTTTAGTCCAAAGAGGCTAAGTCACTGTTGCACATTATAGGCTGATCTGATTTCTAATTTATCTGTGGGTCAGAATTGAGTTGAGAAGGAGGCAAAACAACAGGAGAAATGCAAATCTAGATGAAAAGTGTTTTGTGTTAATAGCAATTATATTAATCTGTGTTGAGGCAATCTGGTGAGTTTAATGTGAAAAAATTCATATATGTATTCAGACAAACCAATATAAAATTGGGTCCATCAGTAAATCTTCATTGATACATTGCAAGGGAGTTTACATGCAGCATCACATTGATTTCAGTGGGAATTGAGAGACTGTTGCAGCTTTTTCTGAATACAGCTGTTTGTATGATCGGAGCCAACACAGTGCTATCTACTGAGTTTGGTAAATTTTACCTGACAGTCATTGTTTAAAAATTAGTGGACATGGATAAAAATACTTAGTGAACTTCAAGAAAAAACTAGTAGTCTTTGTAGGTCCTAAATAAGGCTGAGAAATGAATCCTAAATAAGGCACAGAAAAAAATTTGTTTCTTGGCTGTACACTAGAGGCCTCTCTTCTTACAGGTGTAAAACATTTTTTTTGTGGGCATAGTAGCAGCTCTAAGCTGAAAAAGTAGGTGAGAGTAAGATCAGGACAATGCCATGGAGGAGTGTAGAGTTTTCCAGGCAAAACAGAGATTGAAGAGGTGAACTGTACTCATTCTTGTTTCATCTTCTAATGATACAAAGAGAATTGTAGAATACTTCAGGTCAGAAGGGACCTTATGGAGTTCATGTAGTCCAACCTGCAGTAATAGGACTAAGACTTTTCTGAAGAAATGGTCTTGAATCTAGAAATTTGTTATTTAGATCTTAAGTTTCAAAATTATGTTTTTTCCATATGTCTTGAATTGCTTGTGTTTGGGCAGAAGAGCAGTAAAGGTCAAGTGGAAGAAAATAAATTATGAAAAAAAGACAACCTTAATTCTAAAGATTCTGAGTAAGTGCCGAAAAAAGAGCAAAGCTGACATGAACTCTTGTTGCAAGTGGGAGGGAGCTACCATCTCATGAGTAGCTGGAAGCTGTTGCATGTGTTTAAAGTAATCAACATTGTTTTATTTCCTTGAGCTGTTCTCTTTTAAGTGTTGTCTATGTAATTAGTAAAGAATCTTGCAGTTTAGTTTTTGAGGAGGGAGACAGCTGACAATTCTTCACTGATACGAACGTATGTATTTTTATTTGTGTTCCTTTTGCCACAGGGCTACTATCCATCGTTAAATAAAACACAATCAAAGCATCTTTTCCACTTCACCTTATAAAAACATAGAACTCCTCTCAGAGTTAACTCTCTGATGGGTCAGAGTAACATTGAATAAGCTTTTGGTGAGAAAGGGATTTTACATCTTGCTGGAAAGCTTACTGTATCAAAATTTGGTTTGAAACAGAATGAAAAAAGCATTTTTGCACTTTTCCACAAAAATTACATTTATATTGGATCGATGTGATCTTCTGTAGTCTGGTATGATAACATGCAACATAAAAGAAAAAATCACTTCGAATGAAAAGTCATAACGTTACGAAATATTGTAAAATTTCTACCTTCTAAAATGCCTATTTCAGTTTTTATGTCATGAGTAGTGTCATCAAAAGGATACTCTACAAGAAATATTTCTGGTTTAATGCATTGGATTTTCTGATGGAAAACAGATCCACAGGCATATTTCTACAAGAACTGAAAACTTCTTGTTTGGGAGCTTTGCTTTGTATTAGTTATGTTTATTTGTTTCGGGTTTGTTTTTTTTTTAGTTCCTTTACTTTGCACTTCCACTGCAAATTTTGGATTTGATTAGGGAGATCACTAAACCTCTGTTGTTCTGATGCTTCATTCTGTTCTGTTGCTTCTTTCTTTATATTTATTTTACCATGTAAGAGTATGTATTACTGCATAGAAGATGGGGTGTCTTCCTGATTGGTCTCAGCTATTGAATATGATTTGTCTGACTCGACAGCTAGTAGTATTAATCTTCTTTATTTCTTACATGTAAAGATACTATGCAAGATCTTCATTATTTTTTTTATTTTTTTGTATCTCCTCCTGCCAATTTCCCAGTTTTATTTACCTGCTGCTAATCCTCTGTAGCTTAATGGTTCCTACAAATGGAAGACAACTTATACAGAAACCTAATAATTGTGAACCTACTTTATGTTTCTGTTCACTTGGAATTGAGGCTAATGATAAACCAAATGAGGTTTTGCTTCTGAAGAGCATAGTGCTGGCTATGTCAAGTCTTCCTCCCATTAGCCAAGTGTTTTCCTTCTTCCAGCACTTCATATTTGTTGATGCATATATGATTTTCCTGTCATTAAATGTTCCTGTCCAGTTATGCAGAAGTGCTGTGTTACGAAAGATGATTATGTGCTTGACTTCTGCTGAAATAATTAACATAAAATTGGACTGTCTTCTCCAATTTAGTTCATGCTTACTAAGATAGCTTTGTAACGCATACTAACCAAAAAAAGGGGATACAGGATGCTGGTACATCTTCCTGGAGTGATTTCTGGAATGCTGTTGCTTGGGTCTCACAGTCATAGAGTTACAAGTCCTTGTCTTTGTATTTGGATATTCAGAATAAGAAAAAAAAAAAGGGACATACACAAATATTTGACTTTGGAAAGTCCTTATGCTTGATGCTCAGTGGTTTCTGGTTGGCACTATTTTGTGTTATGATCTTAATGCTACTTAAGTTAAAAGGAAAAGACTTAGAAAATAAGTGAAAAAGAAGAGTGTCTTTGACTTCAGCCTTGGAAGTTTCTTCTGTGAGCTTGAATGTGTGGTAGGCTTGAATGCTGCAAGAGCCAACAAGATTATTTTGACATTGCTCAGCAGGGGCTAGGCCTTGAATACACAATTACGGATGGACACAATGTCTAACTTTAGTAGTGGAACAACCTACAGTGAGTGAGTTATCACATCAAAGTCTGACCTACTGGAAATGGTAGATGGTATGAAAACACTCACTTTATTTTAAAGTACTTGCTCTTTAGGTCTGCCAAAGCAATTAGCCACCTTTTAAATTTCTGCTTAGCTGTCTGGTTGCTGACACAGCGTAATTTTTTTTTGTTCAGGGTTCTTCATATGAAAGTAAATTATATGCTACAGGGTGCATTTATTTTGTGAATGTCACTTTTACAGTCAAAACCTTATAAGCTGCTGGATAAACAAGTTATGTTGTAATTAGGTATGTCTGTTTTCACGAAAACTATGTCAGAATGTAAAACCATCAGATTAATTAGAGTTTGATTAAAGTGGCATGAGTATAATTGTGCAATCTCCCCCGCACTGTTTTTGTGCCTATGCTATGAACACTGTATTCCGTTTGTAGTGTCAGATGGTCCTGCAAAGAGCTGACCATGAAATATTTTCTTGCATTGTTTTTTAAGAATAACTGTTGAGAAATTACTTGTGATGATACTTGTGTGAAAATGTTGTTTTATCTGTTAATGTTAAATAAAGAGAAAAGTTTCAGATGTTATTCATGTTTTTCATCTTATTTTTAGATAACCTGTAAAAGGTGAACAGTACAAATACAATACCCCATATAATTGAAAGTTACTGACAAAATGGGGTAAAGTAATATGGATAATGCAAAACCCAAACATGCTTATAATGCATAAATACGTTAATTAGCTTTACAAATGTGTTTCCCTTGGTCTAGAACCTTTAAAATGAAGCTAGCATATGGAAAACTTGAAATGAAAGTTCATGAATGCTTGGAATCCAGTATGAACTAGAGCAAGGACTTAAAAACCAACATGAAACATATATTGCAGAGGCTTGTAATAATTTTACAAAAAAAAATTGCTATTCTTTTTCTTCTCTTTGCATGAGCAGCTGTTAGATTCATGCCATCTCAAATGTTTAAGGAGGGAGCAAGACTCTATTTCCTGTGTTATTTTACATGCTTTCGCTCCATACGTTACTTAATTAAACTGGCTGGTATAGAGGACCATCTGCCATCCAGAACCACCAAGATGACTTCTAGACCTTCTTGTCACTGTTAATTTAATTTTCCTCTCACTGCTGTTGAGACTGTTTCTCCATCCATTTCCACAAACTTTGGGAATCTTAGCTTAGTAAGAGTTTCCTGGGTGCCAGGTCTAAACCTGAGTTTGTGAATATTCAAATAGCCTTCCTGAGTAGGTCACTTGTGGACTCTGTATGGGATACAGAGCTTATGTCATTCTCCTAGCCTAAGAAACCTTGCCAAGGCGGCAGAAAAGTGGTAAACTTTGCCAATTGTTTGCCACCAGCTTTGCTCTCGCTTTCGTTAAAAGCTGCAAAGGGGGACAGGCATGAATTGTAAATGGACAACACTGCTTATTTCACTGCAAGAGATCAGTTTGGTCCTGTGGTTTGAATTCTGTATTTAAAAAAAAAAACCAACCCAAAACTCCCCAACAGCCTCTTCCTGTTGCAAACTCCAAGTTAACAGTTGTCATGAAAACGGGGAAAGTAGAAGAGATGGAAATGTGTTTATAAACCGATACACAGTGGTGTGTTTTCCCTGATCAATACTTTTTTAGGTTTCTTATTTTCATTTTTTATAAAACATGCTTTTTCCTCCCTCCCCAGTTCTGCTCAACTTATCAGATGATTGAACTTAAATTAAGTATTTCCTGTATATGATTTTCAGGAAAACAAATTTACTGGTCCCCCCTCTGCAGGAGTCTTGTGCTGATGTTGCTGGCTGGCTGTGCCTACTGGTAAGAGTACTGTTCATAAGCGAGATTATAACCAGGAAAACACATTGACTACTCTCAAGACAGATTCTCCTTTTATACCGAAGTCTGTGTTCATAACTGAAAATGTGGGATATATTCAAATTTGAACTTCTGTTCATGTCTGTGAGGGGAAAAATGTCTTTACATTTTAAGTTATTGCATATTGTGTCTGTGCAAAGGTAGGTCCTCTTGGTGTGAGGAGAGTTATTGAACACATCAAGATTTGCTCTCTGTAAAGCTTTAGGAATGCTCACCTTGGTATTTTATGTTTTGGGGTGTGCGTAAGAAAAAAAAATGATCTGCTTTAAGTTAAGGGTAGTAGGCTGTATGGAAGGATCCCAGCAGCTAGTCTTTTGATTGTGGCTATTTGAAAGAGAAATGTTAGCAGTGTAATTTTAGCAGTGTTCACAGATCTGTGGTGATTTTCTTACATTTTATGCCAGATACAGAAAAAGATAGTTAACTTACTTTCAGTAGGAAAAATTCTTCTTTTCTAAAACCAGGACCACAAGGACATTAATACAATGTGACAATATTGCTTATTGCTCATGCTTAGGAATCATTGTATTTTGAGCATCTGAGAACTTTGATTTATTGTTAGGGATCAAAAACTGTGCAATGTCAAGTGCTGAAATTTTGAATTTTTATATGATGCTAATGATGTATTAGCAAAGACATTGAAAGAAGCAATAACTTTTAACTATAAAAAAAATATTCTTTAGGTCTTAATATGAAATGATGATTAAAAACAACAACTCAGGCGACTGTAGCCTTCCTTCACAATGCGTAGGGTTCGAACTGTGGTTGGAAGTAAGTATGGAAACTTAAAGGAAATGAAACATATCTGAATAGATTATCAGTGGCACTGTTTAATGCAAATGAAGTGAGTTTAGACTTTATAGCGCTTACTTTGCCACATGTTGAAAATCACCTGTGAGATAAAACTAAAACATAGTATTTAAAAAGGAGAGGCCAGAAGATTTAATCCAGAAGATTTAAATCTGACAAATGAGTGTCCGATGCCTTGAGTGAGCTGAGGAGCTGTTCCAACATAGGGGTGCAGGCAACAATACTCTCGTATCCCTGAAAATGCAAATTTGACAGAAATGGCTGTTGCTCAAGAGGACTGCTTCCAATTTGCCAGACACCTTCCCTACATACCCCTCAGTATGGCATGCTGAGGAGGTTATTTGTACGTCGATGTTCTTTTCTTCTCTACTTGCCTTTCCTTCTCCACTTCTTTGTTTTGCTGCCAGTGAGCTATTCTGGTTTCCTGCAAACTGAGTTAACAAGCTAATATTGATACTTTCAGGTAGCTTATTCCCATCTGTTCTTGCAACAAAATAAATGTTCTGACTAAATACTGTAAGTATTTATGAAGCATTCCATCAGAGGGAAGGACTGCATCTGAGGTTGGAATTTAGGGTACAGTTGCTTTCTCCAAGTTTAAAGCAAGTGTATATTTAGAGAGGCAAAGAGATAAAAGGCAGAAGATGACTGCGTAGGGAGGGTGTTTATGCATGGATATATACATTATATATAAAGAAAAAAATTAGTCACGTGGATCTTTAAAATGAAGCGACTAATGATAACTGACTCTAACTCCATTAGAGTATTCCATGCACAGTTATTCTGAAGTATCCTTTCCTCTGTCCTTTTCTGTTCTCCTGTGTTGAATGAATACCAGCGGGGTGGGAAAAATGGTTTTGGTAGACTGTTACACTGTTGCTTCAACCTATGGCTCATGTAACCCTGCCAATGATTGGAAAGAGGGAGCAGATTACATAGCTACCTTCCAGGGAGCTGTGTGTTGTTTTGTCTGTATACATGAGAACATTTAACACAGTGAAGAGTCTGAGTCTGGGACTGTAAAGAGGACATTGACATTATTTTTTATGTTGGTCTACTGTGTTTTTTTTAAAAAAATACAAAACATGTTATTTTGAGAGAAGAATAGATTATAAGGATAATGGGTGTAATAATAAGGTACCTGACCTGGTTTTACAAATAGTAAACTGCATGTTGGCAGGCTTTCCCAATGGTGACTTGTGGACATACAGGAACCTTGTGAGTTACAGATATTTGGATGTGACTCATGCTGCTGTTATGTTTATTGCTATCATGCTTACATCACATAGCCAAAAAAAAAGTCTAGGTGTCTATTCACTTTCTCTCACGATATGAGGCTTGACCTAATTTCTGGGAGCATGTTCCTTTTTTCTCTGCATTGCTGCACGGGATATGTTCAGTACCGAACTGCTGCGTTCCTTTGACTTCCATTTCTCTGGTAATACAAATTCAGTGCACTGTGATGTTTTGGGAGTGGTTTTGCCATACCCTAAAATATCTCTGGTATGTAAAATCTGATTTTTCTCTATTGAAACATATACATTCATCAGTTATGTTACACATATCATACTTTACTTTGGAGTGGCCATTGCAGTAATGTACTGCACAGAAGCCAAGTAGGGCAGCAGATCTTGTGTAAGGTGGACTGCTCCTGGAATCCTTCAGTTTCTACCAGGTGGATGTGATCTTTTAGAAATATCCAGTCTCCTTGTGTTTGATTGCCATTGTTCTGGTGGCAGCCTGACCCTGTCCTAAGGAGATTCTCTTATTTCCTGGCTATAGACAAGGCCAATCTGGTGAACTTTTGATACTGACTGTGACATTTTGCTTACAGTTAGAGCATTTTGTAGAAGTGAAAACTGTTGTCTTGACAACTAAACTCGAGCTAATAATAGATAACTAAAGAAACCACAAGTCCAAACATATCATAATTCTTACAAAATCAAAACTTATTCTTGATTTTGAGAGCTGATCTCAAGACAAAAGTGTTTGTGGTTTAGATCTATAGCATAAAGAGCTCAGACTTCACTGTGGCACAATGGTTTTGTAATGGAGTTCATCTGTATCTATTTTAGATGCTGGCTTTTCTGTGATAAAATGTGTTTTCTGTACTAATTTTCTGCAAAGACAACTATTTATTTGCACTGTAATGGCTCTTCCTTAACTTTCAGTGAGTTAAAATTTCAAAGGTGTGTTGCAGTTTGATTGGGAATCATCATGTCAATCCAACGTACTCTGTATGCTTCAGAAGAACCCTGGTTTCCACTTTGAGAGCCAAGTAATAGATTCATTGTGATTTTTATACTCCCCTAGAAGATTGATCATTTCCTTTTCTTCCCCCGCTTACGCTCTTAACCATTTTAAAGTTGAATTTCCAATATGATTTGTTTTGTGGTTGCAAGTTAATAGAGTAGAAGCAATGGCATGTAACGTGACAGTTGGAAATGCTGGAAGAAACTGTTTCTCCTTCATCTGTTTAGTTTTACTATTTAACTTCGATTTTTTTCGGTGGGCTTATTCCGGTTCTTTTTAAGATGAAAGGCAGTTACCCAGTCTTCATTAGCTTGCACTTAGTGCGTAGTGCTTAGATACTACAGTAATATGAACACTATACAAACTTTTATGAAATAAAATATTACTTTTATCTATCTCTCCTCCCCCCTCCTTTTTTTTTTTTTTTTTTCCCAGAAGAGCCAGATAGCTCCCCAGCATTTACGCTGTGTTTCTCCCCAGAGCAGGGTGTGAATAGACCTCAAAACATGGAACTTAAGTTCTGATCCTCATTTAGAGGAGGAACAGCAGTTCTGGCTCAGCATGGAGTTGTTCCTTTGGGTATAGGGTGCTTTAGAGGAGGTAGCATGAAGAATTTGTATCAGAAATCACATGTAAATGTCATGTTTGGATACGGCACAAAAAACCTGGAAAAGTCTGAGTTACCTCTGGAATGTTTCTGGAGTGGAGAGAAAGAACTGTTAAACAACCATAAAGACATCGCCTGTAGTGAGGGCCTCTGTGGGACTGCGTTTTGGTGTGGGAGTTAGTGTAAACGAGTTTGGACAAGCCCACTTGTGGTTCCATCTGTAGTTTTAAAAGAGAGATTTAATAGTGGGATCTATTTTTTTAACTATTTGTGAAAGAATAAATATTGTATTTAAAATCACATATGCTGGTAACATTACTACTCTGCTGGAACTGTGAAGTATCAGCTCTGATAGAGTCCCTTTTATTATAGAATGCCTTTGTTCAGAAGTATATCATTCATCTACCAGATAACACTGGAGGTGATTGGGGTGTGATCTGACACTGTATCTGTGTTCGCCTCAGACTAGAAGCCCCCCCCCTTGCTGTCCATCCCTCTTTTCATTCTGTTGCCTTTTGCAAGAGGTATCTTGAATAACTGATTTATGCCTTGGATGTAATCTGATAAACCCTTTGTTTGTGGTGTGCTCTGCTGAACCTGGAAGGGAAGACCCATCTGTAAAACTGCTGTTGTCCAGAGAAGTAGCTGAAAAGCATATTGTTGTCAATTTTCTAATCTGTAGCAATATGAATATTCACTGCAGATTATTGTACATAAAACTGCAGAGATGGGAGGTGCTTTGGGGGTGTGCTACTCAGACTGTGATGTCCTTTCTCCTTTAAATTCCTGGAAGAAAGATTACAGTTTTCATTGTATTTTCTTGAAATGTATATCTTAAATCTGGCGATGTTATGAAGAGAAAGCCAGTAGTCAAGACTATTAGGCTGATGATAAGAAGTGGAGGCTTTGAATTTCCATTCTTTTATTTCTAGAGGATAATCTTAATGTTATGTAGTCGCCGCTCTATCTCATTTTATGCTTGAGGTATTAGACTTACATCAGTTACTGCTGGTTTTTGCTGTCTGAAGTATGGACATTGGTATTTTTGTGACTTTTCAGATGGGGCTAGAGCTCTGTCTTTCGGCTGCCTGCTTTGAACACTGACCGCTGTGCTTAGAATCTGTCTTGGGAAGTTCTTAAGGTCGAGAATCCTCTTGAATTTGGGTTTAACCAGGAAAGAAGGGTTGTATGCTTGCTTTCCCTATTCTTTGAACAGCTCTGAAAGTAGGCATTCAAGAGAAGTTAGAGGAACTGTGTCTGTCTTGAATAGGACTTTTCATCTTTCATTTTTGTAGGCGATTTTTTGGACTGTCATGATACATAAGGCCTTGGTGTCTTAATAAAGATAACTAAGTTGTATCGACAAATAACTTAAGTCTTCTGGGTTATGCTAAATACTTTGGTTTATATGCCTTTATGACTAGTATCAATCAGTTTGAGAGAATACTTTTCAGATAAAAAGTGGCTATAATAATAACCTGCACAAAACACTTCCTGTGATCTTCAGGAGCCAAAAATGCAAAAATATAACACTGTATTAAACATAAATTAGTTTAAAGGGAAAAATATATGCTTGTATTATAATAGACTGAGTATCTGTAGTTGAGGTTGCCTGTGGCTTTCAGTTAGATAAGACCAGTTCTGTTGTTTTTAACTTTCTCAAATGTGAGCCATCGGAGCTGAAATTTTCCCTGCTGATTATCTGCTTTGGACTGATTATTTTGGGCTGGAAAGCGTTTCACGTGCAACAAACCAGTTGAAATATTTCTGAGGGTGAATTTAGGAAAGAAAAATGGTCACTGTTATCTCAGTGGGAAGGTCTCACCCATTCGCGACAGTCTCCTTGAGGGAAGGCTTGACACTTGGTCGTTGACCATACCTGGAGCTGTGCCAGTACAGCTGTTTGTGGCCCTGTGCTTTGAAGAGGGTTGCTGAAAGGGTCTGGATTTAGACTAACCATCCAAGTGGGAATAGGGAGGGAGTTACTGTTAATGCAGATCATTCCAGCCATCCAGTTTGACTGCAGCCCTGCAAGTGGTTGCGGAGGCCCAACTGGAGTGGGGGAAGAAGAGAGAGGGTCAGTAAGCTGTGGGCTGGGAATGGAGTGGCCAGCCAGGGTGGAAAATCTCACAAGCCAGCTCTGCTGCTGAAACCAGTCTCCCATCTAGCAAGGGTACTGTGTTACGTTTTACTTGGAAGCATCTTGTTTAAGAGAATAAACTGTGCTTAAATGATGATTTCTTGGTAGGTTGAATCTCACCATCAGCACTTTGGGAGCACACATATATGTGTTCTGTGATCTCGGTCTGGCCCAGATGTATGTGAATACAGAGCACTCATTTGTTTGGGGAAAATGCCTCTCTGGGGATCCTGAGTCCTGTCTGCATGTAAAAGACTGCAGGAGGTAGCAGGAGGAATTTATAAGAAAAATAACAAGAAAAAAACTATTTAGAAACAAGGAACCTCTATAAACGACCCAGTATGGGACCAGTATTATAAAAATGGTTGTTTGATTGTGTCAGCAACTGAAGTAGCTGGATTTGGGAGCAAGTGGAGGGAAGGGTGATGTGAGTGAATGGGTGATGTGAAGAATAACTATGGAAAAATAACTTTCTCTACCATATTGGATGACAGCAGTGGATGGCATTTTTTTTATAACTGACTTAAAAAAAGATGAAAAAGCATCCCCTTTGGTTGGAGTTGATCTACATGGTGCTGGTCATTGACTTCAGTGAGGCCAGGCTTCCATGTAGGTACTTAGGCTGCAGCTGATAAGATACATAGCTTCTAATTCTCTTCTTCCTATGCAGTTTGTCAACATTATGCTGCAGGTTCTTGCAGAAGAACTGTAGATTGCCAGTGGGGCTTGAAGACCTGCAGAATCCAGAAATCCCTGGATTTCTGTTGTTTAACAGAGGAAATGGCTAGGCTAATAGAATTATATCACTTTAAGCCATCAGGCTAAATATAGAGATATGCATTGTCTGAGATTTAGGCTGAGGAAGGAAAAAAAATAAACAGGTTCTGTAAAGTTAGCCAGTAACCTGTGTGATCACTCCCAGAAAGTAACAACAGCATATGCTGTCATATAAAAAGTGGAAATGGATCTGGAATGGCTGGTTAAAGCAGACTTCTGTCCATCTGTCACACAGGCTAATAAGTAACTTGTCTCTGTTCTCTTTAGTAAGGGTGGCCCTATCAAAATGTCAGTAAATATTGCTAGGAATATAGAGGACCCATGTGGTTTTGGATGGATCAGAGCCAGTGGCATGTCTCTATCTTCTGTAATTGTAACAGAGGAAAGGGAATGCTGATGTACGAACAGGAAGTTCTGCAATGCCTTTTGGGTACTGGCTTAAGATACAGTTTCATATTAAGGTCATGGCTTTTTGATGTAGATGCAGTGCAGAGAGGAGCTGACCGTCTCTGAGCTGCACTGCCTTGCTTGGATTGGAAAGTGCTTACTCACCTTGCAGCTCATGTTTGCAGCAGCCACTGCTGTGTAAAGGTGACTCTTTCAGATTTGTGCTGCTCAACTTTTTATCTTCTAATTGTACTCAGTCACGTGCTGGTCACTTCAAATTTATTTTTCCCAGTGCTAATAAAGTACACTAGTTTTTAAGTGTTAAAACTGCGTCTGCTAGAATGCAGCCTATGGTAATTTTTTAGCCCTCTGATATCTAATCTGTATTTCCAGTAGAAATTTTGTGTCCTGTGCATTCTATTTTTTACTCTACTGCATTCCAGTAGTTGGGTAGTCTTTTCGTTCAAAGTGTCTGAAGCACCAAGATTCTTGTTTACATGCTGCTTCCTGTGATGAGCTGTGTAAGGCAACATCTATGTGGTACAGACAGAGCCCCCGAAAGAATATGGGGTGCATCTGCCTCCCTGCTTATCTTACCTTGCTTCTCTTCCCCCTTCTGTGCTTAAGGTCTGTCGTCTTAGGGCCAGTTTGCAGTCTGTGCTGGCAACTCAATGAAACTGGGGTCAGTCTCTGAGATACTCTGCAGTGACCTGTCAATGACCGGGTAAGAATTAGGTTGATTCTGCTGTTGGTGAAACCTAAGTGAGGTGGTAACATCTGAAGAGAGAGAGCATGAAGCCGCTGTGTATGATAAAGGACTAGGGAGAAGTACTAAGTGGAAGGAGAATTAACAGAGCAGAGAAGGGAAGAGACTGACTGAGAGAATGTTGAAGGTCTGAGGTGGGAGAAACCAATGGATAAACTAAAAACAGAACACAGGAGCGGTGAATTATGACTGAAAAGGTGTAGATACTATTAAAAAACATCTAGAAAAGGTGGTAAGGAGTTCTGTTACGTTTTACTTGTTTTTAATTCTTCTCACTTTCCAAGTCAAGAAACTTGGTTATAAATGAATTTCACCTGTAGTTTACTTACATCCAGCCCAGGCCTGAAAACTCTCACCTTACTTCCAATGTCTTGCATGCTTTGGGGCAGACTCACAAATGCATCGAGGTATAGTGCTCTGGACTTTCAGTTGCTTGATTCTGGGATGGGTGTTGTACACCCGACTTAGTTCAACAGAGTGTTTTGTTCCCACTGCAATGAAAAGGGAGAATTAAACATGCAGATGGGATTCACAACAGTCAGTACTATGGCTGTGAAGCAGCAAATAAAAAAAAGAAACAGAACACCTGAAGAGGGGTGCTTTTGTTTTGTCCAACAGATCTTGGACGTTTGCGAAATGCAGTGCCGGCAGCAGGAGTCTGGGTGAGAAGGACCATGCTGGGGAAGTCTTCTCCAACGGTGGCTGTCCTCACAGGCTGTCCCTCCTTTCCTCTGTTTATGGCTCTTGTGTCAAGTAAACAGGAATGCTGGGGAGCCTGCTCTCGGGCTTGGCTTTACGTTGTTCATTAAGGTACTTTACTAAAAAGTAGGATTGGACTTTAGGACTTGAATTTTGCAGAACTTTAATTGCCCTTTGATTGAATGGTTCTGGTCATTAGCGCAGATTTAATGGATTAATGTTCTTTGAGGCTAAAAATGAATGGCCGTGGCAGGAGAACAGTCATCTTTCCCCTGTGTCACGCTGTAGACAGACTGCTACTTCTCTTGTCAGCCTCTGATGTAACTTAATTAATTGTAGAGGAATTACTCCCAATCTATAATTAAGTGAGAAGGAAATTGAACTGGACAATGTGAGAAGCTCCCTGTGTTGTTGCTTATCATTTTGAAGAGAAATGGAAGAGTTCACATTTCATTACTGCCAGTCTGTCACCTTGAGCATGAAATCCTCCTAACTAAGCACTGTTTCAGAAAAAAAGTTACTAGTTGTTCTGTGTAGGTTCAAGTTTGCTTTTTCTTTAGCTGGTTACTTAAGAACTGTTATAAACTTAGGAGGATACCAAAGGTTTTGGTTTTGAGGTTTTGTTTGTTGTTGGGTTTTTTTCCCTTTTTTTTCTTTTTAAGACATACTGTGCTAATATCCTGCAGTACCACCACATAAACCTGCAGTTAACCCCTGCAGGATCTTCGCTGGCAGGGAGGTCATACCAAAGGCCTGCTTACCGACATACCTTGTCTGCCTTCTGACTTTTGGATTTGCTTTGTCACATGGGGAGACCATGTTTGACGTTTGACTGGAGCTGTTCTGGGTAAGATTCTTATTTTCATCAGATTTTCATCAGAACTTTTGCTACTTATGTAAAGAGTTACATCACAAGAACTACAGGCGTGAGGACTTCCATACCAGTATAGTGAGGTGGTGGTTATATTAACTGTGGGAAATAACAACCGTTTCTGGTGTCCCTGGTTGGGTATGCAGCCTTTACAGGAGCAGTGCAGCTCTGAAAGTGGAAGCCTGCCATTCACATTTGAAGTTAAATATAAAGAAGTGGCTGGAAAGAAATTACAGAATATCTGTCATTCCTCAGGATTTGCATGGAGCTTGTTGTCATCAAGAGTATGCCAAAGGTAGTATTTCTCCAATTGCTCATTTTTCTTGGACACTCCCTGCATTAGTTTTACTGTTATTCTTGGACATCTGAATTAATTTTCCAAGTTCTTCTTTAAGTCTTGGTTTAGGAATCTTCTTTTTTGATAGCCAATTCTTTTTTACAGTATCAAGGTAAGTTTTAGTACTCCTTCTCCCCCACTTGAGCACTCTAATGAAAATAATTTGTCATCTGTGTGAGGAAAGAAAGTGTATTTGGTCAAAGATTAAATAAAAAGGTAACTTTGAGGATATAGTACGAGTTAGAGCTTGAAGAAAAATAAATACGATTGACCAAGTCTGTTGTGCGTATCCCAAAGTACATGCTTTGTTCTATGTGCATTTAGCCTCTTTTTTGTTCTTAATGTTTGGAATAATCAAGTTGCAGCCTTACTAATATTCCTTCTTAAGATATTAGCAATACCAGTTATTAAATATCTGGTGGTTTTAATTTTTAAGTTAGTTTCTCTTGAAATTCGCAGTTAGGTTACTTTACTGTGCCATGGCTTCTGAAATTCATCCATTCTTACTAGCTGCTCCTAATGTTTAAAAGAGCAGCACTTCCATTCTCAAATACACTCTCCAATATTGATACACATGGCTTCCTCTTTGCATTTTTTGACTTACAATAACTACTTGGTATGTTTTCTGAGTTAAAATACATGATTTAGTGAAAATGAGATTGTGAGTCTGTAATTGCATGGGTAAGAAATATTTCCAGAGTTAGGATGATGCTAAATAGTTCATTTGAAAATAGAAATACTTTTATTTTGCAGTTCAGTAACTCAGTTTTCATCTTAAAAGTAATCACGATTGCTGTATGGAAGAAAACAAATACCAATATTTGTGGTATTATTCTGCTTAAAAAAAAATCTAAACTTTTTAATAAAAATGAAGTCAAGCTGTAAACTGATACTTGGCTTCTAAATTTTGTTATTTAAAATATTTTTTTAGTGTGTTTTTTGATTTAACAATTTACCCTGGACTGAACACTGTTGAACCATTTGCCACACTGAAGTGATCTTTTTGCACAAGCTGGTAATAATTATACCTGATATAGACCTAGAGACAGTAAATAATCAACTGTATGTTACAACTCCCATCACTCAGTTTCTGGAACAACAGAAATATTTTGCTGAAAATTCCTTGAAATTGAGGCAAAAAGGTCAGCTGCAAAAGATGCATCCAGGCTGGATGGGGGAGCTAGCAGTGGGGACAGTTTGCATGGGGAGGATCAGTTTGAAACATGGTTCACGTACTCTGATTTCTGGTAAATGTGGGATCATTTATAACATCGTTGAGGTGAAAATATGAATCTTGTTAAAATATAATAGCAATCTTGTTGAGAGTGCAGTTATTTGGAAAACAGTGTATATCCTTAACCAAAACCTCTTCCTTTACTTTTGACTTGGGTAAAAACATTCCTGTCAGAGTGATGGAAAAATGGTATGTTAACAGTTCACTAAGTGCAAATTTTAAAATGGATTTTCTGACAATACAATATATTTTTGGTAGTGTTTATATGCTGTCACAGAACTCTGTTCCCATATTTTCTGTAGCTGTTATCAAATGTTTGAGATTGATATGCTTGGGAAGGTGGTGAGGGTGCAACAGAATAAAATAAACTTGTGATGAAGTGTCTGTGCTGGGTGGTTAGAATTTTGTTTAAGCTTAGTAGAATTTGGGAAGCGTGTGTCATGTCTAGCGATGTGAGAGAACAAACAAATTTCCAGTTATCCTCAAGGCAGATCCTCAGCTGATGTAAACTGTCACAAAGCAAATGATGTTAATAGAGATTTGATTATGTTTCTCTAGTGGAGAATCTGTCCTTCTGTCTGTCGTTTCCCAGAGATGCTGCTGTGGTGTCTGTTAGATTTAAGCCTTTTTTATTAAGGAATTCTTGGTGTTTAAAAACTGGTGAATGAGCTCCAGATGAGCCTATCCTTTCACTGAGGTAGTGATTCTCATTTTACTTTTACCCTTTCTACAGGAATGTAACTTTTCTTCCTGTTACTTTTGCATTGGCTCCATCAGCATCCTTTGAGGTCACACTTTGGCTGACTTAGTCCAGGATTGCCCCTCAAGTTCCATAAAAAGAGAGGACAACTACTGCTCAATCCCTTTTGGAGAAGGGCAATAAAGAAGAGAATCCTGATTTGGCAAATTTAGAACAAAGCATGCATTTTGCATGTTACAAAAACATTAGATGCTATGTGTAAATGAGGCACTGTTTTTTAAGGGTACCTATGTTGTAATTTATATTTTGGTTTATTTTTCAAATGTTTTTATGTCCAGAGTAATTTGAGACAGCTTCTACATGGTTAAAATAGTTCAGACTGTAAATAAGGCACCATAGATTAGCACTAGCTAAAGATTCAATTGTGGAAGTACATCTAGATGACCTTATTTTTGTCAAAGTTTTTGGACCGTAAATGGCTAATTTCGCATTCTACCCAGTGTAATTTATAGTTAGTTTATTCCTAAGAAACTACAAAATTCACAATTTGATACACATTCTTTTAAACGGTGTTAAGTGCAAGAGTTAAAAGGAGCAGAGAGAAGTATCATATTAGAGTAATTCTCAATAAACAATTGATTTGGAACAAAACCATCCTTAATGATAAGTGTCGTTTGAAGATGACCTGTGATTACAACCCGCAGTTTTGCTGTCGTTTAAGCTAGAGGGGACATGTGTTACTGCCTTGCTCAATTGATGAGCTTGGATGGATGATTGAATGATGAGACTGCAAGCCAGGTCTTTAGCTTGTCAACTCATGGCTAATTCACAATGACAGTGTGCGTGCAAGGCAAGTGTCTGTATTCTGTCATATTTAAGCTTCTGGTTACAGCCTTCTCTCTGCGTTAATGGTGTAGATGCTCCAGAACAGACTGAAGAAGAAAAAGATGGCCACGGACAGAAAGGAATGGGCAATTTTTATATATGTCAGTTGCTGGTTTTTCCCTGTTTCCTTCTTTTAATGTTTCCATATAGAAATTATATATTAAGGGAGTGTTATCCATTAACAAAAATATTTAACTGTCTGGGAAAACAGTCTGTGTTTTTATAAAATACATTTTCATTTCACTGCCTGCCTTTGCAGTTTCCAAAGCTTCTTGAATACGCTATCTTCCCTTTTGCTTGCAGTTTTCATGTTTCTTCCATTCTTGCCCCTTCTCTCTCACTTGGCTCTCCATTGCACAGATATTTTCATCACTGGGAATTGTGATGGTACCAGTAACAGTTAAAGTAACATAATGAGTCCTAACTACTGCAGAGCTAAATTGCAAGTAGTTGCATATACTAAAGCTGCTGAAATCTTTCTAGTAATTTATGTTCTAAAATGTTTCCTTATTTTATTGTAATGATTTTACCCCTGCTGCTTAGCAGAAGCCTAGTGACAGGGAAAGGGAAAGTGGCTGCGTGGACCTGTTTGTTAAATGAACATCAAAAAAATGCAAGTTGTTAAATGAACATCAGAAAAGGCAAACATGAAAATGCTGCAACAAGAGAAAATAGTTTCAAAGTGTTACTAGTGGGTTAAAACAATTCAGATGGAACTGCGATCTTCTAGAAGTCGGTATCATTTTACGATTGATGGTTTAGATTTTTATAAGATGCTGAAAAATTCAGATGCAGTTACCAGTGAATCACTTTTTCCTTCCCTGTTTAGGTGGTTTCACAAGTGAAGCTCTTCAAGATGAAGTCACTTCAGATACTCCAAATACATAAAACTACTTTTTTTCACCCACATGATTTGCTTCACTGTATTCCTAGTGATTGTCACACCCACATTGTCAGAGGTGACTGGTGTGTTGGTTCACTCGCTGTCTCTCAGCCAAATGGGGTTACCTTTCTCCAGGCAGTCAGTGGCAATAGGTGGTAGGTTTTTTCCTGTGGTAGGGTCTGCTGTGAGGTCTTTTAATGCCATCAAACAAGTCACAAATGTGGGCGAATACTTGAAAACAGGGTAAATCATGCGGCATTAAGTAGTTTTGAGTCCTAACAAGTCAAACAGATAACCACTTCTGCAGATGCTCTGTCGTTGTCTCAGAGGAGCGATCTATCCGTGAGCGCACGCGATGCGAAGTGCCCTGCTCAGCCAACCGAGGACTTGGACCCCTTGCAGTTTTAGTGCTGCTTTCGTTCATTAGACTGGTTCCACCGTCTTATTTTGCAAGATGTATTATGTAAATCATGTATGTTATTGGTTCTTTAGATTATTTATTTTTTCTCTAGCTGGATGAGTAAGTATTATGCAGAAGATTTGGGAGGTCACATAAGCTGCAGAACTTACAGATGTGGTGAAGTATTGTGACATAGTTGACCTAAGTTGTTACAGCATGCTGTGCTCTGTGCATGTGAAGCTGCCTTAATGCAGCTACAAATGGGAAGATTAGGCACATAATTGATGAATTTCTTTTGTTTTACTTTTTTAGTAGATTGTGTATTCTTTTTTCTCTATCTCAAAGAAGGGGCTAGCTCTGGACTGAACAGTAAATACATGTTCCTTTCTTGCTTGAAGGGTGGAAGTAGCAACATGTGACACATCACGGTCTCTATTATGTCATATGTTACATTCTATATGCATGTTTGGCCTTACCTGTATATTGACTGGCATAACCAAAACTATCATTTGGCACATAGGTTTTGGGAAGCATGAATATACTTCTGATGTTTTAAAGGGGTGCATGGAGTGAAATTAGGACTCATGCTGTCAAAATTGTAGAAATGTGGACAGTTAAAATGATTTCCATTCAGCTGGTTTCACTACAGATTAATAAAATGTACAAGTCATGAGATGGTGGTATGACTGCCTTATTGGAAAAGGTCTCGGGGAGCAGAGTAGCAGGAAGTGTAGAATATATGTGATGTAGTATGCCCAATAGATCTAATATATGGGTACCAAATGAATAATTAATACATTATATCAAGTATAATACAGTGTAATGGGAGTATTTTTTGATGTACTGAGTTACAGTTGTGTTAAAAATTTGCATAACAGGTACGCACGGGAAAAATGTAGAGTTATTGCAGACAGTTTGACAAGTATGTATGTATTTTCCACAATTTTCTTCAAAAACATCTGGTTAAGTTTTTTACTGTCTTAATTTTGGCATTTTATTTAGCAATATTTAGTTAGAACTGTACAATACCAATGTGAAATGATTCATTGTCAGTGTTTCTATCACAGAGTGCATTGCATAGCTCTTGAAGATGGTCTGATTTCTTTTAGGTAAAGTTTGTTGCTTTTAGCAGGTGTTCAGAGCACAAACTCCTATATACCTACAAAGAGGAATATTCAACGAGAAACTTCTTAAATCACAGGAGAATGTAATTCTCATTAGGGCTGGGCCCAAGCTGTAGGGTTGAGGCCTTTGTTTCCGAAATAATTTAGGACTTTGTGATGGGTTGACTCTGTCTGGAGGCCATTTGCCCACTCCTCAGCTGGACAGGGGAGAAAAAATACAACAAAAGGCTTGTGGGTCCTTCATGCTTACTTTAACAAAGATTAAATAATTGGCTGTTTGAAAATTAGCAGTGAGTCGATATCTTTGTTTTCTGTGCCCGTGTCAATCATAAGACAACACTGGAGTTAACTTGTTGCTTTATCACTATTCTGAGCATAATATACACAGTATACTTGAGAAATTTAGGAAGGTTGAGAATTTTATGTAAACTATCTAGTATATTGGTGTATTTGCGAAGTGGGAATATTTTCCACAATCTGCATTTCCACCAATGTGCATTCTGTTTATATTATCACTGGGCCAAAAAGAGGAATCTCAGAAACTCAGTATATTTAACATACTGTCCAGAAATGGCTATTAATTTCCATGATTTTCAGGTTTATAAACCACACTGCGTTTCTGCAGGCATTTATCAGCTGTTTGAAACAATTTGCTACAGAAATTTGCATTATTTCAGTACAACCCATGCTTCTTACCTAGTACAGCATCAGTTAGCACTGAAAAAAAAGATATTTCTTCCTCTGAACTTGTCTACTTTGTTTGATTTCTAGAAATTAATATCCACTTCCTTGGTACCTTGTTAGAAATAACAGGCGGGACTTCATGGTAATAAGCAGTTACACTCCCTTTTACTTGACAAATGAATACATTTTTTTCCCTGCTCTGTTCACTGAAGATTTCTTCTGCCTGTCAGGTTCAGATGTCATGCTGCAGTTGTGTTCAGGTGGGCCAGCAGGAGATAGTACGAGGATTTGCTCCCCATTTTCTTCGCACTGGCAGTGTAGGGCATTGATAAGACCTTGGTCAGAACCTGTTCAGTCAGGACAAGTTACTTGTATCCTGCAGGTCACTAATGCAGCCTACTCTTGTCCATCTGTCTGTCCCACCCTTATTCCATCATACGTCCTTGTAGGATTCATTTTCTAGATTAAGAAACAAAAGTGCTGTATCTTTTAAACCCTTAAATCCCTTTCCTGTTCTTGTTTCATGGATGGGTTTAGCACTATTTTCTACAGATGCAATGAAACTTCCTGTTGCAACCTCCTCCTGTCAGTCACTTGACAACTCACTTTCTCCTTTCAGAACAGGGACTCTGGATCTTCCCTATCAGAAACCCTGCCGTGGTTGCTGTAATCACAGACCCTCCAAATTCTTGTTAACTCAAGTGCATCACAGTTTTAACCTGTGTGTATATATTTTAAACTGTGTGTATATATTTGATTTACAGTAATTTTTTCTGTAACTCAAGGGGCTCCAAAGGCTAGTTGAAGCAGCTTTCCAAACAAAGTCAGCAACAAATGTTGACTGGACAGTCCTGGTAGATAAAGTAATCGGTCCGTCTTCAGTTTGAGAAGTCCCACACAAGCTCTACCAGTATGCCCTGACTCCTGATACTGAAGGCAAATGGTATTTCCTGCTTGATCTCACAGTTAAACCTGCTAAAGAACGTGAGATCTGATAGTGAGGTTGTGTTGTGAGGACTGCTTGTGGCACATATTTGCCAAGATTTGCAACTGTTTATGACATTTATGTGAAGCATTTAATGAGTTAATGTTTTTAGTTGAAAGCGTTTTTAAATTGTGTAGATATATTGTAGATGAGAGCTCTGATGAATGAAATGTACTACCAGTTCGCTCTGCAAATCGTTTTCTAAAATCCTAAATTCTAAAATGTGTCTTAATGGTGAGCCAAGAAGGAAGGTCCTTTTGGTTGCCTGGAACAGCTTCTCCCGTTCTTCTGCACCTGGACTCTTCTCAGCATCTGCTTCCTCACTGTCATTTCATTTTTAGCCCCATTGTTTGAGGAGGGTTTCTTTTTTCCCAAGTCGTGCTAGAATTGCTCTGTGGCGTGCCCTCTTCTGTTCCTCCATAGCTTCCTACGTGCTCTCCGTACACTCCTCTCATTCCTCTGCTGGGGTATTCTGGTGGCAGCTCCCACTCGTCACAGCTGCTGCCATTTTCCCTATGTACTGCATAAAAAGCTGGGAAATACCAGTTTCAGGACTACCTATGGAGCTCACATATTTTGGTTTCTTACATATGATGAATGAGGTTTGAATTCAAGATTGGAGATGGGGGCCTCTTCTGCCTGAGGTGGAAGATCAAGAGTTGTGGCAAACAGAAGAGTGCATCCTGCGTGGGCTGGCCCCTGGGAGCGGCTCTGATGCTCAGCTGACTGCCCTGGAGTCTGTGGTGGGCTCCTGGATGTCCGTGTCCTTTTATTCTGCTTCAGGTAATGGACCTGGTCAATAGTGATGGTAATACACTGGCCAGTTGTGCAAACACATCTGGCCCTTGTGTCCTGAGAAAGCCATTGTAGGTGCATGGATGCTGTGGTTGTACAGCGTCTGCATTGTGGTCTGGTATCTGAAGTGCTCCAATCCAATAGCTGTTCTGGCATGTGTAAAGCACAGGACGGATAGTTCTGCTTCCCAGGGAGGCAGATGTGCAAGTTCTGGCTTATGTGGAAGTACCAGTCCTAGCGATGAGTGGAGAGGGCAGAGATCTTGGAGCCCTAGGTGCAACTCACGGTTCCTCTCAAAGAGGAAATTTACTTTGTGGAAGAAGGTTTCTCTTCCACGGTTTGAGCTTTTGCCTAGCATATGGGTAGGTAGGAAGAGTTTGCCAAATGTGTGATAGTTACATAAAACATGCAACCTCTGACAGATATGAAAAAGGTTATAATAAATGATTCCTTTGCATTCCCTCTCTGAAAAAGCTGAACAAAATGATAATACAAAGTCCATCAGATTTTCTTTCTGTTTATGAAGTCCTTTATGTTAGTGCAGAAGCTCTGGCTGTGAGCATGGGCTAACAACAGCTGGATCTATTTGAGAGCTTTCTGCTAGGCAAGTATTATGCTATTTTGAATTACGGTGTTCATTTTGTTTTTATTTGCTATTGCTATTAATACTTGTGTATATGTGGGAGATTATTTCCCATATCTCATCTCCATTTCCAGTTCTGCATCTGCTATAACCCAGACATACTAGAGGCTGCTTGAAGTTCTCAGATTTTTTTTTTTTTTTTTTGTCTCCTTTCTCCCTTTTCTGTCTTTCCCATTTTTAAAGCTCTACTGGTTTTCCAAAGGATAAAGTGAAGTTAAAAAAAGATGTAGAGTTGTATTTAGGAGCTGGGGATTATTTTGCTTTACTGGAAATATGTAACCAAGTTGGTGGTTTGGAAATATTTTCATGAGAACTGCTTGAGCTAGAAGTTACTGAGACAAAATTCCATAAAAGTAACTGTGAACTCCAGTTTATAACAAGGTCATTGTTGGCAGCCTTCAGTTTAAAAACTTTCCGTAGTTGCAAGAAAAGAATAATTATGGATCAAAGTGATCTGGATTTTTTTTGGCAATTAAAAAGTCAACATTTGGATTTGAACCCTACTGTGACTAGCTCATTTCCATTCAATTTTTACTCTGTATCCTCAGTAAGAATGACACTGAGGAAGAGAGGATGGAAAGAGACACTTTTTTCTATTTAAAATTGGTTCCGCAGGATGGAAATTTGGCAACAGACATGGAAACTAAGCAACTCTGTTTACAGAGCTCTCTGCCTCTCCGTATAATGAAACCAATGAGAAAGCTTGAATAAAGAGAGATTTTAATGATGAAGCCATACTTTTTAAAAAATTTTCTTTATGCTGCTTTCTTAGTCTTTTTAGCTTGTTGATACACTAGTTATTTGGTGTGAGACGTAAAGTAAATTGAGGGTGCCAGTACTCATCTTGTGTCCTGTGCTCTTCAGAGCTTCTGGCCACCGTTCACACGCACGAGCCAGACACAAAGAGTCTGGAAGGGGTGATACCAAAGAAGCTGAGGGTGTTATAGATACTGCTAGGAGAAATGTTGGGAGGGAACTTTTACGAGAGGAGTCATTGCAGGTTTCAGACATAAATTTAAGGGTTGGGCTGTGGCTACTGTTAACGCAGGAACACACGGGAGTAAGAGGAATCTGTTTCCCATCTCTAACTCCTACAAAGCATTGTCAGATCTTTTCAGAATTCAGGTGGGTGTACCTGTGCCCTCCATGGTGTGCTAGTGGGAAACAGCTAGGGTGGGAAGCTGGAAGGACACAGTTCCCTGCACCATTAACTTAATGATCAGGAAAAAAGGATCCGATAGGGAGATAGAAATGAGTCTATTAATCTGGTAAAGAATAGTAGAAATTTGCCTAAGATCAAGGAGAAAACTTAGGAGAAGCTGTAACTTGCTGACTCAGAAAATTTCCTGGTGCTATGCAGTTGCCGGCAGTCCCAGACATCTGGCAAACAGCAGGAAAATATTTTAAATTTTTTAAATACTTGCTTACAAAAAGTAAGTTCCTCAGATTAAAAATTGTTAGAAAAACGAATAGAGTCTTGTCTTCACTGAAGAGTTACAGGAGGAGAAATTGTTGTTGTTGTGCGTGTGCTGCTTCTTAATCATATATGGAGCCATATATAAAGGGGAGAGGTGGGTGGTACCTTAAATTCCCTGGCTGTTTGGCTTCAAAATAAGCAAATGCTTATGGATCTTTTTAAAAAAAACCACCAAACAACAAACAAGCAACAAAGGGGCAGAAAATTACATTCCTTTGTTCCCTAACATTTTGTCTGCAAAGATGCACAGTTCATCTATTGCAAGGATAATACCTACTTCACAATGCAATATTTACAAATATGTTACCTGAATGAATACAAGCTCTGTGGGAACAGTCAAATTTTCTTTCACGAAGGGAAGTGCCACCTTTCAAACTTTGGGAAGCCCCTTGAAAGGGTGAATATGCAAGTGAATAAAAAAGATCTGGGTGGCATTAAGAGGTCTTTGACGATGTTCTTTACCAGGAGGAAGCCGAGCAGCTGTGCATGAAGGAGGGTCACATCATGGACTAATGTGTGGGTAAAAGGTGGGAAGAGTAAGGTGGGAATAAGTGGTCCCTTCTGACAGTCACCAGTGTAGTTGGACAGGTTGGTGTATTCAACATATAAAAAGTACACTGGAAAAGGGGCTCGTTGATGAAGTGATGAAGTTTGCTGATGATACTAAGATGCTCATGGTAGTAAGGTTGAAGTGAACCATGAAGAACTGGAAGAGTGCCTGATGTGAGTGTGTGACAGAGTAGTAGAAGGAAAGGTAAAATTCAGTGCAGATAAATGTGAAGTGATCTACATGGGGAAAAATAACCGTGATTACACTAAAAAATGACGCGCTTTGAGCTGACAGTTACCATGGGTGAGTCAGTTACCAGGTTATGATAAACAGCAATGTAAAACAGGAACTCACTACTCTACACTGATCAGAAAAGCAAATCAAATGCTAGGAAATACTAATAAAGGAATAGAGAATTACACAGACAGCATCGTTGTTGCTTCTGTGTAAGTTCACAGCTCACCGGCATCTTGTATAGCATGTGCAGTTCAGGTTCCCTCAGCTCAGAAACAATACAGTAGGATGGGAAAAAGTTGGAGAAAGCAGCATTCCTAAGAGATATGGAAAGGCTTATGTACAAAGAAAACTGGGACTCTTTATCCTGGAAAAAAGAGACATTGGAGGATATTCTTGAGGTCTGCAATGTTGTGAGTGATGGGAAGGGGGTGCACAGGTTTAATTGTTCACTGTATCTTCCAACATGAGTCTTAGGAAGCATCAAGTAAAGTAAGAGTATAAGCAAACAGGAGAGAAGTGGGTCTTCTTAAAACACTGTGCCAAAGAATATTGTGTTTGCTGAAAGTTTACATGGGTCCACTTTCTGACACTACTTGGTCAAAAAAAAAAAAAAAAATCTGTAATTGTACGTATGATGTAATGGATAGGTATGCTTTGAAACATTAGTGTTTTCTATGGTCTTTTGCAGTTTTGTGTAGCCTTGTTTTTCCCGCAGTAGGTAACTATCACAAGCCTATAATGAAAAGTGAGATAAGCTCATTTAGCTGAATTAAGTGGCCTCCCTATATGTATAAAATTATTGGGATCCTTTTTTAATGTGTGAGGAAGTCTTTTTGGTTTTCCTTATTTAGTCTCCCAGCTTCCTCAATTACTTAAGAGGATATAGTACCTGTATTTGGATTTAAAAAAGCAGTCTTAGATTTAGTTTCTAGTAAATGTCTCCACCATTCCCTTTGTCCCTAGAAGATAACTCTCAGCTTGTTTGAGATCTTTGGTTGTGCACGTAGGAGAAGTACTTTAAGTTATAGCGGTGTGGGTTTATTGGCAGCCCTGGATTTTCACTAAGGCATTATGCCTCTTCAGGCACACATGATGTTGTTAAAGAAGGTGAAATTGTGCTTTAGCCCTAAAACATGGCACGTTCCTTCTCAGTGCATTGCCAGCTTCTTCTGAAGTGGTCCTTCTTTAACCACTGTTACTGAAATACCGGGTCCCAGGTTTGGTGCAAAAAAGCAGTTGTTCGTGCAGAGAAAGCTAGGAGCTCTCTGCCCCGGTATCCTCATCTTAGCAACAGGGCATGGTTTTCTTGAATATGCCTTTCCCAGTTTTGGAGGTGATGCCGTATGTTGCTGAAATGACAGGTCTCCCATTGAAAGCAGAGGAATAACGACAACACCGAAAGCTTTTAGCTGCAACTCCCCGCACCTCGCCGGGCTGGGTGAGCTCATTTCCCTTCTTCCCAAGGTCACTCACCTCAGTAGTATCATGTGTTATGTTCGTGTTTGAAGTGCATTTACTTGCCTGCGTTTTGCGCGTGTTCTGTGTGTTTTATGCCTTTTCCCCGCTCCATTCCCAGCGCCTGCATTGTATTCTGCACCTTCGCTCAAGATGTTAACAGTCATCCTTGGCAGCCTCGTCAGGGACCCATGGGCTGGCCTCTGTTGCTCGGGCTGTCACATCCTTGCTCCTTGTGCTATATGTAGTCTGGGGATTTCCGTTTCCCGGACCAGCTGGAGAGCTTGAGTGTGCACGCATGAGGCTCCCTTGCTCGCTGAACCCTGAGGAGGGATGTGGCGGTTTACCTAGTGACTCTGCCTGGGGCGATTCCTCGCAGCACTAGGAGACCTTCATTCATTTCTATTCTGATGGGCACTTTCTCTTTTAGGAAGCTTCTCTCTCTTATAGCATTATTTGTCTGTGAAAAGGGCCAATACCCTTCTTGATTATGCAGTATCTGGTATGATACTTTCGTGTGATGGACTTGTGTGTAATGTTTTGCTTCTGAAATGAGAGACAAATATGGGGATGGTCTTGAACACGGTTGCAGAGAAAGCACAGATACCAAAGTTTAATGGGAGCCCTGGTTTCCTGATGGTAACTTGTTGTGCTAACAGCAGATTCATTTGTTTCCTAATTAATCAGAAAGAGTGTTCTTTTTATTTCAGCCATCTGGTGGAGAGCATGTTGTTTAGCTTCTTGCTACTGCAAATTGGAGCTACACAGGAAAAAGGATGTTTCAACTTCTGTTTTTGGCTTGTTTTTCTAGGTTGAGTCAGTACAGAGCACGTTAAAACATACAGTAATCAGTTGCAAAGTTCATCTCCCAAGGACTGCAAAAATTTAACTTCAAGTTGTCTTCCCTGAAAAGACAAGATGATGATATTGATGGTTTAATTGCTTATTATTACTTGTTTTATTCCATGAAATCAATTGTCAAGACAAAAGCGAAATTTCCTTAGTGAACTGAAGAACTATTCTAGGATACTGAATTTGTTACCGCTTTGTAGAGAACATTCAATGTCGCTTTCACATTTCTTCTTTGGATTAATGTCAAAAACATATTGCCTGTCACACAATTTGTCGTTGAGTGTGCCATTAGCTTGCTAACTCCTCACAAGGATCTTAAAACATTGCATTTTTTTTCTCCAGAAGTCCCTTTAGCGCAGCCTTTCTTTGGAAGCTATATTGTTCTTGTGGAACATTTTCCAAGGAGCAGTCTGTCCCTATGCGATGTTTACTGTATTTTTTGCCTTGCAGCCAGCAGATTTTAGTACAAACTTGCCTGGGGGTGGCCTTGTCCTATTTTCCTCTTAGATGGTTCTGGCATTTACAGAGCTTGGGAGATCGTGCTTCTGAATTTTCCAGTCTGAAGAGCTCGAGCCAAAACAGCAGGGGAGACAGCAAACCTGTACGTTGTTTGGCTTATGGCAGCTGGGCCTGTTTTTCCTTTGACCTAAAGCAATGGCAGATTTTCTTGGGTTTTGTGTGGAGGAGGGGGGAAGTGAAGAAGATGAAAGATATGTGAGGAAAACTGCTTTATCTCTGTGCTTGGAAAAAGCAAACCTTTCATTTGCCCCACCCCAATCCCTCTTTTTGAACCCCTAACAAAGGTAACTCACTAAACTCCAAGCTATTTTGACATTGCATGTAGAAATTTTCTTTGTTTGAGTTAGTTTATGAATACTGATTATTGATGAGAAGAGAGATAGTGCTTTGTTTTAATATTGCATTAACTTCTTGAGCAACAAACTCTTCTTCTGTTGTAGTACCATAGTACTTGCAGAATGGGCTTTATATTAGAGGACTGCTTCCTTTGCAGTGTTTAGTGACATTTGATAGCTTCCCACCAACCTGTATTTTATCCCTTACCTATTGGTCAGTGAAAGAAACTCTTGCCAACTAGGGCCCAGAGCCTCTGCTGGGGAATGAACTTTGATGAATGAATGTGGGAAAATAGGAAATGCCCCGCAGATGGGTGGCTTGGAGAACATAACAACTCTTCGAGTTTGGCCTTGTGCTCGGAGAGCCTTTGTTGTCTGTAAACAGTCTCCGCAGTCATCCCCTCTAAATGAGGTTTCCTGTGGAAATTAATTTCACTGTTGCTGCCTTTTATGTGTCCTAGTCTTACGTTTATCAGCAGATGTTTCAGTTAAGTTTTACATTTATGTAACAGAAATATTTATTTGTGCCACAGAGTGAATTTATTCCTAGAAGAATGGGTTTGCATGTGATTGTTGGAATCCTGAGCTCATGAATTCCAGGAGGATAGGAGAGTTTCCTAAAAAGTTTGTGAGAACAACCGTGAGTGTTGAGGCTTAGTACATGTTTGAAGTGGAACACAAATTAACACTGCCTATGTGTGCCAAGCATTTCCAAGGGACTCATAGTGATTAAACCAAACTAAACCCCATCATTTCTCTAAAGATTGATAGGGTTTCTGCTTGTATGTCTACAACAGTGTGGGACAAGCTGGTGACGGATCCTGAGCCTCCTCAGCTGAACACAAAGGGAAGGAAAAAAATTAATCTTTCTCCATGTTTTAATGTTTTCTCCCTTTATATTGTTTACTTTGTAGTTTTTCCTTACAGATACATGGGGATCTTCACGATGACTTGCAGGAGAAACTATTGTTTCTGCTGTAGTTCTGGCAAGAGAGTATAGTGCAGAAGCTACGCAGCTGCTCCTTCTGTGAGGAAGCTGTTTACCAGCTTCATAGCACACATGCTCATCCAGAATAAGAATCTTCTTAATTGGCAGCTTTGATAAATTTCCCACCCCTCCTCTTGTTCCCATTTGCAGCCCTCTGAGTCAGTCAGTGATACACCCAAATCATGTTTCATCCTAAACGGAAGATTACTTGGGTCTGTACGTGGATGCAAGAAGCAAGGGGAACGTTAGAGCAGACACACGTTAGTCTGGAGTTTTCCTGTTGGGATAAGAAGGGTCAGCAGAGAGCTGGTGCTGTAGAACCAGCAGCTCCAGCCTCTCTTGGCTGAGCAGTGGGAATGCCTCGGGCTGTCGGAGTGGGCCAGTAAGGAGCTGAGCCTTTCAAAAAATACGCTGGCTTCAGAATCATTAGGTGTGTTATGTAGGCAAGTAGTCCAGTTTTGCCTAGCTGTTCTATATTTCTTTTCCTCTCCTCTTTCCATGCTGCAAGTCAGTGTTGCAATATGGGGCTTTCATTACTTCATAGATTGCTTTGTTACCTGTCGCCTGACTGAAATGCCCTCACCTTTGCAAGCTTTGCTCTTTGTGCATAGGGAGACTGTTTAAAGTAGATACTTTAAAAAAAAAAAAAAAAAAAAAAAGGTAGTCCATTCTAAGGCGATAATTTATTTCATTTTCCTTTAATAATCACGTCTTTATTCTTCGTCTAACATGAACTTTTTCTGCTTTTTGTTGCCCTTTGTTCTATAAATCCAAATGGGCCGTAGTGAATTCTTGTTTCACATCTTCCCCTTTTTTCAATGATTGTCCAAACTCTGAAGAAAAAAAACACAGACAAAGGACCCTAAAATTCTGTGAATGTTCTCTCTTGGACATTAGTACTGCTCCTCACCTCACTTTTGTCACTAAATGTAATAATTCCTATAATTTGTCTTCTGATATTTAATACTTTTACTGTGGCCCTTAGGAATAGATTTCCTTCCCATGTCAAACTTACTCAGGGAGGCTGTAATCACGACTTACTAATTTCTCTCTTCTTTTAGTGTTCTTAAGAATGTCTTCCTTAACATTAAGTAGCAGATCTGGTAGATTCTTTGCTGGTATTAATTGCTTTGTAACCAAGTGCCCTTGAAAGTCAGTTATATAAATGAGCAGCCTTGAGCTGGCCATAAGAGCGATGCTGGCTTGAGTTTTAATTTAATAATTGAGTAATTGGAACATAAAATGGTTCTTTGAATCTAAAATAGGATAGAGTCATATTCTTTACTAGACAAATTCTAATTGCATGAACTATGATATATCAGCAGTTTAACATTTAGTGTAGGTGGTCAGTTTGCATGCAGGTGAGCATTTTAGATACCGTTATTATTAGGAAGAAGCCTTGCATTCAGTTGCCTTATGTATTTTTAGTTGAGTATTTTGAAAGAAATTACTGAAACATTGTGGCTTTAAAATACCAGGTAGAGCCTTTCTTGAAATATATTCTTTACATCTGTTTTTTTCCTTTCTTAACTTAGTTATCCTAAAAGTCATAATTCTTCTGTAAAAGTTTGTTGTATTTTTCCTGAAAGTGCATCATACTTGAATCTCTTGGTTTACTAAAAAGCACATGAGTTCTGGACAATGGAGGGCAGGTACATCATCCAAATAATTGTTTTGTCTGTTTGGGTAAAGGTTACTTATTTTTACATACAATATATGCAAAAATCGGTGGATGCAAAGTTATTTGCAAATACAGGCTTGGCAGACCTCCTCTGGAATTCGGAAAGGGTTTTCCAGCTCGACTTAGTCATTTTTTCCCAAATGTCTTGGCATAACTGATCACTCAGGAGTGACATATGGTAGAAACATGCTCTAAGGGACAAGTCTCCCGGATGGCGCACAGCACCACACAAGATAGACAGATGGTGGCTTATTCAACCTTGGAAAAAGTTTAATCCTACATATTGGCACGGTGGCCTGGGTACTAAGAGAGAGGCACACACATGCCTGTGAAATCTGATGCGAAGCTTTTGTGAATTTGCTTGCTATTACTGAAAGAACTAGAAAGATTGAGCTGATATTACACAGCATGAGTATCTACAAAATTACGTGTTCAACATGCTATCCAGAAAAAGTGATGTTCTCCAGAAAATTGGAAATCCCAGAGTTAGCAGAGCACTGCTGAACTTTTCACAGCTGTTTCTAGACTAAGACATGTTTATTCGACAAAGCTGTTGAGTATGTAACTTACCCACTAATAGCTGTTGATTAATTGAGGTGTCTAATAGCAGAAAAGGTATTTCATGTTTTTCATGGTTTTACTTATGTTTCAGGGGTTGATATTGGTTTTGTGAAGGGTTTTAGCACTTCACAGCACAGAAACCGTAACCTTTCTTTCTCTTAGGTAAGTTCAAACAGAAAGTTACAAATTCCCTGATGCTAAATTTAAATTTATAGCAGAAAATGTAAACTGTAAGTTACAGGTTTTTTAAAAAGAAGCAGAACATCATCAGGCCTTTCACTTTAGTATTTTTGTGTTTAAGACAGTAAAGAGGGAGACAGAATATCTGACATGGAAAACTGCCTCCTTGGTGTGGCTTGTTGAGATACCTAGGGAAGAACAAAATCTGCTTTGAATTCTTTCTGGAAACGCAGTAGCGATTGATTGATTGATCTTCTGGAGTCAGTGCTGTGTTCTGTAAGGGTTTTGAAAATAGTGGCCCACTGAGAACACAAAGGATTGCCTGTCAAACTTCTTTCCCCCCCACTTTCTTTTTCTTGTAGATCACGCTCAATATTCACAACCAGAAGGAAAAGGAAGAATCTCATGACTCTCTGGACTTCAAGGATATCATTATGTTGTGTTGGATGAGTTTAAACTAGACAAGACTTCTTTCTGAAACACTTCCAGAAAGGTAAATCTAATTCAAACAAACTAATCTTTTGCCACTAGAGGAATACTTTGGTCAAATTAATCTTGTGCCAGTAACGTTTCAGCCATACTGTACCACAACATAATTTTTGATACATGTTTTATAGCAATATATATAAGTATGTGGTGGTGTGTGTGTGTATACATATATATACATAGCTATAGCTAAACCTTACTAGTAATTTCTAGATGTCGGAAGGTTTTGATTTGTTAGCCCTGGTATTTTTTGTGGAAATGTATTGGTTTCAAGGAATTCTCATAGTTGCAAGAGGTGGGGAAGGAAGAGGGAGAGAAGTGTAAGATGCCCAGAGCAGCCAGCATATTAGTAATTCTTTGCCTGGATGCGGAAGACCCAGTTAATGTTTCTGTTCTACCTAATGAGAAAAATTACTTGAAAATGAGATCCTAGCCACTGAACTATAAAGTCAAATGGCTCATTCAGCATTGACTGACACGTATTTTTAAAATATGGTGCGGTATGAGACACACAGAGCGAGCTGCAAAGAGAGAGACTAATTCAATAACCTGTTGTTGAGGATATGCATTGAAGAAGTAAGAGATGTCAAATCCTTGCTTTCAGCTGAGGGTGCTCTTGTGTAATATAAAGATATACTTACTTTTGGGCTAGTAAAAATAAACATTCACTCTTTCTGAGAATGTGAGTACCTTTCAGGTACTTATTTTCTTGTCACCCTTTTCTTTCTTTTGCTGTGCCCCATTGTGAGAAATGGTGACCGTATCATAGCCAAACCTGAAGGCCTACAGTAATTACTGCAGAACTAGTGCACTCTTTCTGATTTCTTTTTTTTCAGCTACTACAACTAATTATTATAGGACTTGGTGAATAAAAATTTTAATAATTAGATTTTCTGTACAGGTGCACAGTCAGCGAAATATGAGAGCCATCAGGTGTACTCTCTGCTAGGTACTAGGACCCTACAAGAGTTTCTTACACACACAGTGAGTGTTTTGGTGGCCCATCCAGCCCCGTGACAGAGTCCTGCCTTGCTGTCACAAAGCATGCCTGTGGGCCTTCCAAACATCATTTATTTGTGAGAAAGAGAGCTACAATCTGGTGAGATGATTAAAATTCTGCAGATCCACAGCTGGCACCTTTTTGACCCAGATCTGAAGCTCAGACTCGGAAATACTTCAGTCCCTTGAAATTTTAAGTCATGCTTCATAGAATTGCTGTTTTTATAATTTATAGGCTGAGCGTGATCATATCATTGTTGAATCGCTGAACGTCAATGTGTGTGAATCAGCCATCTGCTGTCAGGGCTAAGTCTTGTGTCTCCCTGGCAAGTGACGGCAGAGGTCATTAAACCATGATGGTGCTCTGTCAAATGGGAATGATTCAAAGTAATAACATGGCTGTGTCCAAAAAAAGCCACTTTTCTTCAGCCTACTGGTAGTAATGACATTTGGAGGACTGAAATGGAGAAAGAGGAGTTGTAATAGAGGAATGGAGACTGTGTGAAGACAGAGATGTGAAAGGTTTGGGTGTTTGAGAGGAACAAAGGCTGGCTTTTGTAGCAGGGTTTTTGAGTTAATTATGGAATCAAATGAGGAATGGAGAAACTGTCTACACAGGAGAGAAGCAGCCTTCAGGATTTGGAAGAGAATCTGCATATAATAGGGATTTTTTTGAGAGGGCTCTGATACCTAGGTCACTGACCTGAGAGTGGTAAGGAAATGGAGATATAAAGTGCACGTAGTCTTATTTTGTTTAGACTTGCATACCTTGTACACTTCCCAAGTGGAGAATGATTGGGTATTTTGGAACTTGTACAAAGCTTGTGCATGTTTTGCTTCAACTACCGAATGTCCTGGAAACCCAGCATACCTGCAAGGTTAGATCCTTGTGTTAAACTTGCTGTGAAATTTGGGCAGTATGTGGGTTAGCATTAACGATGGCATCCTGTGCCATCTTGCTCTGCCAGGTCCTGTTTCTTTGGAGGTATGGTAATCAATACAAAAAAAATCTAATGCAGAAACTAAGAAAAAATTTGACAGGACGTAACTGATCCAAACCAAAGGAGACCAAAGATGGTTAAGAAGGGACAGACACAACTTTATCTGCAGTGGTGGGAATTCTACCATACTAGTTCATGCAAATTGCTGCCAGGCTGTTGAGAGAGCCTCTGAAGTGAAGGTTGAGCTGAAACTTTAAAAATCAGGACTAAGCCATCTGGCTGCACACCTCATGGAATACCTTTAATCTTTATTTGTTGCAGCTGATTCCAAAATGTACTCTCAAGAGGTGTAGCCAAACAGGAGGAAAGAACGATTTAAAAATGCTCATTTGTTCAGTATCCACTGGTAGGAAAATGTGAAGTTGTAATTGTCTTCTATACTTCCCCCCCGCCGCTGGGACATTTTTTTGAGGTATTAATTCCTAATTTAGTACTTAATCTCCCTTCTTTCTCCCCCTCCTCCCCCCAGAAAACCCCAGGCCCCACTGGTTTAAAAATACCATGTAGAGTTGATGTAAGTAGGTGTAGGTTGTGATGTGCACAGGAGGTGATGTACCTCTCTTAAAATCTTAAATGCAGGTAAAGCCGAAAATGGCTGCGATCACTTTTATGCTTTCTGTCTATCCCCCTTTGTTCTCCCTCCCTCCCCCTTCCGCTTGTGCTCCCTTGCTCTCTCTTTAGTATAACACAGTTGAACAGCAGTGAAGTGTAAAATGTGCTTTTGCCAAGGTCAGTTTCTTGTGATTACTCGCCTGTGGCAACTTATGCCAGTTGCAACAGACTGAGTCTCAGCAGTCCACAAAGTCACACTGGTGCTTATGCAGAGGACACCCAGTGTAGGTTACCGTAGCTGTAGTCTGGAATAGCTTGCAAGGCTGCTGAATTTTAGCAGCTTTATTTAACTCTTCCGACCTAGCTTGCGCTTGCTTCAGTGGTTTGGAGTCTGTTCCATGAAGCGCTAGGTTGTCCTGTTCTCTGGAGACCCTGGAGGAGGATTTTGCATAGATGAAATACTTGTTGTTAGAGGTTGTTTCTTTTCTTATAGTGGATTGCTCAAATTTCAGGAGTTACTTGTAAATGAAGAGAAGATAAAATAAGGCATCAAATGCATGTATCTTCTAAATATTATATATATATTTTTTGTGATTGGCTTGCTTTTGGAGAAAGTCATATCAAATACTGCTGTATTGACATTGACAGAAAAGAAATTGTATATCAACCTAGTAAGAAGTATTATGGAAAAATTTAAGAAGTAGTTTTTCAAAGCAAGAACTTAGAAGATAGTGACACAGCAGTCTTTGTACCACCTTTAAAAATGTTGTATACACTCATAAGCATCAAATAATTTTTTGTTTAGAACTAATAATGATTTTGACTGCTGTGACTGGGGAATGAATGTGAGATTCAAGAACATCTGTTTTAGGAGATAAGATTTGTTGGGTCCATTTTGTTGTGCACACTGGATTGGGTACCACCATGTGGTACCCAGTGGAAGCAGGAGGGACCTCCACTTTCATTCTCCTTTCTCACATATAAGCAAACACCCCTTTATGAAAAAAGTTATAATCAGAACAGAAGAGCATGGACTTCCTGTGTTACATTGCTTATTTCTACTATCATCAGCAATATACATGATTATGGAAATACATTTGTAAGAAGCATTTAGCTCTTGAGCTTTGTGACAGTGACTTTGAGGTTACCTGTCCGTCACTACTGACTAGCAGAGAGGCAGTAAGAAATCTGGATGATCGGCTGAAGGGCTAGAGCTGAACTTTGGTGACCTTTGAAATTCAGTTAAGTGCAACATTTCATTGCTTAAAATTGATTATGCATTTGATTAATTTCAAAACTTTGTTGCTGTATTAAGCACAGTGCTCTCGTGTTTGGTTTGGAATGATTCCTCAGCCCAAGTAAAATAATGCATCAGCAATTGAGTCTTCATCCTGTAAAGACCCTTGCACAAAGCGCGCAAGAATATTCCCATTGCGCTCAGTGGAACTCCCCATAAAATAAGGTGAGGAGTCAGAAGTCAAGTCATTTGAAGCACTTCATGAAGGGTTCATCCTGTATTTTCTGTTTAATCTTGCTTCCAGGCTTACAAGAAGTATTTTTATTGAGGAATATGTTAGTTGTTGCTTTTTTTGCCTATATGGAAGACAATGAAATTAATCTTTTGTTGCAAGCATGTTTTGGACATTTGCTTGTATGGTTTTCGTAGCCTATATGATTCTATTGCTATTCCAGCTCCTATTCCTTTGCTTTTAATAATGTGTATTGTCCCAACACTTACAGAAGAATATGCTATGAGAGCTGTGTTCAGACTTTGTGAAGATTGGTCTGTCTACTCACCTTTAAGTTAGAAATTCATGGTGGAAATGAGCAGTGTTTTGTGTGTCTGTGCTGTGGTATATAGGCCTGTAGCACTTGCAGTGATGCATGTTGTCTTCTGATCGTTAGAGAGACAGTGGCCATGAGTGTTACCTGTAGGAAGAAACAACTTCACTAGTGGAAGCTGGTCTTCAGTCAGCTGAGAAATGAACAACTGGGTCTTCTTCAGTGCAGTAATATAGAAGAGTTGCATTGTCCATGCTCACCAGAATTTGTCCCATTAATTTCCTTTACTTTTAAGAACTTGAGGAAAGGAAAGAACTGTTCAGGCACCAAAGTTGGTTTTGGAACGTTCTTAATAACATTCCTGCAGTGGGCTGCTGCTGCATGTTCTGAGGATTTCCTCATCAGTAAGTTCAGCATGAGCAAGCAGTTGACAGTTGAGATCGAAGAAGTCTGCACAAAACCCTGAACTCATTCAAATCTCTGTGCAGAGCTCCTAACCAATTTTTTAAAATTCAGTAGAACTTCACTGTTTCTAAAGTTCTCACCTCCTGGATTCTGGGTGATAGCAGAAATACTTTGCTGCACACAATAAAGGTAGATGTTGTGTTTTTTTTTCTCGACAAGTGAGAATCCAGAGCCCTTGGAAGTCTTGCAGGATTTGCAGCCTAATTTTTTAACTCATGGGTGGAGATATGAAAGCTTGTTAAGGGATTTATCTGTGCACTTCTAAGTAGTTTTAAAGGGAGCTCTCCAAGTCAGTGTACTACTCAGCTTTGAAGCATTTACTGTGCTAATTCAGATGTGCTGGAAATGAGCATTTTAACATATGGATAAAATCCTACTTTTGTAATGCACCTGCAGTTTGTGAGCACCACAGGAGGTTTCCCTTTTTGAAGACAACCACTGCACTCTCATTGTAGAAGTAGAGGAGTACCTAGCATTCAATGTTCTCATTGCTGTATTAATTTTATTAGAAACAGACTGGGGAAATGAGCAGTAAATTTGTGTTGTGCAGCAAAACATCTCTCTTATATTTCTTTTTTTTTCTTTTTTTTTTTTTTCTTAAACTCTTTATATTTATCCTGCTTTTCCTCATAAGCATTCAGTTCTTATTCAGACATAGGGGAGTATCTGAGGATTAGGAGCCAGGTTAAAGAGAAGTCAATAAATTTAGACAGAGTAAACATTCTCAAGTTCTGTATAAAAAAATGTTCATTCCAAATAAAGGCCTGTGTTAATCTGAGGGAACAGTAACTCTGTAACAGTTAGCACCCCTACATCCTTGGAAGATGAAGGGGAGACCAGCTGATAAATTATGTTTTTTTGTGTTTCCCCTTTTAATGGCAAATTTATCTTTAAGCTTCTAACAGCTTTTAATAAATGCTAATTTTACATTTCAGTTATGATGAGACAGCATCATCCTGATAGTTTCCTTCTTAGCACGTGGGCAAAATTCAGTGATCTGAAAGTAGAATTAGGAGGCAGGGTTTCTTACAGTTTGTTACTTACGGCTTTGACACCTGAATCACTGCATGGACTAAGACAAGTCTATAACATGACTTCAGCTTCCCCATGGGAGATGCTGGCTAATAATTTCCTGCCTCATGGGTGTATATGAAGATTAACTTCATGGAACCAGTGAAGTATTTATTAATAAATGATCATTATTGATATGTCACTTACTTGTTCATAGCAGTGACATTGGTAATACATTGCTCCTGAGGGGAATGTAAATGAGCACATAAAACAAAAGACACTCATTCAAGTAATTTTTGCCACCCTTTGCCAAAGCATGTGTGTTCAGTAGTGTCCACGTTAGTGCTTACTGTTTTGATGATTTTAAAACATTAAAGAAGAAATGCCACCGAATACTAAGGGAGAACCCAAGGTCATGCTCACTTTTTCTGTCTTAAGATTGCACCTACTGGAGTGTCTTCAGTAAGCTTTCTTTAAAGGCCTGTTAACTGAGTATGTAAGTGAAGCAGCATACATTTTAAATCCAGCTACATTTTAGAAGTTTAATCTTGGCTCCTGTTTTCTGCAGTACAAGTATCATGTATGATTACATTGCGAAGTGTCCAACAGTAGCATGGTGATTTAATTTTTTTAAAATTTCTCACATTTTTCTTGACCGAGGCTAAAGAGGAATAAAATATTTTGCCAGTCCGTTTCCAGTGTCAGAGCTGTCATTTGGCCTGTGACAGGAGATGTGGGGAAACGAGCATTACTTTACATTTCTTTCAGTGGTCAGCTTGAGGGATGTGACTGAACAGCAAGGTCATACTGGGTTTTGAAGGAGGGGTTGTTTTAGATGCTTTTCCTATTTTATTAGCTCCTTAATGAAAAAGGCCCCTGGATCTTTATTTTTTGTTTCTTTATAGGTTTAGACTTATGTATTTTTTTCTACTATCCTTTAAATATTAAAAATCATCTTGTGATAAATGTCCTTTGGGTTTAAACTGGAACTGCTTCACAGAGCAATTTTTGGGTGTGGGTTGGAAAGAAAGAAATGAGATAAATATGAAGGGCAGAGGAGGGGGCATGCACTTGAAAACCCAATTTGCTATAAAAGCTGAGGCACAGAGGTCATTTTTGACATGGTGCTGAGTATCTGAGCTGTTGTCTGAAAGGGGAGCAGTGGTGATCGTTCTTGCACCCATTGGTTCCTCTGCCATCATCTCATCGGACTGAGATTCCCTTTTTTTAGTGTTATAGTCTAATTTACCTAAACCTTACATGTGAAAAAATAAGCAAACTCAGCAGCTTCGCTGAATCTCAGCTGCTTTTATAAATTCGTGTTATCGAAGATGCTGGCAGTGACTGGTTTGCACCTTACTGAGTCTTTCCCTGCGGCCTCAGTCGGAAAGGTCCCATTCCCTTCGCCCCCACAGTGGACGCCAGAGCTTGCGCCCCAGCCCTCTGTAGGGGACGGCGCAGGGAAGCGGTCCGACACGCTCACCGTCCTCTGCGAAAGACTTCATGGCCGGCAGGAGCTGCTGAAGGTTACTGGTCATGGCTTTAAACCCTTGTTATGAACATACCTAACAGAAATGCTCAGAACTGAAAAGACGTAGTTAATTTGATGTTATGTTTTTGTAATGAAAGTGAGAGTTTGAGTTTCTATCTAACGTTATTGATGGAGCTTTTTTTCTCACAAGAATTAAACCTGAAGCAATGACTTATGAATCATACTTTGTGTCCCACTTACAGACTCACTTGACTCATCAGTGATTTTTCTTCTGGCATGAATTGGGAGAAATGCCAGTTATTTTTTTCATGTGTAGTTTTTAATTATTATTGACTGTTGCATAAAGGTAGAGATGAAGGCAGTCCAGCTAAACACCTGGTTTTATTTAGGTCTGTGCTTCTAAGGAGTCACATTATACAATAAAGTATTGTATGATTGCATAAGAGACAGTAGAACACGGATTTCTGATTCTTCAGTGTTCATGTCAAACAAGGATGGTAACAAGTGAGTCCTAAGAACTCATTGTTATGCTCATAATTCCTTTGCCTTAATAGTTGCCAGATGTATATGATATATAAAAAAAAATAGTCGTATCTGGAAAATACCTCCTGCAAATAAAGCCCAAAACACAGAGCTTTTGATTTCTAGATTTTCTTTAAGCCCCTCACTATCTAATGATAATTTGCATTAGTAAACAAATTACACTGGCCATGTAACTTCGGCCATACTTAATAATCCTTATTTTATTGGATAACATTATTTTTAATGTTACATTTATCTTGTAATATAACCAGATGCACAACATTTTTCAGTGGTAATCTTGTGGAAACTTGAAAAGCAAAGCCCAACTTCAGTAATGCTTTCTAAGTTTACAAACTTATAATCGTCTAGAATTAACACATTAAAGCACTATAAGAATAGTTTCTCTTATTAAGAGCAACCATACAGCTTTTTCTCTATTAACCTGTTTTGTACTTACTTTATTCCTATGTCCAAGATCTAAATACTCTTAATGTCTTTTGTAGAAACTATAAAAGCTTTTAGTTAGGCTTCTCAAAACCTCCGTTTGTTTAAATTTGCATCCATTTGTTAGCCTCAGTAACTGTAGTCTTACATACAAACAATAAATAGTTTAATCTGTTTGATATTATATAATCTCTTCTCACTAGATGTTCATTGTCAGAACTTGACTCAAGGGATTTGTTTCATGTAGTGTAACACTTCTTTGCAATTATCTGTAAGGAAAACAACCGGATGTCGCAGTTGCACAGTGATGGAGCTATGCAAGGCATTTTCTTAAAAAAGTATATATTTTTCTGCTGTATATGAAGACTTAAAATCCATATCTTCACTCCATGACCGATTAGTAGATACTTTATCCTTTAACTGAAGTGAAATCCTGAACTGAAGCATCTCTAAAAGCCAGTTTACATAACTGATGATGTAAAAGTTGTTGGAGCAACTAGAGGAGAGAGAAATGTGACAGACCTGTAGGATATCCGCATGCACAGACTATGGGCAAATGATGTATTGTAGGTAGGATGCACAGATTCTCTCTGCAGGTATGTGAGGACCCGGACTCTTCTGCATCCTGTTGGCACGAGGCCATTCATCCTTTGAGGAATGAAATCCACTTGATTCTTCTGTGGCTAAACCAGGCTTCTTAAATTATTGGCATCAGTTTGAGTCAAATATTTCTTTTGTGTTATACAATGAATGGGAAAACTTTCCTTCGAAGGAGGGAAGAGAACTGAATGATAAATGTGAGGGTAATATTTATTACAGAGCTTTTCACTGAAGAGTGATCTTCTCTGATATGACCAGCTCTTAAGTCCCGGTAACTTTTTCCTTCTTTCAAATTGACCAAGCAGCCGTCCTTAATTCAAAAAGTAAAGAAAAACTTGCTCTCGAATTCCCTATTTCTGTTCTCTGCTGGAGGCATCCAGTTTTGTTGATAATGATCTAATCTGTTGCATAACCGGAGAACGCTGAGCCTGCTGCCACAGCCTGCTTCTTTCTTGGCACTGTGGGAAGGCTTCAAAGAGAGACTGTGTGTGTGAGGCGACTGCTCTACCAGCAAGACCAAGGGGATCAAAGCATATGTTTAGAAATGGAAAACAACAAAAAGAGAAGCAGTTACCACAGAGTTGCCATCCTGAAACAGAAACCAGTCTCGCAAAAATGGAACTATTTTCAAGTTAAGGATAATTATTTCAAATTCTATAGAGCAGGAAAAGATCAGGGATTTTTAAGGAAAATTCGTCAAGATTTTATTCTGTAGATACTTATTATGGGGAAGACTTTTTCAAAAAAAAGGATGTGTTGACAATTGTATGCAGTTTAATTGTTTTTTGCATGATTTTACACTGCATCACATTGCTTTCTTGGCTCCTCTGATGTTTTCAATTAGTAAGTTTTAAAATGAAATTATTTGAAAAATTACTTGGAAGTAAGAAAAAAAATTGTAGGAAAGTTTTATGTAGTAATATTCTTTGAAGGTTGGACAGTTGTTTCAAGGTTGCATTTAATGAGCTTGGGAAAAATATAGTGGTTTGTGGTGTGGGTTTGTTTTTTTCTTGTTTGTTTGTTTTAAATTTTATAATAAATGGAAATAATTTATTTTCACATTATCCCCCAACCTTTTGGATGAAAATGCCTGATTGTTCAGGCGATATCTAATTTATGAGCATCTAATTTATCTTTCAGTGAGTTTCATGAATCAAGATTAATTATTATTCCTTGTACTTTAAGTATGGTTTACATTGTGATGCAACATTAGCTTAAACTGATCCTTTTTCACTGTCAAATGTTCATTTTTTTTCACTTACAATTCTGAGTAGTCTTCTTTAATGCCATAGGAAAATCTTAATATTAACCTGTGCTGATTTAGTAAGCCGTCATAATGGAAGTGTAGGAATCTCAGCTGTATGTTACTAGGGAAACTTGCTGTAATATACAAAATACTAAACAAAAAGAAACCCTGCAGCTTTCACAGTGCCAGTTTTATGGCAGTGTCCTTGTCCATAGTCCATTTGTCCCTATCATTTACTGTGATAGTACTTTGTGGTTTTTATGATAGGGAAAATGATAGTAAGTGTTTTTCCATACTCATGGACTCCCCATACAAGGGCAGCAAAGGAAAGTTGGAGATACAGGAAGCTTACTCTCTCCCTGCTGTCCTTGTTACTGTCTAGTCTTCCGTATGATGCGCCGGCGTTAATGGTAGTGGCTGTCTTTTATTCCCATGGTGGTTTGGTGACTGGCACGTAGATAGTGTTTTTCATATGCTGGGAATCCTAAGAAAAAACTGCAAAGCACATTTGTTCTTGAGAGAGATGCACTAAAGTGTTGCACCCTGATAAAGTCTATGGCACTCTTCTCACATGTAAAATCTTTGAATTATTGTTTAGAATTTTGGTCTCCGGTGTTAGACACACTCCACTACTCCTGTTTTACCCTCTTCTTGCAGAGACAGATTCCTTACTATCTATACTTGCAAAATTACATGTGCTAATGATATCTTGTCCTGATGATTGCAAGAGGAAGCCATAGTTGGGATTTCTCCTTTCTTCCTTTGACCACTTTGCTCTCTGTGGTGGTGTCTGTTTCTTCAGTGGAACTTCCTCGCAGGGTGGGAAGGAGGGGATGCTCTGGCAGACCTGACCCTTTTGAGACCACAGCTGCAAAACTCTAGCTACATTTTAAAGAATATGAGCAATCTGTATCTTTTCAAAGACGTTATTTGTATGCAGAAATTATCCTGAGGGTCACAGAAGGTATTTTCTTTATCCAAAACTACCCCAGACCCTTTCTTGGAAGCATCAGTCTTTGAAACTTTTCTCTTAAAAGTCTGTCTTTTTAACAAGGGCCAAACAAGATATTTTTCTTTGTCCTCCTTCATGAAACAGCTGAGTTGTTCTGACTGAAATTAAAATACTTAAAAAATGAAGACTTAAGGCAGAGACTCAGGATGAAAGATTTCAGATCAATTTTTAAAGCTTAGCAGAGTATTAAGGGATGGACAGTGCTCTGATCCCTAATTGTAACGCAGAGGGCCAGCTGTATTGATCCTCCCTCTTGCTGGAGAAGGACTATCCCCAATTTACTAGTTGCCATAATAATGTTATTTGATACATGTTAAATGGCTGATTAATCTTTTTTAATATTTCTGTCTGTCATTCCCTTACTACTAAGATAGGTCAGTGGCAGTGAAGTTGTGTGGTTTGGGTCATTGCAATCTCTGCTTTTGAGAGGCTTTTGTACTTGTGTTTTTGTCGAGGGTATTTCTGACAGGGGGTCAATGCTCAGATTGCTGTTTTAGTTACTATGGAGAAGATTTCCTGCAGGAAGGCTTATGGTCTGTTTTCTGAAGATGGTCAAACACTGTATTTGCCCAACTTCCCCTTAACTTGCAGTTCTGAAGTTCATTTCGTACCAGTTGTCTTTAGACTGAAAATCCCTTTGGCTCATACATGCTTCCTTTTAGCCTTTGCAATCTGTAGTGTCATCATGGAAGAAAGGGAAAGATGAGGATCAGAATGAGAGGTGAATATATCCTGAAAGCCTGCCTATCACAAGAGGAATGAATGTAGTTCTAGTCTGATTGTATGGTTTTGTTTAGAGAGAACTATCGCATGACTGTCTTGGAAGTGAGTTTATTGGAGATTGCTGGTACAGACTGATGTATGTCTGTTAGTTCCTCCACTTGTGGGTGTGATTTCCTTATGCAGGATGTTGGATTGTGGTGTTCTCCTTTATTTTGTGGAGTGGAGGCGAGTCCTTTAAATAAGTTTGTTTCCATAGGAAACGTCCTGGGTCTGGGCTGAATGGCAACAAGGCATGTGCTTTGGTTCATGTGTAGTTGTGAGGGTTTTTTCTGATATCTTCTGTAGTTTTTCTTTTTGTCTGATATATTGAATACCATTTGAAGAGGTGGCTACATTAAGGTGTAGTTCAAAGTGGCAGAAACCCACATGAATCTGAAAACTTGATCCAGAAATAGATTGTGAAAGGTTCTGAAAGCATTTTATTTTCATCTGCTCTGTCAGCGTCTTGCTGATTGAACGCTTACTCTTAAGCCCACTGTTCTCAGACTGGTTAGGTTGTGTGATTTTTATTTTTTTCCCAAGCTCTCACCTCCACCAGCGATAGGAAGGCAATACTGCAGCCTTTGAAGGGCCCAAAGGTTTGAGAGTATTGTGCTGCAATGCAGGCTTTCGTCCTGATCCTGTGCAGTCCACTGTGATGTGAAGGGTAGGAGCCTTTTTCTCCTCATCCTTTCATTTCTTTTAAATCACCTGTTAAATACCTGAGAGGGAGCAGACTTCTGGGGAAAAAAAGTTTTCCACATCATAAGAAAAGTTGGAGAAGAGGAGATTGAGAGAGGGAATGGTTTTCTAGGTTATGCCTGGAGGATTCTTCAGATTCAGGAAAGGCTTCAGAACATGGGGCTAAGCCTCGACATCCTTTCAAATTCCTAACTAAACTCAAGACAGATCAAACTCTCATCAATTATCTGTAAATGCAGAGAGGTATTTTAAGGGCTGGCATCAGAGTCTGAAGACATAGGAAATGCTTTCTGGTCCCATTTTTTTCAAGGCACGTTATGGGATAAGGAAGGAGTCGACTTCTATAGAGGGTCTTAAAGCTTCAAAAATTGGAGGAATAACAATGTTACTGGATAACCCCTGAGGAAAGAGACACATAAAAGCTGTCTTGCCCCAGGTCACACTGCAGCTCATTTTCAAAGGCTGGGATTAGAACCAAGGTGGTTTTTTCTGTCTCTTCTTCTTCCTGGCTGTAAAAATAGACACGCTTTTTCTTCCAAAATTTCAATACTGAAATCCTTAAGCTAAATCTGAAGGAGTTCTTAAACTGCAGAGAAGTTGTTTCCTGAACAGATGACAGAGAAGTCCCGAAGAGTGCTGGGTTTTGCTTCCCCTTCCTCTTTTTTGTGGCTCGCTCTTGCTGAGTTTTGCAAGCCAAAGCTCGTGAACTCTTCCAGAGGATAAAGGCTGAAGCTTCTTGTGTATAAACATGAGCAAGCTGACAGAGACACTCTGTCAAAGTGACAGTTACTGTGTAGAAAAGATGAGTGATAAAGGGGAAGGATTTTGTCATTGAGTCTTGCCCAAATTGTGAACGTTTTCAATTGTGTGACCTTTTCTAGTTTAATTAGTGTAAATCTTAAAGGCACGGGGTATCATGGTTACAGAAGACAAATGTTCTTCAACTGTATTACAGAGCTTGTCTCCTAAATTTGGTATGAGGTCTGGTGTTCACTGCTGGATTGCAAATCTGAAATTTGCTCTCAGTGAAGGATCATCTTGAAAAATTGAATTCACATCGAAGTTTCTAATGCCAGCCATACCTCTGGTATTTTTGCTGCTACTAAGTCAGCTTGTATTTTTTTCTATAAAGTCTTAGAAGTGTCAACAGTTCCATTAACATTTATAAAGAAGGCAGCAATTTGAATATGCATGGCTGAAAAATCATTTCCTGCAGTTGGCCCAGCACATTTCAGGCCCTCTTGAATATTCGGTCCTCAGAAATACACGTGAAAACTGAATTATTGATTCATATCCACACATTTCTCTGGTTTTGGGGGGAGGAAAAGCAGCAGGGGCAAAATACTGAAGGTTCATGGTGCCATGAAGCTTAACTTCTTACTGTGTGTTCATTTAATAACTTCTGATAAAGCTCGTGTTCTTTTTCTTCTGTCTTTGGAAATGCATTTACTTGCTTATAAAGCAATGGCTGCATAATAACTGCAGACAGGCTTGAGAGCTTGGGGTGTTCCTGTCCCCTCCTCTCTATTCTTTACTGCAGGCATGTGTTAGAGTACTGCAGCCAGATTTTCTCTCGTACATAATGAAAGTTTCTGTTTTCTTTCCAAAATTCTGGACATGATGCTGTTTTGTTTGTTTGTTTTAATAAGCATTTAAATATATGTAAACTTACTGTTACTATATCAATTGACATAACTTTGAAGTCAAACCTTAATATAAAAGCTTAAAAAAATAGATAAGCACAATTTCTATGTACATTATCATTGCTTCTTAAATATTGTCTTAATAGTTTATCAAAATTACAGAGACTATCCTGATGGAAAAAGTTTTCAGGATTTTATAACTGATTTGGAATTATGTGCATGTATTTGTATGATGTTCATGGAATCAGAAGAAAAGGACTTGTAGGCCGTTTTAGAAGAAACTATTGCTTTTTAATACTGTTTCTGTATTTATTATGCAAATGACCTTGTATATACTTTCCTGCAGTATTAAGAAAATAGCATTTTTAGGTTGCATTTTAATTTAGTTACACCATTCTGTACTTACAAAAGGGTTAGCTATGAGAATGTGTTTTGTAGGGGGGTGGTTTATGACTTGGCATTGTGTAGTTGAATAAATAATTTGCATTTGAAATGTGAAAAAGTCAGCACCACTTAGGCTCCTTCACTCTAGCAAGCTGGTCTACCTTTTTGTCTAAGCTAATTCAGAAGAACACATGCTTATACACATGTGAGGAAACCCAGCATCCAAAATGTGACAGCAAAAAGGATGTCTTTATGTAAGTGGTTGGACATCTTTAAACCTGTTCCACAGTGGGTCAGCAGTTTTGTAAAGCAGTGAGATTTTTGAGGTTTAGAAGGCAAATATTACAAAGACTTCAATTTTAAAAACCCAAACAACAAAACAAACAAATTAAATGTGCAAGAAGAGGAAATCTTTCCTGGTTTCCTTTCATTTAGACCTCCTCCCACAGCTCCTCGAGCACCCAGTTGATGCAGGGACTAGACCTGTAGCCTGAATATTAGCGATGATGGCATCTTCTCTAGGGATGCTAAGAGGTCTCCCAGATGCAGGTGGGTCCACGTATCAACATGATTAGATTTTCACTACCTACACATGAACAAAAACTTTGCTGTGGCATTTGTGGTATTTTGACAGCATACGTTTTTAGTTTTTAACTATGGCAGATGTATATTAGAGACAACCAAAACTTTCTGGTTTTCCCATACAACTTGGCATATGGATCAGGGAACTCCTGTTTTGCACTTCAGTACAAAATAGAAATCCTGTAGGCATAAGCTATTTCTGGATGTAGATCTGCACTTATTGTGCTATTAGTAATTTATTATTGTTTCATGAACTAGTTATTTATTTTTCCTGTTTTAGGTTTTATCTCATTTGGTTATGTCAAGACCTCATGAGGTTGATCTCCTTTCTAAGGAAAATTCACAATTTTGATTGGTGTTTTGATTGCAATTTTTTTTAAACACAATGCTCTTTGTAGTGAAGCACAGCTTGACTGACTACAGCTTAATGATAGAACAGTTCGCTTTGAAATGAGGTTTGGTTTAGAGCAGGAAGGATTGATGTGGCCTTGTGAGGAAAGGTGATTCAGGAGCAGGGAATATTTTTCCTGCCTAGTTAGGAGACCTTATACTTTCCTTACTTGTTCTTGGTTTTAGCTTTCTATTTTTGTCTCTATTACTGAAGATGGGTTTCTCTTCCTAAGTCAGGCTTCAGAGTGGTGTTCTTGTGTTACATTCAGTTCAGTGCATATTCATTAGCATTATTTGTTATTTGGGAGAAATTGGAGTTTTGCAGAATTGTAACATGCCGTTTCTTTGGTTGTTTTTTTTTTTCCTGAACTTGGAAGTTTTCATCATTGTGAGCAGCTGTTTTCATTTTGGGCAACTCATTGGTTGAGTGCATTTATATCAACAATGTATATCTTCCATAGCTTATATGTACTGATGTGTGGATCATGTTGTCCTCTCTAGCAAACAATACACTTTGTTGGAGTAGGAAATAGTAATGTCAATTACCACAAAAATGCCAAGAGTTTTCATTGGAAGGGCCACAAAACTTTGTGCTTCAAGGCTTAACAAATGCCTAAGGCGCAGATCAGTGAAGTGGGGAATGTTTTTATACATGTGCACAATGATGGGTCTAATTTGTTCCTGGAGCATCCAGTTATGGCTGTTGTCTAAAGTTATTTGATTAGGTACATGGTAAGTGTCTAGTATAGCAGGATCTAAGGAATCCCAAAGGATTGAATATGGCAGTTGCTGTGTTTTTATGATAATATTACCCTTTGCCCCTTTGTTTATCACCTACGAAATTGATTATGTTTTCAATGATATTAAATTATTATCGCAAGCTTAGACTCTAGATGCAAATTAAACTTTTGATTAACTCTTCATTGATTTCATGTGATGTATGAATTTCAGTCAACGTGTATGAAAGTAATATTTAAAAATGCCATTTCAGTAATGTAGCAGTGACTTCACAGGCTATTTTGCTGCTCTTCTGGTGGTTGAAGAAGCATAGTTTTCATCCCTTGGTAGGCAATAAACCTTCTGAGATGCATTCTGCCTGGAGACCATTATAGCTTAAATAAGGAATAACTGTGGAACTGTAATTAAATACAAACTGCAGTGCTAGAGCACACTCAACAAATTACCACTTGATAGAGGTTTCTGTAGGTAGGTAAATTTGAATGCTCTTTCTTTAAGTCTACACTTCTGTTGTAAAAACTTGTTCTGCTGCCAGCTTTCTAGTTCTTGTCTGTGCTTTTGACTTGTTTGCTTTTCCATACAATTTCTCTCTCTCTCTTTTCTTTCTTTCTTTCTTTTTTTTTTTTTTTGTTGTTGTTGTAACCCAAAACTCAGAGAGGCACTTGCGTGTGTGTTTTACTGTTTTCTTAAATCAAGCCTTGGTCATCAGGGCATGACTCTTGTTTTATTAAACTGTAACCGCTGGGAAGTTCTTAGGGGCTCACAGAGCTCGCATTCGCTAGTGAAGTGTTCCAGGTTATAACAGCAGCCTGTGCCACGCACTGACAGTGCTTTATAGGAACAGTATTTATAAAAAAGTGACACTGAGGAATAACCTTGGAAGATGAAGAGTTTGTGTTTTAGCATGAGGTATTTGTTCTAAAATTGCTAATTATGTTGAGGATGGAATTAAATTAGAGATACACTGAAAATACAGGACTAAAAAAGGGCATTTTTATATATTTTTTTAGTTTAGTTTCATTTAAGTTTTCAGTTGCTGACTTTTAAACAGTCTTCTTTCTTAAACTAAAATAAGCACATGTAGTGCAAAATGAACTTCAAATTTGAAAGCACTAACAAGAATTCTGAATAATCAGGCCTTTGATAGTACATTAATATTTTATATTGAACTATTTACTGATTGCAAAAGAGATTTTTCTTTTTCCCTTTCTTTTGAAAAATTGAAGTATTTGTATGAACTATGATAGACTGCTGCCAAAGATCTCATCCTCTGAAAAACTCTAGTAAAATGAGATCAGTCTGGCTGGGACTTTGTAGAGGGGTGTGGCTGTTTGGCAGTAATGTGACCAAAGGAGATTGGTGGTGGTGGTGGGGTGGCGGCTTTTGTACGTGCAGAAGCTTGTTTCTAGTCGTCCCTTCTTCACTTCTACCCTCTCAATAGAACATGAAATGCTAGGTTTGATTTCATTTTAATACAGCTGAAATTTGGTCTTGTCAATCTGAAGATCCAAAGTTTGTATCTATTGGAATTCTCTGGAAGAACAATGCATCTTTCAAAGCTGTTTCTTCTAAAATACTACTCTAATTTAAAGAATTCATGTTGAACTTGTAGATCAAAGACAGACTATATAGAAGCATGTTGCTATATAACTACATACTAGGGGAAATATATCACGAGGAATTTATATTTAAAAGAGAATTCTACTGAAAAGGGATTTATAGTTCTGATGATCTTGGTTGGCAGCCAGTGAGAATTGCTTGTCTCCTGCCTGAATTTAAGTGCATTAAATAGCTGCAATACTAATTAGGAAAATAGACTGAGTGATCAAAATTTTTTCATTTCAAATTTTGAATCTTCTGCTTTCTCTTTTACTATGTTGTGCCCTGGGTTTATCCTCCTAGTGATTAAATAGCATTCCAGGATGGGTAGTAGAACTATTGGTTTCATAGCATATCTTGCATTATTGCCTACCAAAAGTTTTAATTCATTTTTTATCATAATCATTCAGATGATGCTGGGTATATGTGTGCTTTCTTTCATTGTTCTTTGATTGTTGTTCTCTGGTGTTCTTCAGTGCATTACTAGAAAGTCTTGTTTTAATATATTATAAATGTTCTCATTAATGCATCCTGTTATGGTTAGAAGACTCCAGGCCTAGATATTTTTTTAGTGAATGTATTTTAGTTACAAATATTTGTACCTATTTTTCCCCTTGATCTCTGTAGCTACCTGACATGTCATATGATGACTTTTAGCTCTTTCTGATTTCAGTGACTACAAGACACTTGTGGTTTTGTGCTTGCAGCCATTCAAGCTATCAACTTTTTTGACAGCAATTATTCTAAATCTGCTTCAAATGAGGCCGAAGTTGCTTGCAGCTTTGTCCAATTCAATATGCAGGAATTCTCTTAAATTCCTACTGGGCTTAGAAGAGGATGAAATGGATGGTGGCATATATTTGATCTTTCTGTTTTCACTGTAGTTACTAAGTGTTATTTTTTCCCAGCATTTCCCCAAAATGTTTTCCAGTCCTGTTTTCCCATGAGGTTGGTGATGTCCTGTTCTTCGTATCTATCTGTCTTTAGCTCTGACTTGAGCTGCTGGATGAATAACTGCTGAACTGTGAATGCTGCAGACACAGCTTTGAGAAAATACCATTAATTTTTACAGTGCAGTCTCTTTCCCTTTGATAAAATCATGATGAATTTCATTGGGTGTATAATAAAAGGTATATTATTTGATTAGTCTTTTTCTTCTTCTTTTTTTTTTCCTTAAAGAAAGAGCCTGGAAAGTAGAATAGTAGGTGGGGGGGAACACAGTGCAATTACAAATATTCCCTGTTTTCCTTTAGACTGTGTCAGTCTGTCATATATATGGAGCTTGAAGCTCATCAGGTGCAAACCTCATGCTCAAATACAGACTGGAATTTGACTTTGTTATATTAAAACCTGGAGAAAAATCGTGTACCTTCCACTGAAGTGCCCGTTTATAGTGCAAGCTAACCTTAATTTAGTACTTGTCGTGGTTTAACCCCAGTCAGCAACTAAGCACCACGCAGCCGCTCACTCACTTCCCCCCCATCCAGTGGGATGGGGGAGAAAATCAGGAAAAGAAGTAAAACTCCTGGGTTGAGATAAGAACGGTTTAATAGAACAGAAAAGAAGTAACTAATAATGATAATGATAACACTAATAAAATGACAACAGTAAGTAATAAAAGGATTGAAATGTACAAATGATGCACAGGGCAATTGCTCACCACCCGCCGACCGACACCCAGCCCGTCCCCGAGCGGCCAAAAACAAACAAAAAAAAAAACCTGCCTCCCCCCCCTTCCCAGTTCCTAAACTAGATGGGACGTCACATGGTATGGAATACACCGTTGGCCAGTTTGGGTCAGGTGCCCTGGCTGGGCATGAGAAGCTGAAAATCCTTGACTATAGTCTAAACACTACTGAGCAACAACTGAAAACATCAGTGTTATCAACATTCTTCACATACTGAACTCAAAACATAGCACTGTACCAGCTACTAGGAAGACAGTTAACTCCATCCCGGCTGAAACCAGGACAGTACTGCTTTGGCTAGTCAGCTTTCTGTAGGCAAAATGACTGTGATGTTAGCAGTAGAAGAGAATGCGTGTTGAAGAACTGAAGGAAAAAAGCTAATAATTTCCTGTGCCTGACCTCACAGAGAAACCTCTTCCTTCCCCCAAGCCAACCATGATAAAATACCATAAATTTTCTCCACATGTTTTAGCTGTGCTCAAGCAGACACTACAGAAGATTTGAAGCTGTAACAAGATACCTTTCGTCCTGAAGAGTGGGACTGAATTTCACCTTGTTCTTTTCTGAATGTTTTCTTTTGGCTAGACATTTGAGTTGTATTTGGTTTTGGTGTTTTGGGTTTTTGGTTTTGGTTTTGTTCCCCCCCCCCCCCCCCCCCCCCCCAGGATATTTGCTAGTGAAGGGTAATGGTTTTGGATGTACATTTCAGCATTTAATTTTTTGGCTCAATGACCCATAGCTCCTTTTGTTGATATTTTGGGGAGGGAATAGATCAGTGTTAATGGCATGTCTTATATACGAGATAAACTTCTTCATCACTTAGTGCTAAACCCTAAAGACAAAGATGCAGAACAAAGAAGGTGGAACATTAACTTGCAGTATTTATTTTCAAATTGATGTATGCAGGTTAAAGTTTGTTTCCTCTATGTAGCATTAGCCAAAATTTTATAATGTAAACATGATTCTTTATGACTGCAGAATTGAGTAAAATATATCATACTATGATATGGTGATAGAAATGCCTTTTAAGAAAAGTTGGGTTTTATAATGGAGGCTTGGTTATAAAAATATTAAACTAAATAGGTAAATTCTTTGTGTGAGTCCTTTGGGAAGTGGTGTTAAACTTGGGATACAGTCAGTTCAGTTTGGTTGCCTCTAAGATGAAATTCTTCTGGCTTGCTTAGCATCTATTATTTAAAAAACCTCTTGGATTCCTACTAATGCATATCCTTCAAAAGTCACATCCAGATCTGGAAGAGCAGGTCTCAGAATTGTAATCACCAAACCAGATTTCTTAGCCTAATGCTTTAAAGGTGAAGAATCCCTCTTGTCCTTCCTTTTTAAAGCAATGAGCTATGTTGTGTCTTACGGCTGCTGAAAATATGCCAATGACAATGAAACTGATCTTTCCTCAGGAAGGCGCTCGGTGTGTTTCAGACACTGCTGAAGGCAGTTGGACATTTGCAAAAGTGCCCAGGAACAAGGGCTTGAGGGTGGCCTGTAGCCCAGATTTCTGCTTTTTTGCTTTGTTTAATAAAACAGGAAAGAGAAAAAACAATTTTTCATTACTAAAATTTGAAAGTTACATTTTGAAGCAGCTTGAAATGTTTTTGTTAATAATGAGCTAGGTCTGTGTCTAGTTTTACACCCCAAGTTACTGTGCTACAGAATGGTTGGAAGTAACTGTAGATTGCCGTTTGCAGTATAAGCCCCTTCTACCTTGTTGGCAAGATGACCCTGAAAGCGTAAGGGGGGAGTCCCCTGCTCAGACGACCAGGATTCAGTGACCACCAGAAACATTGAGTGCAAAACTGGTTCACGATGAAGGAGGAAAAAAAAATCTATTACAGACTGCTCTGTCATCTTTCTGTGTGACCTCAGATCAGTTCATTGGCTCTTTCTTTTGCTGGGTTGCGTCTGTGTACGAAGGGTTATGTTACTCTTTGGACTATATTCCCTCCCTTTGTATACCTGTGCTGACTGATTTCACTGGGGTTATTTCTGGTTGGTACAGATGTAAGATGAGAAGCAGGGTTTCTGTTTACATGGTGAAATACGTTTGATTTCTTTTTAAACTTCAGGATTCAGCTTGTATGCAGAATATAGACCGATACTTTCTTAATGTGCAAGCGAGAAGGAAGAAGTTAGGATGACGAGCTCTTCAGAACATAACGCTATGAGCAGGTCAAAGATTAATGTGCTAATAGTTAAGCTGCTCTTAAATTAGTTTCTTCAGTACATTGTGCTAGGTCTTATATGCTGAGGAATTTTGGATATGCAGAGGAGCTGCTAGATACCAGTGAGAATTTCAGTAAAGTTGTTTCACACTTCAAGTCTGTCCTACAAGGAAAGGCCATTGCAGTCCACAGTTTCCTCCTCTGGATATGCTAATGCACTGTGAAAGTGCACATCATGCCTGGATGGGCCCTGCTGATAAAATACAGCCTGGAGATCTCACAAAGTGCTAATGTGTCAAAGCGCCCACAAGCAGAGGGTGAATAATACTGCTTTCTAAAGGTCATGTCTGTTGAAGTTAGCTAGTGTGCCCTTCTCATGTGGAGCTGGAGTCTGCTCTAAAAAGTTCTGTTGTTCTTTTTAATCTCAAAATCCATGGTTTTAATGGGTATAATCAATAGGGCTGATAAAGTGTCTTAATTTAGACAGCAGGAAAGAAAAGTAAACATTAAAAGCTTTAAAGCCTTAAAACTGGCTCTTTGAGTTAGTACGGCTGTCTGATTTCAAGTCTTGCCTACTGCAGTATTCCCCAAAATGTGTTACTCGTTCTGGGAATTGCCTTATTCTCATTTCCAATCTTCCTTTGTATCTTTAGTTTCTAATGAGAAAAATGCTTCCACTTCTTAGAACAATTGCTGGTAGTTACATACAATCATTTGCCAAGCAAAGTTAATAGTTATTCTTGCTAGTCGATGGACATTTTTTAATAATAAAAAAATACGACTATACTCTTATATTTACTTTTTCCATCTTATGTTTTGCAGTAATGTTTATCTTTCTCCTCCTGTTTAAAACCTTATGCCTTTTTTCTTCTTAGGCTTTTAATATTTAACGTCATTCATGAAATACTGTGAGTGTAGTGTATTATTTGTGCACGTAACATTAAGTAATAAGTGCAACTAAAGTATAATTTGAAGTAGCTTACTTATCGTTATGCTCTTGCAATTTTATTTGGCTTAAACACTTCTCATAAAACACGTATATGTAAAACTACGCATGATAATATAGATAAAAAAGAAATCTTCAAATGACTTTTAGCAGTAACACAATATATCAGACATGTCAACTATTTTTAGTGCTTTGCTGGACATTTGTATTCATAGATAACCTCTTGCCGTTGACTGACTTGTTTATAAAGTAGGTGTCTGTCGTGGATGTGCAAACAGTTTTAATTTCAAACTTACATCTCTGAATTCTAGGTGATTTGACTGCATTTTTGTACTGTGAGGAAGAGACATTTCCTATTTAGTGAGGAAAAGGTTTATCTCATCACGACAGTTAACGGGACTGCGAAGCTCTGCAAAAGGAAATGCTCTTCCTCCTTTTGTTTCCTTTTTTGGTTCTTCCCGAAGAACTGTTCCTTGACCCCACTTGGTTAGTTTAGAAGTTCTGGTTCACCAGAATGGTCTGTTGTCTAAATTTTTGCTTAAAAAGGAAAAGCATTTTGAGCCCGCTTTCATGAGGATATTTAAGTGATGTTCGTTCTTCTGTTTGAGCGGTGTTTTCATTGCTAGGTATTTAAAGGATAGGTGAGAGTTCATCTTCCAAGCATATACTTTGCCAGTTGTTTTTATGCACTGTGGTCGTTGCTTGTTTAAGTTAGGAAAGCCATTGTCCAGGGTCACTGGGTTTCGTTTGGCTTTGTTTTTTCCATTCGTGATATCTGTTGAAGACTGGTAGGTCGGATCATTCTAAGTGTGGTATCTTAAGTTTACATTTTCCTGTCTGTTTCTCTTTGAGGAAACACTTGTGGTCACTGCTGCTGCTTCACTGTTAAAAGTAAGTTTATACTCAAATGCTCGCGAAGAAGGTACCAGCTGATTTAGCTACCATGCAAACTGCAAGGCATCTGACTTCCTACACAACAGTCCTTCTTTGCGTATGTAGATAAGGTGTAGGTATCTCCCTTCCTATCCTTATAGCACGGTTATGTTAGGTCTGTGCTATGCAAGGCTATTCCAGTGATACTTGTCTAGTTTCAGCTGCCACATGCTGTTTCTGAGGCACTTGGGTGCTTGCTTAGTGCTTTGTGCTCTGTCTTTGAAGTCTCCTGTTGTCAGAAAACTCCGTGGAAGAGCAGCCAGCATCTCCAGTCCTCTATTTCCCACTGCTCCGGAATGCCTGTTCCCTGGCATTCACCGGCAGCTATGCTGGATGAGGGCTTGGGCCTCATCCAGCCTCAACCCTTCTGAAAGGGTTGAGAGTCTGAAGGCAAGGGGAAGGCTTGGGTTTTGTCAGCTTATTCGCATGGATAAGCATACAACTTAAAAATTAAATAGAACCAAAATCCCTTCTTCTCCTAGGACTTGATATTGTAGTCCAGTCCTCATTGAGTGCACTGAGGCATAAAGGTGGGTAATTCATATTACTCATTGTTGCTTGGTACACAAAGAATGGTGTCTCACAGGTGACTATGTTTGACCATAGCTATTAATCACCTCAAAATTTGGTAAACATGATGGTTAAAAGTGTTTACAAATTTAGAACAGCAGCAAAATAAAACCTGGCACTAGTTTATAGTAAAAGTAAATAAAGTGTCTTACTAGCAGTATCCAGTGTGACCAGGTATAATAATACATTTTTTTTCTTAAATTCTTGTTAAATCCTGCATTAGAAAACATGATACACTTAATTAGGTGTCTGATGTCAGAAGAACTATGCCACTTATTTTCACTTGCCGGGGTTTTTGAAGAGTGCTAACAGGAGAATAAATTTGATTTAAAAAAAAAACAAAACAAACCAAAAACTTACAAAAGTAGTACAGATACAGACTTGATAACAGTCAGGACAAAAATGGTGAAAATGTTTTGAATTTACAGAAGTAAATTACAAACAAAACCTGAGGTAGTGTGGGTATATATGTGGTAAAGTTATGATGGTTGTACACTTGACTAGCAGGATAGCATGTCCAAAAAGGAACATCTGGGTGTACTGAAAGTAGGACGCTCCTACCTAACATAGGCTATTTGTTCAGCTTAAAAGTACTCTAGGAAAACTTTATTCTCACAGTAACTGACTGATCCAAGTTCTGAATCACTTTCCCGTATTATCAAGCTATTTGATTTGGTGAATCAACGAACAGTTACAGGACTGGTGCCACAGCCAGGGGTTCGGCTGCTTACACCATGGGACTCACTTGGAGGAGCCGGGTCTGCTGGGATCTGACGGGGTCCATCTGTTCCACGGTTCTTCACTGTGAGGATGGTGAGGCGCTGGGAGAGGTTGCCCAGAGGGGCTGTGGATGCCCCATCCCTGGAAGTGTTCAAGGCCAGGTTGGATGGAGCTTTGAGTTGGAACTAGGTGATCTTTCAGGTCCCTTCCAACCCAAACCATTCCATGATTCTTTACCTACATGTGGGTTTTTTTGTTTGTTTTTTTTTTTCTCCTGCATTTCAGCAGCTTTCTCTTTTCATTCCACTGTTTTGGTAATTCAGCAAAGATTGTGTATACACCTGGTAAATTATCTTCCCTCTTGTCCAGAAGCATTATGATGGGGAGTTATTAGGGAAATGCAGTACATTTCTCTTTGCTTTTATTAAACAAAAGCCAACCTCAGTATTAACTCCTTCAGACATTTTCTTCAGTTACCAACAGAAAACATCTTCAGTAATTTTTTTCTAGTAATGCAGGCTGGGGGCATGGATCAGCAGGAGGTGAGAAAATAATGTTTCATTTTACGTTCAGGTTTATAGTCATGGACAAGTAACACATGAATGATTTTTTAATGAATTGGTAAGCAATTGCCAGTGTACAGTGTGCTGATACCTTGTTAATTATCAGCTATATATCTTTCAAAGAAAACCTTATGATAATTGATAGCCACCTCTTTGTTTATAATCATTAATAATATAAAATTAATCTAACCCGCAGTGGGTATAGAAGGTGATAATCTATGTTAATCAGTTATAAATGAAACCTTAATATTTGGTAAATCTGACAATGATCATCAGAAATAGTTTCTAAAAAGAACATCTTTTTGAGTAATAATTTTTTCCTAAATGTTGCTGTTGGGAATTGACTGATGTGAAAGATATTCAGCATTGTTATCTTATCCTTACTGGGGTTTGCACTGCTTTTTTTTTTTCCCTCTCTTAGTTAAAGGGAAAACCTCTCCAATAGATTTTTGGGAGGAGAGGAGGAATGAGATTGGGGTGGTGGTGGAAGGAAAAATAGGATTAAAACATAATTCTGAGGAAGTATTTTATTTCTAGACTGATCATTATTTTGTCTCATACATTAAGCATCTGCACCTGCTTTCCCCACCCCTGTGCTTCCTGGAGGGCTCCGCTTGAGGCCAGGGTGACCTCCCTGACCACACTTCACCACTGACCTCTGAGCTGCCACTTCTGCCAAGGGGTTTAAACATGGTCTGCCTATGGAAGGTTGTATTTGTCCCATCACAGGTTTTTTTCAGCTTCCTTGCTTTCTTTGGTGTGGGAAAAATTATGGTAACACGTAGACAGTAGCAGGTGATGGAATTATTAAGTCTCTAACTCGTAAGTAGCAGGAGGAGCGTCATGATGCTGTATAAGGCCATGAAGGAAATTTCCTGGGTTACAGAGGCAAGGGTTCCTTGAACTGAAAGGGATGTGCACCTCAGCAGAGAGCACTCAGGACTGGCTTTTTTGAATCAAAGAAAAGAAGAATTTGTGATTTGTGAAGGATTTGTGAAGGAGCTTATTAAGAGCAAAACGATTGCACTTGTATCTTGCAGCCACTGCTGCTGTGGTGGTAGAACCTGCAATGAAAGCAAGGTTTCTCTGCTTTGATAATTGTTTGTACTTGACTGTCCAGTGATTAATGCTCTTGTAAGAGGTACATGATGGTAGCTTCTGAAGGACCCAATGAAGATGTTTATTGCTGATCTAAGAACTAAAGAAAAGGAGATGCTTTGAAAGAAAGTAAATGACTGTCACCGTTGCTCCAACCTTATATTGGCTGTTTTCCAGGTCTGATATCATACAAGAAATTCAGTTTGAGAAGAAGTAAACTTGAAAGGAAACCTTAATATTTAACCCACAATATAAACAAACATCTCGATCTGTGTTCTTAGGAGCTTCTATCCTGTTTGCCATGTATGAAATTCTCCTCATGTTTTCCTTCACCTCTTCCCTTGAGTGGTGTTTTTTGGGGGGCACGACTCTGCAACGTGGCAGAGAAAAGGTGTAGCCACCAAGAGTCAAAAGAAAGTCCTGATGGGGTAACACGAAGAGCAGGAGAGTAGCAGAACTTGGGGCCCAGCTTGTGCTCCTGGATTTTAGCGGGTTTTTTTGACAGGTACACTTCCCATGTGTCTCCCACGCAGTGTATTTCCATACCTTCCCTTCTGTGCTTGTGGTGGTGCAGTGAGTTGATGTTCATCTGCCCACTGCTTCAAGATGCACGTTAGGAGTAAGGAAGGGCAAGGTGAAAAATGTGCCTGTTTTTTTGTCAACTTTTGGTGCTGTATTGGTGCGGCTTGACTTGGGGATCATAAGGGGTTTAAAGATCTCTTTAATGATGGTGCACTAATATATTAAAAAGGAATGTCCTCATATCTCCTTTGAATGGAAGGGTGGTTGTACTTGATTTGTTTGCTGTAGTTGTTAGCTCTCTGGGGTAATGACCTTTCTTATGTGATTGTTAAAGCACTGTGTTTACTTACGGTGTTCTGCAAATGGCTGTAAAAAAAATAATATGAGGGGTAATGTAGCAGCACTTACCTCTTCTATTCTTTTTCTCTCTCCAATGTAATGAAATAATACAATTATAATTGAAGAAGATACTGGGCTAATGTAGTCTAAGTGCTGTTGTTTTCAAGGAATTTGAAGCCATTTATCAAATATTTAGAGTAAAATTCCTTTTTTAATTCTGTGAAGATGGATATGTCAAAGTTTGGTTTGAAAAATTCTGCTTTTATATAGGTATTAACTTAATTTTAAGGATTTTTAAAAATATATAGTTAACGTGTCTGTAGAGATCAGTAATGTTTCAGGCATGTGCTCTTTAAAAGCTTTGTCATAATTTAGTTTCCTTCAGATATTTCTGAACACAGGAACCAAAATTAGATTGCTTGCAAGTAAATAAAAGAGAAAATATTGTTTAATTTGATCCAAGTTTAGTCATATTTCTTTAAAAATGCGGAAAACAAAGGTATTTTCCCCATTTTGAAATTTAGATATTAGTTTTTGCAGTGTTTTCTGCATTATTTAGTGGTTTTTAAGATTTCAAATTGTGGACTCAGTTGATTATATGATAAATTTAGTTTTCACTGGAGAAGTGGGGTGTCTCTGCTGATTCAGAGAAAAGCTGGAAAATGCTTCTGAGGCACCCCAATTCATTTTATGCTTTTTTTAAGTGTCACGATTTTGAGGACTGCAACCTGTACCTTTTAAAAGATCCAAGTTTTGCATACACAGAGTAACACGTATTGAACAGAGACTAATATTGAATGTCGGCTGCTGTTCTGTAGTAATGAATCTGCTCATGAATGGCTGTGGAAAGTTTAAAGGTTATTATCTCGTGTTTGTTTACTTTGTAAAGATAAGATTTCAGAGAAAATCGAAGGGCACTGTCTGGAATTCCCAGTCACTGCAGTTCCATGGAGAGCATCGATCTCTTCCTAGAGGTTGCCGGGGACTCATTATCTCCCTGTTCATTGTAGGCTGCTGATGAAATCTCCAATATTTCAGGTTTGCGATTCTTTTATTGTTGTTTTGGCAGTTTGTCAAAATTAAATGGCTTAACCAAATCAATATGCTGTCTTGGTCGTTAACATCTGCATTTCACATGTCCAGATTTTTTTCATTTTGAATGTAGTCAGAATGGAATGAGCCACAATGATGACAAAAAGAGCTTTTTTGGCCTCCAGAGCTCTTAGACTGTAAGGAAACTTTCTGGAAAATAAACTCTTCTCTCAGTTATGCAGTCACAGCTTCCACAGAGATCAGTGACAATTGCACACATGTGCCTATGGGTAGGAATCTGTCAGATGCAGCAAGGTCAGAGATGGAATATAAGCTACGATGATCGTGAACTTTACTTAATTTAGAAGAACAGTTCGTCTGTTCGGCTGTGTTTGTTGGTGAGACAGTTAATTGCATAGTTAAGAATAAATAAACGACTTCCTCTGTTGTGATGGCCTCTCTTTCCATGGGGTGACTAAGCTTTCCTCACCAATTTAAATTGTGGTGATATGTGGCTTAGATACATATTTGTCATTAGCTAAAATAACACAGCTGTTAAGAAAAGGTTTATTGCCATACTTGTTCTGCATGCTAAGCACATTCTGCGTGCATGTCAAACAAAATGCCAATTTAATGGGCCCCCTCAGAGTTTCCAAAGGAGTGATGATGAAAGTTTGGCAAGTTTACTTGCGCCGTTCTGTATAAAATCTGCACGGCCATTATCTACCAGACACTTGCAATATGAAAAATGCCAATGGTGTTTTTACATTCTTTAGAGTCTAATAAGCTACACATGTCAAAACTGTAAAGTTGAATTATCTTAAGTGTGTATGAATAAGGCATACAGTTTTCTTTCCTTATTCATGTGGACTTATTCCTAATCTTAATAATAAATAAATAGCATTGGAAATACTTAAATATAGTATGTGTATTTTAACACTTCACTGGCGTGCAGCGGGGCAGGCAAGGGTATGTGTTTTGGAAATGCCCTCCTGTGAGCAGCCCAGGCTGGGAGCAGCAGAGACTTTGCGAGGCACACTACCTGTCACAGCTCTGCCACGTGCTATGGGTACTTGCTTTCGGTTTGACTCCAGTCACTCTTGGAACTAGCAAAATCTAGTACAGGGATTTAGTCATCATTTGTTCTTCGAAGAAACAACGTGGAGGCAAAAAAAGCACTGCATCCTTGTTTTACTCTGTTGCAGCTGAAGGTAATTTCATGCCTTTTTTTAAATCGCGAATGGCATTCTGTAAAAGGTTGGATCCTGCTGTTCTGGGTCCAGTATCGCTAATGCTAAGCATAAAAAAAAAAAAAAAGGCAAAGCAAAAAAACCCGACTTTTTTTTAATCAAATCATGAAATATAAAACCGATGCACTTTTGCTTTTTTCCCTTTGTTCTTTGAACCATTGGGATTCAGGTTTTTCTACCTTCCTGTGTCACCATGCTGAATATTTTTTGTAACCTGTAACCTGTATTTTAGTATCCAAAGCTATTTGTACCAATTTGAATGACTACTGATTTAGTCAAGTTATGGTTTGAATTAACAAGTCATGCTATAAGGCGGAAAATGTAAAATCCTTATTAAAGTTAAGAGTCATTAATTTGATCTCAGTTCATTTTGATCAGAAATGTAAAGGAAAGTAAATAAAAGGAAAATGGCTTGTTTTAGACACATCTGTCTACCTCCTTACCTGACACCCCAATAATAAATACAGCAGGTTGGCAAATTCAAGTTGCCAGACGTATCGTACAGTGGTGAAAAGCTCTCAGTCTGTCGCAGAATAGATGGAGCCCGGTGCAAACGGTCAGGACGATACCCTACTTCTGTTTCCACTGTCCATTTACTTTTTGCTTCATTTAACTATCCAACCTCTGCAGCCACACTGGTATAGGATCTATAGCTTCTCATAAAATAAAACTTTCCAGGCAGCATCTAAAGTGTTTAATAATACTTCATAATTTCCCCTTTTACCTCATGTCAGGTGACAGTTTGAAGGGCTCAGGCTGCGGGAAGGGGAAATTCAGGCTAACATTTTTCACAGAGTCTATTTTGGGCATCAGCTCTCTGGGTGCCAGGCTTCAGAGGGAGGCTTTGACTTAAAGAGAAATCCTGTGCTCTTACCTCGCGCTCACTCAGGTTTGAACTACGGGATTCAGCACCTCTGTCAGGCTGTGTTTTAGACCAAGTACCGCAATTTAGTAACTCTTTTTGATGAACTGACTTACATGGGCTGCCAGAGGTCAAATGAATCCACCCAGAGTCAGGCAAGGAAAAAGAGTTGTCTGAATGCCCAGTTTTATGCTTTGCTTTCAAGACTCCTTGGGCCTCTCAGAAAATCACTTAATGACAAGCCAGGAGATTTTTTAACCAGACCTGAACTAAACTTTTACAGCCCCCTTTTCAGTGCCTTCCTGACTAATAGTAATCTTAAATAGTGTTTTTCATATTTGAGTTTCCTGGATTTGCTGTGTTCCATTTTTTGCCTTGTTTATTCAGTCCAAGTTAGCATTTGAAAGATAAAGAGTGAATTATGGAGCATTTTCAAAATCTGCAGTGTTTACAAAATATGGATAATTTTGTAGCCCTTGGTGTCATGTTTATGCTGATGCATCTCAAGTGTAATCAGTTAAATTTTTCTATCATAAATGAGGAGTAACTTGATCAGGATTACTGAGTTCACAGGATAGCTAATATACTTCCATGATACATCCATGAAGTATCTGATACTTTCAGGAAGTCAAATGTGAATGTTTCTGTTACAAGGTAGTGCAGAGCAATGACTGATCAGTGTGCTTAATTTGTTTTTTTTTTTTTTTCTCTGTTGATGCCTGATCAGATAATTGCTCAACAAAGTTGCAATACCAGCAAAAAATAGCTATGTTATTCTCAAGGGAAAGGTAGCTTATTGATATTTCAAATGTCAATCCTCCAGATGTATGAAACTGGTTTCCTCTCTGTACAGCACTTCTGCTAGCAGTTAGGAATTAACTACCTCCTGACCTGCTGTGGAAATCAATGATGTCAGTCTACCTAAGCACAGCAGCACAAAACCTCTCCCTTTACCCAGTTTTGTTCTCCCATCCCTGCTCTAAATGTTACCTGGATTTATATGCTTATTGTAAAGATTTTCTTTGAAAATGCAGTAATACAACTTAGACACAGTTGGAAGTAGGTTAATTTGTTTTCAATTACCAGCTGCGTTTCTACTCACAGGGGACTAAAATCTTTGCTCCTGATAAGTTACAACTGAAAATTAGTTCAACTGGGGGTGGGATAGTTTAAAAAAAAAAAAGCATTAACTTCAAATTACTGAATTTAGCTGAGGTGGGATGACAGTGTCCTGTTAAGGCCACAGCGTGAAACAAAACCTTGTTTAAGCAGCTGCAGGAAGCTTGCACTTTCCTGTAGCATGTCTCAGTTTTAAAATCTTTGTACTTGTTTGCTAGCAGCTTTTTTGTGTTGTAGTAATGATAAACAGACCTTACCTGGGAAGTGGGGACGTTACTAACAAATAAATAGCAAGATTAAAAGAAAAAGGCCTGGTTTATACTTGTTTAACTAATGGCTATGTGACTGTGTATTGTATTGTAGGCTTGAATTCTGACAGCACATAACAGTCAAGTACAGTTGTGTTACTGTAGTCTGAAAACGTGAAATGTGTGTGCTTTTAGTTAGCTGGCAGTGTCGTGTTTTGATGAAGAAGCCAGTTGTTTGCTCTTGCTGTTTGCTGCAGGAATAGAGAGCTGATGTCTTAGCAGAGAGAAAAATAACTGGAGGAAATGTTGGATGGAAAAATATTTTAGGTATCGCTGTATGTGGTAGCATGAGTGTTTGAGGTCAGTATTATTCAAGCACTTGGTCAGTTAGATGCTAGCTGTGATGTTTTTCTGCTGACTTCTCCTGAAACCCTTTAATCACAACAACCCTAGATATCCACAAGTTTTCTATGGAGAAATATTTACAAAGATGAATGATTTAAGACTGCCTTTAAGAAGACCTTTCACAGCCAAGAAATATGCATACTTGCTAGTGGATATTATCATGTGCACACATTTATATGCCACTTTTACACTAATATTAGTGATTTTTCCTTTTGCCAGTAACGTTGCAAAATTCTAGGCAGCCAGTTGTATATTGGCATAGAGCACATTCTTCTAAACCAGACTTTGGTAGGAGAAAAGTCTTAATTTTGTCTGGGAAGACGGGAAAAAGATCTCTTCTGCAGAACATGGTGATTCATCTCGCTGTGCTCAGCTCAGCCAGCCAGCCAGCAGGAAGCTGCTGAGCTGCTGAAACTTTTCGGCATAAGCTTTCAGCTCTGAAAAATACTTTTCTGCTCCTTGATTGGGATATTGTTGTTCTTAGTCATCAGGGCCCGGGATCTCACCATGCACCTCTGCCATGTGTGTAAGAACACAACTTATTGCTGGGGGGAAGAATTAGCTAAACCATAGGTTTTGTTTAAGTGCTGGAAAGTTGTTAGTCATTCTTGCCATCTCTGACTGCAAAGTGTCAAAATAGTATCCGTTTCTTTTGAAAACTCTTTCCCTTGCTTGTAAGTGTCCCCTGTTGACTTACAGTGAAAAGCAGCTGTTGAAGACACCAAAAGATTTTTGTCCTCTAGTAGCCTGGTGTCAGTTCAAGGAGGAGACAGTCTTTTCAGCAGGTGAAAGAGGCTCCTAAAAGCTCATGGGGGTTCTGTTCTTGGTTACTTCTGCCAGGGGCACTGAAGGTTTTCTTCTTGCATTTCAGCTGAGGGAAGCTGAAGAATAAGCGGACTTGTGCATGTGCATTTAGAGATGACCTAAGAGAAACCTAAAGTAAAAAAGAAAAAAAAAAAATGCTAGGAGGGCCACGTGATCTGTCTGTGGGTGAGTGTACAATGACTGTAAGCCCCAGGATTTTCATTTCAACACTAGGTAGTACCTAATAACATGTTATGACATCGTATGACCCTGGGGCCTGGGGCCAGTATTACAGCCGTAGTTGTCTGCGGTGTTTATTGTCCTGCTTTCTGTTGCTAGTTAAGAAATACATGAACTGCATCACTTCTTGATAGTGATAGGTGCAGTCTACCAGTAGATGGTCTCTGTTTCTTCAGTAGGTACAACACTAGCAGCTGCTTTGGACAGTCCAGAGAGAGTTTTGTTAACATCGTGTCTAAATTAGCCCTTTGTATAGATCCTCAAAACAGTTGCTTTCATGACATGGACTTCATCTGAAGTGAATGTCTTTGCAGAGTTGATGTCACATGGGAACAAGGGCCATTCCACTTCTTTACTAGTCCTCTCACGCTGCTTAAAGCACCTCAGTTTAGAGAAACCCAAATATGAGACAAATCATTAATGGGCACATGAAGAAGTTGAACCAAGTTTTTGTGATAAAGATGTGTCAGGTGGCTCAATTCTCCTTAGTTTCTAATCAGTGCAGTTCTTACTGAGCACATCTGAGGCTGGACAGCGTGTGACTCAGAGCTTTGTGCTGGTCTTCCATGGGTCTAGCTGGAAGGGAGGATATGGGAGTACGGTGCCTGGTTGGCTGTAGTTGTGGGCAACTGTAATCTCAGATGCTCCTCAGTGAGAGAAGAAGCAACAAGCCTTCTCAGGGTTTATGATCTCCATAGGTCGGCTCTGACAAGAATACCACAAGCTGTCTTCTATTTTTGGTCACTCCCTGAATTAGTAAGGAAATCATTGACCCTTGGGCTTTACCTAGTAACAGTGAATACTTGAAATCTTACATTTCATGTTTGAAAGCCTGACAGGGGGACCTTCTCAGGATTTACATTCTGCTTCAAGTTTCTGTTATTTCAGTGGTGACCCTGAAAACCCGTCATTTTATAAGGAGAGAGCAGACACCTGCGCCACATCTGTTCCTTCTGTTCATCTGCCTTCTGAAGCTCTTCTCACATTGTTCAAGATATCCATCTTTTGTGTTCCTTGCCAACAAGTTTGTGGTTCTCAGTTGTCATTTCAGGAGACAAAAGGATAGCGAGAAATCTCCTGTGACTAGCAAGGTAATGTTAGTTGTGGCTTTTGATGGTATTACTTCTCCTGCAGAGCATCTTGCAGCCTCGGGCATTTGGATAGTTTTGACTTCTCTCCTGAGCTCTCCAACCATTTTTCTGTTCTGCTGGAGCATCAGAGAGGCAGTACTGTATTCTCCTAAGGTCTGTTTTAGCTGCAGTGTATGAAACAGAAATGTATTTCTGGCTTTCTTCCTCACCCCCTACTCTTACAGTAGCTTTAATATTAGAAAGAAAAAAAATAGAAACATGTTCAGGGGATTTAGTGATTACAATTTGTTTTGCAAAGCATCAGAGTCAAACAATTATCCTTGGTATCCTAAGTGTGTCTTTGAAATTTAACTCCAAAAGTGATCTTGTTAGGATTCATTGCTCTGTAATCCATAATGCAGTTGAAAATCTAGTAGCGCTTATCTGTGTGGAAAGCATAAAGTCTTCTGACCCTGTGGTGGCTAGTAAAAAATGACACAAACCACTGTCATGTTTTCTAAATCAAATCTCTTGAGACTTCAGTTCCTCTATAGTTCTCTCTGACTGACCTTAGCCCTGGGCCTTTAGTGGGTGTTGGATGGGAGTTTAATGCATCTGAAGGATGTGTAAAACTGAGCTGTGTAAAGGTGTTTGTGTTTCTGGGATAGAGCCTGGATTGTTCCAGGTTTGACAAAGTAGATGCTCTGCAAGTAACTGCTCTGTTTTTTGACAGTAGTTTTTGGGGCAGATATAAATGGAGTGAATGCACTGCAAGACAGAATCCCATTAAACTGATTCTGAACTTCTAAAAAATGCTGTTTGGTAAAGCATAGATGCTTATGTAGATAAATTGTTTCAATACAAAATGGTAAGATAAAGTAAGTATTACTTTTAATGAGATACCGTGCTGCAGTGTCTTTAGTTCACTGGAAGTTTGTAGCCTGCATTTCAAATTGAAGAAGTAATGAAGCCAAAGGGAGCGTACTCTTGTCTGTTGGATTTTTGATGGCAAGTAAGTCTGAAAGCTGTGATCTTTCTGTGATGCCAGGATTATTTAAAAAAAAAAAAAAAAAAAAAAAAGGCGTCAAGCAGTTGACCTCTTGGCCCGTCATCAGTTTGCCACGTGGGTCAAAAGAGTGCTAGCCAGCTATGCAGGAAATGGTTTTAAAGTGTTCTGGGGTTTGAAAACATAGAATTATGGTGTTGTCTTTCAGGTGTCTTTTAGTTTAAAACTAGAAGATGGGACCAAAGACAGTGGCAGAGCGAGAGCAGTGGTGTGGTATGATTTTTATGTTAGCATGTGAAAATGAACATGAGACTGGAAATCTCATTATTCCAGTAGTTTATGAATGTTGAAGTTCATAAAACAGTGTCTGTGAGAGGGAGAAGAAAGAAAATTAAATGGGTGCTACAGCCCTCTGTTTCTATCTCATGTAAGTGTAGCAGCCATGAAAAAATCCAAATTTCTGGAAAAGAAGTCATGTTTATTATAAAGAGTCTCTAGTAGCTGAACAAAACATCTTGTAGCCTTTATAAGGAAGGTTAATTAAACCAGTTTATTTGTGCTTATCTAAAATGGACAGGATAAGTTCAGACCTAACTTACTAACTTTTCTAGAGTTCCTTCCCTTGCATGTGAATACACCCTGATTCAGACGGGGGTTTTAGTTACATATATCTTTACTTTGGTAGCTATGTCTTGCAGTGACTCCAGTGACCCAAGCAACTTCTTTTGAGACAAGATGGTGTCTAATTGAAAAGACAGGAGCTGGGCTGAACAGGATTTTATGTGCCTGTTAGTCCTGCCAAAACCTGCGTTAGCACAGATGTCCCAGGGTCTGGAGGGTGTGTGTGGGTTCACGGACTGTCCTGGGTCTTCAAGGATGTCCCTTTATACATCTGAAAAATAGTTTGTTCCAGTTCTTCATGGGTTATTTCTGCTGGTTGTAAGCAAGGCAGTGGAACATGACATGGGTGGCAAAGACTGCTCCAGATTCCCGTAAGTGCTAACCTCTGCTCCTATGTGTCTGTTCTCCTGCATCATATATTCTAACACCGGGGTGAGTTAACCCTTTGTAATTATATGACAAGTAACACTGGTTTTCTTCTGTAGGAAACAGTAGTCATTACAGAAACGAGTCACAGTACCATGAATGGCAGTGCTCAACAGCTTCTTAAACATTAGACCTTACATAGTGGAAAGGAAAAAGCCGGAATCTAAAGAGGCAGAGCAGTACCTAAACAGTGATAAGTTAAACAAAAAATTAGGAAAGACAGTTTGGAAGATAAGTGTAGGAAAGGCAGATGAATCACTGAGTTGATGAGAATGACAGATTCTCTGTCATAGCAAATGCCTGCTCCATGCACAAAAGAATTAACAAGGTAGTAAATGTTGTAAACACATCTTATATAAGACCTAGTGTTTCATGTTAAAGAAATGTTTATTACAATTGCCGTAATGAAATTTGCATGAAGAAAAAAGGGATTTTTGAATAAAAACTTTGCCCAATGCTTTAGTGCCACAAGAAGAGACTTAATTGAAAAAAATGTGTTTAATTTTGGAGTAAGAATTTGACTCATCCTTTGAAAAAAATCGCTATGGTGATAGCAAATTAAGCGTAAAGAGTGTTTGGGTTATTTATAAAGTCGAAGAGACAGGTCACTTCGAACTGTAGAGAATAATAAAGATTAAAATGCTTTAACATTAATTTTCCAAGTGTAAGTACTGTAGTGTGTGATAAGAAGGAACTGCCTGATAAGATCAAGCCTTATAAAGCTCTACGATAACTACTGCAACCAGTAGGAAAGGCTACTGTTTACTGTTAGAGCATTTTTATTAATATATATTAAAATACTGGTTGTTTCCAGGTCGATGAATCTGTCTTGCATTAGCTGAGACACTTGTCACAGATTACCAAATTCTGTGTGAGCATAAATAAACAAACCCCATCAGTCAAGATCACTGCATCACAAAATGTAGTTTCTTTGTTTATTTTGGCAAGTCTACTTAGTTTTAATTGAGTACGGTCCCAAACTTGAACCCTAGGTCTAAAAACGTTAAGAAAAAATTTGAATTGGAGTTTGGACTTCACAGATTTTATTTTCCTAGTTAGAAAATGCTTCCAGACTTCGTCCTGTGCTGCATATTTATTCATGAGAAGGTAACAACCCTTTTATATTAGGTGTTATATAAACATGTGTCAAAGACCCAGCATTATTTTTTATTGAGCTGCAAATAACATGTGCAGTTTGGAGTCAGTTTTTTATTTACTGAGTGCTGCTGGCACGCTGATCCCCAAACTGAATAGGCAAGAGAGGGTCTGTGCTGAGAGGAGCACACAAGCTTCCAACAAGGTGAAAAATGCTGAAAAATACTTGGCTGCCTTTTTCATCTTTCTTTGCTTCTCAGCCTTCTTGACTGAAATAGACTGTGTGTACGAGGTGCTCTCTTTAACCAGTAATTCCTGTAAGGTAAGTATCGTTGTTTGGTGGTATGATGAGGGAGCAGAGAGTCTTAAGGAACCCGTAGCCCCTGAAAGTGCTGGGAGAAGAGCAGTCCACCTGGTCGTCTGCAAGGGCGTTTGACAGCAAGGGCATCCTTCCCAAGGTACTTGCTGCTATAAAGCTCTCCGGGTCCTTGGTTGCTGGTAGGAACACGGGGCTCATTGACCTTTCGTTTTGGGGAGCTCCTATGTTACTCTCCAAGCATCTGGAACTCTTCCATAATCTCAAATAGGAATGATCGCCTTCATAAGCAGGTTTTGTAAATATAGTTCCAAACCAGCATTGTAGACCTTTTTTTCTTCAAAGAACAAGTAAAAAATGCTAGGCTCCACCTGGAATTAGAAAAAGAGGATTTTGAATCTAATGTAGAATTTCCTGGAATTTGGCTTGAAAACCTCAGAATTTGGACCAAACATTTGCAAACCCAAACATTACTCAGGAAAGATAGTAGTTGTCGGTACACATGAATCCAGCCTTAAAGTGGTTACAGTTTGCCATTTTCTTCTATTTATTGTGGATTTTTTTCCAATCTGGAGTACAGCAATGGAATTTATGCAGCTATAGTGCTTTCTCTACTAATTCTACAAAGCTAGTTAAACTTTTCTTTTTTAGCATAATGTTGATGGCATTGATAGTAAGTACAAATGAGGAAGCGGATGAAAATTTTTAAAACCTCAGATTAAAGTAATCACAATGTAAACGTGAAATACACCAGAATAATCAAATGGTTTTCCAATCTGATGGATTTTTCTTGCTGATTGCATTAACCTTTCTTCCAAATGTTAGTGGGATAGCCTGGTGCCTCTCTTGGTAGTAGCCTTTTATGGTTTTACATGATCAATTACTTGTTAACTTTCTTACTCAGAAGCCAGTAATTTGTAATGTTACTCCTTTAAAGGCTGTCTTTGATCTCTTTTTTTCCAGGAGCAGTTGGCACTATTTTTTGTATTGCCTTTTCAGGTAATACGTTTTTGTAAAAGGCAGTTGGAAAAATTTTGCTGGTTTCCCATTTATCACTTGCGTTGTAGTTGCCAGGAAATTAGATGGGTACTATGGGCTTGTATAATGCTTGAATTTTTTCCTCGACTTTCTGTCATATGATGTAGTCTCATATTCAAATACTAAAGAGAGGAAAATAATTTCAAGCTTTTTAAGATCACCCTTCTCTTCACTGGAAGGAGAAAAGGAAAAATCATCTGTGCACAGAGAAGTGAATAGAGAATTTTCAGCACACCAAGTTCATTTTTTCTAATGTTTGCTTTTTAATCCTCGGTGCATGCCTGATTCAGAGTTTAGTGATGGGGAAAAACTTCTTCTATGCATGTTATTAAAGATAAATTATATTTCTGTTGCTGGGAAGGAGGTATTCAGTAGCTTGTTAAAAACTTGACGTTTCCTCTGCCACGTAGATTTGGTTGGTTTGTTTAATAGAGCACTTAAGTGAACTTTTATGCATTGGGATTTTCTCCAACATTGAAGACAATTTTGTTCAATTGGATTTTTAAACATTTGAAAATTGGAATAAGAAAAGAAGCATTGTTTAGGGTCCTGGCTAGGATTTTAAAAACAGGAACAACTCATAGTGTTCCTTATTAAATTTAATTAATTGCTACTTGTGGGCAATATGGCTGAGTTACTGTTGCAGTGAGGCCAATAACTTACAAAAGTTGGAGTTCTATATGTTCAGAGCTCAGTTAGAGCTTTGCCTAAGAGTAGTTTGATTATTTAATTAAAAAAAAAAAAAGTTTTTCCTTATTTCAAAAGGGTATTGAAGAGCATCTCACTCATGGAATTTTAAATGCTTTTGGTGTTTCCATGGCTAAATCTTTGGTAAGAATTTAGTCAGGTTTATCAGCAGTTAAGAAAATCTTTACTATTTGGTACCTGCTTAATGGTGAGATACATGCCATTAATTTGATCTCAGTCTGTTTTCTGTTGCACAGATGTTCACATTACAAAATCATTACTGTCTACCAGTCATCAGTGCTCCTATTGGAAAAGCCAATATAGGAGTGGGGAACTAAATGGGTGTCTGAAGTCTCATCTTATTCTAGAGATAGTCTTTCCAAATGAGCAATAAAGGGGACTGTGTGAGGAAACGCATCTTTGGTGCATCTGAGATGTCTGTTCTACAGCTAAAGGGAATACTCCAGCCTGACCGTTCACTCACTCAGCACCAAGCCTTTATGCATTGAATAATTATTTTTAATGAATAGCACGGGGAGTTAAATCCTTCTGACTTAGTTATTTCTCAAGTGAACTGAAAGTCTGTTTCCATAGTGAATGTGAACTAGGAATTTGTGATAGGAGTTTCAAGTAATGTAGTTGTGCGAACCTTTTCATGGTCAGATGATATTTGCCAAACGTTTTAGAAAGGTTTGCATTTCATTATGAGAAAATAAAGCTGCGGAGTTTGTTCTGACCCTTGGCTGAAAATTGAAGTGAGTATACACAGTGGCTACCCTAAGTATTAATGTATTTAAGTGTGCATGCTTGGAAAATGTACAAAATGGAAGATTTACTGATTTCTTCAGGCTCTTCCTCATTGTATAAGGCATAGTGCTCTTGGGTTTACTTACAAAATGGTGAAATGAATGTGGCATCCCCAGGTAAAGTTCTGGTCAGAGTGAAGTTACCAGCAGAATTCCCATTGAGTGAGGCGGGGCAGAATTTCACTGAAACACAGAACACTTGAAATCCAGTACAAGGTTAAAAAAGAAACTAAAAACCTAATTCATATTTGAAAATCTGTGTGTGTCTCTCTGATAAACTTCATCTCCTTATTAAAATAAGATGTATTTATTCTTCTTCAAACTAAGTCACATCTCTCCAGACAATATTGCTAAGTTAAATCAGAGTGAGTTTGTTTATAGAAATTAATGGTTCACTGTGTTCATAAAAACAATTGCTAACGCACTAATAAACACCCCTCCAGTTTGACAGTTTTTCTGTGTCCATTTATGTTTCCTTCAACAAGATATAATCAGTCTCTGACACAAAGTATTAAAAGTGTTAATCCTAAATAGGTGAGCTGTTCATATCATCCCCATTCAAGTAACCAAATTTTGAAAACCAAAAGCCTTTCTCGCATTTAGTTTCAAAGTGACTAGGCAACATACATTTTTGTTTTTTATTTGTGCTATAGGGTGACTCATAAAAAGACTTTCAAAACCAAGGTGGAGATGCTGTCTCCATGTTTCTCTTGTTCTGAGGAAGCGAGAGCTATCGGCTCCCTCTCACTGTGTATAAAACAGGGTTATGGAGAAATGTAAGCCAACCCGTCAGTAAGACTGACAAAAACCCGTTGGTTTGCCCTGGAGAGGCCGGGAGGAGCGGCCTGCCCGCGGGACCTCCGCCATCACTGCTGCCTGAGAGGGACATGCTTCCAGCCTGGGAACCCTGAATCCTCAGCGCTCTTGAAGGGGGACAGAGCGATGGGGCAATGCTGTGCCCAGCTGGGATCGAAGGACTAGTGTAGTTGTAAGGCGTGCTGGGGAGAGGGGAAAGGAGCTAGTCCAAACCCGCAGAGAGAGCGGCGTGAAGGGAGCAAGCCATTTTGCACGCGGTGGGCACTGGAGCTGAGATGGGAGCAGGCCCGATGCCCTGACCCCTCCGCTGTGAGGGCAGGGGGAGAAAGTCCTCCTGTGTTTTCCCTCTGCTTTCTCAGTGAAAGGCTAAAAACAATTTCTCAGCCCATCAGGAGAAGCAGGAGAGACCGAAGCTTTCTGGATTGGTTCTTTCATATTTTAATAAGAGTTTGGGGGGGTTCCTTTTTGAATAGCCAAACTTCATTTCTCCCTGCCATGTGGAGAGAGCAGGCTCTGTCTCAGCAGAGAGGAAAATGAGGCAGCTTGATCAGCTAATGAGGTTAGAAAGTAATCCTCATTACAGTTATTTCTGCTGTGCACCGCTGCTTGGGGGAGTAGTTCTTACTGGGGATTCTCCTGTAGTTTTTTGATAAAAGGCATTTTCTTCAGTGGTATTTTAGCAGTTGTCCGTTACAAACCATTTTGGCTTGGTTCTTTCCCTCCTTTCTTGCCTTACCTTCATCTCTGCTATTCATTCATTCCATAATTTATCTAAACAGCTTTCCACAAACCCTGGAGATTGTACTCTTGAAAGCCAAATTATATTTCTTACCTCTTGTAAAACCACCTCTCTAGGAGGAGTACATTTGGAGCAAAGATTGCTTGTTTCACCTCAGCAAGTACTTTTAGTTAAGCATTTTTCCTCTAGGTGATTTCAGATGGTCTCTACTGGATCCTTAGTAACCTACACACGAGTATGTTTGATTTTAAGTTGTTATTTGTAGTTTTGCTATAATTTGGAGATAGCCAGAGGCTGTACCACCTGTAAGAAAAATATTTGCATCCTCCTTAACATGAAGGAACTTGCTCTGTTAACTGCATTTGACTTAATGTCGTGAGCTTAAACACTAACCCGAAAACTGTTAATCAGACCTCTGGTTTAAAACGAGGGCATAATTCACAAGTCAAATTTAGGTGGTAGGATTAGGCAGTTAGCAACTGGGTTTAATAGAGTCTGCTATTGTATGTTTGGTTATGACTTTCCTGGATGATAAAATCATTTGTTTGTGATTCTTTGCTTTTTATTCCTCACGCTCACTAAGAATTGCTTAGTTACAAAATCTAAAAGCCTGATCTCTCAGTTTGTTAAAAATACGCATAATAAGGTAGTGAGTATTTTTTCTTCTGTGTGCTAAAATTTATTTTTGGCCTTGTGTTAGGAGCAAAGCAGGCTAGCAAAGCAACTTTTGCATTTCAGCATCCTCCTAACTCCTGCTTCTGGCAGTTCATAGAGGTTTGAGAAATACTTTTGCTTCTAGCCCATGTTCTACTCACACTCCTTTCTCCCAGGCTGACTGGAGTGGGCAGTGCAATACAAGGAAGAGAGTCACTGCGGGTAAACTGGTTTTGGTCAGTAAGGCAGGCACACCTATTCCTCAGGTGAAACTCTATCTGTGATAGCAGAGGTCTCCATGGCTAGCCTCGTGAGAGGGTGGCTTGGAAAGACAGAATAGTATTTGCCCTTTCTTTTGACAAGCTACAGAGGATCCCATTTTCCCCATGTTTCCTAAATAGAATAAATTCACTTGTTGTCATTTTTAAATTTCTTGTAATTGGTTGTTGGAATCTGCAGTAATTTTATTGTCATGCTGTCACCACGGGATCATGACAACATATATGTCTGCCTTCACCCTATAAGCAGGCAGAACTGTGAAGGATAAGTTTTTTTCCTACTGCTGTACTGTGAGAGTGGAAGATGCAGTGCCTGCAAAATGGTTGGTAACCGTGGTGGTCTTAGTGATGGCTAGTGGAAGTGCTCTAAGAATACTCTCCTAAAGTTGTTTACAAGACTTATCTGAGATGGTAGCTGTTGGGAGCAAAGAACTGCCCTCTCACAACATTAAATTAGTTTTTAAAATTCTTCTGCGCAGTATGTAATACAGTATGTTAGTGTTAAAATACGTTAGTGTTGTTCCTTGTATGTTGTTTCTTCTGGGAAACTTCTTTGTGGAAGCCTCCTCCTCTGAGATTTGGAGATCATCTTGGATGTTCAATGAGACAGGAAGAGGCTTTTAAACTCAGAGATTTCAAATCTTTCACATACATATTTTGCATATACAAGGAAGTGCATCAGATTTAATTGTAAACAGCTTGTGGACTCACTCTCTGGGTTTGGATGGGTTCTGTGTGTTTGTATAAGAATAATGTCTTGGTAACTACCTAGCTTACTGTCTTAAGGTTTTACAGTCATATTCCTGCCATTCATTTTCTTGTGTTATTAATGAAAGTTTTAGCTATTAGCAGAAATATTTCTTGTAGAAGTTTTCCATGGAAGCTCTGCTAATCTTCATGCTTCCAAAAGTGAGAAGTGAATGTGTGTGAACTATACACATGCACAAACTGTAAAACTAATGTGTGTAATCTAGCTACTGCTCTTTTTTAAATATTTGCTATTCTATGATTGTTTTCAGCTGCTTATCACTTCACATGTTTTTAACTTTTGGCCTGAAGTTTTCCATGCTGGCTGCCTGCATTCTGGTATGTTTTATTTCAGTCAAAATGGCTCCACAGTTTCCAATAATGGGATTAATAAAAAGCATATTTTGCATTTGTGAAAAAGTACTCTGGTGAACTTCTCTTGAGAAGCTTATGTTCCTCCCTTATTTAGAAATTTGGCAGAAATTTGCTTTTTGCTTCTTAACTTTCCAGTGCTATCAATAAATACTAGTAAAAAGTTGCTTGTCTCACCTAGTGTACCCACATCAAACTGACACAATGAAGAACTCCGTTAAAAGTCCCTGAGGAGGTACATGGTTCTCCTGTCAGAGCAGGGTCTGAACAGTTGTTAACCAGGATTGAGGCCATATGCTAAGGACAAGGAGGAAAAGCAGTATCAGACAGGCATATTGCCTTGCTGAAGGCATTTTTATCCTGGATTGCGAGAAAAGCATAAATTCTGTAAAATAAATGCTGTGCTTGGGAGTACTGGCAAAGACAAGGTGAATATGAAGAGGTCCGAGCTTCTAGCCTGCTGGACTCCAGGAACAGCAGGACTTCAGTTGTCTTGAATTCTGCTGCGAAACCTGTCAGTTTGATTAGCTGAATGCATATTCCTAAATAGACTGGAGATGATGTGATCATTTTTAGGAACCTGATTTGAAAAATCTTAATAATGTTCTCTGTACTGTGTCTTCAAAAATAGAATCAGGGAAAAGAAATGTTTTATCATACTTTTATCAACATGAGGCTTATATGACTCCACAATTTGAGGGTATCAGAGCCCATGGAGAAATTTTGCAAGCCTTATCAGACTCAAGCTAGAAAGGCCACCTTTTTAGCTTACGTTTATATTTCGTGATTGTGTGTGCATTATTTTTAGTTGCATTTTAGAAAAGTTAAAGAGCAATTTCTTAATTTTGTGGAATCAACTGACTGCGTTCTCTTGAGTATGCAAGGATCTGCGTAGAAATAGAGGAAAAAATTATTGGCATTTATATATCTCTAAAATGATCTTTGAGATTTTCTAGGGTTTTTACGCTTAAAAATGACTTAATATTCTGGAAACTAAATGGAGAATATTAATTCCACATAACCATACTTAAGCAGTCATTTATTTGCTTAGGTAGTTGGTTTTTAGAACTAATTGAGTAAATAAATTCTGTTCAAATAAATTCTATGAATAAATGTAAGTTTAAATAATGCTTCTCACTGTTTTTAAAAAAAAAGTTATTTGCCTTTGATGGTCCAGCAACCCTGCATGTGCTTCCAGTCCCTTCTTGTACCCCTTTTGGGAAAACCCCAACATGGTAAATAAGTTGGGATGCAGCACAATTTCTATACTTCAAGAAAAAAAACATGTGGAAGAGTGCTACCAGTCAGTATTTGTTACCAAAGCGAAGCATGACTTCAAAAACACTTCATGTTCTTGATTTGCTTGAAATAGTTTGTTTACAAATTGAGGCCCAGATCTGACAGTTAGGCATCCTGTGTGAATACACCAGAGATGTGCAACGTCATACTTGAGGAAAATACAGTGTTGCTTCTGAAACGCTGTAGTCATCATGTGAGGGTTTGACCAGGTGCCTTGTGCTGTGTTATGGGTTGTGCTCCACATCTGGGTGGACATCTTTGGGGCGGGCTCCAGAAATATCAGGTTTCCACTGATGATACCCCCATGGATCCTTCCTGGTGTGAGCTGGGTGGAGTTTGGTGAGGGACCGGGTCTCACCCACATTTCCCACCTAGGCGTTGGTGCCCAGGAAGGGCTCGCTAGTACAGCTAGCTCCACCGGCCTTGGGAAAGTTGATGTGGAAGTTGACTCCAGGCAAAGTAGTGCCTCAGGGACTAAAATAAGCCATCCCAGTTAGGCCCTTTATACTGATAGAATTGTGTTAGCGCATTCGCTGCCACAGAGATTTGTTAGAGAGGAGGGAAAGGATTGCACCCTAAGGGGTGTTACAGTGCTGGTGAGAGCTGCTGGTATCAGCGTGGCCTCTGCTGCCTGTGTGTATTTCTACATGTCTTTCTTTAAACCCCTCAAATAAGTGAGTCCAGATCATGTTCAGCTTTAGTTATGGGATAAAGATTGATGTAAGCTGTAAAGTATTTAAGTAGCCAGAGTGCAGTATGAAACACTGGAGTTTGTTTAAAAGCTCACCCAGGAGATGAAAGGTTCCCTTGTTTGGCAGCTGCCACTTCGAGTGTTGTTTTCATAATTTCTAGTAGCACTCTTCGGACTTCAGAGGCCCCTGATTTTAGTGAGGGAAATAGGAGTGCAGTCAAGCCTATGATGCCTTATGGCTTCAGAGAAGAATTTTTCAGCAGTTTTATTAATAATGGGCTCTTAAAGCTCTATGGAAAATGACATAACAGCAGTCCTGTGAGAGAGATCCTGAGAACCACCACCACCTTTATCATTCACTGAAAAAATCAAGTCGTGGTATAAGGAATGTTTTTGGTGAAAAAAACAAATTCTACTGCAATGAGCTGATGCAAGCAGTATAGTAGTAATGATTAACTTTATAAAGCAAAGTGTCTCTTATTAATGTGCTGCAAAGTACTCTAGAGATTCTCAGTTCTCAAATTAAGCTATAAAAGATAATAGTAGAGCTTATAAAGTTTCTGCACAGTGAGTGATTTCATGGCAAAGGCTTTGTTTGTTTTAATGATGTGAGCAGAGGGCATTTGCCTGACATCTTCAGCATCCCCAAGGTGAATAGGTGCAGCAGTTACATTTTACAGTTTCATTGACATTATAGGGGTGCTTTTTTGTGGTTGTATTATGGTGTACTTTATAGATTGTAAGTAAGTTTTGAAGTTAAAAACTTCAGTAAGGAAACAAAACTGGAAGTTTACTGCTGCTGTGATTCAGCTGGTCACAGAAATAAATACATTTATTTATATTTATGTAATACATTTGGATAATAGTTGAGGGCCATGATTTTTTAGTGGCATCCATAATCTTAACGTAGTTCTCTGTAGACCAAATGACTATTATAAGTGGTGATGTTTTGCTGATGAGCTCATCCAAGGAGTGAAGAACCAGTTGGGAACAGAGACAGAGTGACACTCCTCCATCTCAGACGACCTTTTTGCCTTCCCAAAACCACGTCTAAGCAAATGTTTTTTGACCGTGGTGTGGTCGAAGGCCACCTTGCTCTGTGCCCACCCAGCCTTAGCTCCCATGTACATGCTTTCCTAAAGGACAGGGGTGTAATAGTGAAGTAGGAACTTTTTCATCCAGCTAACTGGAATAACAGAGGAAAGTCTTAATTTTAAAAGTTAGATTTGAGGTACCACTAACAGGTTTTAATGTGAATGCTATGTGTTTGCTTCCTGATATTTTTGTAGGTCTCCTTTGCCTCTCTTCCATTCACTTTCATGGTAAAGTTGACTTACTAATCTCAGCAAAACTATCAGGAGGAGGACTGCATTGTATTGTTGTGAGGTGATTTTTTTTTTTTTTTAGTATAAATTAGTTTTCTCTTTAAGCACAAAAATGTCTGCACTGATGCCATGGAATACTCCAAAAGAGCATATATTGCAGGCACAGTTTGTGTACAGGGCTTTCTACAAAGACATTTACACAGAAGTGTGTACACAAATACACAGACAATTTTCAGAGACACTTTGTATAGCTCTTACAATGATAAGAGGTCATTGTGTGTTGCTGTCATATAAAGAGGCTGCAAGAAAGCTCCTCTGAATTGGGAGAAGGAATGTAGTTTCATTCATTAAGAGGTAGAAAAGAACTTTTCTTCTTTTTTTCGTGAAGTCACCACTTGTCAGACTGTTCATGGGCTTTGAACAGAAAGATTTTTCAGACTAGGAAAATATTTGTGGTGTTATTTGCTTTTTTAATTTAGCAGATTTGTCTGTTTTTTGAAGGAAGGGTTAAAATAAAATGAGGAAACTAGATCTCTTTCTCCCTTATAGGAGTGTAGGCTTATTCCAGCCGTGAGCACTACTAACTTCCCTATAAAATGCTTGTGCATTGCCCAACTGCTCTCACGTGTTTCAATTAAAATTTGGCATTGTCAGTTCAGATTTGTTGTAAGTGTAGTTTGGTGGTTTATATTACGCAGCTGAGTAACGGAAGGCAAAGCATATGTGTGTGAAAAAGGCATTTAGTTGGAAACCGGAGTTGAACTGCATTCAGTTTTTGCTGCTTTTAAGTTTGTGCTATTTTAATAGTTACCCAAAGTGATACTGTTACTAAAAGAAAATAGCCCTCTGAGCTGGCATTTTTCATGTTTGCTTCTGGCCACAAGGTAAATTTGGTTTGGTTATTTCTTAAAAATCCACATAGTTCTGTCTGCAAATGCATATTTGATTGGTTTTTTTCCCTTATCTGTTCTGTATGTTTTTAATAAAAAAGCCCAGAGCCTTTTTTGAACTCTAAAATAAATGTAGACCTTCAATCTTGCCATGGAGTCTCAGCGGATAGAAAATGGGTTCTATCTTGATGTATTTTGATGTATAACATGATGTAACAGGAGCAAAACCTTTGACATTTTGTGGGTAATTGAGTTTTTAAGTTAGGAAGATAAACGTGCTTGAAAATGGCCCATTACAAATGCATAATGGGTACCAGATAAACATGCCAGGGTTGGTTGGTTTGGTTTTGGTTCTGTCATCATGCTAGGGAACAGATTTTATACATTACTTTGGTTGTTTTTTCTTGTGTGTTATTTAAAAGCAAAGAACGCCAAGAAACCCAAGACAACGAGTGTTAAGCTAGAAGAGGAGAGAAAAGTCAGAAAAATGCCTAGGTAAATCAGGATTAGTCTTGCTAGCTTATGCATGTACCAGATAGCAACTTACTTCTTCCAAAAAATTGGACTCTGAAGAGAACAAGTAATTCTTCCATTTGCCATAGGAAGACAGACCTGTATGCAGTTCTTCTGGATGTTGTCCCCTCCGTGACAGTAGCCCTTACCGGTTGTCTGCTGTCCTGGAAGACCGGAGGGCCCGACAGTGACCCCTAGGGCATGGGGTATGTATCTCTTTGAGCTGGAGGTGGGATAATGCAGTCAAGTCTGTGCACCATTGACAAGTGGCAGACTCCAGTTTACCTGTGGGTTCTGGGCTGACCATCCTCCCTCAGAAAGGTTTTCTGACACCTTCGTGTTCCCTTAGGTCAGCAGTGTGAAGAATCCTGCACACCCTTACAGAAGGTGAGCACCATTTGCAGGATCAGCATACAGCCCCACAGATTTTGCATTTTAAAAGAATGTGAAGCATAGATACTTAGTTTGATGGTAATTAACTTTGAACAGTGTACCAAAGTATTTGGCACATTTAGAAGTGTTTTAAAATCAAGGTTTCAGTTTGTTTCTGAGAAATTTCGTAGTTAACCCAGTTTCTGCTCTTGATGCATGAGTGACTGGGTACCATATGATGAACTGTGTTATATAAGATGCTCAAATTGTTGATCCAAAATTCTAGCTATTTAACTCTTCTGGGATCTTAGTGTTTCTTGTTTTATTTTTGTCCTGTTTTCTCTTTTCGGTATTTGAAGTGTTGATATGAAGCCCTTTTCTGCCAGCGCTGTTAGCAAGAAGAACTTATGTACACCCATCTGCCTGTTCCTTGGGTATGGGAATGGGTTGCACTGTCAGGAGCTTTTAACTATGTGGTATAGATAAATACAGGTGGGATTTTTCCTGCATTCTCTTCTGTTTCCTCTAAATAGGTTTGTGTCTTGCAGCAGGATATAGTGGAATAAGAATCATCAGCATCAGTGGTTCCAGCTGCTTCCTCAACAGAAAAACTGCATTTTATTTGGATGAGCTTTGCTGTCTCTTGAATATTTTGAGAGGAAGACAGTTTCTCCCCTTCCGTGCATCTTTCCCACCCAGATGTTTGGTTCTTCATTGTATTTTATTAATGAGTCCAATGCTTTCTTAGCTGTAGGGCTGCAATGCAGCAAGCAGATGCTCCTATTAGAAAACAATCCATGATATTGGAAGCTTAATTATCAAAGGCACAAAGTCAGACTCTCATTATATTTTCCACTTGTTTAAAAAAAAAAAAAAGCCAAGAGTCTTCTTTGTTTTTATGGTAAGACTGAGGATAGGTTAACAGCTGGGAAATACATAGTAGCAACTCCATGGCTGAACAAGGAAGATAATGATTGTTCATCTGCAGAGATCATTATTTTCTTTTAATATGAGATTGCAGTGTTTCTGTTTGTAGCTGTGAAGCTTTCATTACATATCATAATTATTTATAAATTATGTCTGTGTAGGCCCTTCCTATAGGAATTTGTGTCTTTATTGGCAGAGGGTTGTGGGGAGAGGAGACTGGCAGGTAGGCTTGAAAGACCACTCATGTTATCTTATGGGTATTTGAAAGTAAATGTTAGTTTTTTGTTCTTAAAAGGATATTGTGAAGCACAAAACAAGACCAGAGAGGTCATATTTCCCTAAATGCATGGATAGTATGAGAAGGGAACAGTTGAATGGGATGTTTGCTTGAGAGAAGCAAACCAGGCCAATTTTCCTTGATAAAAATACCGATTTTTTGAGTTGTTCGGTCAAAAACTTCAGAGTATTTTTTCCCCTCAGTTGTTAAAAAAGGTGCTGTCAGTGTTGTGTTGCTAACACACTTCTTCAGTTAGGTGCAGTTACATGCCTCAGACACTGTATATGAGCATAGCAATAAAATATGACAAGGGTATATTAAAATATATCTGTTATTAAAAAATGTTGGTAGAAAATAGATGGGGCACTGGCTTAAAAAAACACAAACATGGTGTTCTTGGTGAGTTGTTTGGTTTTGCTGATTGGGATTAGAAATGTTTCCCGAATCACAGCTGAAGTGAGGGAGTGGAAATGCAGTTCTTATATCCGTGCTAAACAAGAACTTTTCAACTAGGGAAATTTCACAGATTTAACTGGTAACAGCATTACTTCCCATGCCTTTATGCAGTTTGTTTATGTAAAAAGCTGTCCTTCAAGGACAAGAAAAAAATAGCGTCTTTGCTTTTGTATGTTGAGTAATGAGGGATTTGAGAGAATGAACTGTGTAGTTCTCTGGAAAATGAGATTTAGCTGATCACCTCAGGATACTGCTTCCCAGCTGTGCTCTCCCCTTGAATTTTGTGAGTTATTTTGTGAATTGTTTTCCAACAGATTTTTTGAAGAAGGCCAGGCTTAAAGGAGAGTATATATTGTTGGTATTGCCTGGAAATAAAGAATCAGTGGCCTCTTACTTAGTTAAAAGGGTGTCTTTGGCATGATTTTACATTGCTAATAGAGTTGTTTTGGATTTGCAGAATGATATACTCACTTGAGAACAAAATCAAATTAATCAAAACCCTGCTTTAGCTTTTTTTCTCTATTTTACCAGTAACACCTCTGTTCCCTAAGCATTTCATAGCTCCTTAATCCACAGGTGGAAGTTATATCCACTTTACTTGATAGGATGGGAAGCTTAGAGAGATGATGTAACGTGCCCAAAGATACGAAGTCCAGTCTCCCAAGTCCAAGAAAAATATGAGAAATGCTAAACCGTTACTTTGTTCCTTTTCTCATTTCCAGGTTGAAAGTTGGAGTATGGTTGTATTGTTAGTTGGAACTAAGAATTGCGTGGCAATTACTTATGCCCCATTGACTGTGGGCCTTAGAAGTACTGACGTTTAAATGCTGAAGGAGCGCTTTCTTCAGTGTTGTCTAGATTATTTAGTAATAAAGCAGAGTTCTTTTCCTTGGCCTGGCATGGGCAAAACCACTGTGGACTCAGGTGAAACTTTTGCTTGGATATGACTTCTGGTGCAGGCTCCGTGTTAATCTAATTGTTACCTAGTGTCATTCAGAGGATAAAATTCAAGTAGATGCTCTGGAAAGCAGAGCATCTGGAGACCATGTTAAGGCAATGGTTTGGGTCTCTGGATTGTTGCATTGAATTCAGAGCTGAGTCATAGTATAATGATGGAGATAGAATTTAAACTTGCTGGTTTCATTAGATACTGGGCAAAATGGAGAGCTGGTCTTAGCGGATGCAAACAGGAGTTTAAAACTGTCACTTCATGTAGATTGTTGTAGTTAGCATGAAAATCAAAACTGGTAGAATATGGATCAGCAAACCTCAGGATTTTTCAGTCATCTTAAATCTGGTGCAGTTTTATAGGAGAAGTTTTAGGTATTTGTTATAACAAGGGTCCTTTCTGGATACAGTCATACTTCTTTTTAGTTTTCTATGGTACTGTAATAAAATGGGATTGCGCAGTACATGATCTATATAGGCTGTCTGAAATAGTTGCAGACCTTCTTTAGGTTAGAAGAGGTATACACTCGTGAGTGCCTTCTTGCACCATCTGTAGCTATATTGCAGAATGCTGATGTCTACTGTGCTGCTTACAGCAGTTCAGGGAACATCCTGCAGCTGATGTGCCTGGTGCTGTCTATGGTTTCTTTAAACTGGGTTTTTTGCTTGTCTGGATAATGTTCCATTTGCATCTCTTCAGGCAGCACGCAGATGATGTTGGCTCCTGAGACACTGTAAATAAACCAGATGAATTCTTGTGGCGTGGCTTGATTCACAGGAAACTAGAACTATCTTTGTGTAGTAATGTGTATAAAATACTAGTGGGCCTTTCTCCTACGTTCCTTACCCTCCTGAACAACTGCTGCTCACAGCAGATGGACTTTTATAGCACTGACTGATACCGCCTTCCAGAAAGTTATGAAATTCTTATCAGTGCGTGTTCAGTGCTTCTTCAATTAATATGGTGGCAGTTTATGCTAATTCAATTGTATAGTGTTATGTTTTATTCTTTAGCAGAGGAGGATTTTCCTTGGTCATGGCTGAAGTGCATAGGATGCTATACCCTTCTTGAGAGTGGCTGAGCACCCTCACTTCCTGGTGGTGTACGTAGCAAACCCAAGTGCTGTACAGATAGTAGTTTTATTCTTCAACAGCTTCCACACCCCTTGCGTGTCTCTTCAGTACCAGTTCATTTTTCATTACAATTAGCCGAGGTTCACTGTTCTCTTCTGCTTTTTGCGTTTGCCAAAATGAGCATTGTGTTGTGCTTTTTCAGTCATACCAAGTGTTTTGACAGAAGTTGGAATAATGTTGGATAACTCCTATTAATCTCTGAATTTTCAGATTCCCATATATGTTTACCCCCATAGTCCCCAATACTGTTCAGTGGGAGGACTGCGCCATTCTGTGTCTAAAAGCTGCTTGAGATTTTCACATGGCAGGTACTGTCTTCTGCATTTTCTTTCCAAAACAGTCAGAGTGCAGATGTTTCTGCTTTCAGAAATGACGTGATGCTTGGCTAGATCCACACAGTCTGCTTTTTATGAGCAAAGAAGGTATGTGTGTCTGTATCTTCATTGTGTATTTTAGGATTTTTGGCTGCTCTAACCAATTCAGTGGAGAGGTTGGTTTTGGCTGTGCACCCTTTCCCTGGCGGGTGCAATGCCCTCACCCAAATGGTGCTATCGGTAGAGAGAGGAAGGGTGCTGCTGGATCTCCTAGGGATGATGGGGATGGTTGACATAACTATCATTTGCTGCAAGAAAGGAGCACTGCCCATTTGCTTCTCTTACGCAGGGTCTGTCAGTGGAAATGACAAATGCCCGTGTGTTACACAAAAAACCTAGATAAAGATAGAGAACTTGGGAAGCGTGTGTTGGCTGGCGAAAAGCTAGGAAATGCATGATGCACACTTGGAAAACGAAGAGCTTGTAAACAACATACATTGCTTGTGTCCGTGTGGTGGGTTCTCGAGGTGAGAGGAAGCCAGAAGAAGCATTTAGTTGAAGCAGCAACGAGTTGCTGTGGGAGAGGAGGAGGAGAGAAACGTGTCTCCGATCTTATGCTGGGCTCCATGTTGATAACGGTCTTAACAGCAGATTGGCAGTGGCTATGTTGTGTTCTCCTAAGGTGTGTCCTCCTCACTCACACATCCTGCATGGCACAGCGGAGTTAAACCAGTAAATTCCCTGTCCTACTGCTGTTTATCAGGGTGGCCAGGTTCTGCAGCTATGACTCACAACCACGTTTTTTTCCGGTTGCATGCAGGGATGCTAAATGCCCTTTGGAGTGTAGCTGGATGTTGGTTACTCAAAGTCTTGAGATATGCAGAATCCCCTGGGTTTCTGGCAACTGCTCGTTCCTCAGACAAGTCACAGGAACACCAGTCAAAAACTTGCGATCTTTTCTCTAATCTGCTCAATGTAATTTTTGCTTTTCCCAGCCTTCTGCAAATTAAAATACTGACCCTGTGTTGCTTTGGAAAAAGATCGAGAGTGGAGGAAAAAGATCGAGAGTGGATTCCACTCTTTACTACCTTTTTGTTATTTTGGCAAATAAAATTCAGAGCTCAGGTTTTTCTCTGACTGGTCAGCTTCATAGAGCAGCATGATTAATGATTTCTCTTGACAACTTCTGGTAATTATAGTTTTATTAAGGTCCAAAAATAAACAATGGAATCTTTTCAGTTGCCCTGCATAACACAGCTTGTACAATTTCTCCCAATAATTATCTCATTCAAATCCAATAGCTTGTCATGGAGATGTTAGTAAACTTTTCCACTGGGTTTTTAATGCATTTTGTCAGCACAGCTATGGTAAAATGTATGGCTGTTTAGTTTGTTCGTAGAGATAGAAAATAGAGGACCCAAATTCATTATTTCACTTAACAAGATTAATGGAAGGAAGTGTGGCATGCTCCTTTGTGTTATCAGTTATTTATAGGATCTCTTCAAGTGAAATACTCCTTGCTTTCTGATTACCAGAGGTTATTCACTTTGGTGTGAAGCTACTAAACAGACTGATTTTTGTATCTTTGCTTCAGTTTGTTGCTTTGCTCCAAAGAGAAGTAAACAGGAGGAGAAGAAATGTCCGCACTGAAACATTCATCCTTTTTCTTTTAAACTATGCCTTGTCTGTAATGGTTTTTGCAGTGTGTGCTGGCATTGGGCATATATTTTGCTTTAACATTTACTTAACAGGCTAGAAAAAAAAACGATGCTTGGTTTTGGCCATATGCCCTCTTCTCAAGACCTGTTTCCTGCTTCAACTAACGCAGAAAGACCACACCTCGCTTTGGTTGTCCTCTGTTTGCCCCAATTCAGGGAGTGCTGTAACAAAAAGGAAGTAAAAAGAAGCTTGGACACTGTTCTTAAACAAGAGTATCTGAAAGTATCTCTAGGAATATAAATATGTATAACATAACTTAACATACAAACTCATTTGGTAGGTCGCTGAAATGCACCAAGATAGTGAAATACAGCAGCTGTTTTAAGAAGTCATAACCGACCTATACCAATATTGAAGATAGAAAGTGACAACAAATGTTTTATATGTGTGTGTGAGAAAGATATGATTAGATAAACATATTTTAAATGTATGGTTTTCAGTTTGATATGTCTCTGGTCTCCTGTGAAAGTCACCTTGAGTTTTTTGAGTGGTCTTTGAGTTATTGAGCATAGTATTTCCCAAGAACTAGGATTCACATAGCACTGGTGCAATACTATCTTGGAAGAAAGTCAAATTATAGATAGAAGTAAATAAAATAAATGAGGAACACACAGTAAAATGCAGGCCTTGCTATCTAAAAAAGAGTAGGTATAACAGGTAGATATTAACATGTGTAGTTTGGAAGTCTCTATGAGAAGCAAAAGAAAGCCTGGAAAACTTGGTGAATCCAAAAGGGGATGGAGAGGTGAGCTATATGTGTGCACATATGCTTCATTTTAAATTGCTCTAGCAAACTTTAAAAGATAGTTTTATGAACACTGTTCTATAAAAACAAAACGTTGGAAGCGCTTTTCCAGCCAGAAACTTCTTAAATACATACCCAAGTCTGTGCTGCCTTAACGTATAGGAAGTATAGGCCTTCAGTGAAGTGTTTAAGCATGTGGATAGTTCAGTACTTGTCCTGGCTTCGATCACATTACTTTTTTCCTTGAATTTGGAGACAAGCTTAAATCTCCTGGTGAGCTGGAGTCATGCTGCCAGCTGAGCCAGCATTGCTTCTGACCTGCCTTTAGCCACAGAGCGGGTGGGTGCCGCCGGCGGCTGAGCTCCCACTGGGGTCTGCCCCTGTTTGGTACCTGCCTTCTGCAGGGACTGCCTCGAGAGCAGGGCAGGTTAGCTTAGGCTCTATCCCCTTTTATGCTTCTTTCACCCTGAAAGCTAGAAATTCAAGCAGCAAGTCCTTCCTTGATTAAGTTAAATTAAACCACAGCTCACAAGCTCTTCAGTAACTTTCTCAAGAATGTAAACATGTGAGCTTACTCTACAGATAACTCCTGTTATGAAATTTGTTAAACACCTTAGTGAAACGCTGTTCTTTAGGAAGCCTTGTGCCAAGGGCTATCACAGGAAATGCTTCCCATGGCCGTAGCCCTTCTGACAACACATCCAGTGAGTTCTTAATGCCTCTGTGGGAACCAACAGCATGTGGCCAGAGAAATAGACTGTATATAGTGAAAGGAAATGGAAAAAAATCAGACAAAAAACCCCAAGCTGCAGCATTTACATGTCAGGCAGTGCTTTTGATTTTTTTAGGAGATCACAAAGGTATCAGTCTTGGAAAAAGCAGTATTTCAGTTCTTCTTTCAGTGCAAGTTCCTCCAGGCTTGGTCCTGACTGATTGCACAATACTTCATAAGATGTAGGTATTATTGCAGGTTTAATGACACTCATTGGCTACTTTTCTCTCTCAGATTCTTTTTTACAGTGGCCCTTTAATTCTGCATTTTCAAATGTTTAGAAAAGAGGAGTAGCAGGTTGACTAGCTAAATATACCTTGAGAACATGTAACTCACACAAGGTGTTAAATAGTCAAAATATTTTCTGTTTGCAATTTGTGTGAGGTTCAGATGGTGGTGTCCTTCTGAGGACCAAATCTGAGAAAAGTGGAGAGGATGGAAACAAATGGATTTTTCTCTAGGTATTCAGTCATGTAAGCACATAGCTAAAAATCTTTATAGCACAGCTACATATTTATAAAACACAATGTTTTGCTTTGGTTTGCTTCTGAGACTCATGTAACACTGCAGTGGATGAATGAAAGCAGAAGTGGAAGCAGAGTTCCTGTTGCAATTGGAAAGGAGGTAACAGATGGAGCAAAGAGAAAATCTCTAGTTTTTCTAGTCTACGTTTTCTCTTTGCCATCTGATCAGTATAATGGGACATGTTCCCACTGGGGTCTCTGCAGGTTGTGAAAAATGTAACAGTTACATCAAAGCTCACACCTTATTGTAGTTCTATCAGTATTGTTTACTTTCCATGCTCTTTTTCAGATACATATTTTGACTTTTCGGTCCTTTAAGCGGGCTGGTTTAACATTTCTGCACCACACGGGTATAAAACGATAAACACATAGCTTCACTGGAGTTGGCTGAGCCACACCAAAATGTGTCAGCAGAGGTCCCAACCCATTCCGTGCATGCAAACATGCCAGTCTGTTAGGAAACAAATACAAACCTCCTCTCTTTTAACATCAGTTCAGCTTTAATGGAAAATTTCTGGATAATGTAATGTACAATGGAAAGGTCATAGCTCTACATGCTGTTAGAAATGGAATTTGCCATTTTCCTGATTTGCTGTGGTATTGGCTGGGCTGCTTTGTTGTCTTCACCTGGATGCATTCAAAATCTGAGACATCTGAAATTGTTGTGCAGATGTGACTGATGAAAGGTCTGCCTGTTGAAAATACTCATTAAATAGCCTGCTTAGCCATAAGTGTGAAGCATTTTATAAGTACTGAACTTGGTTTTGAGTTGTGAAGAGGCCCAGCAAGCGCTGAGCGCTACACAGGCTTGCCCCAGCAGCCTGCTCTGTTTCCTTGCTCACCTCCTGCCAGCCACGTCTGAGTTTGTTATCTGCCAAGGGAGAACAGTGCTTTTGCAGTGATAGAAAATGCTCACTTAGGACAATCAAGAGATATCAGTATCTTCTTTCACTTGAGTCCTTAAGGGAGGACTTAAACCTGATGCAGTGCACTACCTTTTAAATTTTAAGATGTGGAAAATAATTCTGCTTTTAATAAAAAAGTTAATTTTCAAGAAAGTAAAAGTATTTATTCTTTTAAGAATCAGAAGTTTATTTTATCCAATACAAAGATGTAACAATAAGAGAATTTCCCTGGATGCTAAGGTATTAGCGCATATCTCCTGAGCATCTCTAAGATGGGGAGAGAAACTAAAATGCTGAAAACAGAAGGCATCAAAATTGTGGATTTATAAACCAAAATCAAAAGTTACAAGGCTGAAAATGTGAATGCAAATATGGACCAGCTTTTATAAATATAGAAGAAACTCAGGCCTCTAGGGAAAAAGCTTGGGAAATGAGTGCAGCATCCATCTGTAGTCATTATAGAATAGTTAGCACAATGTTAAGAGCCAAAAGAAATATGTGCTGCAGTGTATGTATATTATACTTGCTCAGCTGTATGTATTTTAGAATAAAATAACCTCATATGAAATGGTTATTAGTTGTATAGAGCACTTTTAAGGGCTGAAAAAGCATCTTAAGGAGCTGACATTCAAGAAAAATAGTGTTTTAAACACTATTGTAATTTTTTTTAATGCAGCTTTATCTGATAGAAGTTACTACATGTAAAGGCGTTGTTTTCAGGGTTTTTTTTCTTAATTTCTATTTTCTCCTCTATTAAGTTGAGAAGTTTGGGTAAGAAATGGGGAAAACATTTTAAATCTGTTCTGTAACCTTACTTGATTTGAATGCAAACTACTAGTTCTGAATACAAGTAACCAGTCAGTCCTGTGCTGTGTTTTGAGACAAAAATGTGTGTTCTTCAGTAACACTGCCTTAACAAAATTGGGGGGAAAAAGCGGCAACATCATTAAGATAGAAAATTTGTCTTCGTTAGCAGCTAGCTTTCATTCAGTGTGTCCTGAGGAACATGGCATTCATCAGGTGTCAGGCTCACTTGGTTGCAGTGGCACACCTGAGAAGAGATCCTTTTTGTCCCCCAAGAGAGGGCCCTAACGAAGCCCTTGAGGGCCGGCTGGCTGTGCACTTGGCGGTGCCTGCAGAGCACACCGTGCCCCAAGGAGCATGAGAATCTTCTCTGCAGTTTTGGACCATCTGGGATATCCAGCCTTACGCTTCAGGATATAGGCTAGTCTCTAGATCGTGCAGGTCAGGGTAGAGGGTGAAGTGGGGCTGGGGAGCGGATTATTCACACCTGCCTCCTGAGCCTGGTCTTGCACTGTTCTCCGAAGCAGTGGGTGCTGGGACCGACAGTGACACTGGCACCCTTGGACACGGGCTGCTCCAGAAGATGGGCCTCGGGTCCAATCCAGTACTGCAAGCCCTGGCTAGACTCACTAGCTAAAATCCATTAGTAGATCATAAGATCATCACAGATGTAGTTTCAACCTGCCTGTGCCACTGAATTGGGAGATAGTGAGCCGAGCATTATTGTGTGAAGGAACAGGATGGCTGGGGAGTGAGTGGGTTCTCCTCCAAGTCCTCTTTTCTTCCTTGTTTTCTAAAATAATCTTTTTGCTAAACATGTAGCTGTCTGCTGTTCACCTTCACCTCATAAAAGTAAATGTATCCTAGGTCTTAAAAAGCTGGATGTGCAACAACTCTAGTTTTCAGTGAGCTGCAGATATCCCTGCTATGCAGAAGTAGTAGTATCAAGAAAAACTTAATCACCTTTCTCTTGTATAGCCTGTGGGTGTTTTTAACCTTACCGAATGTCTGAAGACATCCAAATTGCGTCATCTGTGTTACAATTGAGATTTTAAATAGATAATCGACAGCAAGACTTACAAAGTTTTTAACCTCAGAAGACTGTTAGAATGGCATATATAGTGTCGGCAAACAGCGCTCTCTTTCCGTGCTCCAGAAAAGAAGGGAAGCAGCTATATGAAATGCTAATAATCTTCACTGTGGTTTTGAATAGACTAGACTTCAGAGCCTTGAGTATTTTTCCTTTTCCCTTTTAACTGCAATTTTGTTATTGTATTGCTGCCCCCATCTCTGCTAAATATGGCTTTTGAAATGTAAATCATATCATGTTCTCAGAGATGCATATGACACCCTCAGCACTGTTCCTCTTTGCACTTCAAAGAGCTGTGTGGTCACACTTTGCATCTCAGCAAAATCACAATATTTGCCTTCTGAAGATCTCCTTTAATGTGTACAATCAATCCCTGATAATGTGTTTTGGGTTTTTGTTCCCTGGAGTCTGTTAATTTTAGTGTTGCTACAGGTCATCAGGAAACATAATCTCTTCTTTTTTAATTTCTCAGTGAGCGTGCCTGAGGGGAGAAGAACACAAGAGAGGAGAGACAATTGAACATCACCATTGTCCGAGACCTGAAAAAATGGTGCTGGATGAACAGAGGATTGGAACTTAATTGTAGAAGGGAAATAAAGTCTTGGCAGGCGATTTGCTTTATTTCCACATTCATCATGGCCCAAATCCTCTGGCTGGCTGGTTGATGGGACTGTCCGACGCTTCCTATTTAGGTTCAGTGCAGATATCCTCTGCCTACAGATTGAAAGACCTGGGAGCAGGTGGGAACTGGATGGTGCCAAATACGGGAATGGAAAGAGAAATGGACTCTGACAAGCTAAGATGGAAGTGACTTGACAGCTCTAAGCTGAGCAGTTGTCTCCGGTAAGGACAGGTTAAGACGGGAATCTCAAGCTTCACTGGAAGAGCAGTATGCAGGAAGCTGGTTTTCAGGCCACAAATGCTTTCACAGGTAAGGACTTCTGTTCTAGTTCAGCTCATAGTTTTGGGAGTGTGTACAGGAGTTTAGAAAATAAATTGAATAGGTCCTGGCTGTCATTAGCGCCTTGTAGTACTTTCAGTTTAAATAATATTTTAAAACAGTTCACTTGAGGGACAGTTCAACACTTGTATTAACAGTGAGTAACGGAGTTATCTGTATTTCAGGCCCCCTGAAACAGACAGCCACAAGCCTTAGGGAAGGTGTATCTCAGCTTTCCTCGTTAAAGTACTCATTAACAGCTTAACAATGAGTGGCCTCCTGGGTCAGGATAAAAATAGTCTGTTAAGTTGTTCTTGTGTTCAACATGAGAGTCTGGCGAGGGCATGGGATCGACACAGTTCATATCAGGAGGCTTCTCAGAAACATGTCAGCATTGAGCTTTATCTCATCAGCCGGAGCACATCTGTGGGCAGAACTTGCCGGGTACCTTCTCTTTGTACTCCCTCCCCCCCTGCACCATTGATGTGCTGCAATGCTTGAACTGGCAAAACTGGAGGTCTTTAAAAGTAGGTGTTTCACCTGCGTCGAGTGTAATTTCCCTGTAGATATGTTGAAAAAGAGAAAGGGTGCCAAGGTGCTGTGTTTTCTCTGAGGAAAGCTCCCTCTAGTGTGAACTTCGCTGGAGTTCATTCAGTGCTTTCCCTTTCTGGACTGGTTTCTGATTTGAGAGGTGGGAGAAGGAAATGGGGATCAGAAGATCCTGCTGCTTTGTTTCCACATCTGCTGGCCAGCTGAGACCCTGCAAGAAATGGGTGGAAAAACAACTGGATATTCCTCTTGTTTTAGTAGTTCTTAGATAATGGATTAGTACCACAGTGAAAGTTAGTGATGTGCGAGACGTTTATTTTTCCAATTTAAAATTTTTGCCTTTAGAAGATGTTTATTGGATTGGGGGTTGTGTGTATGGCAAGATCATTTTCTGTCTTGGGCTGCTTTACCGGGGTTGCCTGCTGTTCTAGGAGCTCTTCCAAGGAAGGAACAGGAAAACTGTTCATTTCCCCATGGGCAGGCTCCCACTTCGTCCTTTCCCAAAGCAGATCCACCCTCAGAGGCTGGTCCCACCCTTCTGGCTGCAGTGGGGTGTCAGCTCTGTGTCTGGCTGTCCACACCAGCACATCAGTTTGGAGCAGTAGTGCAGTTCTGAACTGTCTCCATTGCCTTGCGTTGCTTCGACTTACAACACAGTTTCTGTGTGTGTCAGCGAGACACGTCTTGAAGGAAAGGAAATGGGAAGCTTTTCTCCACGTGTGCTCCAGCGCTGATGGGAGATGTGAAGTCCGGGACCACCGCAGGGCCCTCTTGCCTCTGCATGGCCAGCAGCACACTCCTACAGCTCCCCACTGCCGTTCTTGTCCTGTTCGTGTATCTTCATCCTCGCTGCCCTCTGCCAGCCCTCAGCTCATGCTTAGGAGTTTTTGCCACTCCTTTGCTCTCCACCAAAATTCCTACTGTGTGGATATCTGTTTTCTTCCTTACCTGCCCTGCCTTCTGTGGCTCTCCTGTGCTGAAAAACTTAACTACCTTTAGTGCCCATGCGATCCTATATTATTTTCTTTCCAGCTTTACACTCTTCTGCCACAGCATCTGCTATCCCTTAGCTCCCAGAAGGTAGGGGTTGTTGACACTGTGATCAGGGCACTTGGGCAGCAGGGTGTCAGAAAGCTGGTAACCTCATGACTGCTGCTGGGTGAAAGAGACCTGGCAAACAGTGCTGCATAAAATTCAGGGAGATGAAACTGGGGTCCCTGGACAACAGTCAGACTGTGGTGACAACCCAGCAGATTCAGACCTATTCTGGAGACTTTAACAGCATGAAGGTTAGTTGGTCTCTTGTAAGGAGTTGTTATATTCTTTTGGAGGTGCCCTCAGGTAAATATGTTAATAAACATTTTCAAATCTTTGTAGCTGTACTAAAGAATTATTAAACGTAGAGTTAAGTTGCACCATACATTTGGGGGACTTGTAAAGGAAATGGGCAGGAGACTTGTAAAGGAAACAGGTTGAAATATCATTGCTTTATATGAGGAGAAGGCAAGGACTTCTGTATCTTCCAACTTGTATCAAATTGATATCAATATATGCTTTTTGGAGATCTTTCTTGTTCCTTGTTAGATTTATATTATGCATTCAGCGGCAAACAGTGGGTAGGTATGTATTTCTTAGAGAAATTCATTGGACTGTGTTATGCTAATTTAAGAGTTGCAGTAAAAGTGTAATGGCAGGTGCATATAAGATTGTTTCTCTGATCCTTGCTATACTGCTCCTTTTGTTTTATTGGAATGTCATTTTAGCTGTAGAAGAAAACAGTAGCTGCTAGTGGCAGAGGAGGCATGACCACATGCAGAAGGGAGCTAATTTGTACAGAAAAAGCTTTGATAACTGAAACCTGTGCAGTGTCAACACTGAATCTAGCCATGCTAAGTGATTGCAGCTATTTCAACAATCAGAGTAATCATTTCAATTTACAACTGAACAGAGTACTGGCAAAAGAAGCCTGGGAGGACGATGCTTCTGTGTAGCCACCTTCGGAGTATTTCATAAACCTCCTTTCCACCTTGCTAATTGCTGTGACCTGGAAAGGCTTACAGTTAATGTTAAGGAGATATTTTGATCCTGTCTGTACACTCATTTTATTGGCACAGATGCCAAGGCTGCCCTTTTTTGCAGATGGCCCTTGTTCCATGAGATGGGCTCATCCAATCACTTTATCATATATTAACAAACAATAGCTTATAGTTACAGCTTTTTCACTTTACTGGCTAAATACTAATTTCAGTATATCATGCAAGTATAATAGGTTCAGGATTACCGAATGTAGAAAAGGCAATGGAAGGGAAGTGCTCCTAGGCTTGATTAGGAAGGAGATGGCTGAGCCTATGATGGCAAAAGGCAATGTGACTGATAGCAATCATGAAAGAGCGAGCTTATTCTTCAGAAGACGAGAAGAGAGAACTTGAGAATAAAAGTAGTAGTATGCAAGAAAGTAGATTTCATTCAGCTCATAGAGCTGATAGGTAACATTTTTTGGGAAACAAAACTAAGAAATTCAAGAAAGCTGGCAATTTCTAAAGGAACTAACTTCTTCTTTTCCAGTCACAATAAAGAATATTAAAATCACAAACATAAAAGGCGTCCCAATAAAAAAGTGTAAGAAGAGACAAAATTGCGTGATTTGAAAATTGAGGACTCATACAGAAAGTGGAAACTAGATACGTTACTAGGGATGAGTGTAAAAGAACATTAGAAGAATGCAAGGGCCAAATCAGGTAGGCCAGGGCACAAAACAAAGTGTAACTAATGAAGGACTTGGTAACAAGGAAATATGCTGTGTTCTCAATAGTAATAATAAGAAGACTGAGTTTCTGGACTAGTAGTTAAGAGGGAATGACAAAACTCATGATCTGATAGCGCAGAGAGGACCAAGTAGTTCATGACATTTTTTGCATCATTCTTTGCCAAAAAGGGTGACCTGTAATCAGGTGGCAAGAAAAGGACTGCTACCTTGAGAAAGGTAAGAATTCCAACTAGAGCAGTAACAGAACTGATTATAAACTAATGAGATAGGATAATAGGTATTTTAGAACAAGCTGGAGCTTATTAACTTATCTCTGCAACTTAGGGTGAAATAGCTGAAGCAATGTCTGAGCAATTAGTGGTTACACTGGAGAACATTTGGAGGACAGTCTAGGTTCAAAAAAACTGAAAGAGCAAACACTGTACCTACATGTAAGCTTTCCTGGGTACTTCTTTTTCCCCTTTGGAGTAGATAGCTTATCTTAAATTCTTGGGGGAAAAAGTCTGAATCAAATAACCAGCTGATTTTTTTAATAAATAGCCTGTAGATAATAATATGATAACTGAATTTGCATGTTTTTTTCCAGAAGGTACCTTATCAGTGGAGCCTAATTTCCCTCTAAGTAGAGAAACAGTATATCTTGACTTTTGGAAGGCTTTTCACCCTTTCATAAACAAGGTGGCAATATGGGCTACAAGGTGGGTACACAGTTGGCTAGAAAGCTGTTCTCGGAATAATTACTAGTGATGCATAGTCAAACTAGAAGGATATGTCAAGTGGGATTCTGCCCTGGATTGCCTGAAAATATTCAATATTTTAATTAATGACTTAGATGATAGAATCTGCATGCAAAATTTCCAGATGACACCAACCAGGGAGAGGATGTAAACCCTCTGAGCACAGGATTAGAATTCAAAATTAATGTGGTATTGGAGAACTGATCTAAAATAAATATGATGCAGTTCATCAAGGACAAGTTCTAAATTGTGGTTGAGCAGGAATAATCAGCTGTGCAAATCAAAATGTAGAATAACTGGTGAAGCAGCAGGTCTGCAGAAAACAGATGGGCAGTTGCAAGAGATCAGAAAACGGCTATGAATCAACAATACTATGCCATAAATGTTATGCTAGAATATATGGACAGGAGTCTGCATATAAAACATGCAAAATAATTTTTCCACTCTACTTAGCATTTGTGTGGCTGATGTACTATTTCTGCTCTGAGCAGCGCTCTTTGGGCCCATTGGAAGCATCCAGAGAAGAGCAAAAGGAAAGGACAGAGGTCTAGACAACATGACCCTTGAGAGCTGAAAAAACTGTCTTTTTCAGACTATAGCAGTAATTCTGAAATTTTCGGCAGATGTTTTTCCTAGGTTCCCACAAAGCAGTGGGGATTTGTGCCGGGGCATGTGTCTGATGCACTGAGCTACGTGGCAAGATGTGACCATGATAGAGAGGTACTTTGGTGTGATGGTCAGAAGGACCACCTCGCTTGCACACTTCTTAGCTGCCATGAAGTACTACACCTTCTGCCTCAGCCACTCGCAGTGCTGTGCCAGTGCTAGGGTAACAGTGGTGGGGATCCTGGACAGTCAAGATCCATTTTTAAATTAGCTACTGTCTTCATCAGTGTGTGTTTCGAGTGCTGGTTTAGGAGAACAGTGTGATTCTGAAATTGGCCCTCCATCGTTGGGGACTGTGTGGCACAGGGACATCCAGCATGATCAAAGGATAAGTAGAACACTATGGGATGGATTTAGGAATTGGTGCATGAGGCCTCCTGACCTTGTGAGGTCAGCTTAGGTCCATGAGGATTTTATTAGCTCTGTCTTAGCACAAGCTCTGTCAGACCTGGGCTGACTTGGAGGCATTCCTGCCCTGTGACCCTCAGCACTGCTGAAGGGATTATTAGCTCTGGCACTATGGCAACAAGAATAAATAGTAAGAGGTTGCTCTGTGCAGTAGGCCCCTGCCCTTCAGTCTAGCACTGACTTTTCCTGTCACCTTCTGATCCCATTCTGTCATAGCTTCATATCTTCTCCCTCACACCTTTCCCTGTGGAAGTGATGGCACCCTCAATCTTTCCATAACCCCTTGCAGCCTTATGTCTCAAGGTCATTGTCACCGAAGCTTGACCTTGGGCCATATCCAGAGAGGCCAAGTTACTCCCAAGGAGCAACCCCTCAGCTTGGCCGATACTGCCCCAGGCCCTGCTTTAGCAGAGAAACTGAATTCATCTCTTAGGAGATCCTCATGCTCATAGGAAAGCAGCTTGCTGGAGCCTCTCCAGTCCCCCCACCTCTGCTCCATAACACCCTGGCACTCAGGACTTCTGTTGCATTTCTTGTCCTGTGTTTTGTGCTCTCCCAACCTCTCGCAGCCTCTTCCCCATCAATGCCCAAATCACCTCGCTCTGTACTGAGGCTCCTCCATCCCTCCCTGTTTGTACATCTGGTCTCTTCCAGAGTTCCTACTCTTCTGGTAATCCTCCTGCTTTTCCCTGCTTTCTTTCACCTTCTCTTGTTTCCAGACTTCTCCCACCTCCAGACCAACTTACTGCAGCTTAGTTCCAGGTTTGTGTAAAGCCCTCTCTTTTAAGACTCAAGCCTTCCTTTCCTCCTCTGCCCCTCTCTGGGGTGGGTACCTTTCCCCACCTCACATCTCTGCTGCAGGGACTTCTGCTGGTTTGTGTAGGACCTTTCTTTGCAGGAAGGCAATCTGAGAGCCTCTCCCCACATCTTGTTTTGCTTAACTTCTGGCGTTTTGGGTGGAGATGTCTCTGGCATGGGGGTGGTAGTTCCAGAATAGGGAGGCTCCTTGAAGGGATTACATGGGAGACCAGATAAATTGCTCCAGCAGATTGCATATGACTCAGTTGGCCATCATTCGTTTAGAGAATGGAAGAGTGAGGGAAGATGTGATAACCATTTAAAAGTATATGGAAATTTCATGTAAAGAGGAAGGTAATAGAAACTGTTTTCCAGTTCTGCTGGGGATAGAGTACGAAGTAACAGACAGGCTTACTGTGGTGGAGAGATTGAGGTTAGACATTAGGAAAAGCTTTCTAGTGGTAAGCATAGTTAAGAACTGCAGCCGATTGCCTAGGGAGGTTGCAAAGTCTCCGTCACTGAAGGTTTTTAAGAACAAGTTAGACAAATATCTGTCAGGAATGCTTTATGTATAGTTGATCTTGCCCTGGGGCAGGGGAATGGACTTCATGAGAGCACTTCCAGCCTTACTTTTCTGTGTTTCTATTATTGCTGGTTCCCTGGATAAAAAACTGTACATTTTTAAAGTTAGTAACCCACTTGCACTACTCTATCTTCTCAGTGTTTAAGTAGATTCTGTTGACCTCTTGGAATAATTGATAAAGGATAGATTAAGAGTCTTGGGTATTTAAAGTCTTAACTCTCTTTTTGCTGGAGTATTGCTCCATTGCATTCCTTCTAGCCTGGCCTTCTTTAAACATCTTATTTTGGGGGTGTGTGACATATGTTTCTATGTCTGTGCAACTTGTATAGAAATATTTTAATGTTACAGAAATACTGCATCCATCGTTCTGTTTCATAGTGTGCAAGTATTTTAAGAAAACCTTTTACCACTTAGATGGTAAGCATATTTAAAAGGTAGTTGTTAAGAATAATAAAAAATAGGGCAAAGCCAAAGCAACCGCCCTTTGAGGTTGTTTTCTTTATTATGAAAAAAACTGTGTGCGATTTACTTAGCATAAAATATATAACTGGTGTATCTGCTGCTGAAGCTAGCCTTCTTCCTTTGAATTATAATTGAGGCTCAGTGTAAAACAGCAAAACAGGTTTGAAATGTCTCCTGATAAGTATATAATGTAATTAATATTAAAAGTAGTTGAAAACTCATTTATACATTAATACAGGTCTCCCATATTGCTGTTGTCATTATTTGCATGATTTTCAATTACAGATAAACATTTCATTCAAAAAATACAACTTGAATATGTAGCAGAGCATTCCCACCCCCCTCTGTTTCAGTTTTGTTTTCATCTGCCTCTTGAAGCTTTTCTGGCCTTCCTAAAATCTCTGCAGTTTTCTCATTTTTATGACTTTCTTATTTTATGACTTTTCAAGGTTACTATGTCACTCATGGACAACCCTTACTGTCTCTTAGTTCTTGGGAGAAATGGATTGCTTTTTGCAATGCCCCTTACTCAGCACACAGATAGTAACAGATCACATTCCATTGTATTCCCTTAGATATTTTATTTAGAGTGTGCATTTTTTGGAGTACAGCTAGTATTCTCAGCAAAAATACATGGAAGAAGAGATAACCTTAGTCTCCAAGAGTTTGCTGTCTAAATATGTTATATTCAGTAGCATTCAGCAAAACTGTTTTAAGTATAGTAATGCATAGCTTGGAAGTCTTCTCTTCACGGTTAAATGCTTTAATAGAATTACAGGAGAGTGAGAAGCTGTGGAAATCAATTCGCGAGCTCTGGTGCCATGTGGGAGTGATAGCTTTTGGTCCCAACCTAGTTCTTCTGTTGTCCTTAAGATCAGTGATTAGAATGGCAATGCTTTCTGCTTTAGGTCGCTCTTCAAATCTGGGAGGTTGGCTCTTAAGTTCGATCCCAAACTTCGTGTAGGTGAAACCTGTTTTCTTCTTGCTTTCCTTTCACCTCAAGAAAACAGGTAGTTCTCTTCAAACATCTGGTTGAAGGACTGTTTAACTGGACAGGTACTGCCTTTGCTAATTGAACTGTGGCAGTCCTTATGCAAATAGAGGGACATTTCACAAGGATTTCGTATTTTAAATGCTTCTCCTTTCAAATTTTTATTTAACTGGGGTAGAAGACCTCCTTGCCTGTGTGCTTGTTTCAGTGAAGTACTACATCCTTTTCCACTTGCTAAGGGGAAGAATGGAAGAATTTCAGTGGCAGTCACTTCCAGAAGGTGGCCTTGCTGTGTGAATCCACGTGGAGCTTAGTGAATGTGGAGGCAGTGGAAGGCAGGAAAGAAGCCAAGAGGACTCCAGAGGAAATGCCGTGGTGTGGTGCCTTGGGAAACACCTTGAGAGACACTGGGTGCAGAAAGAGATCCTCCGCAGACCTAGAATTGCAGGCTACTGCATCATATAACACCATTCATATCAAGCGCCATCCTAAAATTATTACTCTGATCTGCAAGGATTTTTTTTTTAATTTTTAATTACATTTTCATTAATATTTCAGTTAATTTAAATGCCATTTAAAAGTCAATTAATTTTCAGTCTAGGTGTAGTCTTGGCTATATGTGCATGGTCCACTTATTCTTATGACAGTCCAGAGCCCAAATGAAAGGCTGTGGATTGTGGAGGCCAGGGTGAAAGAAGGTTCAAATTTAGAGAAATGTCATGGCCAATGCTACTAAAATTTTTTTATGAAGTAGTTGTATTGCTGGAAAACTGCAAACTTCTCCTTCCTAAAATCATGGGAGAGAATGCTCCAGCATGTTCAGCGAGGATGTTGAGCCTGGATCCTCACCTTTGATACCATTTTTAGTAGATTATATTCAGCTGTAGCATTACCATTTGCAAAGTGGATGATTCTTTGGAAATGCCCATCTGCCATTTCTTATTTCTTAATAGTACATGTCATGGTGCCTTCACATGGTACAACTTAAATCAGCCAAATTGCCAATTCTAGACTGAATATGAGAACAAATTTTGCTGTAAATATGCTACATTTCAGTGTTTAATCATAATAAAAAGGCAGACCTTTTGAATGGACAAAATGAATTCACAGTCCCTCAGGTAAAACCCAGAAAATAAAAAGGGGTGAAATTTGATTGTTAAATTGGCAGTGTATGTTCAGTGTATGTTTTCTGTTGATTCTTTCTAACTAATTAGGTAGCTTGGGGGGGGGGGGGGAGGTGTACTTGTTTTTTTGTTTGGGTGTTTTGGTTTTTTTTATTAAGAGAAGAGATGGGATATAACGTTCGGGCTATACCCCTGGCTGACAGAGGGCATTTTCACTGCTGAAAAGGCCTTTTGCAGCTGAAGGTAACGCTCCCACTGGTGGTGCTTCAGACAAAAAACAAGCCTTCGGCTGTGGCTGTTGAGGGCAGCCAGAAATCCCACACAGGAACACGTACTTCCTTCTAACAAACTGATCACATGTGTGTCATCAGGCACGCTGGGCCAGGCCAGCGGCAGGCGCGGGAGCCGGGAGCGATGCTGCTGCCTCACCTTGGAGCACCAGCATAAGGCAGGCTGGAAATGAGTTTCATTATACACTTAAAAGTGCTAAAAGAGGAAGCATAAAACCCAAATCGATGCAAAGCTACTGAAGCACTTGACTGCACTCTTTTAGAAGCTGAGGAGGTACAGTGGCTGAGTGGAAACATGAGTGATATTAGCCAAAACCTAATTTTATTCATGTAAAAATAATGCAGGATATTCCCATGCGCTCAGTTCCAGGCAATGGTGTTTTGAGTGAATAGCATGAGGTGAAGTTTTGGTCTGTTTGGCTTCTTGATTTTTCTGTAATGTCAAGCAGGCTGTTCGACCTTATATTCTATCAATTATCTTTTACCATAAAATAAATAGTGTGAAGTAATGTTACGTTTCTTTGCTGTATGCTGTAGCAATGCTGTTACAAATCAGAACTTGCAGTTTGGGTAAATGGAGAAGTGAGAATAGTTGACATTGCAGGATAAAAGTTGTGGTGAAGAAGCCTAAAAGTTATTGAGGAGAAGGTAATATCATGTATACAGAGTTAAATGTTACATTTACTTTTCTGATATTAACACCTTTTTACTTCTTAGGAAAAGAGGCCAGGATGCATGGGGATACTTGTCAGGCTGTTTTTTGTTGCTATTTGGTTTGGGTTTTGTTCAGAGCAAAGCTTCTTATGTGTGGGCACAGTCCTTCCTCTGAGCCTTTCTACGAATGCATGTGTTCTGGTGGCTGTATCAGCTGCATCTCCCATCCTGGGGCTTGGCTTTCCTCACAGAAGCACTTCGTTATGGAGCAACATAGATCCACCCAAGCATGCACCCCACGCTGTGCCTCTCCCAGGTTTTCTCCCTGGGGGCTGCCCAGCCCCTGCTCCAAACCCTTTCTAGAGGGATACTCCCACCCTCTTTAATTTCTACTCAGCCCTCAGCAACAGTGAATAAGCAACGTGTTCAGTTTCTAGTAGGATCATTACTTGCTAATAGGTTGTAGCCTTCAAGCCCTGCCAGCGTCTTATAAACACCCAAAGATACTCTTTTCCCTGGAAGAGAACATGACGCAATACTCTGATATATCTGTAATAATACTACTGCTTTCTGAGATCCATCTTTTCCAAAGCTGTGCTCATGGAGGGTTGGGAAACTGCTGATTTCTGAACAGAGGAGGCTTTGGGCAGGTCAGCTTTGACAGTATCTGGAGCTCAGAAACTTGTTTTTTGATATCAAAACAAGATTCCTCTGTATCATATTCAAGTCTTTCCTGTAGTCACCCCACTATAATTTGACTATAAAACTTACCCAGTAGTTCGGGCAGCTGAATCCCTAAGCTTTCTTTGAAAACCATCAAGATGTGTTTCACAGGGGTTTAAGCGGGTATATCTGTGTGCGGGTGGCAAGCGGAGGTACTTTCCCTGCTTTTCACAACAGCAGGTCCATTTCCACGCTCTCTCGTGCCGGGATTAACAATCTGTTAACAGCTAAGAACAGATTGAGCAGTATGTCTTTCATACATGGTGGGTTTTGGTTTTATTTCTTAAATTTTTTTGTCCTATTGTGAGCTCTCTGTGTCCTTAGCTTTCTTGCTTTCTTCACTAGAAAGTTACTCCCTTCTGATTTAAGGGCAAGAGTAGAGGAAGCTTTGCTGGAGGAGTGAGGAGTTAACAATGAGGATTTTTCATGGTGAAAACACCGAAAAAGAATCCTACTCTACAGCCAGCATCTAAGCAGCATCTTCAATCCATGCCTCTGAGGATAAGCTCGTTTCTGTTGTTTCTGGGTAAAACGGCTTCATTCAATACCATTTGATTGCTGACAGCACTGCGTGCCCATGTGTTGTAGATGTACGTATGCTGAGGGGGTGGGAGGAGGACCCAGGACAAGGTACTGTCTTCAGAAAAGCCTGGAAGACTTGCTTGGATATGAAATGTTCAAGAATTGTCTGTTTATCCTGGAGGCTTAGACTATACAAACCAGTAATTTATACTGGCTGAAAACAGATTCACAGCCTGGCTGTGTACTCAGTCAGTCCTTGATTTAAACGAAAAAATTGGAGTTTGTGCATGAGTCTCCATTTTTCCCCTTCCTGAGCTTTATTATACTTGATTTGTTTATCTCAAAAGAAATACTTTAGAGATAATATCTGCTTCCAGTTGCTCAGAGCGAGAATTTGAAGAGACACATGACCTGCCATGACAATGCAAGAGTAAGTTCAGAAAAACTTCACTGTTCTTAACTCAGGATGTAGGTGGCATCTGTGAACAAAATACAACTTTTTATTTTCTGTAGAGATCATAACTTTTGTGCCCAAACCAGTGCTCTTTATAGAAATTGTTGGAGAGTTTCTGTGTAATAAAAGGAATAGGGGTAAGCTCCAACAATAAAGGCAACAAGTATGGTTCTTGAAGATGAGAGTTGGGGGTTGTTCAGCCTGGAGGGCAGAAGGTTCCAGGGAGACCTTGTAGCAGCCTTCCAGTACCTAAAGGGGGCCTACAGGAAAGCCAGAGAGGGACTTTTTACGAGGGCATGTAGTGATAGGACAAGGGGTAATGGCTTTAACCTGAAATAGGGTAGATGTAGATTAGATGTAAGGAAGAAGTTCTTCACTCTGAGGGTGTTGAGGCACTGGAATTGGTTGCCCAGAGAGGCTGTGGATGCCCCATTCCTGGAAACATTCAAGGCCAGGTTGGATGGGGCTTTGAGCAACCTGGTCTAGTGGAAGGTGTCCCTGCCCATGGCAGGGGGGTTGGAACTAGACGATCTTTAAGGTCCCTTCCAACCCAAACCATTCTATGATACTTAATGATTCTATGTTTTTATTCAGTGCCTCCTCTAGTGTATGCATGGAAAATGTGACACAGCATTGATTTAGTGGCTTTTGTACAATCTCTCAAGTATGCTGCTGTTCTAAAACCATATTATTCTACATTTTCATATAAACAAGTTAATGTTCTCTCAGGCACATGACTCCTGCTTGTAGCGATGTGTTGCACCAAAGTACCTTCAACTGAGATGAGGACTGTGCTGTGCCAAAACAGTGAAGGTCAGCCCCTTCTAAAATCTCAACATGTGAAAAAGGCAAGATAGAAGCAGAAAGAAATACTGCTGTCCTGCATTTACAGATAGGCAACTAAGGCACAGACAGAGTATTTATGTGGAATGAGCTAGAAAGCTTGGCAGACCTGAGAACTAAAGCTACAGCCTCTGAATCTGAACCCAGTATGAAGGGTGAAATTATAACCACAAGTACTAACGTATTTATTTTTATCTCCAAGTCAGCAGTATACCTACTGCACTATTTTCTCTTATTTCCTCTGTTGTATCTTTATTCTTTTTACTTGCTGCCATGAGAAGAACATAAGTCAGTAGGATTTCTTGTGGAAACTGGAGGCTTGCTTTATGCCAGCGTTGCTGGAAAGAATTTCTCTGAAGAAGAATTACAGCTGTCCATAAAATATGTGACACAAACAGACCTTCTCATCTGCAAGTTTTAATTGTACATTGGGAAGAAGGGGGTGCTGGGATACAAGACTGCTTGAAGGATATGGGATATTACTTGAGGGCTTAAAAAAAAAATATCTATCATTGAATTGCCAACTAGAGAGTAGGATTATTGAAATTTATGGGAACAAAATTTAGTGAGATGAATACAAATAAAGCTGTCCACATCAGTTTCACTTCTTTTTCAAGGATGTTTGAATGCAAAATATGATGTTCATTAATGTAACGCAGGCAGGCTCATTGCTTTGTTGCTTTATACACATATGGATCAGACTTATGTGGTGTCTTAAGACATATTTTAAAGAGCCTCAGAAAGGTCTATTCTTTATGTAACTTGCTTTCTCTGAAGGAAAAAAGGCAAGTTTTGTGGAAAGATCGTATTTCATACTACAACTAGTGGTCTGTTCGGAAAGCAAACAAACAAGATACCAAAACCACAAGTATTCAGGCATATGAGCCCTTCACCTTCAGGAAATCTTTAAATAAGCATTCAAGATTCTTCAGTTTGCTAAGGGCCGTCTTCTGCTACATAAACAAAACAGCATTAAAACAAGTCCTGGACAGCCAGTGGGAAGAAAGTTCTCATGCAAGTGAAATTGACTGTTGCTGTATTAGCATTTTGCTTTTGATCAGTATTGTGATTGTGAATGAAATCCCCCGGTTGTCCCCATTCATGGCACTGTGGTTCAGCTCACAAGACAGCTTTGTTGCCACCAGCATCGCCAGTACTTGCTAACAGAAGACTAGAGAAGGTAAAGTTGCTTTTTTCCAGCTGTTCGGTACCTGTGGCCTAACAAAGGGGCAATGGGATGCTGGATGTGTTAATGAGAGAAATAAGGAAACAGAAGTGAGACCTAGGGACAATATCTAGAATTGAGGTGGGCTAGCAGAATTTCACCCTGAAAGAAATATGTGCTTGAGCCTGCCACATGGAATAAAGTGTTCATGGAGAGGCAGAAGAAAGACGTAGAAGCCTGACTTGTGATGGTTGCAGAAGGTAAAGCTGAAGATAAAATTAGATGTGCATACAGTGGTTAATGTGATTCTCTTAACAGTGATTGCTGTCATTACAACCATACTGAAGTTCTGCCAACACTGGGTTAGAAAGCCCTTTAAATACTTGTACAGGGAACAAACGCTGGAAATCTTATCCTTAAAGTGACAGTCTTGAAACAGTTTCAACTGGGATAGAGCTATACTCATTTTTGAGAAGAGTGTCATAAGTCTAGTGTGCTCTTAGTTTTTCTGTTCTTAAATATAGGGCCACTGTTTAAAAGTTAGATCAATGTGGGACTGTAGACGTTACATGATGCCAACAAATGAGTTCCCAGATATTTATAAATAAACTCTTGGTGCGCTCCCATTTTCCTTCCTCTTGTCTTTGCTATTATCCCACGCGTTTGCCCCCAGGCTTTCTATGCTTTTTTATAGAGTCGCTAGTAGTAATTCTCTTTTCCTGAATTTTTTTCTTGAAGAAAATAGATCAATTATACAGTGTAATGCTGGTTAGGTTACAGCTAATAGCCGTAGCTGTTAACCTCACGTGTTCTTTTTTACCTCTGTGGTAATATGAATTGTTAAATTGAGTGGAGCAGTAATCCTTGAGATATAAAAATAGAAATCATTTAACAAAGGCATTCCAAAATAATAACCTTAAAAATTCTTCTATTGGTTAACATCGTGTAATATTGTCAATATCTTACGACTGTTGCAAGGTTTAAAAAGTGCGACTTAAACAGTGAGAATAATGTGTAGAATGTTTGTGTACCCTGCTGCAGCAAGCATGCTTGTATCGTACTTGAATCTTTCAAGATTATTCTTTGGAAATTAGAAATTAAATTAAGAACAAGGTAGTCTATGTATAAATGGTGCAAGAGATCCCATTTTAATAACACTTGTGAACAGTTGTTAAGAACACTTGGTTTTGCTTAATGCATCTATCAGAAGAGACAAAATTAAATAATATGTCCAGTTCATTTAGAAAGGAGTATTTCATTTAGAAAGGAGTATTTCAAGTCTCATAATGTTAAAAAGAATCAGATATACCTTTAATTCAAGGCGAAGGTACATTACTGCTCTGGTCCACTGTGAAAATAAATGTATGTGTTTTCTCACCACTGTGCAGATGTTCTAATGTAGTGATGATATTCTTACCTGCCACCATTATCTTTGTTGATTACGAATGACTAAATTGTTTAGTGTGAAGTGAGACAATAACCTTCTCCTTTCCTTTCCTGTCTCGGTTACTTTCGGTTTGCTCTGCAACTTTGTTGAAAGTAATACTGTTTGTTTTTTTTTCTTCTGTCCAGTTTTACAACAGAAGTAGACTCCACAAGAAGTTACAGGGGTTATAACATCTGTCATTAGATTTCTATATGCTGAACAGGTAATCATCGGTTAAGTTTAGCTGTCAGTTTGTATATCAGGAAGAATTAAGGAGAACTAAAACTGCATCCTTAAAATAGCAAATAGTTTTATAGTAGAATAAGATATAAAAAAATAAAATTGAAGGAACAAAGACTAAAATAAAGCTGATTGGTAAAGTTATGATGATTATCAGACTGAAGATACAACATAGCTTTGTTTTTCTGTTCTCAGTAGTAATAACACTTAGTTGCTTTGTCTAAGGGTGATTTCCCTGGGAAAAAAAAGATTATTCTGGATTTTACTTCCTATGAAGTGTAGTTGAAATTTGGAATGATTACTTAACGGCTCTGCATCTGCTCCTGACCTACAGTTGTGCGTGTCATGAAGAGTAAATTACATATGATTTAGAGTTCAGATATTGATATTAGCAGGTGTGTGGCTGCATAGTGTGTCAAATGTAATGCTTATCCTTAGATTTATTCTGCTGGACTTTATTGTTAGATATTTGGAGATTCAGTTTCCCCATAATGACTTATGCTGACACTGGAAGACATTCCATCTCTGATGATCTCATGGGTACTCTCGTTAACTGAGAAGAGCTGGTCCGTTTGCTGTGAAATATATCATGTTGAGCTATACATCCCCACATTAGTAATTTCTACAAGGCAGAAATTACAGGAGGTGGTAGTTTCTTTTATTAGAACATCTGATTTAGTTGGAGAAAATAGACAAGCTGTGTGCATTGCAACTCCTTCTTTAGGTCTTCGAAAAAGATCCTGAATGACAAGTCTGCATGCTCCAAACATTGCCTGTTTTTTCCACTTGTATCTGTTGATCAATTAAAAGATAACACGTCTCTTTATAAAGCTTGCCTTGATTAAACTGCCACATCTACAGTAAACCACAACTTTGTAATTTCAACTTTTGCTAACATACCCTTATTTTCTTTGAACTGCCTGAGTTCAAGTTAACTTTCAGGCATTCTGCTTTGTGCCGAGTTCTCCCTTCACATTTTCTCACTCTGGGTATAGCCAGGAGGTGCTGACTCTTCTACCTAAGCTCAAATCAAGTTGTGCTAGAAACCCGATGAAGCAGTTGAGCCTGCGATTTGCTTCTCAGTTTGTGTTGTTCCCATCCCCTGAGACTTCACTACAGACCTTATTGGTGGCCAAAGTATTCATTTTGTGGCCTGTCATATGTGATTCAAACAATCTATTTAAAGCTTGGTTTCATGCTCCTCAGTCAAATCACCTTGGCTTCAGGGACACACCATACATCTTTGCATCCTTGCGAGGGGAATTTTCCTAGAGCAGGTAAGTCACTTTCTTTGTAGCATTTGCAGTTTTCTGTCAGTTTGAATGTACCTCCTTCCTCTTGATCCCCAGCTCCTCTCAGAGCTTTGCCTACACTTCAGTAGTGACTGCCATGGGAACCTTTTTGGGACCAATGGCAGAGCACACAACGGATGCAGTACACAGAGGAGAAGTACTGGTCCCCTCACAGCTGCCCTATGCATATGCCACCTTTCTCACCTCTTTCCGATGACCGATCCAAAAGAGAAGAGCCTTTGGGTAAGACTCACCACCTCCATTCAGGTGCTGTGGTCCAGCTGGTAGCCTGAGAACCTGTCTGTAAGGCTTTCTGCCTCTTCCCCATGGAGAGGGGAGCAGTGGTCAAACAGGAGGCTTTACTGGAAACTGTAACGTCCTTGCTTGCTCCAGCTAATAGCCTGAGAGACTGGCTTCTGCTAGCTCCGATGCTCCTACCAAGCTAACTGTAGCGGTTTCTGTTGAAGAGCTATCCTAAGGAGTAAGTGGTTGGAAGATCCCTTCTACCAGTGTATGGACCAGTGTGTGTGTTTTGAGTTACAACACATGAAGAAGATGATGATTTTTTATTTTTTTTTTTAAGACCGCTGTTTCTCATCCCACAGGAGATGTGATCATGTGTAAGGAGCCTTATTACAAAATCAGGATTTGTTAGCCTTAGTTAGAAGCTTTCTGTCATCAGACTGTCTAAAGGGGCTCTACTTATGCCATTTAACACTTTCCCTTGTGTGGTGGCACTGTATGCAATTATTTGTGATTCAAATGTTTGTAAAGTGATGAACAGAAATGTGGCAGGAAATTTATCATTACCAGTTAGGAGCAGAAATGGGTTGGGGATCTTGAAATCCTGGATTTCCTGGGCTTTAAATCATATGTTATTCTCTCATTTAGTCTATTTATATAAAGAATACATGGAGAAATTGCAAGAGCCATCATGTAAGGGGGTTTCTTTTGGTTGGTTGGGGTTTTTTTGCAACTACTTAAGCATATTTTGCACTTAAAATTCTCCCACTACTGCTCCATAAAACTGTAACTTTTCCTAAGAAAGGAAGTTTTAATACTAAAATAGCTTTTTTTTTTTTCCTGTAGTCAATTTTTTCTTTTATTATTAAACTAGTAACCTGGAAGCTTGCAAAATTTTCTGAAACAAGAGTTTTAAGACAAACACATGGTAAATTTCACATTTCATGAGGAAAGAAATACCTATGAAAACCTAGAAATACCAATTATAAGGAAGATGCGTCTAAGGTGCGAAGTGCAGATAGGCTGAGAAGTTCTACAAACCTCTAAGAACTTAAAGGTTTATGTTTCAGTGTAATTTTCCATCTAATGATTTATTACATAGCCAAATAATGTTGCTGATATCAATGATAGACCTTTCATCAGTTATTACAGTGTTTGGTTTTCATGCTGAGTGCAGTGGAGCCAGTTTCTGTATGACATTTTTGTATAATATGCATTATTTCTATCATGGCATCCAAAAAGCAGCTATGGCAATTCAGCAGCTCAGGCACAAAATCTTCTGACTTTTCCCTTTTCATTATGGTTAGTAATAATTTTTTTGTGTGTGTAATTCCTTAAGAAATAGTTGTGAATATTTTTAAGCTTGAATTAGTTTTAGTCCTAGAAGACCACTGTCTGTTGGCTGTCTGTGGTAAAAAGGAAGGAAAAACATATATATGAAGGTAATTTTCAGAAGCTAACTGGTATTGCCAGCAAAATTATGACTTTATCAATATTAGTTTAGTCTGAAAACTTGTGTAGCAAAATGGTGTTTTCTGCATGGTGAGAGAAAGTAGGAAAATCACTGTATGCAAGATGGAGGGGAAGCTGACGTGCAAATAAGGCTGTCTCCTTTTGCCTCTGCAGGTAATGTTGCATGCATCAGGACTTTGCTTACTGCACAAGGTGTTCTCCTTCAGTAATAAATCTGCCAACTCAGTAAATCTCAGACATGCTTAATTATCCTGTTCATTTTTCTGGAATAGAGGAACTGGGAAAGGCACCTGGATCCGTCATGTGCTGCAAATACTTCTGCACAATTTATGTTTGTACTGCAGAGAAGACTCCTTTCCATCAGCATTGGCTGCTGCTTGCTGGCTTGGAGTTGGGGAGCATCAGCTGGTGTAGGGCTGGCAGGCAGTCGCAGAACTGCATGGTCCCTGTTTTGAGGTGTAGTCCTACATCCTATTGAAAGTCCTGTTATGGTCCTGTTACAGTCCTATTGAAATTGGGCTGTTGAGAGACATGTTACCACCAGCGTGTTGAGGACTGAAGACACAATGTCAAATGAAAGTGAATTTGAGCCCTTGACCCATTAATAGTAGTGGCTGAACTGGCAATAAAATAAAATGGCTGTTCAGGTTTTAAGAGCAATTTAAGCCAAGAGTTACTGGTCTCTCTTCACTTGCAGGTCTTCTTAAAATTATCTTTCCCTGAAATACTGGGGACTAGAATAATAAACCAAAGGCCATCTGTAGCTACATTCACTTGCCTGCTAATTGTGCTTTTATTTTCATTCCTCTTCAAAACCTTTCTCAGGGTGCTGGGGGCTCAGCATACTCATCATGATGGCTGCAGCGCAAGTCTCAGAGCAGTTCTTTCAAACCTTCACACCTTTCTCATAAGTTAGTAATTTAACAGTGCAATTATTTTTTTTCATTCTGAACTATCCTAGAGCCATCATGAAATGACGGCTGTCTTGGACAGGCCCAATTTCATGGCCTCCAGGGTGGAGAGGTGGCAGGGTCAGGGACAATTGACATAGACTGTGACACACAATATTTTAGGCAGAGCTCATGGCAGCTTTCCACCCTTATGATGTCTCACATACCCTGGTAGTACTCTTTTCCTTCATGCAGAGATATGGCACTTTCATTTATCTGACTACTTTAATTTGAAATAGTTGAGGAAGACGTCATCAGGGACAAAGACATCCTGGTATATTGGTGCAAGAAATTTATAATAATTTTTCCTTCCTCATTGAAATCCTGATCCTTGCAGTCTTGTAGTGAACATTAGCTTTATTACTGACTTCACTGACTACAGAGATTAGATCCTGAATGAAGTGAAGGATATAGGAGGAATATGGATTAGTCTTCTGAAAGAATATTGCTCAGGGTTTCTTCTTGAGGTGCTGTATCTGCATCAGGAAATGAAAGATAAACAAAGTAAAGCTTCACTAGCCACTGCAGCAGTGCTAGTTATATACTGACATAATTGGTCTTCATAGATCATTGAAAAGAGACACTTGGAACCACATCTGAACAAAAAAAAGTGACTTTTCATGCAAGATGAGACATGGAAGTGTTTAATTTTACTTTTTCTTTGGTAGCGATAAATATTTGGACTAAATGGAAGTGAGCAAGAGCATTAGATCTCATCTGATAGCTGTCTGGGTGGCATGGTTGTAATACTGGCCAGTTTCCATTGAGAAGATCTGTACAGATAACAGAAATGAATTAATAGTTGATGAGATTTAAAAAAAACTAATGGACCTAGAAAATTATTAATCAGTAGAGATTCTCCTCAACACTGAGACACATGATAATGTTACTCAGTTTGCTAGTACCTTCCTTGTTACAGTCGTCACAAGCTTAAATACCTGGATCATTTCATAGTGGCAGTAGCGGCATTGTTGTTGTTGTTGTTGTTATTATTATCCCAGCTCTAGATATGCTGAGAAAAGCCTAATAGCTTGCCCAGCATCATATAGACTCGGGGAGAACTGCAGCTAAGAAAATAATTGTAATCTTTTTGTTTCAAGATCTTGGAAAACATTCTGTGACTTTTATGAAATAAAAATTTCTAGAACTATTAGTTAAGACAGCATAATAGTTTTTCCCCTTGGATCTTTTGGTACACAACCGTATGTGTTCCCTTCATGCTGTTCCATGTTGGGAGAGCATCCGTACTTTACAAGACTTAAGTCTTGCATACTTTACAAATGTAATAGTGCAGTACTGCAGGCTTCTCCCTCTTACAGCAACCAGTAGAGCCAGCAAATCTCTTTTGTCCTGAACATTATATGAAAATAATTGAGGCCAGTCTTCTTGTTTGGCCTGCTGATTTTGTATGCAGACATCAAGTATTAAAACGGAAGCTGGAAAATTGTAGTACAGTCTGGCAGGAGTATTCCATGTGTGCTTGGAATGTGCTTTTTTGCCCTGCATTGCCTAATGCACATCATACATCATATAATATATTGTTGATATATGGATTCAAAATCAGATGATGCTCTGTTTAAAATAAAACATGTGTTTCCTATTGACCCGTGGGAATTTCCATATAAAAATAAGCCAATACTTTTTTGGTGGTTCTGCATTGAGATTTTGAACTCTACGTTGCCCTTGTATTTAAGGAGTATGAAATAATTCACAGGCTGAGTACTTTGTGAAGGAATCTCAGGGTCAATACTCTACATCTTAGGCCAGACTTTGCTTCAAACCTTAGCCTACAATGCCTATGCTTAAAGTTTGCTGTTAGATATATACAAATAGTTGATGTATTTGCCTATATGTTGTAAAGGAAGAAACTATTATAAAAGAAAAGAACACAGGTGTGATTCTTTTATTAATCAGGTTATGCTTTCCTTGTTTTGCCATTGATATGTGGCTTAAGAGAAAAAAAATTAGAAGACACTTGAAGAAATCTTTATGCAAAAGGCAAGATGTAGGCTGCTGATTGCTAGGCATTTGATATAAATAAGCTTTAAGTGAAATAAATATGTGAAGCCCCATTACAGTTGAAGATCTGATCAAGAGAGTGTTAAAGTGATTTAAGGAGTAGCCCTCTTTCATGTCAGTTGCTTAGTTTTCACTGTGTAGGTACTTGTAATCTTTCCTTACTTTTTGTCTCCACAAGATAAGAGGGAGAGAATCAAATACTTAATGTTTAAAAAATAAGAAGGGGCCAAACATACCTGTCTTTTTTTAATGTTCCTTTTATATCTTCTTATCTCTCTCTATATGCATAGTATCTCTCCACTATCTTAGTCTATATAGATCACCTTTTGTGTCAAAGAAAAGAGTCAGCAAGATATTTAAAATACGTGTTTAGGAGTTGAATTCAGTGAAGCAGAGCTGTCACTAAAATTCGTGTCATTAGCCCCCAAAATTTCAAAAATGAGACAGACCCACTGAACATCAGTGTATCATTAGAAAGGTGCCTAGCCTGCCATATCCATTGCCTGTTTCTTTGATGCTTATAATTTTAACGCTGGTTTTGTAGACAGTCTAAGTATGTGAATTCCTCCCATCTTTGATGTCATCACATAGAAATTTTTTTTTATCCAAGTTTTGTCTGTTGTAATTACACTTCTAAAAAGCTGCAGGGTGGCAATTCTCTGAAGGGCCTTAGTGTGCTGTTTGGAAATCAGAAATAGAATTAATTCTTTTTTCCAGTTATTCCTTTGTGAGTGTCTCTCTAATACCTGGCATTTTAAATGTTTGCCCTAACTTAGTAATTTAAGTATTGGAAAGAACAGCATCCTACAGCTCTATTCCCTAGAAGCCACTACAGAAATCAAAAAGGGATGATTTAGTGTCCTGAGAAATAAAGTTGAGGAACAGAACAAAACTGCATCCATCCAGTCTGACAATAGCAGCTCTGCCACAACTTTACCTTTCAAGAAGAGTAAGCAGATACTTTGCTGTGTCATGTCATATGAATGTTGATGTTTTAGTCACAAGACAATATGGGTTTTCTTTTATAAATGGTATGCTTAATGTGTGCTTGTAGAATAAGGTTTTTTCATTCCATATTTTAAGCTTTGACAAAAATAAAACTGAGTATGCGAGGTCACATTTGGAAATCTAGAAAACATGTTTAAACCAAAACTGTATTCTTCTCTTTCGAAAGTGCTACCATTTAAGCTATGCATTTAGCAACTGCAATATATTCTGAAGACTGCAAGTGATTACTGTTATACATGCATATTTGTTTATATTTCAATATAAACATGTTCATCTCTTTTAATTGGTTAGTCCCATTTTGAAGCCTTTTATGACCGTATACCATGTACCAGTAAGTATTAGAGAGTGTGTTTATTGTTTAAAACAGGTAACCTCCTCAAAAACCCTTACACGTAGGTCTTCTACGGAAATTTTTCTTACGTTTCATATAATCCTACTCTATTATGAAAGGGGCTTCCTACCCTTTCAAATGATCTTTTATCAGGGTGTATTGTCCTGCCATCACTGCTTCTGTCTTCTGTCTCTTCGGTAGTAGAGCACGTTAAATAGTGTGCTGTCAACTCAAAACAGAGTTACTGCATGAAGTGTAAAAAGACATATTTCAATATTATTTCCCCACTGTTATTAATTACAAATTCTCTAGCTAGTTTGTTCCTAATCTACCACAACACAAAGTACAAAGGGTTTGTGTAAGCCGTTGCTGAAGTACTTTAGGTGAACGCTTTTTGTTTAATATTGCAAAGAATGGGCGGTGTTTGCACACTGGAAGCCGCATCTCAGCTCAGACCTTACAAACAACAGGTTTGATGCACAAACTTATTAAAATGTACTAACATGTGCACAGTGTTCATTTAACTGTAGCCTGCGTTATGTATCAGTAAATAGCTGAGAGGTTAATTGGGCTAAGAAGAAATCAGGGAGCCCTATGTTACACTGCTGTAGAGTTCCACTCACCTCAGAATTTGATCCCCAAATATTTCTGTGCTAGATTGCTCTTTACCTTATCTTGGTAGCAGCTGAACTTCCTTTTTCTTTCTTGAGGATGTGTGATCGTTCTTTCTATATTCATCTATCTGAACTCAGTACCTGCAAATCATAAAATGTTTTTAATCTGCAGATGGGATTTTGGAATGATCACCTCTCGGGAGAAGTATTTTTTTGTATGTTAGTATAACATTCAATACTAACACGTTTTATGTTTTAAAGAAATATTTCCTAATGACAAGGAAAATTAATCTCTTTAGATGGTGTTTCTTAGTGTCTCAACATAATTTTTTAAGCTGACAGACCCTAAGTTAGAGGGATGTGATGGAACACAAGGAAGCTCTAACAAATATTTTTTCCTTTGTTTTCGCTTGAAAATTAGCAGCGTGCTGTATTAGCTGGTCTTTTTGCTTTACTATGAGCTCCCTATTTGAAGTCTTCTGAGGAGAGACCAGTGCTATGAAACTGACCTTGGTTTAATTATGTTGGCTTATAAAAACACAGAAAATTATCACCATCTCTCAACAGATTAGTAGTAATGAGCTGGTACACTATGACAAACTACCTCTCCCACAGTTAAAACACAATTAGCTGGTCTTGAGTTTCTGATGCTCTGGCTGTTTATCCTCTTTGATGGCTGGTATGGTTTTGGGTGGTTCTCTGTGTTCAGCGCATCACTTGTATAATTTTTAACATGCTTTAACTTGTCATCGATACACTGATAACTTGAGCTGTAACCAGAGATTTGTCCTAGCCCCATCTCTTGTCCCCACCCAAAAAATTCTGTAAGGCTTCTGACAGATATGCAGTGGCAGATTAAAATTAGATGGCTGAAATGGTTAGCGCTATCAGCCGCCTACCCTGCGTCTCTGACAGACGTTGCTGTCTCAAGGCTGGCATGGCTGATCTGCACGTCAACCACGGTAGTTTCCTGTCCAGCATATTAAGATAAACCACAGACAGTAATAATGTCCAGAAGAGCCGTAGGCTTGAGGTAATGTGTCAGGATTTTGGGGTGTGGTTTGGAGATCAAATGCTGCGTGGCTCTCAAATGCGATGCACATTTTGCCAGTAAAGTCAGCTCCATCCATCAGTGGTCCCCCAAGCCCAGGTCACACGTGTACACGTGTATGGCAGGTGAGCATTCCTCAGGTGTGCTGGTACAGCAGGCACCGGGCCTCCAGTGTTAACTAGACCATGCTCCTTTTGCAAAATCGTGTTTAGGAAGAAGCAAAGTTGGTTAACTTCTCAAAGCCAGCTGTGCCAGGAGGGTGCCACGCTGTGCAGCTCCACCCAAGCCAGATGTGCAGATGTCAGCTGTGAAGACAAGCCCTTGCCATCACACCTGGGTGCTCTGGCACCATCCTTCCTCCCTCAGCACCCCACTCCCATCTCTTCCTCCTCACCAGCCCACTGCTTAGTTAGCAAGGTGGTGCTCGGGCTGGGGGGGACTGCTTGATTCAAACAGACCCACTGAAAACCTCCTTAGTTTTTCTGTCTCCTTCTGGAGAAGTGGCCGCATAGTGAGTGGGAACTGCAGCCAACGGCTGAGGAAGGCTGTGCCCCCCCCGGTGGGCAGCAGTGCCAGCCCAAAGCGTTTGGTTATGGGGATGCAGCACTCCAGCTCATTCATGTTGGTTCTCACATGCAGTGTAGTCATGGCCTGAGCTTGTGAACTAGAGGCTCTGTTCAAATATAAGTTTTGCATCATGTCAGGCTTGTGCCTATTTATTAGGTACTTTTTCACTTAAACACACAGTGTATTTGCAAAGCTGAATGTGGTTTGGGGAAGGAAAGCTGCTTACTATGGTTTTGCTGTGCTGCGAAGTTTCCCAAGATACTGCATGGTGCATGGATAGACTCAGCACCGTCCAGCATCGTGTTAATTGTATGTTCATGTTCAGAACCACCAGAAATGTACTGTCCTAAATGCACTGTCACTTTTTAAGTGATACCATTTCAACAACAGAAAGATTTATATGGTAGAGATTTCTTCGGGATGCCTGCATCAGTGTTTTCTGCACAGTCTACTTTGTAAGCACTTCGGCCATGGAAATTATGAAGTAATCTTGGTTAAATAGCTGCTGTGTGGTCAAATGTGTTGCTGATGCTTAAACAAAATTGCATAATTGTAGCATGAAAGAATCTTTATGGAAGCTATGCTGCTTAGGTTGCTAAATGAGACACTCTTCAACCCATAAGTACTGACTTTACTCTTTGCTGTGCGTTCACATTTCTTCCCTCTTGTCTGTCTGTCCTGTCCCCTGAGCATTGGGAGCACTCGTGGACAGAAGAGGAGCATCTGGTGGTTGTAGTAGTGGCTGTACTTGGCAGCACAGGTACCTGGAAGTGAGACGGAAATCATGTGGAAGTGTGGGGGAGCAGAGCTCGCTCCCTTTCCCCACGACAGTTAATGTGCCTCCTCCACTACTGTCCCAGTACGGTTTGGGCTGTTGCTCCAGCAGCGGTATCGCTGGAGCCTCACAGTGTCTGTGCCTTTTAGTTATTTTGGAGAGTTGCCAGAGGCTCTCCTGACACAGACAATGGAAAGTTAACTGCAATTTTTTCTAACAGCTTTTATTTCCATGAAAGCAGAAGGGAATTTCCTGGGACAAAGAAAAGGCACTTCTGTAGCCCAGGGGTGTTCTTCCTGCTCAGCATCACAGACCTGCTGCATGCAGCAAACATGGGAGGGATTCTCCAAGGCATTTATAGCGGAAAATGGTAGGCAAGCCAAATGACTACCAGCTCTGCTATATGGAAATGCATATAGGTGGGAGTCTGTATACATTTGTAGATCAATATGTATTAAGGAGGGAGTGTTCATGGAAATTGACTGGAATAGAAGGCAAGGGATAGAAAAGAGGAATTTTCTAATAGGAAGAACATTCTTTTGTTTATTTTAAAAAAATTTTAGCCATAAAACCCCAGCATTCTGGGAAAGGTACTAAGGTGAATAAAATGTGTGACTCATTTTTTAGATAGAGCTGAATAAGGACTGAAGAATTAAATAACAATTGATATAAGACAGTACTAGTTTTAAAAAACATTGTCTATGCTGTAGGATGCAAGCCATTGAGAGCAATCCATTTGGCTGTACTCTATGTATTATTTGTTTATATTTTTTGTTATGTGAACACTGAGGCACAGTGACCCGAGTTAGACACTTTTTGGATAATTGGACTTAAAGGGAAATGACTTTTAAAGTACAAAACCTAACAGTGACAAGGTATTTACTACAGGAACATGCAAATCTCTGCAGATGTGGATTGGAGAGCATGTTACAGATGATAAAAAACTTGTTATTACTCGCATTAGTGTGCATTGCACAATTCAAATGCCATTGAGAAATGAAAGGAGAACACTCTTGTCCATTAAAATCTGGAATTCATGTTACAGCGGAAGCTTCATAACTGTCCTGCATCATCATGTAGTAAATACATTCTCATTCCTCTTACATTTTCTGCACAGTAAGCATTGGAAGATGTGTAAAAAAATACTGTCATCAGCATTAGGTTGACATCTTCTGAACAGCCACCTGAAACATGGTGTACTCTTTCCTTCATTGTACATTACTTGTATGGAGAGTCAAGTTCTTGGGTGTATTCTCAGACCCCTCCTTGCTTCAGTAACATTACACGATTGCAGATGAGAATGGTATTTATTCTGTATTTCAGTACAGTACCTCCTGGGAGAGCTAACTGAAAACAGTTCCTGCCTTACAGGGGTCACAGTCTTAAGTAATCTGACCTAATTTAATAACAGAGAAAATAAAGACAGCGCTTCTTCCCACCAATCATCCCATTTCCCCCAGTCCCCAGCTAGTCCTTGGGTGTTGCAGTAGCTGTTATGTCCTCATCTGGGCCCATTTTTAGGACTGCAATCAAAACTTAGCAATGCATCTGTGAAGTGACATGGTTTAGTCTATATTTCTCTGGATTCAAAGGTTGTGATGTTACCTGATAAAATGGTCTAGTCTTGAGCTATTTGCCATGCAAACAATATTCCAAAGGAAAAAACCAAGAAGCTGCTGCAGTAACATGATTTTTTTATTTTATATTCTTCTACATATGCAGCACTCTACAAACCTGGTAAGTGACACTGCTTGTGATTATTAAAGAGTTCTTAAGATGAAAACCAACTAAGTTCGTTTTAAAATATGTACCATAATTCAGGAATTCTTTGAATTAGGATTAAGGAGAAGTAGACATTAAGAAAATCTCATTTGCACATACCCCTTACTTCTCATCTGCACTTGCCCATGATAATGACATTGTGCTTGACAAAAATTATAAGGCACATATTTAATGTATTGTTAATCATCTCCTCATGTAATTTCACAACTGAAAATGAGAGTGTCATTAGCTGAGTCACCAATGAGCCTTCCCCACACTTGATGAGGAAGACTCTGCTGGTACGTATAGAAATGTCACGGGGAGGTGGGAGCTCCCCAGGTCTCCCTCAGGGCAGGGCCTGGCAGCCAGGGCCCGTCCCACCGCCCCAGCCAGGAGCAGGGCGGCCGGGGGCACCGGGGCAGCCCCAGCCCCGGGCAGCGGGCACCTCCCTGGGGATGAGGTGATGGGCCAGGACGTAGGCCCACGGGTGGGCCTGGCATGCCATAGCGGACACCGCTTTGCCACTGCATGGAACTGGGAAAAACGAGAGGCCTGCTCGTGGAAACCCATCCCTTGGAGGTCGTTCCTTCTCAGGAGCTGGAGTGAAGGTGTTCCTTGTCCACCACCTTGGCAGCTGCAGGCATCTGTCTGCTGTGGTGCTCGGTGTCCTTCTTTCTGCGGGCTCAGACCCAAGCACTGCACGGGTCAAAGTCGAGATGGTGACTCAGTTGAGTTGTTGTCACTGACAGGAGTCCCCGAGCGGGGGAGCGCAGGGCATGTGGTGCTGGGAGGATGTTTCTGCAGAAGCTTTGTGGCCGGAGAAGGTGTGAGGCTGCTTTGGTGGGGGTGCAAAGGAGGCTTTACACAAGTGCAGAGCAGGGGACACAATGCTCGAGTTTTATTGAGAAGTTCTCGTGTCTCAGTGTTCTGAGGGCATAAACGAGCAGATCATTGCCAGGTCAGGAAAAGCAAGTGGGTAAAAGGGCGGAAAACACAAATCTGTACTCTGATACTACCTTGCTGTTTTGTGGAAAGATAGTTGATAAATAGAAAAGATCATCTGTGAAGGTGGCAATAAAAGAAGCTTTCCTTTATTGGCCTTTCCCTATAGTGGCAAACCTGGCCGTTTGGGTGAGCCTGATGGTCTTCGAGATCACCCTGGAGAGGCTTGTCTGTTTGAGATGAGTGCTGTGGTGGGAACTGTTGTCTCCTCATTTTTGAAGAGACCTGCTCAGGGGAGCTGCTGGTCCCCGCTGCAAGGCTGTGGAGGCTCACTGCACAGGCAGGGTGGTGGCTGGACGACAGCCAGTGTCCCGAGTTTCGTGTAGATGCAAAAAAGTTTCCAGTGTTGATGAAAACTCTTCTCATAATGCCGCAGTGGACTCCAGGAAGAGACCTTTCAGTTTCTTTTCACACCGGAGACAGGCATATATGGGGAAGAAAGATCACAGACAAAAACCAACCTCACTGACAAATCTCAAAATAAAGGAGGTCTTTCAGTTGTCCTCACGACGTCTAGTGTGATTTCATTCAGGCTATTAATTAAGGTAAGCTTAGTGAAATGTCTAATGCCCTGAACTGGTGAACTTAACAGTGGATTTCACTACCTGTGTGTAAGAATATTGTGTTTGCTTCCTTCAGCTACTGGCATAAATAGTAACTAGTTAAAGGGCATAGCTTCAGGCTTTGCCTTAAGAAGAAGATGAAAAGATAATTGCTGGATAAGCAAGCGAGCATGGGGGACTGCAAGAGGGTAGCAGCTCAGCAAATGAGAGTGGTTTTAACCAGTAACAATCTTCTTTCAATCAGCCCGGTTTTAAGGCTGTAATCTCCCCTGGGCAGTGGAGGTCTCTCAGTCTCCATGTTGTGTGGCTCTGAGAACAGACTCCCCTGTCCTGCTCGAGGCTGTGGGCCGTGAGGACAGGCCTTTGACTGTGGCTTACAGCTCTGCTTCTTACTCTGCATAAGCTGATCCACTTTCATTTTTGCTGGTATTCTGCTTGGCATTCTTTTTATGAAGTGTTTTTTTGTTTTGTAAAGAGCTATTTATCCCTCCCTTTCCTGCACCAGTGGAGGTTTATTAGATCGCGTGGCAGCCTGCCATCTTCCTTATTAACCAAGCTTTTTCCCAAATAAACATGTTCCTTGTGTACACTGCCTCCTATTTATGATTTACTTCCATTATAAAGCTACAATCTACAATATTAAAAATAATACACAGATAGATGTTTATCAGAGGTTGAACAGGGTTTTATTGTACTGACTGTGGTGTTCGTGGTTTATATTTCTTTAATCTCTAGCAAAGCGTGTTTCCTCCCACCCTCCCCAATTTACTACTTTTGCCTCTTATTATCCTTATAACAGGTGATGATGCCCTTTAAACATATTTTCTTTCAGGCTCTTACATGTTGCAATGTGAACAGGAGTGTGAAGAAGTATGATGACATACTGAAAATGGAGCATTTATGTAAGAAATTAGAAATTAAGCCTTTATTCTAGAGATGCAGATCCACCTGGAGGCAAAGAGTTATTCACTGTCTACATACCTCATGCCAGCAGGGTATTTGATCACCCTCTGCTGGCTGTGCTGCCAGAGCTGCTACCAGTTTGCTGGATTTTGGGAGAGTACCTTACACTCTGGTTAAGTCCCAGACATCACTTAGGATTTCATTTTGTGCGTTTGAACTGTGTTGCTACAGTTTAGCCAGAACAATTTGAGATCACTGGCTGCGTATATAGTTTTTTATTTTTTATTCAAATGGATGGAATAGAATTCTGCCCCGGGTCAAATAATCATTTCAGATCCGCTAAATAAGTAGCTGTGACATCCATCGTAACAGTGACCTAAACCACCATATTTTTTCAATATGACACTTTGTCGCTTTTTTTTTCCCTTGGCCTGTGGTTGGACTTAAATTACAAAAACAAACAGCACTTAGCTATAATTAAAAATGCCCTACAGTAAGTAGGATGACAAAACAATGGGAATGCTGTTCATAAGGATGAAGTCAAGTGTAAACGAAGTCTAAAAGAATTAAGTTGAATGCAAGGATAGAATTATCTTGTTGGGTAGGCACAGAAAGTGTAAAATAAGCATACCCAATACAGCAGATCTTGTATTTCACAATAAAAAAACTGATCAGAGGAGTTTTTTGTATCATGAGGCAAATTCATCTTTAGCTGTTGCAGCTGAAACATAACCTTCAATTATTTGAAATGCAGTCATGTATTATATTAATGGATATTTGTATGTAGAGAGTTTATACATACAAGCATCTCCCTTGAACATGTGAGCAATATACTTGCTAACTGTACTTGCATACAGTTGATAAAAATAGGAAATGTTCATAATAGTATTATTAGTATTCCTTTTTTTCAAGGTAGTCTAGTTCTACCTAGAAGTATGTTTATTAAAACTTTATGTTGAAGAATCAGTATATTGTCAAGATAAATTTTAAAATTATGCTGCAGACATAATTATGAACATAGTAAGACATAATTATAAGAAGGGATGATTTTTTCAACCTCCAGTAGCTGTCATCTTGCTTTAGGTTTAGCTCTAGTCAGAGACTTGCTGACCAACCTACTGATGTTTCACTAATTGCCACTTGAAAATGAAAAGAAAACTGCCTGGCTTTGAAACATTATTCATGAAAGAAGGATCGTGCTGGCTTGTTTTCAGAACGGGAGCATTTCCCCCTCTTCTAGTCTAGACAGGCCAAATACAGGACTTTGTACTGAAAAGGGCTCTCTGGTGTGTCATTAGGCACATTGGTCTAGTCTGGACTGGTCTGGATTTCCCTGTCAGAGTGCTTTGAGGTCACTGCTAATATTTTGGTACAGACCTCTGCAGGTTTATTTACTACCTTTCAGTTTGACAATACTCTTAATATTTGCTTTCCACTATCTCCATCAACCTGACTTTGATCCACCTTGCTTTACATGGAAGGATTCTCTTCTGGTTTTAGTAAAAGCATGCACTGTTTAAATGCATTTACTATGCAAACTACTTTAAGGTACTGACTTTTCATTTACAAGTCGCAAATACCTGATGCTAACTATGTTCTGTGTTTAGAAGTATCTGTATTTTCATTGAATAATGTAATTAATTTGTCCCTTTCTTACAATGCTTTTTTTCTTTGAGTATTTCCTTTAGTCTTCACCAGAACATGATTACGCAGGCTAAGTTTTGCACTTTTGTGTCCTCCATTAGATACTAAATTTTGTTAGGTTTAGAAGTTACTTTTGCATGTGCACGTGTTGTGGGTTGATCCTGGCCAGCAGCTAAGCACCTGCACAGCCGCTCGCTCACCACCCCCTCCCACCCCTCAGGACAGGGGAGAGAATAGGAAGAGTAACAGCAAAAAGAGAATTTTAATAAGTAAAGGAAAGAGGGGAAGAAAACAAGTCATGCAAAGGCAGTCACTCACCACCTCCCACAAGTAGACCGATGCCCAGGCAAGTCTGCAAGCCACGGGAAGACAAACCCCCTGTTTCTTATTGCTGAGCATGATGCTGTTTGGCATGGAGGATCCCTTTGGTCAGTTGGGGTCAGCTGTCCTGGCTGTGTCCCCTCCCAGCTTCTTGCCCACCTCCTGCCTACTTGCCTGGGAGCAGCGGAGTGCGAAAAAAAGGCTCCTCAATGCTGTGCAGGCACTGCTCAGAAATAGCCAAACCACTGGTGTGCTGTCAACACTGTTCTGGTCACAAATCCAAAACAGTACCGTAGGGGCTGTTACGAAGAAAGTTAACTCCATCCCAGCTAGGCCCAGTATGGGATGACTGCTTTCTTGGCAAATAGAGTTGGTGGAAGATCACAAGGCAAGCTGATTTTGACAACACGATCCATTTTAAAATCAAGACAGAATTCCTGTGGTATTGTGAGCAACCTTCCAGTCAATGTGGGCACATCAACAGGGGACAGGAGGCCTCATGACTCTTATTTTTTATGCACCTCGACAATGGCAATGTTCATGTGTCTGAGGGAAGGAGGAAGTAGCCATAAAATTTTACAAGAAAAGATGACTGAGTCTGGTTTTTTTAATCCAAATTTCGACATGGTCTATTATCTAGGATGAAAAAAAAACCCTCTTAAAGCACAAATTCTTTCCTCTGTTTAGTCCTCTTATGGTAATGTTAGTTAAAAAACAGAACTTAAGACTTTAATAGAGCTACTAAAATTTTAATGCTTCATTTGGTCTTTTGTCCGAAGACCATGTAATCTGGTAGCAAACAGAAACCCAAAGTTCTTAGCTTTAATTGCTTTTGAGTTGACATCTTGCTGGAGCATTTTGTGTCAGCCATGGGAGAAGCGTGGAAGGCTTTACATTAGGACTCAACACAAAGACACAGAAAAGAATTAAATATTGTGGCCAAAGTAACATGCCAAATGTTCTAACTTCAGGCAATATGGTGTTTGATATTTGTCTTTCAAATAGAAGCAGTGTGTCCTTTACCACTCTTAATTTCACCCTGTGTTATATTACTCATTTAAGATACCTGGAAAGTTTGAACCCTTTCAAGCCAGCTTTTCTAATCTTCCAAGGCAGCTTTGTTCTTTTCTTGTTCCTCTTTTTTACTTCATAAAGTTGCAGAAATGAGTCCTAAAGTGTTGTAATTATCAGATTGTTAATATTGAGACCGATCTTTTAAGTCTCCTTTCCAAAAGTAACTGTTAATGACCTTCTTAGTTCCTTGGGTTTCAAAGGTTTACTGTGTTTGGATATGAATTTTTTTATAGTCTATACTCAAAACAGAAAACCTAAGCCCTTAAATGCCTCTTCAGTTCTTTGTTGTAACAGGGAAAGGCAGGGTGAGAAAGGAACAGGGAAAAATATTCTGTTTGTACAGTATTTTATTGTACAATTTGAGTAGTTCAAGTACTACAGGGTTGGACTGAAAAAGCTTAAATCTTGAGGACCTTATTTACGCAAATACTCACTGATTCTTAAGTGCAGTTTGACCAAGTGAAATAGAAAGATAGATTTTTTTCCACAGGAAATGCTTGTTTTTCTTGCGTAGCATTTTATGGCTTTTATTTATATTCCTAAGTAGCATTTTATATGTTACACATGTTTATGTGTATATTTTGCAGCAGCAGATTCTTGCTGGTATGTGTACTAAAATGTCATTAATACTTGATGAAAAGTGCTGAGAGTAAAGTCTAAAATCACTTTTACCTACAAATTTGCTAAGAAAAATTATTTCGTTCCCTTTCCCAATGTATTTTTCCTCTTCTTCGCTATTGCCGTGCTTATGTTACACATCAGATATGTGTGGGTAAATATGAGACCTCAGTAACTGTTTTAGGGTTCTTTTAGAATTAGAGATTCTGTTGTCTCAGTTCAGAGTTAAGTCCAAGTGCTGTTAAGATTAAAGGAAAGTCTCTTGTTGATAGTGTTGAAGATGGACAAACGTTATCTCTTTGCTGGGAAGTACCAGAGGTCATCTCTCGGAAGCAGAATCGGCCAACCCAAACTGCAGTCTTGGGGAAGGCCAGGGTTCAGGGAATGGCACTACTTTAATAAACAACTTGTGAGTGTTTCTAATTCCATCTACTTTGCCTCTGCTTGTGAATGACAATTGCCAGATTTTGTCAACATGCTGGAATTGTAATGATTAAATTATGATTTGTCTAGCTATAATATGTCCTCTGTTCTATATGTGTAGTGTATTTGACTTTGGAACAAGCCTAGTGAGAAAGCTTTTTATAATTGCATGTATATTTTTGTGAACATTTCTTAATTATATCTCAAATATTTACTATAAAGCTTTGTTTCTGGAAGTGACATTTAAATGATCAGTTTAGCAGAAGGGCAATGGAATTTTAATTATCAACCATAGTAGACATCCTTAGTATAAAATGTCTTATTTAAATACTGAGGTATTACAGCTTCAGACAGAAGGCAAGTCAGTCAGACTGAAGCCCTGTCTGACTGGGCTCTGAAAATTAAAGAAAAAGCATGCAAGATGACAAGGCACTGGACTATAATGCCCATGAAAAGCTACCACTGGTTGGCACTTACTGAATCTTTACTGGTAAACAAAAGGCCAAGGACAGAGGTAATGTCATCCCTGTCTGAAGGGGTAACTGCATAGCTCTCCTGTCGGTGTAAACTTTGAGTGGGAGATGAGGTAAGGAGTTCTTCCCTGACTTTTCTTTTTAAGAGCTAGAGATCAGTCTAGTGAGGTATCTTACACAGGATTAGTTAGCCAGCCTGCATCCTTTTGCAGAGAAAGGGAGAAAGGTAAGAAGGAACTTGAAATAACAAAGTTTTTGTTTAAATACTTGGTCTCACAGGAATTTTCTCATGACAGAACTGTATTTAGGGGAAAGCATTCATTTTTTTCTAATGAACAAAATGTGAAAAATACAGCATACCTGCATATAGCATTCAGACACTTCACAGAGGTTTTAGAAGCTTACTGACTTTGTAAAGCAAACTGGCATGTGGGAGTTCAATGTGCAGACACTGAGTGCTTGATTGTAATTAGTTGGGAGACTGGCAAATTGGCTTTGGGAAGGTAGTTAAGGAATAATTGTCTTGTGTCTGGACAGGATTGTTCCTGGTTACAAACTGTACTGTTGCCTTACAGCTGATGCTGTTTTAGATTGTGCAAGACTTCTTTTAATGTGGAACAATTATTATTTTTATTTATAGTGCTGTCTTGCCCCAAATATGCAAGGTGCTACACAAAAATGTATGAAAACACGGTCTTTGTCTGAAGTGAACTGTAATCAACATGAACTACAAAAAAATAATGTCTGTTTTTTAAGAAGAAGTAGTTGAATTTCCCCAAATGGCAAATTTGGTTTACTAGTGGATTGATTCTGGTGATCCAGAATGTGTCACATATATATTTATACATGCAATGCTACAAATACTTTATTATTTATTTTGGTGTTGAAGTGCCAAAGACCCATCTACCGTGATAGCATCTACTTGAAAAATACTACCTTTAATATCAGTCATTCTAGCAGTGAAGAAGGTAAGCATCAATTTCCTCACAAATTTTTGTTCTGGTTTCTTTTTTGCCTTTCAGAGTGCAAATTCACCTGCGCCAGTGGTAAATGCTTGTATCTTGGTTCATTGATTTGTAACCAACAGAATGACTGTGGGGATAACAGTGATGAAGAGAACTGTCTGCTTGTAACAGAGCATCCACCTCCAGGCATCTTTAGCTGTAAGTAGTGGCTCTTTGTGTGCATCCGTGTATGTATGTATTTCGAATATGTCTGTTTACCTCAGAAATCAGGCTGTTTGGAAGCTTGGTCTGCAGTTTGATATCTGGGGGGGATGAGACAGAGGAAGTAAATACTGGTTTTCTCTGAACCAGCAGTGGCCTGTAACACGCCTTCTCTAGGTTTCCAAACCTGGACAGTTGTAGTTATGCAAAGGGTGTTTGTGGTGCAGACATTGAGGTTATAATCACACGGATCACATGTAGCTTCTGAGAAAGAAAGTGTAATATATAAATGATTACATAATTTGTTTTCCAAGGTTCTAGAAAACATTTTATGCTTTGTTTGTGTGACAGTCTTTATATGCTATTAATACTATTAAGAAAGTCATCATTCATTCTTATTAATCAAATATATTTTATTAGTGCTGAGATCAGCATCATTTGGTAGGTCACTGAGCTTTTATAGGTATATATTTAAAATAGCTTTTGTTGCTATTCTTTGGTGTATAAATATCTTGCAGAGAGTGCCAGGGCTTATCACCAGAATTGCTCTCTTAGAGCTTTGCCCTCGGTGATATACACTGAAATCAAACTTTGATTTTTGTTTTTGTATGTTCTGCAATAACTTATTTTTAAACCACAATTCAGCTTTCTGGATGGGGCAGAAATTTTCCAATAATGCTTCTGGTCTACAAGTACAATAGAAGTGCTGTAACATTACTTACTGCTTCCCAAATGGATGCCAATACTGGCATCCCTCAGCATGCTGTTTCACCTCTGGTTGTGCCTATGGCTTAGGAATATCTGTGGTTTTATGTTTAATAATAGGAATTGCAAGAACCATGTATCTGTAATTTTTGTAAACGAATGCATATGCCATTAAGCAGGATAGAATCACTCAAGTGGATTCATAATAGAAGATGAAGTCAGGCATTGGATATGCGCCTTTCCTCCTATGCCACCTAACCTCCAAATGAACATGTTTCTAAATGTTGTACTGTAAATGTTTCTAAATCTTGTACTTTGCAGTACTTTGGTACTTCCACAGTGATTTCAGAAGTTTTGAAATAATAATGGCCTACATACACTTTTATGTTATTTCATTTTTTTTGTTGTTTTTATTTGTTTTTTGGAGTTGAACTCTTTCCAAAGCCCCAGGACTAGCCACAGGCTTTGGTAGTGGGTCCAGATCAAAATGTCACATGCCCATGAACTTAGGTTGACCTTGGCTTTTGAGTTGTAAGAAAGCTATGCCTTATTATTTGTGCATGCAAAACTTGTAAGCATATCTTTAAAGTTCAAATGGAGGAATTTTTTTTGACTGGGATACGGTACAGCTATTCTCTTAAACCAAGCCAGCACAACCATTTGTCTAAAAGGAGCCATTAAAACCACTGTGGTAGCAAATGGAGGGAAGGACTTTGGTGACAAGCAGCAGTTGGGGCATCACAGGTGGTGGCCCTGTGTGACTGCAGTGCAACAGTGGCACCCTGCAAGTTCCTAGGAGGAGCTCCTAGGTGGAACTCCCAAAGCCTCCTTCAGCTTGAGGTCTGATAGCCGGGGCGCTGGTGATTTTTCAGTACCCCCCTGTGCTGGTGGTGGCAATCATGCAGTTACCACAGCAGTGTGTTGGCACCGTGTGCTGGCCTTCTCCTCAAAAGGCCTTTGGACTGTAGAAATATTGTTACTTGCTTGATCCAGGATCTGCAGACTTCCTGGGCTTCCTCTAAGTCACATCTGTCCCCTCAGGCGTTACGGTAGGTCACGAACAGGAAGACAGGCATGCCTGAAAGGGAACAGTGCCTGTCAGCTGGCTCGTCATCCCCTTCACCTCCAGAAGTGTAAAGTTTATCCGGACCAAACCCAACAAAATGTATCTCTAAAAAACCTTCAGCGGCAGGTTTCCTACTGCTTGCACAGGAACTTTGGCTGGCGTGTTTCATGATCCTGTCTCTGGAAAGTCGTGCAGGTCAGGGTGGCAGCATTTCTCTTACTTTTCAGTGGACTTGGAGAAAAATAGTTTGCGTCCTTCTGTCACGTCCCGCCTATGGGGATAGGGGAGTGACTCCTTCTTATATAAGCCTTTTACAGACATAAGGACTGTTACCACCCATCTGTCAATTACCCTCTGGAAGGGTTTAAAAAAAATAATAAACCCCAGTTTGTTCACATGAATTATGTTTCCTTAAATCTGTTATATTTGTTCATTTTCTCTGATTCCTTCTAAAATATGGTGTCCAATAATCCTGCTACTTCAGACCTCCCCAGTGCTGAGTGAAGAGGAATAATTAGGTCTCATTAAGTCCTTCAAGAACTGCATTTGCTGGTTTTGTAACAACACTGCAAATGAGGAATTTGCAGAGGAAAGATTTGATTTATTGCTAGGAGCATTCGGAGGTGTTTAACTTTTTGCTTGCCTTGTGGCAGAGTGAGCGGTTCATTACTTGTTGCATTTGGGGGTATTGATAGTGACTGTACTTTTTCATTGCAATAGGAACTGTGTGACAAGGGCTGGTAAATAAAGGGACTTCTGTTTTAAATAAAAAACCAAACCCCAGTGAAACAGGGTCCTAATGGTGAAACAAAGACAAAAAAGTTGGAAGCCAGATGGAAAAATAATACAACCATAAACAGCATTTAAAACAAATGAGGATTAGTGCTATTTATCATGTTTTGGCTATTAAACAGACTGCTACATGGTAGAAAACAGTGCCAACTAGTAACAGGAAAGAGCATTATTATGGACGTGGCAGTTGGTTGTGTTGGCTTGTTAGAGCCTTGAAAAAATGTTTCTAGAATGCTTGTTGAAGTGAGGTCCCCAGGCCTTAGAGGGATGACATGTTGAATTAAGAAACTTGTGCATGCTTTTCCTCAATGATTTTAATGGGGGTCCATACCAGAGTACACCAGAGTATATGCACTTGAAACGTCCCAGCTGACAAGGCTAGCTTCCAACACAGAAGTACATACATTCATTGGCCTCTAATTAGTGACAAGTCAGTAATACAGCTCAATAAGAAGAAAATGAGTGTTTAAAAAAAAAAAAAATCACATCAGGAATTTTAAAGCAGGAATTTCTTTCTGGTCAGTGTTACATATCAGCTCTGCTCTTGCATCTTCTTGCTTGTGCACAGCTCTTGAATGGGGAAGAAACAGTTGAAAGGAGCCATGTGTAAGTGTCTGCCGGTCTACATCCGAGCAGGGTGGCCTGTTCCTCCCTGGGACTGCTCTTGTTTTTATGTAGAGCATGTTGGCACAACTGTGGTATGCCTTCCCCTCTGCTGTTTCTTCAAAGAATCCCTTTCTCAAACGGTATTCAAACCTTCTATCCTCCCATGGTAGAAACAGTGTTCATCTCATTTCACAGTAAGACATAGACTGCCCGCAAATGATGTCTAAATAAATAAATTTTCATATGGAAATTCTGCTTTAGTTTATTTAAGCAGTTATGTGCCATGTTAGCAGTAGCCCATATTTCCCGGCTGCTGAAGCATTTCTCATTTGTGCTCTTGCCAGCAGCCAAATCCAGAATGTCTCATTGGAGCTTATTGTTTAGTTTGGTTAAGTTGCATGAGCAGTGGTATAGAAAGATATTTTTTGTGGGTGACCTGCTCCCTGGATCTCGTGATTATAGCAGACGCTCTCTCATTTGTGTTAGAGGAGTTTAAATCTCCTAGACCTGGTGTTCCTCTCTCCTTGCTATTCTTACCTGGCTCCAGTGTGAAGGCTGTTAATTCAGCTGCTGAACTCAATAATATGTCTCATGTGTGCAAAGTTAAACAAAATGTGTATTTCTGTAGCCCTTTGGTTTTATTAATTTTCCTCTGCTGACTTATAGGTACGGTTTCCTTAATGCAGCTGCATGGGCAATTTAGTCTGTATAGCACAGAGAAATCAGAGGGCAGCCGGGGAAGATCTGCATCAGCTCCAAGGTGTGTTAGAGTCTGATTTTAGGCAGCACAAGCTGCAATCCAGCAAGTTGGTCAACAGGTATGCTAAGGCATTTAAGCCAAACATGTTAAGGTAGCAGCTTGCTTGGTTTACACTGGGATTTTTAACGTGGGTTTGGTGATGCATGTGGAAGCTTACCTCCCCCTGCTCAGTGAGGACGCTCCAGTGTTCCTGTGCAGTTCCATACAGGTAGCCTTCTGCAAAGTAGCCCGTGTCAACTTTTGGTAGGTCTACTTGTTGTTTTTATTTTCGTCAACTATAAAGACTTATTGATTGAGATAATGGAGACAACTGTTCTTTTAACATTACTTGGAGATCGAGGGTGTATTTAACGGCACAAAGCCACGATAGGAAAAATGAGATGAAGAGTAAGTTTTTCAACATCGCAGACTTGGCCTTGGCAGCAGCTTGCCACTCCATGTGACCTGCAAATTTGGACTCCGAGGAATTGAAACAATGTGCCTGCTTCTAGCAGGACACAGTTCATTTGTTCGAGCATTTCCCTTTGTTTCACAACAAACAATCAGCCTCCCTTGTCCTGCTAAAAGTAAATTAGATTTTGAAATGGGAAGTGTAGTCTGTTGTCTATTTGCAGACTGCAGTATCCAAGTCATGTCTAATTGAGAAGGGTTGCAATGGTGGAGATTTTAGTTCTTTAGTTGTTTGGTGGAAAACAGTACAGGTAGTTATCTGTGCTGTGATATGTATGTATGTGTGGGCACATGAAACACAAATATTGACATGCATGAGAATTCGAAGATGACTAAAATAAGGGAGAACAAATCCTTCTTGTCATGTGAAAATTATGTCTACATCAAATTTCAAGTTGTCAGCATTGATGGAGGTGATGTGTCATGGCTGTTTTGGCACAGAAGAGTTTGCTGTAGGAGTTCATTTTCCTCTGCAAGGTAAAAAAACCCCAAACAAATCAAATATATAGCTCTCCCTTTCACCACCCCCACCTACTTCTGTCAGCTCTGAGCCTTGTAGGGATCTGCAGGGGGTTGGAGAATGATTCTGTTTTAAAAACAAAAAGCTCAATCAAAGGAAAATATTTTGTTTAAAGAGACCTTCGGCATCCCCCTCTGACTGTGACACTGAATTTGCGCAGATAAAAACAACCGCTTAGATTTACATTTTGATTGTGCTTCTGCTTTCATGTGTGCTGGGCTGTCCCACTTCAGGTGAAATTTATCCATTTCTTTAAATATTTAGCAGTCTAGCGTTGATGTTAATGAAAGTCTGGCACTGCTATTTTGAGCATTGCAACAATGATAGTAATTTTCAGTGTCAGATTACTGCTTCTCGGAGGAAAAGGGAGATGGGAGGAGGGAAGAGCAGAAAAAAAAAAAAAATTGTTTCGGGTCTAATAGAGTTTGTCATCAGCCTGGCTGTGCCAGACAGATGGATCATGAATACTGTCTAGACGCTCTCTGCCTGAGTGGAGCTGTGGTCTCTAAGGACAAGCAATGAGACGCCGGCTTAAGTGACTGGGGAAAGTCAGGACGTGCTCCTCGCTAATCAGATAGCGATCCGGCCTGATCCTGCCCCGCTGGGCGGGAGGAGAGGCCCCGCTGGTGCTGGGGGCCGGTCAATACTGATCTCAGCTGAAACTTGGCTATTACGGGGCTTCGGGGGGGAAGGAGAGGGATGGTGTGACAATGCTATTGATTTCAGCCACATCTGTCCAGGGACTGTGGGGTGATTTAGCTGGGAGTATAGATCTCGGGAGGGGGTGGATTGGGAGAGCCATCATCTGGCCATAAAGCACATGCATAAAACTGCGCGGTCACCTGTATTTATTGATTGGTTTAGTCACAGTATATGCTTCAAAAATGCTTATTTACTTGCTTACTTTTTCTTGATTTGGCCCACTTGCTCAGAAGGATTCATCTCTTCTCCCTACCTTGGGGCTCTGTGTGTCCCTGGCTGTTAAGATGAGGTTACATGAGGCTGCCTACAGTTTGGAAAGGAGAAGCTGTGTTAACCAGGTGAGACCTGTAGCCTAGGGCAGATCTTGTGCTATTTAGTGATCTCTCATGCTGTTACTTGTCCTTTCTCTGTCACTAAGCACAATTAATGATAAGGAAATAAAAATTTCTGATGTAGATGGAGCAATAGATATTTTTTGACTGGTGGAGTAATAACAAAAACTTAATCTGATACATACGCTAACTTATTTAAAAAGCAAGAGGTTCTCTGGGTTTTGTGTTACAGAACAAGCCATAGTGTTCTGGATTTTAGTTCTGTCTATATATAACTAAATACTAGATAGATACTTTTATTTAGAAAATCCAGTCAGTTTTCAGCCTATAGTGCAGTCTTGTTTCTTAAAGTGCTATGAGCAGATTCTGCACTTTGTTTTGAAATCATTTCATCTTTGCATATTTTTGAAGCGCATCATGGAACGTTAGTAATTAATATGAGCTTGAAAATTTGAAAAAAAAAAAGCAAAACATTAAGGTGAATCTTGTGTTTTCCTTTAATATTTCATATGTATTTTAAAAAATACTGTATTTCCTGGTGCTTAATAAAGGAAGTAGAATGCTGGTCCCATGAATTCTGTAATAAAACTGCAGTGGAATTCACTAATGCTAGAGTTTGCCCCTTCTTCATCCGGAGCCTTACAGTATTAGCAACTCGGACAAGCCAGACACACACATATGTGGCCAATAACAACCGTGAAATATGCTGGTACAATGTCAGGTATTTGCATCTGCTTACAAACAGGGCTGAACTCGGCTCCTGGTAAGGAATTTCTATTTCACAAAGTTTCCAGCTGAATGTTAATCATATTTTTACAGTTAATGAGAAAAGAAATAAAAGCTCACAGTGCCCTGCAGATGAAAACGTGGGAATTTCAATAGCTCTGAAATGCTATATTATTCATTCGTAAAGTATGTCAGTCAGTTGTATCACCTTTAATCAAGATCTGGAAGCAACAATTGTTAAAACTGTTTGTGTTTGTTCTTCATACACATTTCATTCACCCCTCCTTCAATTTCTATTAGCTTTTCAGAAACTTCATCTAGTACTAAACATTACAGTTTAGTGCAATTACGCCTGGTAATGCTTTTGCTTTCTCCTGTTGCCTTTTTCTGCTACTGATTTCTTACAGATGCAGAAGAGAATTTGAAGTGCTCAAAATGTACAGTGTATTAAAATCTTCATTCAAAGGCTGATTATTATGTATCTGAGTGCCTAAACTTCAGGGTGGAACTCTCAGTAGTAGTAGTGCCAGGCATGATGCGACTTTCTATCTTACAGGTATGCTTGCCTCTGCAAGAGGCAGACCAGTATGAGGCAGGGAAATGGCCTCCCACAGGCTCTAAAAGCACTCTTTTTCAAACTATTTTCTTCACCAGAAGTGCCTGGTAGCAAAAATATTTCATAAATGCAGGCCTAAAACTAAAGTACAAAAACCACAGCAGAGTATCCTACCATAGGTACAATTCTCCCCCTGGAGAGAGGAAGAGAATAAACTGTAGGACAATTATTTTCAGACATTATTTCACATACAACTAGTAAGTGCTCGAACATGACATCAGAAGTGGAGTGGAACTGAGCAACTTTTGTTGATTTTTATTTTCAGTCCACATTAGTAAGTATTGCTCATTGCTGTCCTTCCTCTCTCCATTTTCATTTGCAGGAGTCACACTGTACAGTGCACTAGGGGCAGCCTGGCTATCTCTAAGTTTTAGATGCAGTTCTGAAATCCTTCTGTGTGGATTTTAAAGCCACCACTCTCCCTGTCATTCATTGAGATTGGTTATTGCTGGTAAATGGTCATTAGGAGCACTGCATTTGTGCTGTGTTTGCACTTGGCTAATATCAGCCTAGAGGAGCAGTCACAAACTGCATTGGAAGCTGTTCAGGTGCTTAGGTAGCATGAAGATTACCTATATTTTCATATGGTTTAAAGTGTCGCAGAGAACGTGCTTTGAGGCAGCTTTTTTAAAAATACAAAATAATTTTTAAAAAACCCTTACAAAAAAGGGACATAGAGTCAAACTAGATTACCTTCCTTCCCTAGGAGTGCTGCAGACTGTGATGCTTGATTGCTTTTCATTCTGCAGATGCATATCTGACCCTTTATCTCAAGAAACTCTTCATCTCCCTGATGAAAAGAGCCACCTTAATTTTTCTTAAGCAGGTTCATCTTCTTCTATTTTAAAGTAACAGCTGAGATGAAGATGCATTGGAAGCTTGCTTGTATGTTCTGGTATAAATAAAGGCACACTGAAAAATAGCTGTCTGAAGTTTGTGTGTAGCGTAACATACAGCATCATGTTGGTGCACAAAGAAATCCTTGCTTTTCAGTGATCTCTGTGGTCTGCATTGCATGTGAAATGATGTTTTTCCGTATTTTGTAGTGTTTAACCAAAGCATGTTGCTTTGGCCATTAGCATGCAGTTGTTTTTCTCAGACTGCGAAGTCTGAGAAACGCTATTTTTTCCACAGTTTTGCAAGTGCTTGAAACCAGCATAAGCCAGTGTTGCCCCTTGTAGTTGGTCCCTCACTTGTCCCTGTGCAAGTGCTTGTGCAGCCACACAGGAATTGGGTTGGAGACCTGGTCTGGTTCTGATGAACTCTGAGAAACTTCTACTTTGTTTTGGCTGTTGTCATGTCTTTGGGTCTGTTCTCAGCTAAACTGTGCAAACTCTTGTGCTGGCACAAAGCGGAGGGCAGTACAAGTGGCTCCTTTCAGTGGTGGTTTATCCTTGACCAGTTTAAGGTTTCCATGAAACAGTACTGTTATTAAATGCCTTAGTCCTTGCCTCACTAAATCATATGCTTAAAGACGTTTCCCCAAATACAGGAGAGTTTGGGAATTAAGAGCTAATTGTTGCTTTTGCCCTTCTCCCCCATTCTGGAAATCTCATCGTTTGTCACTTTTTCTTACAGAGAAATGAAACAGAAGAATGTAGCATCAGAAGGGGTCTCTCATGACCCTTCATGGGCTTGGGTTCATTTGGAATGAACCCATGCTAGTAGAATGTAATACAACATTTCAATAACAGAGTCCAGTTTGGCTTAAGACATGAGACTTTACTGGAATGATGTTAGCTAGTTACATGAGATCATAGGAACAGCTGTCCTGGGTCAGATCAAAGGCCCAGTTAGCCCTATACTGAATCTGGCACTGGGCAGTTGCAGATGCTAAGTGAAAGAGTATAAGCAAATCAGATAAACAGTTGTGCTTTTCCCTGTAAATCTGGTTCCTTGATGGAATGCTGTGCTGCTCTGCAAGAGGAGCATGGGATTTCTGTCCTCCTGAGAGAATTTGGCATTTAGAAAGGGCAGGAACTGAGGTAAAGAGAAAATGTCTCATTTCATAAGTGTAAGAACAAGTGAAGACCCATCAACCCATCGCTAACCAGTAGATGTGTGGGCACATTGGTTTCTTCTATATTCGGCCCATACTTTTCATGTTAAGGCATTTTGAACGTAGGACGCAAGCTTGAAAGTGCTGAATTCATGTGAACCTGAAAGACTATTTGACTGGGTCTTTTCACTTATTTTGTGAGGAACAGATATTTTTAATTTCTCTAAGCGTATTGTTTTTTCTGAGTGGTGTTGGGGTTCTTTTGGTCAGGATATGTGGACTGTGTGACAGCTTTATATTTAATAGTGAACCAAGTTCATCTTGTGACGAAAGTAGGCTTAAATTTGGCTTGGATGTTTAAAAAAACAAACACACACACAAAGCCTACTGCATGTAGAAAACACATTTGTCACCTGTGACTCTAATACACAGGCATCAGATACTGTGGGAGTACATGTGTGTATATTACAGTGGGCTTGCTCTCATTTTTGTTTTATTTACATGCAAGTTGTATGCAAATGTAAGGAGTGAATACAGACTGGTTAGCGTTAAGAAAAATACCAGCAACATAGAAAGATCTGTACCTCAGCTCCTATGAAAACATAAATTGGGATCTCTGTTTAAAAATACCTACTCTTCTAATTATAGGTTTAGGGTTAAAATCAAGGCTAAAATATTTTTTCACATTCTGTTTAGACCATAAATGAGACAGTTGATCAACTGTTTATACTAAGCCACTGTTAGGAGCTAAAGGAAAACAGATCAGAAGAGCGAGTTGTTAAATTAATTGCATTTTGTATGTGATAGATGACTTTTCTCTAACTTAACAATAACAGTCTAAGAGGGTAGAGAGAGATGTATGTAACACAGCGTTAGTCCAACCATACATGATAAGATCACAGCTGTACTTCTTTTCCCAGTGGTATTGCTACACTGGTAGCTTCCTCTTTCCTTCTCAGATTTCTCCTTCATCTTTCCTTCTGTTTCAGTCTTGCTGTGTAATAGCTTCATAGAAGACAGATTAAGGACCTGAGGGGTGTAGAGATAATAATGACGCACTATGTGAATACTGAGTCTGGCACCTAGTAGCACCTTGATAGAAATAGAAAGCTGTGATCACAGTATTAAAATATGCTAACAAGCTGAAGGAGCTAATGGGCTGAATTTTTACAGTGCAGATGTTCATCCGGCACTTGTGCTGAATGCAATAACAAATGTGTGGGGGCTGATGGTGATATTATTGTGTTCTTGGCAGCACAGTCCTCCAAAACAATCTTTCTTTCTTTGATATTTTACCAAGATTTAGAATGTTCTTTTTTGTGGTCTAAGATAATAAATGTAAGTGTGTAAACACAAATCAGTATGACTAAGGCTGGTTGGGCTAGGATTGTTTTCAATCAGACAGGGGGGTCTGTAAGATGGGGTGAACCCCTCTATGTGGTGGTGGGGATCAGTATCTTAGTTCTTGGACAGCTCATGCTGTACATCTCCTACTGAATTTCAGATAGTTCTGTTGTTGTTGGTTTCAAAACCTAGCTCATCTGGCCAGAATAAACCATCTGCTTTGAGAAACTGTAGAGCCATAGGCTGATGTAAGGGTCATCTCTGTGTGTTTTCCAGAGGAGAGTCGGTCGTCCATTCCAGTATTCCACTCCAGTACCTCAGCTTGGCCACCCATTTCATGGTTTTTCACCTATTCGGTCTCTTCCTTCATGTTCAATGCTTTGCAGCTGATACCAAGAATGATACTGCTGTCTTGCAGAACCTGTCAGCTGTTTCAATAGGAAACGATCTTGACTTCTTTCCAGCAGATTCAGATATTCCTGAAGAAATTACTGTTCATACCAGTAAAAGATTTGCTAGACATTGTCAGGAATCATTGTGTTGCAAACCTGGTCTTTTTTTTTTCTCCCTGATAAAGGTGCTGGCTTGTTTGTTTTAATTACCAGGATGAAAGGTGCATGTTGCTTTTGTTGGTAATAAGCTGCAGCTCTCACGGTGAATACCTGTCACTTTTGATAGGCTATTACAATGTAGATGATCAGTCAACTGGCCATGAGTATTTGGGGCTGGGGGTGCTCCTCCAGCAAATACATTTGTTGCTGTGCTATGTAACACAGGTTTCAAACCACATCCCCTTTTGACAAGCCTATTAGATAGTGTATGAGGGAAATAAATTCCCTTGATGTTAGAAAACTAAAGGAAGGGCTGAAATGGTATGAGGAATGGAAGACTTGGTCATCAGTGAATAGGCCTCACCAACAATTCCAAGTTTGCTTGGCATCTCTGCCACAGACTTCCTGTGCAATCCTGATGAAATCATTATTGTTTTTCCTCCTTAATTTCTTTATTTATAAAATGGAGATAATGATATTCATCTACTTTGCAGAAGTAATAAAAGAAGATGAAATTTTTACGTCATTGAAAAACATGCAAAGAGATGTTAAGCTGTAATAACCTCAGAAAAATGGGTATTATACTGGAAAAATAAGCTGACAGAATTAAAAAAAACAGCTTAGAAAGTATGTGCTTTATGTTGTATATTAATATTAGCACATACTGTCCAATATTAATAAATTTATCTTTAATTTTTCACTTGTATGTCAACATCTAAGAGCAAGGACATGGACATACTAAATAGTTTCTACGTAGGTACATAAAAAGTCAATTTGCATTAAAATGTGACTAGAGACAGAAGACTAGGAGTGAGTTTCATCAGTCAACTATAAGTCCACAATTGGAGCAGAATATCTTAAAAAATGGTGAATGTAATACAGTGTAATGATATTTGGTTGTGTATTAGTGAAGTCTGAAGAGGAATATTAGGATTTAATCAAATGAGGTCAGCAGTCAACAGAATGATGGATGAAATTCAATGTTGATTCATGCGAAGTAATTCATAGTGGAGAGCAAAGTATGTGCTATTAATACAGTTAATTGGATCCTAATTAATTGTGTAATTTAAGGAAAAGGACCAAAGCATCACTATGAAGGGCTGAATTCTTTAGAGAATATAGTTGCAGTCAGATAAAATATTTTGAATCAATAAAAATAGGATGTGAAATGTTACAATGCTGTTACATAAATCAACATTTCACCTTTGTCTAGAATGCTGCGTTCAAGTGTTGCTGCAGCACAGAAACATGCTGCGGATGTAGAAAACAGGAAAACAGCAGAAAGTTCTGAACAGACTTTGATATAGATAGAGACCAAAAAAGTTTGGAATTGTTTACTTTTGAGTCTAGGTGAAGAGTGGGGAAGTAAAAAGGTACACAGAACTATGGGTGTTGAACAGAAGGTGGGTTAGGCTGTGTCGTAAGATTAGAAGATTCCTCAGTGCAATTCAAAGCTGATAAATAAGAAATTTTTTCATACATCCCGTCTTTAGCCTGTATACCTCATTACTGTGTGATGTCACTGAGGCAAGAGCTTAGCAATATTTAAAGAAAGGAAACCTCTGAACACTGAGTCCACTTGTGTGTAATCTATCCAGAGAGTAGTTAGGAAATGTATAAGGCTGAGCTTTCAGGCATTAAACTTACTTCTAACTATAAGATCAGGTTGAGAGCTTGAGAGGACGTTTCCTCAGTCTTTTGGAGAACTGAACACCCGCACCCAGGAGGACAACGCATAGGTTCCCATGTGTGACACTTAAGTCCATAGGAAGTGGCTTGGAATAGTGTTTGTGTGCAGCTATGATCAAAGTTCTTACGTGCAGTTTCCCTGACTTAAGTAATTACTGATACTGCCTGTAACAGCCTTCTGTCATAAGGCAGAAATCCGGACTGTCTTGCGTATCTGTTTTTCGTAGAAGGTGGTTAACTAGTGAGGCTGGCACATCGAGTTGCTCAACAAGTGAAAACTGTGGTATCCCTGCCAGCCTGTGCTGGATTACCTATTGCACACAGCCCTGGGAGGGGTGCTGAGCACAACCCCAGCGCAGGAGAGCACGCCAACGGGAAATGTGTACTAGGAATTGCAGAGGAAGCCGGTTTAAGCAAGTGAAGTTTAGAATGAAATGTGTTGTGATACAGATTGGTATTTGATTCTTGGAAGCTTCCTACAGCCCTTCTGTCTATTAGGCTCGTAGTTAATAAACCAGGCCTTCAGAAATGTCTACTCCTTAAACGTAATGTACTAAACTCCATGTGTAAATGTTCAACAGTAGTGGACAACATTTGTAGATGATCTCTTCCTGCAGGAGGTGATAACAGTTTCTTTGCTTATTGCAACACAAGCTATGCATTAATTAGGACTTTCAGAGAGAGTTGTGTGTAGGCTGTGAACATGCAGAGTGATGCAGGGAGGTGAGAAACAGATGTGTGGTCATATATGCACCAGCCAGCTATTACTCAGATACCATCCATCTGCTAATTAGCAGCTGGAATGTTGAATAACATCGGTGTTTGTGTGATTGCTTGAGTGCAGTCCTGCATCTGGTTTTCACACTTCTCTTAATCTCTACACAGTACTGTAAGTAACATGCTTCAATTAAAATTGTTTTGAAAGTGAGGTCTCTAGAACTTCCTTGTTACAAAAGATTAATTTCTTGGTGTCAATTACTGTAAGCGTAGGGCCATCAGCTTTTTGTACCCTCGAAGGGACAGCATTGGGTTAACACTGGAGTGGAAACCTGACTCATCCGTTTTGCATCCTGTCATGCTAATGAACCCAGTGTGTGCCATCTCAACTTTAAACTACCCCCTTGATGATTCTCACTGTAACTCTCTCAGTGAAGAGTCAGCAAAGAGCAGCCAATTTCTGAACTGCCATAGCTGGGGGAAGTACATGGTAATATTGCCCATATGATGAATGGCTCCTTAGGAAAACTATTGCAATTTATCTAAAGCTCATGTTTTACTGTATTCTCTCTAAGAATTTTGATACAAAGTATTAGTATTTCCAATTGCTATATGTTCTAAAAATACATGCATGCACACGCATGTACATATATTCTAGAACAGTCCTTTTTCTTTGGTGAGGTCCAGATCCATGATATATTTCACCCCTGCCCATCGTTGTAGGAACAGGCAGTAACAGACTGCACAATTAGTGTTGCCACACTGGGGTTTTAAGTTATCTACTACTCTATACTGTGCTGTATTCCAGGTAAAAGGCACTTCTGTAGATCAGAAAGAGCAACTCCAAATTTGCCGCCAGAACATAAATGCAGAGATGACTTTTCTCTGATCCAGTTTCTGCATTTGTAAAATCTTTCTCACACTTCCCTGAAACAACTTCCTTCTTTATCCGTATGAAAAAGCTTGTGAATTAGAAGAGCACTTCTGATCTTCCAGGTAACTGGGGAAATAATCCCTCTTTGCCCCCTCCCCTTCTCCCCCTCCTTATCTTCCCTCCCCACAGAATGCTAAAACATTGGTTTTCCTCCCACAGTTGAAAGGTGTGTTTTGCAGAATACAGATGAGGTATTTGTTGGCTAGCAAAAAATAAAGCGAAACAAGAGACATGTCTTTCAAGTACAAATGGGGCTTTAGAGATCTCTGTTGGAAAGCCTAATTTCTACATGAGCACAACTGTTTCTCCATATTGCCTGGAACACTTCAGTTACATATTTGGCCACATGTTCTATTATGGATACTATAAAGACATCATTTGTCAAGCTAATAACTGTGTACAAAAATGTTTATGCACAATAAAAATGGATTTCACAGATCTTTGAATTGCACCCACAGATACAAAATTTTGCAGTACTTTGCAATATACTGAGCTGGATTAGATTATGATGATGATGATGGTAATAATAATAATAATTAGGATCCCTTCCTCCATTCTGCAGGGCTAACAACTTAACTACTTGTTTGAACTGCATCAGTTAGGTTTTGGGTTGGTTTTTTTTAATATTTCTAATTTTTGGCCTCTCTAGTGAGGAAGCTGAAGTATTACTTCACTGTTGAGACCTTGCTTGCAGAGTGTGTTTTTCATGACAGTGATGGTCTCTGACTTAAAAAGAGCAATAATAGACTTTATAGCATATTCTACCTAAGTGGATAACTGGTTATTGTAGGAAATGTATGGTTTTTTAGCTAAATAGAAAATTTACCTTACTAAACTGCAGACTGCATAGGCTTTTTATAGAAATTCTTGTCTTTAATTATGTCATATATAAACCATGTTCAAAAGGTATGTTTGTTCCTGATTTCAACAGCAGTTATATCGCTTAAGTAGGAGCTAGACACACAAATATCTATCTATATGTGACCATAGTAGCTATTTAAACTAAGGGTTTAAGTAGACGGAATGTAATTATCCCCATGCAAGACTAATACACAAGGGAAAAATCCTGTAGGATTTTGTAATAGCGACAAGTGGTCAAGACATTACATTTATGCTTTGTTAGTTTTACCAGCTGTGTCTCATTCCATTATTCAGACAGACAGACAGACACCTCTGTTCTAATTAATTATAGTCGTCGACCACTGAGGTAAAAAAACAACTCCAGAGGTGATTTTCCAGAGAAAATCTGATTACAGAGTGCGATGACCAACCACTAGAAATCTGCAGATGTGAAACAGCTTTTTGAGCTTTAAAAATCTGTGTTCATCACATGAATCTGAAAAAGAAATGCAGTTAGAGTGGGATTTTTGTTAGTGATCAGCTTATCCTGTGTAAAAATAAAAGATCAGAAAAATACTTTGGGTTTTCTGCCTCATGTTGTGCATGAAGCTGCATCTATGTATGATTCCTAGTGATAAAACATTACTCTGGGGGAAACAAGGGGAAGGCACAGGCAGTGTGTGTTAGAAACCAGGAGTTTAAGTGTTACAAGTGGACAGGTATAGGTAATGACCCCACATAACTTGCATTCCTAAACTGTGGATCTTTAAAAAAACCCTTATATTCCACATGGCATAATATTTCCAGACCAATCATGCATCACTCTGTGGTGAAGTACAGTATTGTGAGGGAGAGCTTGCTGACCATAAACACTGTGAAATTTGACTGAAATGAGAACAGCTATAAATACACAAGTGTTTGAAGATTGTGGCATAGTGTTGGGGTTTTTTTCTCCTTCTTTGGTAGAGGGCTGGGATAGAAGATGGTCTTTCAAAGGTACTTGGATATAAATAGGAGCGAGAATCTAATCCTTTCAGTTGCAGAGGTATTTCTTTTCCGTGTGGTTGAATCATTTGGCCCCCTGAAGGCATCAGCCCTGGTCTCTGAATCCTGCCACTGGCCTATGAATCTTGCCAATATTTTTTTAAAACAGGAATCAAACAACATCTTGACTTTGTAGCCTCCGTTAGATTTCTTCCAGGCTGTTTGCTGAGCCTGCCGGCCCTTGGCAGCCATAGCATATTGAAAGCAGGCATGGATAAATTCTGTTGTATTTCATGGATGTGAAGCCCTCACCTTGCACTGCAGTTTTACACAGTATTTCCACTGCTTGTAGGAGTAACTGTGTTCTGACAGAGCTTTTCATCTGTTACATATTAAAACAGTGACAATTCTTAGAAAAAGTAGCTGGGCCTTTTAGGTGTGTCGCCAAAGGACATGGAGAAACAGGGATACTACTAGTCTGCGAGCAAACAGATTGGATGAGATTTGATAGAGAGACTGGAAGATGGATAACTTGTGGTAGGCGCAAGAGTGAGGCTGCCTGACAAGTCAGTCGCTGGGAAGAAAGGAGGAGGTGTGGCAGATTGTGGGAAGAAAAAGTTGCTGGATTTCCCAAAGACATCGCCCTGCCTTGCATAGTTATCGCCGTCCGAAACTCAACTGCGTGTGCACGTGTTCCCAGCCGACCTTCCTGTTGGTTGTCTTGAAGTCAGCTTATTATAACTCCCTGGGACTTTGGGTTCCTGCTATTTCTGCAGGAATCGTGTAGGTAAAACCTAACAGTCAGCTGTGAGGTTCATGGTGCTGGGTTTGCAATCAGCCACTCTGCATGTGCATGTTAGGAGCAAGGAGGTTGCTGCAGGTGGAGCACCGCAGATTCTCGTCTATTCAGATGCAGGGGATTTAGAGTACCTGATTGTACCTGCTGTATTTTCATGAAGAAAACAAGAAGCAATAATCCATTGTTTTAAAAACCAGTAAAAGCAATTGGGAAATTAAGTGGTACAGCATTAGGGTCCTAATTGCTCATATGTAGTGTCTCAGCTCAGGTTAGTGGTGAAAACAGACCTCATTCTTTCTTACATGGCATCATTCCTTTCACTCCTAAATTAGGCAATGATTAAAAAGATCTATAACTGGACTTGTTTAGGGCCCTTTGATAGGGCTGGATGGGAAGAACCTTGCACTGAAATTATATGCATTATGAACCGAGTCCAAAGGAGCTTCACTGATTTAGCCCTGCTGGATATCTAATCATTCATCTTGTCTGTTACTTTCAGAAGTACTAAATACAGAGAATATTCATAAATAAGAAAGAGAAGGAAAAAAAAAAAAAAAGGAAGTGTTTCAAGCATTGAGTGTATTTCAGACCTATGGTTGACTGGCAAATTAAACACCAGGGACCTGGCAGCGTGTGCACGGCTCCGGTTTAGCTGCAGCTCTGTTGGCCATGCTGATGGGCCTGAGGAAGAGGAAGAGGAGAAGGTATTGCCACCGCTGGTGGTGGGGAGGGTTAAATAGCATGAATGTGCAGGAGGCTGTGCTTTAATAGTATTTGTATTTGTAGTATAAGTTGCTTCATGTCTTCAGTTACTTCAGCAAATATTGTACAACGGGTTACTACTTTTCATTTTGATCTCAGAAGTTGAGAACTAAATGCATAGGACACATCTAGGGAGACCTTTTTAGTGTGGACATTCAGAGTAGCAAAATTGATATCTGGTAGCTCTTTTAAAATGTTTCTTGATGTAGTTAATATGTGTCACAGCAAATCTCTCTATTGGATAAGCTTCAGTAAATTCCAAGTTGGGAGAGAAGGATGTAAGGAATTGCTGATTGTATGATAATGATACTCTCAGGGAACAGATACACTGACAACTCGAACTGATGCTGAAAATAAACATGTTGTAAACAAATAGTACGGTGGTACCAGTTGTGAGGAGTTGAATTCATGCTTGGAAGTAGAAGTACTAAACTCAGTAAATTGCCTTCCTCTCACTGCGTCAAGCCTACAGTTTCAGCTGCGCATTGCTGAGGAAACCAGTGAAACTGGCTTGTTAGATCCAGCTTCATCTCCCTGTGTTTCAGTCGGTGCCAAGGCTGGAACTAGCCAGCAGTCTCCCCTCCTTCTTGCTTCCTGCCATCTTTTGATGTTTTGCCTCCTAAAATCCTTTCAGCCAAATCAATCCACTTTCTTCTGTTCAAAGTACGGGTGGTGCGACGTCCACTGACATCTGGAAATCCAACAGCTTTGAGCTTCCTCACTTTCAGTCAGGCACTTGGAGAGGGACAACGAACCAGCAAGGCAGATAAAAGGAGTCATTTAGACTTCGGTTTCAGATAAAAGAATCAAGTTTGGTGACATATTCTAGTCTAACAGTATTGCTTCTGTTCTTTGTGGCAAAATATATTAGAATAAAAGGAACAAAGAAGTATTCACTGCTGTATCTGCTGGATTTTTATCCTGCCCTGTGTTATATGCCAGGTTTTGATCCATAGGAAGATTAATGAAAAAAATGACCTGTCAGTTCAGCTCCCTTTTCCCTTCCCTTCCCACTCTCCTGTTCTTTGAAATCATCCCCCCCGGCTGCTGTAGGAGGAGTTTTCAGGAACCAGATCAGGGTCAAAGTCTAGATTTTACAGACCCATGTCAGATCACAGGGTTGCTTTGCATGAATGCACCACTGTCTAATGAGCAGTTCCAGCTTTAAAAGATTTATATCTTCTTTATAAATGTATTTATATTATTTAAACTTATTTATGTTATCTCCCCAGTAAGAGGTAGTCTCCATAGTGTGCTGGAAGGGCCTGTGTTTACTGAAGAGCTCTATAGAGCTAGAACTCTGCTTAAAAAATACCCGGTTTATCATGAAGAACTATTTTCTGGAAGTTTAAGAAGGTTTTTTTTGGAGAAGGTCATTTGGGTCTGTATTAACTTGAGCCGATTTCTACAGACTTTTTCCACAAAACATAATACAAACTTTGTACATTCCCAGTGATAAGTCAAATGTTACAGTGAGCTGAAGGAGGGATTTGTACTCCAGGAAATGAAGCTCGACTGAAGCTTGGTGTGTTGTTATAGGTATTCTCAGAAACAGGGTTCATTCAGCATGTTTAGTGAAATTCTCCAGGATGGCACTTATTCTTAGAAATAGATATTAATTAAACAGCTAATTTGAAAAGGGCATGAGAGGAAAAGAGGGGGAAAAAAACCCACAAATAATTTTAGAGAGTGTGAGATGAAGTTCATTTATGCAAAAGGACAACACAATCAAGATAAACTAAATACTACTATAAACAAACTAATAAACTAATTTTAATTAAAATTAAGTCAGTAATTATTAACATTAATACTTAATGCTAGCATCTATTATATGTGATATAATAATATCAATAATTATTAATGTCAAACTATTAATTATTAAAAGCCACTGTTGAATGAAGCCACATGGATTTTCAAAAGCAGGTTTTGGACTTGTTTTCCTAATTCTGCTGAAATAATAGATGTTGGTCTCCCAAAGTTTCTCATAAAACTAATATTAGTTTCTCATAAAACTATTTTTTAATGTACTTTTTTTTGCTTTTATATGCAATTGGATTTACATCCTCTTTGTTGCTCATGAAGAACTGGATTTGTACTTCCTATACCATGCCTCTGTCAGAGTGTTCCAGTTCAGTAGGTTTTAGTCATTCAGTTAAGAAAAAAAACCTGGGAATTGGTTTCTTTGAATTCTTCTTGACAATTTTCAAGAAAACGAGCACAATCGATTTCTTCCTTTGTTCTTTTCTTGGAAAACTCCATTGCATCTGTGTTGTTTGGATTTCATTTCTCTCTTTAGATCTGCCTCCTTCAGCTGATTACAAGGAGATACGGCGTATTATTTTTCTAAGTCAACCTAGCACAGACTAGTTCTGCTGCCTGAGAAAAGCGTCATCTTTCACCTCTTGCTAGTGTAACTGTACTTCAGTATTTACAGGTTACATTTTCTTCTGTGGGGTTTTTTTTTTCATTACTGACTGTAACAAGGCCAAATTTGCACTTACATTAGAAAGAAACTTTACTTTTGGACGAGTGTACTGGAAAAAACCCAATGTATGCTTTGCAAAAAAGAATGGTTGTAGTGAAACTAATCTTCTTCCCAAGAGCCTTCCATGTGAAGTGCCCCAAAATTGTTGCTGGATCTAGCTTGTCTGAGTCTTCACGTTTTATTGCTTTGTTGAGGCCTCAGGTTTGTACTTACATCCTAATTCTTTATTGTTTAAAAAATATATATGTATTCTAGTCAGGTAAGCATTTGTTAAAGGAAAATGTGACCTATGATACGACCTTGGAAAAAAAGGTTGGTTTTTAAGGCTGTATGTTTTCTGAGCTAAGCAGGAAGGCTAAAAACTTTCTGATTAGGATTTTGAAGCCTGTATTGACATAATAGTATTCAAATGACCTAAATTGGTAAATTGTGACATGTTCATCACATAGCAATGAAAACTTTTTCGTATCGGAGGTGTGATTGTGATCTATAGAGTGAGTGCAACAGTGCTCGTTGGGATGTAAAGTTCTTTGCTGGAAATAGAAATCTGTCTAGTTATGTCATTGCCTCCCTCATTTTCATTGGGATCATGTGTGTGTTCCAACTGTTTTCAAAAGTACTGAGCATCTTCAGATTGGGTGTTGTGTTCTTGGTGCCTGGGAAAGTGGCCTTCAGTCTTCTGGATCTGTGACCACCTACCCATCTTCCACCAATGACTGTCTAGTTGTACGAGATCTAACACCTTTTTCTCTCAGAAGGGAAACAAAGATAAATACTAAATAAGAAACTTTGTGGTTTAGATTTGGAAGGGTCTCTTTGGGGAAGCCATCGTGCAAACAGTTTTCTCCAACCTAAAATACATAGGTTGGAGGAAGATTACAGAGATGCATGTTGAAAAGCAAGAAAACGTAGCTGGCTCTTGAAGAGTTGCTGTTGTCCACTTTTGTTAATGATCAGAGCCAGAAATACATAAAGCTATACAGAAGGGAAATAAAAGGGGAAAAAGCTCAGCAACTCCTGAAGCAAATTTATAAAGCCAGGGAGCAAGAGTTCCCTGTTAACAAGAGGACTCTCCAGCATACAGTGATCCATTACTGTATTTATCTATCATAACTGCTTACCAAACCAAAACATGCTCCCAAATACCAGCAGCGCCGTAGAAAACTCCCAAACCTGGGTCTGTGGAAGCAGAAGCTGATGATGGAAAAAGCCGCTTGACGTGAAAGAGCAAAGGGCAGTGCTCAAGCTTATCTGGCAGGACATTACACTGGGTGCCCAGTCTTCGTATAACTGAAGAGATTTTGCATAAGGGACTTCTAATTTAGCATCTTCCAGGAAACCTGCTTTTTTTTTTTTTTTTTTTTTTTCATTTTATTTAAGTTCCTTGTACACTGACGCACATATTCCTGGAAAATGTCAACATCAGCAAGCAGGTTAGCGGGTAAATTTTGTTGACAAGTGCCAGTGAATGACCGAAGGAGGAAATATGTAAAATGTGGAAAATGAGAATGGGAAGCTGACCTGCTAGCAGACAGCAAAATTAAAGGAGGAAGATTTGAGACAATTGAGAGAGAAAAACAAGATACTGTTTACTTAAAATGTAAAGACCACAAACTCCCTCAATGCCTATATTAGGTTGAAAATGTGTATTAATATGGAAAAAGCTTCAGGAGCATCAAAATAGTTTTTGGACACTCAGCATGTCTTACAAGCTCTGTTAACAACAGCCAGTGGTTTGGTAGCTTGTTTTAGCTTTGTGCGATAATTGATATAATTGTGTTGCAGTATGTTTCTGTTAGACTAGTACTTAAACACTTAAACTGGGTAGTGTAAGGATCTACACTGTAACATTGTGTACGTTGCCCATCAAAGACTCCCAAGAGTCTGAATGCCTCTTTTGCCTGTTTTCTGTGCATATATGTATGTGAACTCATATATGCACATATTTAATATATTGTGTTAGTATTTTGTAATACATATGTACAATAAAAGTCATATTAACATAAAATAATATAATACAGAGTATTTAAATTTTTAATTAATATATGATAATATAAATCTCTTACATTATAAAATAAGCTTTACTGTATCCAAAACCATAGATGAAAACTTAATTGACAGGTGTATTCTAAACACTGTAAGACTGTTGTAACCCAACTTTTAAAATTCACAGAATGATGGTTACGTGCATAGTAATAATTAATATATCAGTCTTTATATTTCTTTCTGCCTAGAGGAATTTAAAACACGGAATAGAATTGTGATAGCATAGTATTTCTTCAGGATGATTAAAGCTTTTATTAATATCCAGCATTTTTAGATGCTAAAGCAGAAAATGTTATAATTGAATGTCTTGAACAATTTGTGCCTAATTATAAAGAACACTGTGTAAGCGGAATTTGATACTTTTTTGGAAGTCGAGGTTAAGGTTAAGCAGGAAGGAAAACTGGGTAATGAATTTTCTGAGAGGAAGAACAGATAAGTGGTACATAAATATAACTTACCCAGACACGGGCTTTGTGTTGGATTACCTGACCTAAAGTTAAATTAAGCAAATTTTCGGCTGTTACTGCACAAGATCAGAAAAGCATCCCGTTCAGAATTGGCAGCTGTCTAATAATTACATTGTGGTTGTTCAACACGGTCTGCTGCTGGAAAAAGGTATCACATTTGGCATCTGTTTGTTGAAGTCAATATTATTTCGTCTAGATTAAAATGTCGACTCCTTTCTTGTTCATAGTGTTTGTACTGTTGCTACTTGGATTTCTCCAGCTCTTTAAGACCTGGGGAATGCCCTCCCTAGTGAGATGAGATGTTTTCAGTAGGTGACTCTATTTCTGGTCTGCAAGAACAGCAAGAACTGAGTGAGAAAAAAGGATAGCCCACATAATTTTCTGTTACCTATCTCTTCAGAAAAGCAAGAAGACTTCTTGTCTTTGCTTTGAAGTAGAGAGACCAGACTATTGCAAAAAGCTTGCCTTTCCCTATCAAAACTTCTTTTAAATTATATGTCTTTAATATGAAATTAGCTAGCAAGAGAGAACAATTTTAAGGCAAGTTTGGAGTTTCCCTTCAAAGATGAGCCTCTGATAGACACTGGCATTTATAGAAGAACAAACATAAGGAAAATGGGAGGGTGTCTCCATTTATGCTTAGTATATATTAATTTATGGGATACCTACATTTGCTAAAATATGTGAGGAATGTACAAAAAGCAAGTTCTGCAATCCAGAGGTTTCTGGTTGGTTTTTTGTTGTTGGAGGTTTTTTTTTCAGTAAGCGTGTTGGCTCTACTTGAGTTTCCTGCACCTGGTTGTAAAACAATAGACAATACAACTTAGACTCCATAATATAACCTTCCAAAATTTGAAATGTGTTATAAATAACTTACTAGTAAGCCAGAACAAGATGAACATGTTCTTGCTGTTATTTTTCCCCAACATAGACTGGAAAAATCTGTGCAGAGGAGTAGTTTAAAAGTCGATAGCCTGTTTTTGGTTTCATTAAAATGTTGGTTATAACAATCCTTGATCAAGTTACTTCTTCCCAGATAGAGGACTCTAGCATATGCTTTTTTCTCCTATTTCCCCCCCTCCTTCTTCTTTCAGGCTTCAGAAATTACAGCTTTTAAAGGGTAAGGGAAGCTTCCCTTTCAAAGAGGTTGTGTGCCTGGGGCTTCAGGTCTGGGACAGGACAGGGGCTGCAAGCAGCGCCCTGCGAAGGTCTGTTCCCTCTTGTGGCACTGCTCCTGGCCCAAGCTGCCCCAGGTTAAGGATCACTTTGTGCTCTCCCACAGTGTTCATGACAGTATGCAAACAGCTATATCAAGGATTTATTTATTGATCTTGCTTTTTTAAAGAAGAAATGTTAGGAAAAAAACTGACAGCACAGGGGGAAAAAAGGCAGAAAGAAGAATTTTGGGTCCTATGAGATAAGTGTCGAACACTGCTTCTTTGCAGAGAGCACAGGAACACCAGCTGGCAAGGCATTTATTTTTGCTTCAGAATGTATTTGAGCAGTAAACAATTTAATAAACTTTCCTTTTTAGTCGTTTTCAAGCCTTTCCTAGAAGACAGCTATAAACTGTGTGAAAAAGATATGTATAATTCTGTCTCTGGTATGCATCAAAATTTTTGTTGTTTAGAGACTTCAGTGGTTTTTTTTGTGGGCCTAATAGTAGTACTGACCCCTTAAAACAAAAAGGCTTAATATTTTTGGATGAGAAAGTAGATTATATTAACCATCTCCTGTAAATCTTCACTCTTTGCTGTTTTGAATTCAGAGAAATCTACTGCTTTCAGACTGAGAAAGTGTCTTTTGAGAAAAGTGTCTTTTGGAAAAAGTGTCTTTTGGGAAGTGTCTTTTAGGGCTCCCCCGTACAAGAGAGATCTGGAGCGAGTCCAGCAAACCACCATGAAGATGATGAGGGGCTGGAGCATCCCTCCTATGAGGAAATGCTGGGAGAGCTGGGACTACTCAGCCTGGAGGAGAGAAGGCTCAGGGGGGATCTCATCAATGTATATAAATACCTGAAGGGAAGGTGTAAAGATGGAGCCAGAATCTTTCCAGTGGTGCCCAGTGACAGGACCAGAGGCAATGGGCACACCCTGAAACACAGGAGGTTCCCTCTGAACATCAGGAAACACTTTTTCAGTGTGAGGGTGACTGAGCACTGGCACAGGTTGCCCAGGGAGGCTGTGGAGTCTCCATCCTTGGAGATATTCAAAAACCATCTGGATACAATCCTGGACAACCAGCTCTGGGTGGCCCTGCCTGAGAAGGGGGTTGGAGCAGATGACCTTCAGAGGTAGCTTCCAACCTCTATCATCCTGTGACTCCATGAAAATATCTTTAAAGAAGTTTTCATATACTGATTTTCCTCTCTCCTTTTTCATCTTCCTGTCCTGGAGATTTGGCTTATTTGAAGCAGTTAATTGCAAGCCAATCTAAACTTTTAGTCTAGACAGATAAAACTGTTATTTGCAGCTTATCTCACTCACAATCATGGCAATTCCACAGGTGCATAGAGCAAGTTTGTACTGGATTTATTTTGCCTTCCCTCTTAGCTTGTGCCTGATTTGTCTATGCAGACTGTCCACTGATGGCTGGAACTGGTGAATCAGTGTTTATACAGCAGAACACCAGAAGATGTGTCCATGTGGATGCAGTCACAGTCGCTGAGATGCCCCAGCTAACTTTTTGAGTATCAGAATCATGATTGTTTTACTCCAGGAAAATGCCATGCTAATGTGGATAAATAAGTCCCAAGAGAATACATTGCTCATATATGTTACTACACTGTCCTGTGCAAGCCAGCCGTAAAGCTGTTTTTCTGGAGCCTGGTTATGTGCCCTCACTTTATTTCAGCATAGAGTGCAGTCCCCCAGGATGTAATATAGGTCATATTTGAACAATTTTGTTGTTCCTAAACTGAAATAGAAAAAAATGACAGTGTTTGTCCTGATAAACCATATCTTAATTGGCCCTGAGGATGGTTTCCCTAAAATGAACCTGAGTTCTGTTATTTAAGGAAAAAGAATTGTTTTAATCGGAATTGGAAGGAGTTTTCATTTTGTTCCAGCAGAGTTCTTAATTCTACTGGCAAAAATAGGAGCAATTTTTCATCTGTCAATAACACTCCTCTCCATTCTGCCGGAATCTGGAAGTAATGGCCTTCTGTATCATCTTGTTTACTCCTCTTGGTTGAAAAATGTTACAAATTCAATATCAGGTTAGACAGACATATTTGTTTGTAAAACCTATGAGGCTGTTGGCATACCAGTTTTCCAAGCGGTTTATAAATAGCAGTATTTTAGGCTGGGGTAGAGGGGTGAATGGGGAAGCTTCAGAGGGAGAGAGCGTAGAGCTGTGACCCAGAGCAGCATTCATGCATGAAATTAGATATTGTATAGTGGACGTTCTTATTTTGGCTAATGTAGCCTCGGGCAGAAAATTCTCTCGCTGCATCCTTGAAAGATTTTTTTTTCCTTTTCCCTTCTCTTTAACCTTGTACATTAATTATCACTTTGCAGTTTCTGAATGGTAAATTGGTCATTTTATAGAGAGGAAAGTGCATATTCATGTACTTCAGAACCAGTGAGTGAATGCATGCCTTTTCCACTGGCATCACTGTACCCAGAGTCCTTTCCTACAGACTGGCTGCATTTTCCTCAGGAATTCATGTGCCTCCTAAATGTTGTCCTGATGCTCCAGGACAGGATTGTGTATTTGGGGATTTTGGTCTGTTGAATTTTTTTTTTTCATATTTTCTTCACTTTCCGTTTTTTAATAGCTTTGCTTTTTCTAGTGGAAGTATGGGGAGATACATCAGTGCATGCAGATGTTCAATGAGAATAAATGGGAGCAAAAAGTACATTTTAATTGCCAGCTAAAGCCACATTTAGAAATTTGCTACTCTTAGAAATATTCCAACTTTTGTGTGAAAGCAAGGAAAAAACAAACATCTTGGTAACAAAACATCTGCAAGAGGGTGGTAAAATCAGTCAGTAATATCTGTGATTGCCAGGAATGGTTAGGTTGGATGAGTGTTAGGGCACTGAACTGGATAGCTTCAGAGAATAAAATTTAAATATGCATTGATTAAAATATTCTCTGAATTCACTCTTGATTCTCTATGTTTACTATTTAAAATCCATAAAACAAAAAAAAAAAATTTAAAAAAACAGAATGTCTCTGTATTTCTCTTAATTCTCTAAGAATCTTCTGATGCAGAACTGAGACTCCTGTTAAGTCTTGCCAGAATTACAAGTACATTTAGGTTTCAGAACAAGTTAAATGGGTTTTTCAACCCCAAGCTAGTTTTCAGTGGTCTGGAAACCATTTGGTATCCTCTGAGGAGGTAAACCAAGGATGAAAAGAACTTGTAGCTGATGTGCCACGCCAGTAATGCCTGAGCTGCATTGCGTGGTTCTGGAATTTGGTGCCTACTGGTGGTATGATGTTTGGGATGTGGTCCTGGGGTCGTGTTTTGAAAGGGGGGGCAGGGAGATTGGTCATTGGAAGCAGGCAGTAAAATAGATGAAGTCAATCCCAAAGTGTCTACCTAATCTTATTTTGAAACTTCAGGGGAAAAAACCCTGTAGTTTTGTATGTCGGTACAGTCATGATAATGTTGCCAGTCTCTCTGAAATTCTGCAAAAAGCCATCTGATTTCCTCTTTGAAGTACCTGGGGTTTGTGTTGCTGTTTGTAGTACTTGCATCTCATGACAGCTGACTATACTTGCATCCTTTGGTTGTGGTAACCGTCTCACATTGCAAGTGAAGTTCTCTACTCTGCCTTTTGATAGATGTTTACTAGGGCTGGCTGCAAAATAGATATTAATTTCTTATATGATAAAATGGGGATTGTTGCCTGTCTAAAGTAATCTGTATTCAGTGTGTTTCACTATATTTCAACAAAATGTTTAACTTGAATTCCAGAAGAGCATGCAGCACTTAATTTAATTCTCTTCCTTATCCTTTTGAGTTGCGTATTCTGAGTCTTTTTTTAAATTCATTTTAAATAAAGGTAGTCACTATGCAAATTACTGAAATACAAAAGTGAATCTTGTAGCTGTCTGTAATTTAGGCCAGAAGAAAAATGATTCGTGCTGCTTAAAAGTGCTGACAATTTCTATTTGTCTGAAATTAAGTCTTCTTTAAAAATTTAATTTTTCTTGACAAAATCTCCTACAGATTTCAGACCTCTTTTGGACAACTCTTACTACTTTTGAACGGAACTTTTGAAATAATTTCCACTTTATTTTTCACTTTTTTGTAAAAACATGAAGATTTTCATAGGAAAAATCATGATCTTTACCCACAACTAGCTCCAAGGAAGATACTAATTACAATGTGTAGAAATACCTACTTTGCAGTGTGTATCTTCTTCACTTCAGGTAGATCTGGTCACAGTGACAGCCTTGACAGCTGTTGTAATTGTTCTAGGAAAGGTGAGGAGGAAAATTTCCAATGTCACCAGATAGACAAGAAGAAGGAAGCCTTGCAAGAGGGGAGAAGATTGAGTAAGTCTGATAGATCTGACCTGAAGATCTCCAATTTTTAATTTTGGTCTCTTTTTCTACTATAAAATCTATCCGATTATTGTTAGTTTGTGAGTAGATACCTCCTCAGGGGTGGATTTTGGCATGATATTCCTCCTGTATTATAAATACTGACATCACGCTAATCTATGCAAATCACTGCTCAATCAATCTGAGCATCTGTGGTTGATTAAACAAAACACGTAGGTGTGAAAGCATTTGCATCTCACATGCTCTGCTGGATCTGGCAAAGGCTGCAGGGAGTGTAAAAGCATGGAGAGAGATTTGTCACCGCGATGCCTGAACGGCGATTTGGAGATCTAATTGTGACGGGCGCAGAGATACCTGCGTGGGCCGAGTCACTGGTAGAAGCGGAGCTTGGAGAAGCCAGGCTTCAGCCCAGCTGCTTGAAGATGTGAATCCAGCTCAGAATCAAACCTGCTTCTGTGGCTGCAGTAATGTTAAAAGCTCAAATCCACGGGGTTACAGCTCTCTGGGATGTGCTGGGGGATCCTGCAGTCACACCTGGAGCCAGTCCCTGTGGGTACTGAGCTGCTGGGGGTTGCTGGCTGCTGGGGAAGCCTCGGGATGGCTGTGCTCCTTCAGTGGGTGGCCAGAGAGGTGGGCGGCACTCAGGGAGGGGGGAACCAAGCAAGGTGGCACATGGGAAGCACCCTCAAGGCAGTCTGTGGGAATCAGTGAGCACAGGATAGCTGGACCCTGCCGGTCCCTCGGGCTTTGATATCATCCACATGTGGCCACTCTCACCATTGCCTTTTCCCCTGGTTTGCCTATTTATTCTCTCCTCCTGTCCCTTCTACATCTCCCATCTAATTTTTAGTGCATTCTGAGCCTGACCACGGAGAACAGGAGCAATGAATAATAGATGAAAGAAATAGTTTGTGTTGGCTGAGGAGAGTAGGGGGAGAGGTGGGCTTCCCAATAGCTCATCAGACATCTTATAGTTTGGCTTTTGTTCACTGCACAGTGGTAACAGTGCTCAGACAAGGATGAGGAGAACCAAATTGGTTTGTCCCAGCGAATCACCTTGTGAATGAAGTCGGTGGCATCAACAGGTGAGGAGCAGAGCCCCCCACACGGAGGGTGATGATCAGCTGGGTTATGGAGTTGCTGCCCACACACCTGCCTCTTCGTGGAAGTACTTCTGTCTGTGCAATGAGAAGTCACTGAGGAGTAAATCACAGTAGTCCCTTGACTCTGCAGTGAAGAAATGTTCCTTAAAGTAAATACACAACTTAATGAAACCAAGAAAAACAGTTTTTTAAAGAGACATTACCCTGTGAAACTGTAGATCTCCCAATGATGAGTCACAGATCTAAGGTAGCTGAGTCATAGCGCATCTTCAGCTGGGGAGAGATGTCAGCTCTCTACAATAGCAGGATATTTAATGGGGGTTTACAGGTTTTGAGTTGTCAGACTGAAGAAGTGTTAAAGAGTGAAGAATGAACTGCTTTTGGTCTGCTGAGGGAAGCTGGTGGTGTGCTGTGGGGCTGGCAGACAGACATCTGGTGATCCCCAGGATGGTGATGTTCACCTAGGTGTCGTGCATCGCTTTCTGGTTGTTTGGTACTTTAGCAAGAAATGTGTTTCCAAAACTAAAAGTCTGTTTGAGCTACAGTTCCTTTTAAAATAGAAACACCTTTTTTTTTTTTTTTCTGTGAGAGCAGGTAAATGAAACACAGTTGTGTGATTACGTGCAGAACTGCAATGAAACACAGTTGTGTGATTACGTGCAGAACTGCAATGAAACACAGTTGTGTGATTACATGCAGAACTGCAATCTTCATCCTAAACTTTCAGTAGCAATGTGATATTCTAGTGTGCAAATCACATATTGTGCAAGAAGTGCAAGTAATTCACTTACCGTACAAGAGCTGAGATACCTTACTTAAAAAGGGTCTGGACTTTGGGCATGCTGTCCTCTTGCCTCTCTGTGGATGATGGTCTTCAAGTGGCTTATGCAAAAGCATTGCGAACTTCCTGATTTTGTTCCTGTCTCATAGTATTCTTTCCTACTGGAAAGCCTGTCTACTAGCATGCACAGGATTTTGTGAGGGTTTCAACTCTTGGGTTTGAGGAGTGCCTTCCTAACATTCGTGAAAATTCTTAGGAGCTGTAAGTGCTCAGAAATTAGAAGGAAATAAAATGCTAAAGTCCATTATTTATTAAAAGAAATGCCTGCTTTTCTGCCAAATGTGAATTTTATGGTACCTGACTCATATTTTTGAGTACTTGGTGTTGGCACTACTGTAATGAGTAGAACATATGGACACTGCTACCACAAGCTTGCCCAGCATTAGTGTCTTGGCAGAAAATACCTTTTATGTATTTGGTCTTCAGGTCAGGTTCAAGTATTGACTTGTTCGCTGTAACAGTAAGAGTGCCAGCTGGGCTGATGGCTTTGTGGCGTGGACACTTGTACAGTACACATAGAGGTGGGATCTCATACAGGCTGTTCGAAAGCTATCCACTCACAACAATTTTAACACTTTTCAAACTGATGCTGATACAGGATATATTCAGCTTTTCATCTATCTCTTTTAATTCTTATGAACATTCAGATCTCAGTGGTTCATTACTTTTTTTTTCCCAGCTATATGGCCAGACATTTTGTTTGGCTAAATGCAGAATTATTAAGGTCCGTCCATCATTTATTTAACTTCAGTTTCATTGTTCCTTAAATATGTTTCTCCACATTTACTTATGGTGGCAGGTACTGACTGTGCCCTGGCCACTGTGCAGCTGCAAAGTTGCCACGGGAAATCAATGGGCCAGTGTCTCCATGGTTGGCTGGTTTACACTCCTGTTACGGGGTCACTTGTACTCTTCTTTCCTTAATTTCCTTATTCTCCTGAGACTGCTATGCTGAGAATATGACTTAATCTATAATGGAGAGATTATAAGGACCCAGAATCACAGCTGTTACAAACGCTGGCAATTTGGGGTGGATGGTGGAAGGTCCATGTTGGCAGTCAAGGGACTCTCACACCCTTTTCTTCTTCTTTGTGACCAGGAGAGTTGCACATGTGTGTGCATGTGTTTATATACACACACCCCTATATGTAGTGAACATTTTGTTTAATCATATTGTTCTGCATTATTCACCCATTACTTAACAGCTCTTTCACACAGAGGTGATGGCTTTTTGTCCTCCTCTTCCTCTTATAGCAAGCTGTGCCTTGATTTGCAAAATGACATGTGTGAGAATGTCATGATGTTCCTTCCTGATGCCTCTCCCAATGCCTCTCCTGACTCTTACTGACAGATATATAGTGTAAGCTCTGCTTCTTCATTTAGTATGGATCATGTTGGCAGTGAGATCAAAGAGGAAGAATCTTGGGAGATGCCAAACAGTTTTTAACTGGCTTCTTACAAAAGCCAAGGGTGTTTTTTATTATATATACATAAAAATAAAATACTTTTTGTTCCTCCTTTTAACAGCTCCTTCAGTCCTCCTGTGTCACTGCAGAAAATTCTTAAGTTTATAGGTTTACCATGAACGATGTTTGTGAATATCTTTTAATATATATTTTATTAAGCCTGATTATTTCCTTTTTTTTCCTTAGTTGAGCAAATACCTTCATCACCCCATCCTAGTCCCTCTGCCAAAAACCTTTATAGCGGTTCCCACTGGTGACAGCCAACTTGATCAATTGCAGACTGCCCTGCTGCTGAACTCCACTAACAAGCCATTTATAACTACAGCATACTTTTTTTTCTCTTTTTTTTTTTTTTTTATTTTATGGCTGATCTCAAATGATGTTTGCCTTGCTTTGCACAGGCTCCAGAGGATAATTTTCAGAAACCTATTTGGTTTTGAGTTTTTGCTTAGCGTTTGAAAATATATTAAGGTATGCAAAATTGCATCTTCTATTTGTAGTCCTGTGCTGCATCTGTGTGTACATAGGCTGGCTCATGTCAGGTCACTGGATCAGGATGGGCAAGTATTGGTCAAACAATAGCCAGACAAAAGTTGAAGGGATGCCCAAATGTGTTCCACTAGGAGATCAACTTTGTTATCTTTTGTTCTTGTTTGTTTTCTACCAGAAAACAAACTTTCAGTGGCTGTGATATTGGCTGTGCTGTTTTCCTTTTGTGTGTATCTGTATTTTTAGTAAAAAGAAAACAGAACTTGGTACGTGAACTCCTACCAATTCCTGACATCTAATAGAGACTCTTCTGCCCTAAGTTTGTCTTAAGAATTATTAAAATGCCAGATTTTCTCAGAACTCCAGTAAAAGATGCAATTTTAGCTTGTCTAGCAAAGGTATTATCATGATGTGAACCAAACCCATATGTTACTTTCAGTGCATTCTGGTATTAGAGCTCAACATGTCATTGATTTAGACTATGTTATTTCCCAGAGAACAAAATACCATTTGTTATTGCCAGGAAACCTTGAAAAAGTGTGTGGGGTATAGAAGGTATTTTATATAAAACAGTTTATATATAGCCTGTGTAGTTTCGTTGTCCTTTATTACCTCTCTTTTCCTTTTTTCCCTTTCTGTGTGTTTATTTTCTAGGCTGATCTAGATTCTGTTTTCTATTTGCAGAAGTAACTAAGGAATATTGATTCTTGTCTATGTTGGCATGACAGATCAACCCCTTGGAAATATCACTGAAGTAAGAAATTGAATCCAAGCAGTTGGATTTTTACTTTCTTCATCCTCCACTGAATACTTTAAAAGCCCAGACTTTTTATATAAGGAGCTGATGGGAGGCAGAGTCACTGTCGAGTGCATTGTTGTTCCCCTGTAGCTTCCAGATGGTGAGGAAAGTCCCAACAAAATCGTGGGACCGGCATGTTCCGTCAAAGTCAAGCTTGTGTCTAGACGGGGAAGCTTACGTCAGGCAGCAGGAGAGGAAGGGTGCCTTGTGTAACTGCTGTCCCTAGCAAATAAACACTCAGTACCTCTCATGAGTTGGCCCATAGAGGCTGACAGCAAAATGCACTTTTGTGCTTTTTTTACTTAGCTTGCTGTGACTTGCAACTCGAGGTCATTCTCTTGCCTAGGTGGTTTTTCAAATGCATGTTTATCTTCCAGTTATTATTACTTTACTAAAGGCTTTACTCTTCCTGCTTAAGCCAAACCACTTAAGAACCCATATACACCTGCTCAGCTAATTTAAAACAGATATAGCATGTTACGGATTTTAAATGGCCTTGAGAGGTTGTTGATGGCATTTGGCAGACAACGCAGATGATATGCAAATCACCAGAGTCAGCACCAGAGTCTTGTTCATAAAGATAAATGCTGTAGTAAGGTAGCTTTCTAGTTTGACTTTTTAAAAGTATGGCAGTGTAGCTTTAAGGTATTGGTATTGTCTTAAATGTACTTCAGTTGGTGTACCTCAGTACCTTACAGGGACGTCTGGCACCCCTCTAGCTCTGAACATGCCTCACGTCTACGTTTCGTTTTGATTTTTCTCTGGTTGAATGCAAACCTGCCAGTGAATGCTTTCTATTTTATTCATCCTCTCATAACAATTTTCTCTTGATTTTAGAGCTATTGTCAAAGGCCCTCTGTGTGTTTATTTCTGCTATAATAATGTGAATAGCAAGAATAAGTGTTTTTTCCTTTTATTTGGATACAATCCCTTCAGCACTCCAGGTTCTGTCTTAACTTGGTTTCTCAGGTGTTGCCCTTAGCTTTTCTCGTACTTAGATGTAAAACTTTCTCAATGCAGTTTGTTAGTGCTTTGTTCTCAGACAGGCTAATCTGCTTGGAGGTAGGATTGAGAAGTCAAGAGCCTGGCTCCTTCTGTTCACCAAGGCTTGCATTGCAGCCACCTTGCAGTGAGAGTACAGGCTAAAAAACTTGAGAGTTAATGGTTCTTCAAAGCCTTCTCACAATTTTGGCTCCCTACCTTCAATGCCCAGAAGCGCAGACAGGTTTCTTCTGCAGTTGGTTCCACAGAAGCATCTTTGGGAAACTCAGCTTAGGGAGTCACAGGGGGTGCTAGGACATATGCAGTTGTGTGTAATGTTAGAGAGACGGTAATGACTGGGGTCTGGCTTTTCAGTGGTGTTGTCTGCACCTGGGAGAGAGTCATTCAGCAATGTTTGGATCTGGTTTCCAAACCCTGAAGTAAGTCTGAGTGATGGTCTGCCCTTAGATAATCTGACTTTTGCTTTTCTTTCCTTTTTGAATGTAGCTTTAGTCCCTCCTTTCTTTCTCCCTACTAAAGCATGTAGTGCAGTTAATCCCTTTGTAACCTCCATTTTGCAGACTATTTTATGGTCTTTCTGATACCCAGCTTTTTCTCGTACATAGAGTATGTATTTAGTTCCACTCTCTTTTGTTACAAACTCAAGGAAGATACAAGAAAAAAATCCTTCCTGAAGCTCTGGAGGAAAAAAAAAATTATCAGTACTTTTTCCTTGTGAGGAGAAATGAAGTTTTGTACCATGGCTCAGTTTTATGAAATTCATTTCTTTGGCTCCACTCTTAAAGCAGAAGCCTGGCTGAATTATTATGCTCTCAGGTAGGGCAATTAATGTTGTGGTGCTGAATACTCCACTCTCAAGTGATGCTCTTCCCAAGCTCCTAAAGAATTCTCTCTTAAAACTAGAGAATGAAATTTAAATAGACTCTGTCTTGGTCTCTCTCTCTCACTCCTTTTTTTTTTTCTGTCTTTCTTCATTACCCACCCAAAATATTTCACAATTTTTGAAGCCTTATTTAAAATAAAGTTGCAGACATCCCTGTAAAGAGTAAAAAAATTTGGATTGGTGCAGGGCAGGGCAATAACAGTGCTAAGATTCTCCCAAGACTCTTCTGGATGAAGCTACCCCATTGAGACATTCACTGCCCTTGTGATGGAATCAACTGGAGAAGGACAATTACTGCTTTTTCATATGTATATTCTGGGAATGGGAGTATGCAAGTTAGAACAGAAAGTCTTAACCCATCTTATATCTATAAGCTTCAGATCAGTACTCAAGAGCATTTGTGTAGAGCAGAGCTGCTCCCTTTGCCACCTCAGATGGGGAAATTATGGTTATGGTACATGCCCAGGTACCCAAATATTTCTTTCTTGCACTGGGGTCTAAGATCAAATTAGCTATGAAAGGTCATCCCACTGCTTCCTACTCCAGTAACACCCCCCTTCTTTGGGAGGGCTAGGTGGCTGTGCCAGCTGTGGGGAAGGGAAGGAATAGTGATGACTTAGTGTATTTTCTCAAATTAAATTGATGTGTATTCAGGGACTGTTGTATGTACTGAGTCAGATCGGTGACTGTCATGCACAGTTAGCAGTTTAGTTTGGTGAGGGGTGGGGGGGTTACTAGGAATAGCCTTGTCTTAAGCAGAGAGGAATCTAAGGAACATACTACCTCATGCACTTTTTCATTTTGGTAGGTTTGCTTTTTGAGTAGTACTCTTGTTCCTTTGATCACGTCCTTGAGCACCTTCCCCTTGTGCACGCCTTTCTGCCCCGCTGCCTTCCAGATAGTTCCTGTGACAGCAGATACCCAGACTGAAAATGTTTGCCATAACTCATAAGTCAAAGTACTTTCAATCCCAGAATAGAGGAGACTGCATGCAGACTTCATTACACAGTATTCATAACATAAACAAGCTTGCAATTATGTCATAGCAACAAGCACTATGCTTACATGAAAGTTTGATTCAGGTCTCCAAGAGTGGAAGACCTCTGCATCCAAAATATCACAGCGACCTACTTCTCTGAAAGAGTGCCCTACATAATTTCAGAAATTAGATATGACACCAATATAGTAGGCCATGTGGTGCCTTTTGCTGGTGTAGGGTGAACAGTGGGATATTCTTGGGGCCACGCAAATGTCTGTCCACTGACTAGGTGAAGTCAGCTCATTATTAGTTGGTGTGAGGTGTGACACTTGTTTTCCTGATGTTGTGAAGGCAACAAACTCAAAAGTGCCAGTTGTTTTAAAAGGGCATTTGCTAATAGTATGGGCATGATGTTAAAAGGTGTTAACCTTTTCTTTTGGACCAGTGCTGTGTGCCTTCGATTGCCACTGAGAACCCCAGAGGCTACATCTAAAATTATTTAGACAACTTGGAACCTACCTCTCAGTAATTCATAAAGAGAGGGGGTTTCCCAGGAGCAGTTAGACATGTTTAACTGTTCTGATCCTAAGCTGCCAGAGCAGGATTATTTATTTTTCTGTGGTGTTTCCCCAGATTGGCTGTAGAAGTTGTTAGATGTATGTGAGATGTGAATTGCCGGTGCTGTGTCAGGGCATCGCAAGCAGTAGGAGAACTGTGATCAGTGGTGTCAGTGTCAGGGACAAATAAGATTAGCCACAAATAACATGTTCTTCAATCAAAGGCTTCTTTTGGATTTTATGTAAACATAAGCTCTATAGCTAGTCATCTGAAGGAAGAGGCCTTATACCATCCCTTGAAGAGGGGAGGAGCTGGGGATGGAAAAGCTGGAGGGGAGAAAGGCGGAAATGGCCCAATATTGAGCATCATAGCACCCCATATTCCTTACTATTCTTCATAAAGCTATGCTTAATCGGTAGTACAGTGCAGGTGAGTCAGTGTGTTGGCCTGGTTCAGGCGCATGACCATGTTAAAGGCTGGACGTGGGCATGGTGTCCCAGCTACCGAAGCGGCCGACAGGGATGCGGCAGGAGGGGGCGGCAGCACCGGCCGTTCCTGAGGGGATGGGAAGGGGCGGTGAGAGGAGCTGGCGGAGGTAACAGCAAGTGGCAAATCCTGCTCCTCCTCGGCAGCAGAGTCACCGCCCCACTGCGACCTGTGAATTTCAGTTGTCAACACGCTGGGATGGGAGAGGAGGTTTCAGGACAAGATGGTGCCTTATTCGGAAATCAGCTGATTTTGTGCCCTGGAGTTCTCGAGCATTTGGTCCTTCCCAGAGTGCCGGATGGTTTTATCTATGACAGTTTTACACAGCGCGTCATTTTTCACTCTGTTGTGACTTGTTGAATTGCCGTGCAGTAATATCCCTGCCTGGCATGGTACCCACTTGTTATTTATTTATGTTTGTGCACCATTGTAGAAATGGTGTTTGCAAGCGAAAAATAAAAAAAATACCAAAGTATCTCATTTCAGCCCTTTCCCCATAGTTTCTGTAGGCCTTTCCTCTTAGATGGAGGGACCTTTTTTTGCCCCCTTTTTTTTTTTTTTTTAAATAATACCTTTGGAGTCTGTGCAAAGTGATCTGCAGAGCTCTCTCTGACAGGAATGTCCTTTTTCTGAGGACTGGCCACATTTTAGGTGCCTGCTGCATAGGTTTTCTGTGTAATAACACTTGTGCCAATCTGCAGACCTTGGCTGAAATACCCACCTAAGGAAATCCCCACCAACAGACAAGAAGAAGCAGCGCTGCTTCGGGTACACAGAGGCAGTTCAGGTGGCACCACTTGAGCTGTGCACAGGGCAAGGCTTTAAAGAACAAAATGCAATGTGTGGGCTGTGAAGTGGGCAGTGGGGATGTCCAGAGTTCCTCCTGCCAGGGGGCTGCGCAGACATGGTGGGCTCTTCTTTACATTCCCCTCCTGCCAGCAAGCACAAGTACTGCGTGTGGTTACAACTCCAGACAAGTTGGCATCTCTTACAGCCTGGTGTGTGTGTTTATTAGGTGGCATCTGTGGGGATAATCTCATTTTGGCTTTTAACCATAAGGTAAATGTTCAGTGACCTTCGGGCGATCTCTGCATATAATGCCATGTGCTGCCAGCTACTTGATATTGGTGGTGATAGTGTTTCTGGCAGAGCCCCCAACGTGGGAGCCCTCATTGTTCAGGGGCTGTCGTGTTTGCTGACAGACAGGAGTATCTTCGCCTGCTGCCAGCACAGGAGGCACCTGCTGATCAGAAACTTCTTTTATCACAATGTTTAATTTGCTGTCTCACAGCTTTTTGAAAGAGAAGTCTTTCATCTCTTGAATTTGGGAAGGAGTGATACGGTTATATTAAGCAGATGATGCCTATCTGTGACTGAAAGGGGTTCAGTTCAGTTTGGTTTGGTTTGGGTGGTTTTTTTAAGGTGGCAGTTACAGTAAAGTGGAGTGCAGGCAGCTCAGGTGCAGACATGAAATGAGTCAGGTCTGGATAACTGTGCTCCTGTGGAGACTGCCTGGGTTGTCCTGACGGTTCCCTCTCCAGAGCTCTCTGGTCTTGCTCCTTGCTTCTCTCTAGACTGGAGAGAGAGGCTGCATAACTCGGGAGTAACTATCCTGAGTAGTAATGTAGGGTGAGTTGGTTTGGGTTGAGTTTTTTGGTTTTGAGGCAAAGCTGCTATTTGCACTGATGGAGCTTACTGGGGCTTGAAACCAGCATAAACCCCGCTGGACAAATAGCACCTAAGACGTTTCTGCTGCAGTGTTTAACCAGGCCCTATGCTGATGGTGATTGCCAGGCAGATGTCTGCTCTGCATAAAACTTGAGTCCCTGCACTGATCTGACATAGTTTTTTATTATATTTTATAGGAGGGCGGCATGCCTATGCCATTTTGGAAATGTTGTGGTCCTCTTAGACTTGTAGCTACTTGTTATATTGTAAAATACATGCCCTAAAACTAGTGCCAGTACAGTGAACTCTCCTTGAAGAATGTTTTAGGGGTGGACACATAATTTGAGCTGATAACCATGGATGGTTGTGATGATTAAAATATCCCCGAAGGTTAGAATCTGTCTTATTGATTATACTGGGCAGTGTTTCTGGGTAGCAATGCCAGTTCGAATGGTATTTGGACGCAAATGATTCTTCTCTTAATGTTTTATAAGCAGAGCTTTTTTGAAAAGTGGTGGTTATGTGGGTTGTTGGGTTTGGGGGTTGTTTTTCTTTGATAGGAGTGTGTTTGCTTTCTCTGTGCTTTGCATTGTGTCTGGAATTCAGACTAGTATGAGAACATAATAGAAGTCATACTCAGTCAATGACTTTCAAGCAAAGAGGGAGAAACTACTGAATTTTGAGTGTGATGGATTTTCTTGGGTTTTTGAGGGTTTTTTAACCTGAAACACCAACTTCTCTTATCTATTTCCCTTCTCTGATTCAGGAAGGGAGTACTTTACCCTGACGTACAAATATATATATATATATACACACGCACACCCAAAGCTCCATGCGTCCTAAAGGTTTTTGCCCATTCCCTTTTCTCTTTCTTGTTGCCTAAGGAGATGAAGTGATTTGGCTGGCTCAACCATTCCTTGTTTTTAGCATTTCCACAGCTGCTGGCCGACTACCTCAGGTTTTTAAGGTTAATTTGTCTTCCCTCTTGAAGACAGCTGGCAGGGATGTGGGAAGGGTGTGGGATGTGGCAAGCAGTCTGCCAGCTTTCTTAAAGCTGCAATAACAAACCCCAGCATAATCTTGAAGGTCTTACTTCTGCCTTCCCTCTGCTGCAGTCCAGGAAGGTTTTGGGGGCCTAAGGGAGCAAAACATCTTGCAGAGATTTGTATTAAACCAGGAGAAGAACACTGTTTTCAAGAAATCCATTTTATTTTAATGTTGCTCTGCATTTCTGAGTTTGGTTGATGTGGTAACTCATATGAATAATGTATAGATGTAGCACACTGTTTATGACCACCTGTGCACAGTGGTCTGTAATATGGCTAATAAAGGAAGAGAAGCTCCCAGACATGCAGTAGAAGAATGCTGTTCATTAAGAAGTCATTGGGGACAAGTAGTTTAATGCTTCCAAGTAGCCAAGGCAGTTGCATAGACACAGTGAGATACATAATGAAGATTAAGCTGTTTAGTATTAATTAAACTGAAAGTAACAGTTATATATGGTAGAAAAGAATGTTTTGGATGCTTTTTGCCCATGGAGAAGCCATTATATCAGCTTCACAGAATTTAGAGCCCGAAGGACTTCATTAGATTGTCTAATTTGAGGGTCTAAAAGGCCTTGGAATTTCATTCATATGCCGTCCATAATATTAACCCCAAGGGTTTTATTTGGATGAATTTGTTGCATGCCACATTCAGAAAAGAGATCAGAACAGACGTCACACCAAATGTTTAAGATGCCCATCTGGATAAGCTGAGATATGGACTTGAACCCTGTGATTCACACACTATGCTAAAAAAAGAAAGCAAAAGTGTCATTGGACAACCATGGGAAAATTCCTTTGGGGTTCCAGATCTGGGGAGATGCTGCCAGCATAACCAGGTACAGCCAAATAACACCCACCAGATTAGGCATTGAATAAGCAAAATTCTCTGTGTTGCCATAGAATATTGTTCCATCCTATCCAGTGGCTGTTGCTGTGGCATAGCTCTTTGGAGGACTGCTCCAGTTTGCAGAAGAAAATAAAACTGGGATGCACAGCAGGGCAATACCTTACTCCCAGTGGCTGAAGCTCTGAAGTGTGGTTGCCATTGTTGCTGTATGCAGAATGGTAAGTATTAGTAGCAGCTGAGTGTGGTACTATTAATTATCTGCCTTTGGTTTAACACAATGAGAGATTGAATAGGGGAGATTCATGGGTTCAACGGTCAGAACTGATCACTGTAATTATTCAGCTTGACCCTCCTCGCTAGAGTTAGCCATTTAGTTTTTCCTATAAATTGGAAGCATATTTTTTAGAGAGAAATACAGTCTTGAAGACTCCATGTGATGGTGAGTCTACCACCTGGCAACCTGTTCCAGTGTTTAATTACCCACACTGCTAGAAAATTGAGTCTTAATTCATGGTAATTTATTTATTCTAGATAATAAAACCTTTGGGGCTGTCTGTCCTCTTAGTAAGTGTTTTTACAGTGCCTAGCACAAAAGGATGTCTGACTCCTAATGGGAGCCTAGGTGCCACCAGAATGCACAAACAGCTTGTTAACTGGCAAAAGTAGACCATGATTCTGTTTGCTCAGATAGTCTTAAAGAATATAAGATTAAGGAGTTAGGTTCCTCAGTGCAGTGACTTCTTTTCTTCCCTTGTATTTCCCTTCCTTATCTTACAGGCTATAGGGTGATGTTTTCAGTAAGGGAATAAGCACTGTTTTTCAATTCTGTTGTTTTCTGGCGCTGGCACTAAAAATGTTCCCCTTTTTCAATTTGTCAACTGCATTGACAAATTACCCTTTGGCAAGGAATACAACACAGTAATCTTGGAGTATAACTTTTCTGTCAGTCTGGCTTCCTTTATTTCTGCCAACGGTATTGCTGGGAAGCTCGGAGATATGGCTATGTATTTATGTAAATACGCTAATAAGAATGTTGATCCTTGCATAGAAAAAGTGGTTTAGAATAAATGCCTTGGTCAGGCAAAAGAATACTTAAAGTCCGGAGGAAGTGTGCAACGTGACTATACTTTTGCCTGATCTGGGGCTGCTGAAATATTATCTCATATAGGTTGGGACTAAAAAGGTGTTAGGTTTTTTGAATCGGCTGCCAGTGGCTCCAACAGGCTCTTGGAAAGCCAAGGATTAGTCAGATGGAGGAATGTCTTGGCCAAAACTCTCTTTTCTCTGGCTAAACCCGCTCCCTTGGCAGCGCTGCATTGCATTCTTATAAAAGCTGCTGTGGAAGCTTGAGGTCAATGCAAGATTTCTTTATGAGTATTGGATCCTCCTGTGACCACTTAAAGTAGATTCAGAGCTCCTTTCTACTCTGGAATGTAATGGCGAATATGGGCCATTTCTGGGACATTTTGTTTTATGAACCTGCTTCCCCAGATTCCCCTTTGTTTATCCAATCAGTACAAATGACTTCTTGACAAGGTTCCCAATTCTTGACAAGGTAGGTGGTTTTGTCTGTCATGTATTATAGCAAAGGACTGATGGCTGCAAACAATAGACATGTTGTTCCCATCTCAAGATGTCAAGTGCAAGCGTCTTTCGGCTGTGATTACTGGCATGCAGTCTCTGGTTCCATCTGAGATCTCTTAATCTTTCCTATGTTGGGAGGACAGCTCACAACAAAACATTACCTAGCAACAAAAATACCTCAGGTTGGTTCAGGGAAAGCAACAGAAGAGTTGTTATTAATCATGCTGAGATGATGCATTGTGGTTTAAAAAATTGGAAAGGAAAGGCCAGATTAAATATTGACATTTACTATATTCCAACTGTGTTAGCTTTCACTTTGGCTGACATGAAAACGTATATGCAGTGAAAATGGGAAATAAAACCCCTTGTCTGTGTTCTCTTGGATATCCCAAAGTGAAGAAAAAAACCAAAAGAAACTAACAGTGATCTGTTATTTGGGGATGTTGCAGATGTAGCCTTCCAAATCTGAGAGGCTGAAGGGACTTCAGTTCTGGTCGTAACGGCTACTGGAGTTTGAGTGTCAAGATTACAGGGTAGACTGTCTTCAGTGGAAACCATTTTATTTTAAGTGAAAACTTTAATGAGCTCACTGTGTTAAAAAATGGGTTTAATAAACAGGTATCATTGCAGTGAAAGACCTGAGACTTACCAACAGCCTACGATGTGCTGTATTTAAAGAGTAAGTTTTGGTGCATTTCCTGTAGATGAAAGCCTGACTTTGTTTTAGCCATCTCTACTCAAAGGCTGTGACTTCACAAGGCTAAGTTAGACCTTAGTATAACAGATCTCCTTGATCTTAATATCATACGCTGAGTTCCACTAAAGATTCTAGAGGAAGAATGGTATCATGAGCTGTTACTGAAAATATAAATAGTCTATAGCCATATAGGAAAGAAATGTGGTTAGAAATGAGGAAGGTAGTGTTGTATGTGGAGGTATTTTGATGTTAAACCATACTGTTCTGGAAAGGTTGGGGAACTTTCCACTCGGCTCTTTCTCTTAGAGGTGGTAATTTGGAACCAATCCGTGCATTGCAGTGTGGGTAGTGTGAGCAAACAGTGTCACGAGTGGGCACGGGTGGGTGGTTGAAATCGTAATTCACATTTTTTCTTCATATGATCTTCACTGAGCTGGAATGGTGCCGAATCAGTCAGTCTGGTTTTGCTGAAGCCATTATTTTCCTGGTGGTAGCTTTTCACTGCAGCCATTGTTTGCTACCTGCATTGCCTGCAGGTGGTGAGCGAGGAGGAGCACACCGATCTGTGGCAGGATGAGTGGAATTGGAGAAAGGGCTAAAATAATCTAATATTAATTTCTATCACACCTTTTAAATTAATTGGTTAGCACAAGGAAAAGAAATTCAAGGCATTACTGTCAAAGTCCCTTTGAAAACTAGAGCTCCATGTTGACAAAATACTATGTGGTGTTTCACTGGTTTCAGTAAACAAATGTCTTGTATTCATCAGCCTAAGAAACAACTTTAGGCTTGCTACTTCCAATGAGTTAACTTGCTCGTCTTCTGGAGAGAGCCTGGTTTTACAGCCTATGTGTGCAAACTACAATACTTTAAGCAGAAAAAAAGAAAAATTATTCCCTTGAGAGTTAAGATTGCTGGGGAATGATGTAGGCTAGCGTAAAGTTTTGAAGTGATGCATACAATGTTCTTGTCAGGGTTTTTTTAAGCTGTTGCTCTATCCTTGTAAGTAGTTAAAAAATGTCTTTCCTCCAGTAATAGCCATAGTTTGTAGGTAATGGCTTGTCAGAAACACTGTTGGTTCATAAAGATTAGCTATGTGAAAATGTCTGCAATGCTTTTTCTTGCTTGTCTGCTACCCAGAGGGTACAAGAGAGAAAAACAAAAGAAGAGCTGGGAGTACATGGCAAGGAAGCAATCAAGGCATTTTCTTTAAGAAGTAATAAATGGTAATTCTAGAAGTCCTGGGCATCTGTGTGGTAAAGCCGGGTGAAGAAGCCTTTTCAAAGTCAGAATCTTGCTCCTGATTCAGGAGCATCCCAGAGAAACCAACTCACTAGTTTGTCGTCAGGGATACGTGGCAATAGATAGGTAGTATGATTTTTAAGAAGGGTAGAAAATCAGTTTGCTTGCTTTTACAAAACCGCAGCATTAAACAAAATGTGTGGCTTTATGTGAAGGAAGTAATTAGGGAATATCTTGTGTTTGGTATTTGAAATTGCCACAAAGTTAGCTAACAAATTAAGAAAAAATTTGAGTTTTGGACTTTTTGTGCTAACATCAGTGGGAATTGAACGATGTCTTGATGGTTTGAAAAGCAACAGGCCAATCTCGATACAGGTTTTCTCATGGATCTCTGGACTTTGATGTAGTCTGACCTGCAGTTACTGGTGTAAAATTGCTGTTGAAGATTGAGTGAGAAGCTAAGCTGTACAGGAGTGTGAACCACAAAGCAGGTGAGGTGTAAGCTTGCTGAGAAACACAGTTTAGAGGTAATGCAATCTGTCACAAATTTCTGTCAAACTTGGTAAATAATTTTTTTCGGGAAGTATATTGGTATTTTAATTTTTAAGTTGTCAAAACTTTTCATTTCAGAATTTTTTTAAATTTCACATATTTTTTACAAGACAACTTATGTTGGATAAAATTTAAGTACTAAATGGAAAAAATAAAGAAAAAGAAAAAGCTATGTTTGTTATTCTCTTAATTCTCTTAATCACTATCCTCAACTGCCTGATTTCTGTTTGATTTGAAGGAGCCGAATATTCTTTTTAGTTCTGTGGTTATGATGCATAATTAGAACATGGCAAATAACAAATATTTCAATTACACAGAAGCTTTTTTGGTCTCAGAAAAAGATCCATCAACTTGGTTTTCAGTGACTGGGATTCAGGAAAGCCATGTTAGAGACTCTTTCATTTCCTCCCCTTTTATCTTCCTCCTGCATTGCCACTGTAACAGGTTGGGGGAGGAAGGAGGTTTGGCAGCCAGCAGGAATAAGAGCACTTGTCACCACTTGAGGGGATTTGGGAGAATTTCTTCAGCAGATTGGAGGGAAGAGTGAAAAGTTCACATCAGCCTAGAGGTATGTGTGAGATTTGCTGAGTGACTTTTGTGGTAGATGCCCTTAGTACCTACACCCTGTTGTCAAAATCCTCTTGAGTTTGTTTTTTTTAAAAAAGAAATTCTCCTCGTGCCCTCATTGTATCCACCAGACGTCCCTTTCCAGTTATCAAAACCTTTGCTCAGTAGTGACAAAGTGGCCCCATCCCCTTTCTCCAGCTGCGGAGTGCTGCTGTGAGTTCCCATGTAGCGGCAAAGAAGAGAGACCTTTTTTTTCCCTGCATCCTAAAGGCACGAGTCTGCCACCTCATCTGATTGTCACGGCTGTTCCAGCCATCACAGAGACCTAACCATGGCTTTCCTGCTCTGGCTGCTTGCACCCACAATATGCCACATATTTCCTGTCATGGATAATCTGGCATACCCACGAATCTGCCCTGCTCTCTTTTCTCTGCTTGGCAGGACACACTGAGGGCAATGTTTTGGCTCAGACTTGGCCTGTCTCAGTGCAGAGTGTTAACTCTCTGCAGAGCTGGTTTGTGGCTAGGACACTTATTTTTCCATCTCCTCCCTGTTTTTTTTTAAGTGGTACAAAGCTGCTATTTTTCTATTAAAAAAACAAAATCAGAAACATGTTCTTCTTCTTGACATAATTCTGAAAATTTATTGGAAGAGCCTGGGCATCCTTGGGAAGGAAGAGTGTCGCAACAGGAATCTCGTCACAATTGCGGCTTCTTTTTATCTTGTCATTGGACTTCGTCTCCAGGGCAGAAACTGAACGTGGCTAAAGCTCTGCTAAGAACCTCTTGAGGGAGCTTTCATACAGAAGGAGAGAATGAGTGACTCAAGGGCATAAAACAGGTAGCATCAACCCGTCAGGGTACTGGCACTCAAAAGCAGCTGTCCTTGATTACTGTGTATTGGTGACATCATGCCTTAAAATTGGACTTGCTAAAAATAATTTCAGTATTTTAAAGTGAAATTGTCCCTTGTAAAAGATGCTAACTTGAGGGACCTAGAGATGAGAACCTGTTTTGTTGGGGTTTTGGCAGCAAATGGAAGCACATGAGGACATGTGTTAGCACTTTGGTATACAGTGCAATCTGGTAATGTCCAATACTTGGATGCCATTACTGTTTGGCATATCCAGCCTTTCTCTAAACAGACACATTTTTCTGCTACAATATATTGAAAAATTATTTTAATGTGTCATCTGTCAAATCCATGCTGGTCTTTTTTTGCCAGGGCATGGCCTCAGTTGAATATGCAATATGAGAACATATTTCTATCAGGAAGAGCAGTGTGCAGAGCACATCCATTACCTTTGTCTTATCAACCCAAGTAGCTGAGGCTTGCTGGGCAAAGGGTCTCTATGCTTGGTCCCAGTAACACCAAGCCTACAGATTTCATTTTAGCTATGCTTTTTTCTTTGTAGTGAGGGGAGATTTTTTTTTCCTTCCAAGTTGGATTTCTGTGCCTGCCCATCCCTAACACTGAAAATGGGCTTCTTTCTTCATGCTCTAGCTTGTAGTCAGCTTGGGAATAGTCACCATGTTCTTGCCAAAGAGAGTCAAGTTCCTTTCTAGTTCTGACAAAGGTCTCTGGATCATTTTCTCTCTCAGGTTTGTCAGATATCACTGGTATCCAGCGCACGTGAGAGGAGAGAAGGCACACCTCACTTTGGATGAACGATTTACATAAGTTTCCTCAATTTCAATTCTCCTTGCTGTTTGCCATAAAGAACTGTCTGGAAGAAACCGTGACATCTTCTGCCTCTCCTCTTCATGCAGATTTTAGTGTTTCTTTACATAAAATGTTCCTTTCATGTTTTTGAATTGCTGGTAGTGATGATGCAGAAACAAATTTGTAGTGCAGTTGTGATGCCCGAGCAGTTTCTTCAGCAGGAACTACAAAGAACTTGATTGAAATACATGTATGTAGTAAAAGTGGCTAAGTCTGTATTATGTCTGCCCTGAATTGGTTGAACCCCAAGGAAGCTAGTATACTACTTTCATGTGGTAGACTGTGTATTTTAAATATTAAATCTGATGCAAGGAGTGGTTATGGTGGAACCAAATGGAACAGCACAGTTTGAAAAGGCAACATGTCCTGAAGCACGAAGGAAAGAAATGAAGAGCTGGAGTGCAGTCTTCAGTGTGGGGATGCTGATCACAAGGGGTAACAGATTTTAAACCAAAATGCTCATCTATATACTGGTATCAAAGGGAAAAGAATGAACTCAAACATATGCTCACCCTCTTTGATGCTATATGATTTAAAATATGTGCTTATATTCAAGAGATGAAAGGTGAGACAAGGAAAAAAGTAGTTTTAATGCAAGAGATTTGCTGACCATTTTCAAAGATTTTGTTCAGTTTTAATACTGAGAAGATTGTTTTAGCACGTTAAACTTTTGAACAGAAGAAGACTACTATATTTGATTTTACCCAACATTCATACAGTTGTGCACAACAACCGAATATAAATTAGTATTCTGAAAGGCGGGATGCAGACATCTGCATGTTGGACCTGAACTGGAGACTTGCAGACTGGTTCTGACCGGGGAACTGGTTGCGGTGTGAGCCTTTTCTGCAGCTGGGGCTGACAGGCCTCCTTAGAGGAGAGGGATGTTCAGCCTGAGCTCCCTGCTGTCACAGTCTTTCCAGACTGGAGCAAGTTTGCATGCAACTGTCTTAGAGTGTGGTAGCTTTGAAAGTGCGATTGTACCCATTATGCTGAGAAACCTGAAGATTTAAAGAAATTAATATGGATAGTATTTAGGTGGTTGGAATCTGCTCTTCTGGAGAAACCTCATGAAAAAGGAGGAAAATACCAGTTTGTATTTATATTTGAGGCTTTTAAAATTGAATAAAGGCAACATTAAGACTTTGAATATTTTTATATATTTGCCAAAACCAAATTTTTGCCCTTGTCTGTTTCTAAGCAAATATGAGCCTACAACGAGCACTGTTGTATCCTCAGGATACTGTTTTCAAGCAGATTGTAGAGCTCAAAAGCAAATGATCCAGAAACTGAAAATGTAGTATATTGGACAAAGTTTGGAGGAATTTAATTTTTTTAAGGCACAGGTAGTTGGTTTTGTTCTAACTGATAGAGAAATAAGACAGTGATAAAAGCCAAGAATGAGTAGCTTTGGGGAAATCCTTGTTTGCAACCCTATTCTCAGACCATAAGTCCACGTCCTCCTTTGTCATGAAACCTTTCCCCCCCAGCTCTTTGCCCATTTTGGAGCCACCATGTCACGGAGAATTCATTCATGTTGTTCCCGCATGACTGTTCCACTTTCCTCTTTCTGCTGTTCACAGGCCCTCGTGCTCCTGACTTACTTTAAACATCTCTTAAGTTTTAGAGCTCTGGCTGTGTTTGTGAAGCTGTGCAATGGACAGACAGACTCACACTTCTCATTTATGTTTTCACTTCGACCTTTCAAGATCTTTTCTGCTTGGGAAGAGAGCAAAGAGGGTGAAAAGACTCCTCTGCATATTTGCTTGGCAGTGTTTTGTGAGAAGTTTCATTTGATGTTTTGGGGGTTTTGTTCATTTTTGATGGTTTGATAGAAGAGATGGCTGTATTAATATGCAGGTAAAGCATTGCCTGCATAAGAAACACCTGTGGATGACCACAGTATTGCAGTACTGAATGGAAGGTAGGTTTTATGGTACAATAAGGAGGGAAAAACATATGCAGTGAGTGGAAAAAGGAATCTAATACTACATAAATGGAGTAGAGAAGATAAGTGAGCAGACAAATACCCGGTCCTTCAGTAAGGAAGACGAAAGTACAAAGTGGAAGCAGCAATGAGTGTGGGGAGGAATGTGAGGGGGGAGAGCAGTGCTGCAGCATGGAGGCAGCCTCACCTGGAGCCCTGTGCCCTCTCCATCCTCAGCGTTAGCAGGTAAACTCATGCATATTCATAGTGATAGAAATAATAGCAATAATGAAAATTGGTAGCAAAATCAAATTAATGTGGTCTCCTGCAGCAGAAATATTTACCCAATGTGTCCTGCCAGTTACAGAGATTGGCATTAAACCTAGACATTACCTCATCTTCCTGGGCAGACAGCCTATTTCTATGCTAAGCAAGTCTGCAGGAGTGAACAACTGAATACCTGCCTGATTAGCTGTGCAGCAGCAGATCCTGGTTAGAAGCGATTTCCCCTAGCGCTTTCTCTCTCTTTTGCTCACCCGCTTGCTCTCTGCAAGGTTTGTCACCATGCGTTATCAAACTATGTTTTTCATCTTGAAGGGCACGTTGCAGGGGAGATCGGCCAGACAGGTGGACTAGTATAAATGCTGAACCAAATCAGAAAGGTCAAGAAGAACAGAAGGAAAAAAGTAAAGTGTGTATGTATGTATGTATGTGTATCTCCCTCCCTGTCTCTGCATGTGTCAGCGCCAGCTAGGTGAAACTGGATTAATGAGGAAGGGAGAGATAAGTACTAAGAGGATTGTGCTATAAAAGGAGATTTTGGGTTTTGAGAGTAGATGAGGGTTTCTTTATGAAAACTTTAATTGGCTACCTTAGATCATTTCTTCAGCTTTGTTCCTGGGTGGCAAATCATAAGTTTCCTGCTGGGCGTAAAATCATAGCATAATTATGATAGTTGGCCTGTGTAGAGTGTCTTCTATCGCAGACTCCCAGCATGCTGTATATTCCTTAAAAAATTAAGCCTCATAATGTATTTTAGACAAGTAGTCTGACAAGTAGTAATAAAAATAGTAATAGGAAAAAAACAAAGTGGAGGGAAAAAAAAATCTTCAGCAACAACAGTTGATTTTGTTGCAGCAGCTTTAAAAAAAGCATCATACTATCCACCTTCTTGGCTACCGCTACTCTTTTTTCCATAGCAAGGTTCAAGGAGTCCAGGATACAGTATTGCTGTTACTGATTTGTTGAAGTCCTCACCTTTGTGCATTCAAGGGCTGCGGATGTCTATAGGTCACCCCTCTGCCTTGGTGTTGGCACGCCAGTATTTTCCCATGTATACATCTGTTTCCATTTCAAACCTGTATGAAGCTGGCCACCCTGCCACCTTTGTGCTTTGTCTTCATTTGGCTCCATCACTTAGGTTATCAGGAAGACATGAAGAAAAGTCACAGTGAAATGAAGCCTCTCGTTCTTCTGTTTTGGTGTTCATAAACCTGAAGTCATTCCGCACAAGGATAGTATTTATACAGTAGATTTCTTACCCATTTTGATCAGTGGATGTATTTCTAAACTGCAGTCTGCTCAGCTGTTGAAAATGATGAGGAACTACCTCATGGAGAAAAGGCCTGAACTGATTGGCATCTTCCACCTTCTTCTGTTCTGCCAAAACACATGTGGCTTCTACTGGACCTGCTCTATGAGGCGGCCAAGCTCTGGAACTAGCTTTTTTTTCCTCAGAGTTACTGGTCCCAATTCTGAGGAAGCGTATTGCTGAAACATGCATCGCTTTCCTGGAAATGGTGTGGGGACTGGAGATGTAGAGTCCTGCACCAGTAGACCTGCATAATGGCTGAGTTATTTTCCAGGAGAGGAGTTTTCTGTTGGTAAAAAGCAGCAAGTTGCTGTCTCCCGAGTGTCTTAAAGGAGGAGAAAATCTTTTAAAAAAAACCAAACGTATCTTTTAATGGCAGTGATAAAGACACTATAAAAACACAGAAGTGGACACTGAGTCTCCACTGTCTAATTACTGGTAGAGCTCAACGTTTTAATTTGTAAGGCCATCATTTTGGTCAAGTGGCAGTTAATATTTCTGACAGAAATGTTAAAGAAAGCTCACAAAGGAATAGGGATCCAGATGCTCAACCTTGTTTATGAGGATTTTGTCACTGTTTTCATTAAATTTGTTGAAACAGTAGCACCGTCTTACAGTGAGGCTTTAAGAGGCAGTAGCATAAAAGAGATGCCATCTGCAAAAAGGGGAGCAGTGTCCTGGCATTTCTCAAGGGAACAGTAGGAGCTTATGGCCCGCTGGAGCAGAGAAGGAAAAGGATGTTTGGTTGATCTTGGTAAACTATGTCAAAGTTCTGCATTTCATCAAAATATCTGAGGGAGGTCTCTGACCTAATTGTTTTTTTTTCCTCAGCAATATAAAAGATAATAAAATTCTACATCATTCCTGTATTTCCAATACTTCATAGTCAAAAAAGGGCACTCTCCTGTTACTAGTGATTTGGCCTAGTTTGACGTAGGCAGAAGACCTTGAACACGTTTCAGACAGGTTATTTAAGTGGTAAAAGCTTCACAAAGTCAGATTGTCCTCTTTAGGAAAGGACAAGTAGACCACTGAGATATTTCTGGATGTTAATTTGTAGCTAAATTATAAAAGTCATTGGGCTTCTTGATTTAAGAATTAAATCTTTCATAGCGTCGGGGCCAACTAGTGTGGTGGAAGATTGAGCTGCCTAAGTTATCAAAGTGTACAAGCATTAGCTTGTTGGATAGGAGAAGCGCTAGTACTCTAAACATGAGCTTGAAGGAGTCATCTCCATAACCCTTGTGCCTGCAGGCAGGAATGACTAACGGAAGAAGAAAAAAGTAGCTCATTTCTGAAATAAAGTGGCATTTTCCATTCTGTCATCTGCAGATGAGAAGAATGGACATTGGGTTATGACACTGCTCACTAAATTTTTCTCAAGGGAAAACAGAAGTGGAACATAGTCTTCATTTTTTTCAGAGTATTTCCTCACTTAAGGCAAAAGCAAGAACATCATTGCTTAAGACATGATAGAAAATATTATGTTGTTTCAGTAGTCATGTACAGTGCCAGCACAACCTGTGCTGCTTTTGGCCAGTGACTGTGCAAGAGTGAATAACATTTTTTTCAGTATGTCCCCAATTAAATTTTCCTTTTAAACCCCAGGGCTCAGACAAAAAAATGTGTAAGCCATTGGTTACAACACTCCTCTTTAGCACGCATTTTTGCTTCTACTCAAAAAAGAGAAGTATCTAGAAGTTGTCCTGTGGCTTGTCTTTTGACCTGACAATTTACATCTTCATCTAAATTGGAGATGTAGCAGGTTGCTAACAGGGATGTATGGTAGATTCTAGAATACTTTATCTTATCAGCAATCTCTGCCTGCGTCAACATGACAAAACAGTGCTGGCACTGTATTCCTGGTGGCAAATGAAGTTACTTCCTCTTTAATATATATTTTTAATGGCCTTGAACTCCTAGATCCATGAATGGTGTGATCTCTGCATTAAGCAAATGTATCCTTTCACATGATGATTATATAAATTCCTGAGCCTTCACCCCCACCCTGAACTGTGATCTCTCTAAATTTTCTTGACTTAGATTTTTTCTTTTATTTTAGCCCTTCCTTACAAATGCTATGTTCTTACTCTGTAATAATATTTACCCTAGGATATGATGTCATTAAAACGTAACAGCTATCCTGTTTTACTTACATAAACAGGTAAAATAGGGATCAGTCAATAAATAAGGAAAAATGAATAAACTGCAGAGCTTGCTTTTTTTTTAATGGCAGTATCATTAGCAATTGTCAAATGGATAGGCAATGTAACTTCAATTCTTTAGCTTACTGTTGTCATCCACCTATCAGCAGTTCAGATCATACACTACTTTGGATATTGGTAATCTGATTTTGCCAGTTCCTTATTGTTTTAGTGATAAAATTGCAACTCCGAATAAACAAAGTGTCTTGGCCCATTACATTAGAACACAAAACTAAAATGTTTCCTGTATGCCTTTTGTAAGAGAAGAGGTGTTTTGCGTATTGTTGAATGGCATGAAATTAAGTACGGTCTTGTGTTTTGTAGACAGAAGTGGAATAGGCAGAGCTCAGATCTGAGAAGAGACTGCTGAGTCTCTGCTTAGCACCCTCTGCCAGTGGCATCGAGATCTCTCAGGGGGCTGCAAGGGAAGAGAAAGGATCCTCAACATCCTAAATTTTCAGCTGATTCACAGCTGCTGAGGTGCTGGTGTGTGGGGTGGGAGGGTGCAGCATTGCCCACTGTGCGCTCTGTGCTCAGCAGTGTTGTCTGTGGTCCAGCACAGATGGGGAGCAAGTGTCAGAAGGCTCCTCCAGCTTCAGGGAGAGATGCTCGGCTGCTCTCCCGGGGGACAGGGCTACTGAGCATGCATCTCCACTGAGCCAGGAGCTCTGGCTGACTTTCATTCTCCACGAAGCTCAAACTACTTTTTTAGCAGAGTGCAGCGTTTATGAGATACGGCTAAGCTCTGGATATTTTCCTCTACTAATGTTGGAGACACTTAGAAGTAAATGGGAATTACTATGTACTAAAACCACTGCAAAACATTTCTTCCCTGTTTAAAATTCCCAAAGAAATAAGGCTTCAGTGACTGTCTGTGAACATTTTGTGTGTGTGTGCGCACCCGCATGTAGACATTCATTTATTTACCTGTTTGCTTGCCTGCTTCTCACACCTCCGCAGCAACTTTGGAACCAAGAGTTCCCCAAAAGAGGAACAGGTCTTAGAGCTGGGATGGTTTCTTCAAAAGTGAGAAGCAGGTGAAAGAGAAAGACCTTATTAGTGAGCCTGTTGAATGAAAAGCTGCAGGAAGAGCCCAGTGCCTAGTCAACACCAGAGTCTGTGTGAGAAAGGGATGGTGTGGGTGCTTCAGCTACTGGAAGAACCTTTGTTTAGTGCTTGCATCTTACTGAACATCAGCAATTCAACCAGAAAGCTCTGGGAAATCAGATGTCATTAGTTCTGCTGTTCACAGACCCATGTGTGATTTTAACATTTCTTTTGAAGAACATGTAGGGTGAATGAATACTGCCATGTTGGTACCTTCAGAGTTGTATGCTCTCCAATAGCAAAGTAGTTTGCATAATAGCCATGTAGGCTTGCCTGCACATTTCATCAAAGCTCTTCAGCAAGGCAGAGTTGCTGCTGCTTGCAAAAGCTTGAAGGTGCTTCCCCTTTCATATCCATTTACTTCTTGTCTTCGCTAATCAGCCAGGAAAGGAGCTTCCCAAGTTGAATCAGTTGTCATGGGCCATACTGTAGTCACCTTTGCTCCGGGAGCTAGACTGGGACCCTGGATTCCTTTAACATAAGCCATAAAGCCTTCAAGGTGGCAACTGATTTCAGTTATTACCTATTAAAGCTGGATTTAAATTGGCAATTTAGTAGCAAAAGAGTGTATTCTGGCCACTTTGGTTTTGGGGGCAGGATGAGTGATGTGAGAGTCCAAGGGTCCTTTTTTCTTACTAAGGAATTTCAGATGTAGTTCTGGTGAACTGATTTTCAGTTCACAAGATCTATTGTAGATTTTTCATTTGTTTGTATTTCTGTATCTTGTAGCTAAAAACAAAGATTGGATTTTTAAGTAACTCAAATACTGAAGGACAATAGGTTAAGGTTAGTAGGTTTTCTTCTTAAGCCTTAGAAATTGGCAGAAAGGATGGCTAGATAAATTATGTTACGGTACTAAATACAGAGTTTTATTGAAGTGGTTTTGCAATGTCCTATGTGCTTAGATACACTGAAGAGGAAAGAAAAAGTATGTACTAAATTCTTTAGCTTTTACTCACCATTAAGGTGGTGGTGTTAGTACATGTAAGAATTTATATGTTTTTTTAGGACCTGTTTTTCTTTTTAGTTGCCACATTACAGAATTCTGAAAGCCCAGTTTAGTTACTGAAACATGTGTTAGTCTTGACTCTAACCAAAGGTGGGCAGTATTTTTCAAAAGTAGTAGTAGGAATGCAGCATAAAAGAAGAGGTATCAGCCTTAGGAAGCTTTACTCTGCTAAAGGGCTCCTCAAAATGTTGATTTTATTTTTCTCACGGAGTTGGTTCAACTCTGGTGATTCATGAGAATATTTAGGCTGTATTTTCTGATCTTCTTGCAAGATGCTATGGAATGTACCTTGAGAGATGCTTAAAAGTAATCTCAATTACATTAAGAGGTGGATGTTGAGTGCAAGTTTAAGTAAGGAGAAGAACATAATTTTCATAAACTCTTTTGATTTATGGAAAACGAATAGGTAATAATTTGAAGAATCTTAAAAGTGTTCATATTTCTCTGTCAACTTGCAGTGTGTATCTGTCTCCATGTACACACAGCTGTGTGTGGAATGCCCTCCATCACTATCCTTGCTCAAATAAAACACTATTTGCTTATTAGAAGATTTAATGAATTCCCCAAAGACCAGGGTCATAAAGTTTAGCATCAGTGGAAGATGAAGCTGCTTCCTGTAGTATATTTTTTTGTGGATTGTGCAGTGTTTGAGAGTAGGCAAGAGAGCTTGTGTGGTGCTAGGAATGGTGTGAATAGAATAGCACATGTGGATACAGGTATGTGCATGTGTTTCAATGGTCATACGCACCTGTGACTCTGTGTATCTGTGTGAATAAGAGTCACTTCCAGCCTTCTGAGATTTGTGGATCTCAGGCCAAGAGGTTTTATGCACCATGACCTTGTGCAAGTCATTGCTCTTTGCATGAGTAACAGAGCAGATATACAGACAAATGATGATGTGTAGAATGTGACTGTTTAACAAGTATAATTGAAACATCTTCTTATCTTGAAGCTCTTAATATAATTCACAGATAGCAATTTAACTACCATGATAACACTGTCAAAGTGGGGTTGACATCATATCACCCCCCCCTTTTTTTTAAATGGCAGATGGAGTGAGACATAAAGAGGTTGTGCATGTTTTCCTGTGTTCCGCAGGTAATCATTGTTAAAGTTGGACTCCAGAGCTTTTAACTCCAAAACCATTAGAAAATTATTATTAGACCATTATTAATGCATGCAGTTATTTGATTCAGTTGTGAACACTGTTATGTGTTCGTATGTGTTATGTAATGTTGAGATCTGGTTACATAAAGCTTTAGTGCATGAATAGGGAAAGATAGCATAGAGGGAAAGGTGAAATGCCACGTCATACTGGCACGCTACTTTCCAACCTGACTTTTGACTTAGCACATCTACTTAATTGAAGGGCTGCATCTTAAATTTACTCTCAAAATGACTGTGCTTCTCTTTATACAATGACAATGGTGCATGATTGTGCATGTGAAATTAAAAATCTGTGGCTGGATATGCAGTTGGGTTCACATTGCCTGCGTTTCACTAATTTCAGGTTTGAATGCCAGATCTTAAGACTCCTCTGATGCTCTTTGGAACTGAAAAAAGTCTCCTGGCAAAAAAATCTGAAAGGTTTCACGCTAGAAGTACAATTAAAAGAAGCATCAGACTGGGGATAAAAAACAAAGGCAAATATTCTGCTCCTGAAAACAGAAAATTGGTGCCATTACTTTAAGGCCAAAGTGTCAGGGCTGTACCCCTAAGTGTTTGTACATGATATTATAAGTGTGTGGCTGTTCAGAGCACCTGTGTCTTGCAAATACTTTTCTTCAGTTTGTTAAATGTATTTTAGGCTCTGAAAGTTTCAGGCATGGGGAGAGGGAGCAGAGGGGAGTGATTGTAACAGGTATTAAAATTTGCACCTTTTTTTTCTCAAAGCTGAACAAAGAGACCTTACAATCACCAAGTGCCAGAGTGTTGGAGAGAAAACATTCATGCTACCAAAAGTGTAATAAAATTTGATTACTAAAGCAGTAAAATGGTGAGTTATCCTTATTGCTGAAGTTCCAGGGTGGGGTGGAAGTTGTGTGTGATAGCAGACCTTTATATCCCATGCCTTTTCCTTTTTATTTGCTCATCAAAGCAGTACTGCACAAAAATTATGTCACCTAGGCAAAATATCATGCATACTAGTCTGCAGTCACCCACAGAATCTAGGTGATGCATCATTTCTCTCACTATGATGTAATCTTTGTCATAACTACATGCCAGGTAAAAAGCTTCTTAGCACTGAAAGCAATCCAGGAGGGTTAGATGCATCACAAATGGTGAAGATGATTTCAGGTACTTTCATTGTTGACTAACTGGAAATATTTCCTTCTCAGAAGGAAGGGGAACAGAACGCCTCAGAGAGGGATTTTGATGCCAGATTTTGTAGTTCTGACAACATCTAGTTTTCAAGTTGTAGTAAGATACGGGACTTCAGAGAGGTTGAGGGACAACTCACCTCCCTTCATATTATCATAAGGATCATGCTACTACATGTCCAGAGGCGTGGCTTGTAGGCTGTAGGTTAGTCAAACAGGAGAGAGATGATGAGAGTCTATAAACACCAGGTAAGTCTAAACATTTCTTCTGAGATTTTCTTTGTTAAAATGTTTATTCACATGTGCCTGGCTGTTCCCAATTTTTTTTTTTTAATTAATTAATTATTTATTTGCTGAGAAGATGGTAGTAAAAACAGCCATTACAATGAAATTTTGAAATCACTGGACGATGATGCTGATATACATCAATGTTAGTACGTGGGTGCAGATGAACGGTCCAGACTCTATTGAGCCTGACAGGTACTAACTATATCCATGTTTACTATATCCATCCATTCAGGTTTAAATTATCCAGCTTTTTCACAGAGAAAAAGCAACTTCATTACAACGTAGATCCCAGTGTCTGTAAGACAATTCTGTCTGGATAAGCAGGTGTGCAGTCCTGGTACTGGTAACTCATCATTCCCAAATGGGTTTCAAGGACTGTTCTGGAAGTTCCAGACCTGATGTGTTATTTAGTGCAGACTCGTTGGAGCTAGTAAGAGCATAAACCCCCATGGCGCTTCTGCTGGAGACAAGGTGCTTGGTGTCTGGGTGGGTCAGGGGTTAGGTCTCCTGCTGGCGTTCAGACGTTGGCAGACACCAGTGTCAGAGAGGACACAAGGCAAAACCAGAAGCATCATCAAAAGCAAAACCAGGGTCAATGTGTCGTGCAGCAATGTATAGTCTGTAACGATGAGTGTGTGAGGCTACTTGAATGTAAACAACTTGGATTTTTATTTCCTAATTAATCTAGGTTTGTTTCTTTCAGTTTGTAGGCTGTTGCAGTGCTACTCTGTTAAGTACCCAAATTGCACTGCAACATAGTTGCAGCACCACAAAATCCAGTTATTTCAGTTAATACAATTTCTGTCTACTTAACGCATTAGATTTTTCTTATTTGTTCATCTTCCCTGTCCTCACATCTACCTACATGGGGCTCTGATCAGATAAATCTTGGAGATTTCTTCTTCTAAGACAGTTACTCTTTATGCCATTCTCACCATATCCTAGGACACAGATATCTTCAGGCAGTGTGGCAGAGACAGGGAGAAGCTGTGGTTTAAGTACTCTAGCTCTCTTTAGCTGACAGAGTACGTTTTGAGGAGTTTTTCCTTCTGCTGCATGTTAAAGCAGACTTGAGGCTTGTCTGTGTTTCAAGGCTGGACAAATAAGTAGGGAGCTGTAATTGTTTTTCTGACCCTCCTTCCCGCTGAACCAAGCAGAAATTCTACAGCAAATAGAATCTGACCCATTATTTTGAAAAGTCATGTTAATTGTACCTCATCATCCATTACCTAATCAGGTCATGCTTTATTTTGCTCAGTTTAAATTATCATTCAGATTCGGTTAACCCAGGAATGCGGAGTAGTGACATTAACTACTTGGTTAATTTGAAGATCTCAAGATTCAGCAAACTGACCTTTAAACATCAAAACAGAATGTTGGAGTGGCTGCAGCATTCTTTCAGCATCTTATAATTATAGATTTGATTTCTCGTATCAATGCTTTTTTGGTATATTTCTTCCCATTTGTCCCCAGGATAAATTTCAAGTTGAAATAGTAGAGTGAGCAATATTTTCAAGTGCTTCAAATGGTAGAGAAATAGAACCATTTCACAAAAAGATTTTGATGTGGGTTTTTTGGTTGGTTTTTTTTTTTTGCATTTGCGTTTCTGAAAGAAAAGCGTACTTGCAGTTAAATAACAGTGCATATCCTTCAGGAGTTTTGAAAAGTTCTTTCACTCCACGCAGTCAAAAGCCCTTTTGGTAACAAGCATCTCTTCCATGATGTACAATGGATCCCCCCCTTCCTCTGTCAAACAAGACATGATTTTACATTTACATTCACTTTCTTGCAGTTAATATGGTGTTAAAGCCTTCTCCTATACTTTAACATAGCACTTAAATGCAAACTGGGTTATAAAATTAGATGACCATTCTTGCAGTGATTGGTCTGCCTAAATTCTTACAGTGTGTCTATTATCCATGGCATCTCATTGCCTTTCTGGGAGTCTCTGTCTATCAAAGAACTGATAGTTTTATGAGGTGGATTGCAAAAATTTGGTTTTCTCCATTCCCTGAAATGCTGCCTGTTAGATTGGACCCACCTGCTCTTGGTGGGCTTTACAGAACTTAGGTGGCAACCCATCATCACCTGGCATCTTGCCAGTCCTGAAGGACTTGATAGCTTTGCTGGTTTTCGTCTTGTAAAAGGCTTTGTGCTTCATTGGTTGTAGCTGCTTTGTCAGGTTCATTCTGGCAGATATTCTGGCAGATTAGAGTAATTATCATCAGATGTGTATGATTTTGGGGGGGAAAAAAAACCCTGTAAACTGCTGACTGTATGAAGAGTTTCAGCAAAAGATTTCTCATCTGCAAGTGAAATACTTTTGTTGGCCTAGTATGGTTTGTGCTGAGCCGACAAGCATTTTCTTGCTTGCTCCTCACACCAGCTCTACTTAGTATATGTTGGAACTTTTCGGTAAAATGATAGATTGAGTTAATACTTAGTCCTTGCAGAGTGCTAGGGTAGTGTACTTGGTGTCTCTCTTTTTTAACATTAAATGCTCTATGGATATCTCAAACTCCCAAATAGTCTCTCTTCGGTAGTCTTAGAGCTGTCTGTCTGAGGTGAATATTGTATCCCACTTATTAATATACAATTTGTTGAAGTCTGTACAGTGGGAGCTAGGTGGAACTTAAAGGCCACTGTACACAAAATGTAGCCTGGATTGAAACTAGGAATCTACAACATGGCAAACCCACAGATCCTGACATGTATGTGAAGCAACCAAGCCAAGTCCAATCCATTTTGGCACACAGGATCATCACCTGCCTTTCTCCTTCCTCCTGGTACTTGTTTTCTCCTCTTCAGCTGGCTGTTGGGAAATGCTGTTCAGAGGAGCTGCCACGGTGTTTCAGCCATGAGGTGCACGCGGGGCATGCGTGCAGCAGGAGACGGCCCCTATGCTATCACATGGCTACACATTTCTCAGAAATACCCTATTTTCACTCCATCATTGGTGTGTGTGGAGAGAGGTAGCTGGTAAAGTAAAAAATATTGAGGAGTTGAAGTCTGTTTTGGACTCACCACTGATATGAAATGGGTATGACAGTGCAAATCAACAAAACTCTTAGCATGAGAGAGACTGAGATCTGAGTCAGGCCCTGAAGCCCAGCTTTTACATGTGGCTAATGACTTTGCATGTCTTCAGTTTTGAATGCCTGAACAGCTGAAGGACAGGTGTCCTAATATTTGTGTTTAATAGGGTTTGCATGCCATATATGTGAATGTATAGATAAAGATGAAGGAAATTTTATCTATGACTACTTTATCAGGTAAGGCCACACCTGGAGTGCCGTGTCCACTTCTTGGCTCCCCAGCACAAGATAGACATGGACATACTGGAGACTTAAGTCCAGCAAAGACCCACAAAGATGATGAAGGACTGGAGCACCTCTCCTATGAGGAAAGGCTGAGAGAGCTGGGACTGCTTAGCGTGGAGGAGAGAAGGCTCAGGGTGGTAATCTTACCAATGTATACAAATACCCAAAGGGAAGGTGTAAAGATGGAGCCAGAATCTTTCCAGTGGTGCCCAGTGACAGGACCAGAGGCAATGGGCACACCCTGAAACACAGGAGGTTCCCTCTGAACATCAGGAAACACTTTTTCAGTGTGAGGGTGACTGAGCACTGGCACAGGTTGCCCAGGGAGGCTGTGGAGTCTCCATCCTTGGAGATATTCAGAAGCCATCTGGACACAGTCCTGGACAACCGGCTCTGGGTGGCCCTACTTGAGCAGGGGGGTTGGAGCAAATGACCTGCAGAGGTACCTTCCAACCTGAACCACTCTGTGAGTCTGTGATCCATGGAATATAACATACTGGGATGCACAATAATTACATCATGATTACTTATTTACCCACAAACTCATGGTTTTAAATTCTAAACCTGAAGTTTAAGTCCAAACTTAAAGTACTAATGTCTTCTTTTTTTCTGTTTCCATGTAGTGTGTCTGTAGCTCTTGCAGCTACTGCACTTAAAATAACATGGTCAAGTTAATACATAATATGAGTCTGAATAAAGGTGAAGGAATGTAGAAATTAAATCAAAACAACCCTTTATTTACAATAAGTAGCCTCCTTTAATAGGAGCAGTCTATATGATGGTTTTGCTGCCTTTCATTATAATTAATTGGGTAGCTGGGCTTTCCTTTAGAAAACAATGGAATTTTTTCACATAAAGCCAATAGCGAGGAAATGCTGCAGAAAATCACGAGAGCCTCAGAACACAACCTTATTTTGGTTTTGGGATAGAGTATGTGGAATTACAGCTGCAAGAAGAGTCTGAGAAGAGTCTCAGACAAATCAGAATTTTTGCAAAACATCTTCTGTTTCTATCCACCTTCTCATCTAGCTAAAATTCAGTTTCATGTTTCAACTACTGCCGTGTACTTTTCTCTTGCCCTGACAAATGCAGTCTTGCTCATATCCATGGCAAATGCTTCTGCAAAGATTGTTGTCCCAGCTTGTCACTGAAGTTGGTGATGAATGTTGGCATCACTGGTTGATCAGAGACAGGAGCTGATATTTCAGTGAGAAATGAGATATGATAGGTAGGAAATGAACAGGTCTTGAAAGCAAAGGCAAGCAATTTATGTGCTAGAGATTTTGTTATAGAGGAAGGGGAATTGGTCAAAGGATTGGAAGAAGAGTGACATGAGCAAACTTTCCTTAGCTTTGTGCTTTCAACACTGATGCTCTTTCTTGAAAGCTCCTGTAAACATCCTCCGGGCACTCACAGTATCATTCTCGGAAGTCTCCCTTGCTGTTGTGACTGCAGAAATTTGGCAATGATGAGGTTAGGGTATTCTTCTGACTTACACCACCCGATGGGTTCCTTGCACTCTTGCTCTCTTTCAATATTCATCTGCTTGTGCCTTCTTGTAGACTGGCAGGCTCATGCAGCTGGAGGAGGGAGCCTTTGCTAGCAGCCCTCTCTGCAACAAGGCTTATTTATCAGACTTTGCATACTGGAACTGTTAACCCCTATCTAACAAGTAACCCCTCTGATCCTTTGTCTACATGTTTGTCTAGTGACCCAGCCTTAAAATTAACTGGATGGCCTCTTAAATAAATCTTGCCCCAGTCCAGCAGTCCCTACCAACCCTTTGCTTGGCAGTTTGTTGTAAAGTCTGGACCTCCCTTTTCTGATTAGTCTCTGCAGTCTTTCCCTTAGCCGTAACCCCTGCAGTACAGCCATCTGTCTAGCTCGATGATACTTTTTTCCTTGTAAATCCCTCTCCATCCCTGGTGGGTCATGTAAATCATTTAGCGTGCTGCTTGTTGTACAGCTCTTTCATAAGCATATAAAGGAAGAGGAAAGATGGAGATTTCAGTACACAGTAGAGTCCATGGGTGCAGGAGGAAGGGGTATGCAATCAGGCAGTGTGAACAGGTTATGAATAAAGAATACCGGAGACCTGCACCCAGAGAAAGACAGTTAATCTCAACTAGCTGTGTGGCACATTAAGAGAAATCAGGAATACTAGAGCTTTCTCCCCCTGCAGAGCCACTTCGGGCTTGAAAAGATTTTCTTAGCTTGCAGGCACCACTGTATAGGAATAGCTGAACTCTTTTCCAGATTATTTCAACAGTGCAATTACTTGTCATCAGCACTGAGCTAGCTTGTACACCCAGGTGGCCACTGGGCTGACTGCACGCAGAAGGACATGGGTGTTAGTGCACTGAACTCCTCCAGCTCTGGTACCTCGAAGGGACAGTAGCTCAGCTCAGGCCTGGCCTCTGTGCCTGAATTGAGCCACTCTCTCCCTCAGTTTGCACTGTAATGTCCTGAAGGGTATTGCATACCATATGACATCCTATCTAGTGTATAAACTGGGGGGGAGTAGGGGTGGGGGATGGCCGCTCGGGGACTAACTGGGTGTCAATCAGCGGGTGGTGAGCAATTGCACTGCGCATCATTTGTACATTCCAATCCTTTTATTATTGCTGTTGTCATTTTATTAGTGTTATCATCATTGTTATTAGTTTCTTCTTTTCTGTTCTATTAAACCGTTCTTATCTCAACCCAGGAGTTTTACTTCTTTTCCCGATTTTCTCCCCCATCTCACTGGATGGGGAGGAGTGAGTGAGCAGCTGCATGGTGCTTAGTTGTTGGCTGGGGTTAAACCACGGCAACTGGGCAGGAGCTGATAAGCCCTGATAGCCCAGCATGCTCCATGTTGTGTGCTCCACCTTCCTACTGTGGGACCCTCTTTAGTGGGTGCCAGGGCCAGGGGGTGTAGTGCTCCCGCTGTGAGCCTGTCCCATCACTGGAGAGGTGACGAGCACTTGTTGCGCTTTCATTCAGTGCGGCTGGGACTGGTCCTGTGTTGGTCTTACAGGGATGAATACTCTTCCTGGAACATCCTTGGCCCAGCCAAACAGCTGGATGAGAGGGAAAATGCCCCCTAATTGTCCATAAGCGAACCATTCTGGTTTTAGAGGAATGTTTAAGGGGGAAAAAAAAAATTAAGTGCTCCATATTAAGCTTCAGCTTGATTTCTCATCATGATTGGCTTAAACCCAGAAGTCAGATGCTTAATATTCTTGCTGAATCTTTAACTGTTGTAACTCTGGACAGCCTTCTGATCTGTACAGATGTCATCATACACTTTGTGAAATTCTTACCCCCAGCAGCCTATAACAGCCAATTCTACTGTCATATGCATATTGCAGGGAAAAGTGTTTCCTTTTATGAAAGTAGTCAACACTATTTCTCAAGGCCTGGTAAGCCAAGGTTTAGATTTGATTAAGTTGTAAATTGCTCAGTGTCAGGATTTGCAGAGTCCTAGAATAGCATGGCTCTGTGCACCTAGAATAAAGACACATGCTTATATGGTATCTTTCATGCCTAAAATAGTGAACAAATACTAACAACAAATCCTCACAACAAATGGAAAGGCAGGAGACTCCTCTGTTTTGAATCTGTGAAGCTGAGGAAGGGTGGGGGGAATTAGCAGAACCTGGAAGAAAGTTCCACCTTTCAGCTAGGGTTGTTGGTCTGTTAAATGATGTGGCCAGATTTGAAATCAGAGGACTCTATAAAACCATGCAAAACCCCTGACTCAAGCTATTTCACAGAGGATTGTTTCTAATTATTAATGACCTACTGAATATCTTAGATGAACAAAGGTATACGGTTGGAAGTAAAATTGACTGAAAGAGTTAAATCAAGAAGAAGTCCCTTACCCTGACTGCAGAAGTTTCGCCTAAGAGGTTAAGGATGTGCTGTTGTTTCATATCAATCAATGCAGAAGGCACATGCAGCTTTGTTACAGAAGAAAAGCAATGGTGTAGATGTTCCTCCTGACTTCCATGATTCTGTAGCAACTATGACACACTTGTTATTTATTTTTGGTTTAAAATGTTGTAAACAGTAAGGCTTGAAACATTTTTGTTGACAGCATAACATGGAATAGAGTAAAATCTGTTGCATCAGGGAGGTCCTAGTATAGTATGTGTGGATGTTAACCTAAACTATATATGACCTAAGGTCTCTTATGTCATTGTCTAGGACATGCTAAAATTCCTTTGATACTTTACTGACAAAATTGAATCTTATATCAACTACAGTTACAATTATGCTGAAGCAATAATTTGATACCATTATCTCTTCAGTTATGGCATGCTTAATTTTGTCTGTGTAGTTCAGCCTAAAAGGAGTTGGAGATGTGTTATGGGAGCTGAAGCTATGTGCTGAGTTAGGACATAACCCATGCCTGGGAAGCATGGCTGGGTCCTGTGGGAAGGCTAGGAAGCAGAATAGTCCTTAAATATTCCTTTGACTTGAGCCTAATTTTCATAGGTGGAATACGTTTTACTGAGCATTTTGGAGGGCTTTGCACTTGAGATACAGTTTTCCTTTTTTGATATTCTGTTGAATGTTGAGGAACCTTTAATCTTTTGCTTCCTGGCTGAAGGTAACTTTAGATGATGCTGTGAATAGAGTGCGTGCCAATCTGTAATGAAATTTCCAAGTGCAATTTACGTCAGGCACACTGCTTTGACCTTTCTGTTTTGTTTTTGTAGATGTGCAACAGCAGAGTCTAATCTTCCTCTTTCTAAAGTCAGAGCTTGTTTGGTGAGGTTTTCAAAATATTCCAATCTGATAAATTTATCTGACAAGATTTATGAACCTGTTAATATTCCTTAAATTAACTTAAGACATCCCATCATCTTGATAATTATGCTTACACAATATCATGTTGGCCATTAATTTGATTTCATATCTAGCTACACACAGTCTTTGAAAAATTTTATGCAACACATGCGTTTGTATAATTTTATCTGTAGTATTGAGCTATTTACCTGAAAATTGTTTTCAGCCTTATCTGTTCTTGGTAGGCCATGACATGTCTGCATGTACTGTGTGTTACTGCAGTGTTCTGTCCTACCTCCACCTCGTCTGCACTGTTCTGTAGCACAGGGCAGAGCTATGGCTCTTCAGGAAATACTAAAGAGGGTAGCACATCCCTCTGAGGACTGTTGTCTATATAGAGAAGTTGGTAACTGTCAGCTTCAAATAGTACATACAGTCTTTTAGTAAACAAATATTAATCACCAACAAACTGCAGATTCTGTAAAACAGCGAGTAATATTTACTTGCTGTGTTACAAGTAAGTTTTAAATAAAGTCCTTGAGTGAAAAATATTTTGATACACACATAGACTTACCCCTATTGTGCTGTTAAATATTTAGATTTCTATGCAAGGCTCCACTGTGGTAGTATATATCTCAGCAGACACATATAAATACATTCCATCTAGTGATTTATCAGTCTATACAGTGTTATTGCATAAGTGTATACTATACAAGTAACACGTCAGCCTGACTTCAGAACTTAAGCATGGCACCATCTCAGTTCTTCCAAATGGCTACAGAGCCCAGTAAACTAACAATTTATCTGGCGTCTCCACAATGGAAAGTCCTCCGTCCTTGGTCAGCCACTGACTCGATCGGTTGCTAGTGAAGCAAAAACATCTTTCAAAAGCCTTACTAAGCTGCGCTCGAACAGCAGACACATCTCTGCAGCCTGGGTGAACCAACTGTCAAGTCTGCAGAAGCTGCTGCAAACCGCTGCATCTGCAACCTTCCCTCCAGCCCTGACCAGCTCAGCTTTTGGAGGATGACAGGGTATGACCTGTGACAAGGACTGCCCAAAGTAAAAGCATCCACCAGAGCTTCAGAAATAGTTAGCAACACCAGTACAAGGCAGTAGCTGCCTCACACAGGTTTTGTAGGGGCACGAGCTCTTCTTAACTGAGCTGCTCTGCTGTGCTCACAGCAGGACAGGCAGATGAAAGGTCGGAATAAATTCCACTGCTCCTTCCTGCTCTCATCTCCCTGCTGAAGTCGGGCCCTGCTGTTGGGTGCCGGGCTGACATCCACATGCATCTATGGCCTCATTTTAAGGAAAACATCCGTGTTTCCCTCTAACCGTTTAAAAATATGGTCACTTTGATGAGGAAGACTGGGCTTGCTAACCTTCTGCTTTGTGGTCATTGTCTAGAGGTGTGTTGCGCCAGTGAAACTGGCGTTTGGAAAGCTTAATGTAGTTTTAATGGCAGCTGTGCTCCATTCCCTGAGGCTTTTTTTCTGTTTGTTTGTTTCTAGTGTCTGTGGAACAGATTTTCAACTGAATGAACAAAAGCGGTGCAGAGCTTAGCAGGTCTGGGAGGAATCCTGGGTATATTAAAAACAAATGGGAAACAAGACTTTGACCAAAGTCTAGAAAAATATGGACTACAAGTCTCCTGTGAGTTGCCTGGCTGGCTTTCCACCTCTAAATTATTTCCATGCAGCAAGTTTAGCAGGGATAGACCCAACAGGCGTTGGTTGGGAGTCTCCGGGAATTCTTTGTATGATTGTAACTATTTTTAATTTCCATCTTAGATAGAAAAAATATGCTTTTTATTGTTAACAGCAATTGGCATGATAGCAGCTTTAAAAAGAAGCTGCTTTGGAGAAAAGGGGACTGTGAAAAGAATATACCTATCTGTGTCTGACAGAGGTAAACAGACCCCCTTCCTGCAGGAAGAACACTGTTTGCATTCTCCTGCGGTGATTTGCCAAATGGGCTGGATGGGAAGAACTTCCCTGCCCTGTTCTTCACTCCTGTCTCTGGTGGGGCTCTCGCCAGCAGGCTCAGCTGCTCTCTTGGCTGGAGATGCTCTGCTGCTCGTGGCAATGATACCCTGACAAAACAGTGTTGACTCAGATCAGACCTGCCTCCTCCCTGTAAAAATGAAACTTCCAAGAGAGAAATAAGTCTGATTGCTTTAATCTCTTTGTGTCTTCCTCTGTGCCTTCCCTTTTAAATTAAAGCACACATCTCGATCTTCTGTCTTACTTGGAAATGGAAATCTGAAGGAGTGGTGGGGGGGAGTGGAGAAATAATGATGAAGGAAGAGATAAATGTAGCAAAGGTGGAAGTGATAGTTTATTCATGGTGTTACATCTCTGTTATCTTGATCTGGCCTACTTGAAGACTGTTTTTTCTCCATCTGAGCTCCTTTGATGCGTGTTGATAGTTCTCTCCCACTGCTGTGGCCGTGGCCCGATCCTCTCGCCCCACTTCCCTCACAGTCAACATCCACAGGATGTATATTATAATTCATGTGGATGGAAGTAGAAGCAGCAAAAAATAACCTTCCCTGGCATAGCAGACAAACCATCCATCTGTTTTCCACCAGCTCCCACATCTCCTGTTTCTGAAGTTGCTGCACCTATTTTGCAGCTGACTGCCAGGCTCCAGCTATCGTGCTGGAATCAACAACCCGGAGATTCTCTTGCACTTTTTATTACCTTTCGTTCCAGGAATGGCTCCATAAGCCCAACATATTTCTGGTGTTCTGCTGGTTTTGATTATTACTCTTTGATTTAGAGAAGTATGAGATTTGTTTTGGTTTGTTTTGTTGAGAGACTTTCAAAGGCAAGGCAATGGGGAGATAGCTTCCCATTCTTGCTGCCAGTTTTCTCATGCTGTTGAGGAATTCATTTTAGGCTTAGTTTTGAGGCAGGATCTGTTGGGGTTTTTTCACCTCTCTGATATGGCTAACACCAACTATTAAACAAAGTCGTGAGCCAGCCTGTCAAAATCATGATTAGCTTAAAGATCACGATCCTTTAATAAACAGGTTGTTTTCTTGAGGCTTTGTAGCCTACGTGGGCTCTTCAGGCTTTTCTGCGTAACCTCTGCTGGAGGCCTTCTTTAATGGAAGCTGATTCCAAGGTAATCAGTTGTTTTCAAAAGCTGTGACTTTAAATAGAGCATCATGAGACTTGCAATCAAATTGCAAGGGTTGGCAACACTGAGCCTCTTACACTATAAGCTTTACAGTATTTTAAGTGCTTTTGTGAGACATTTACAGTGGCACTTCCCGCCCCCTGCCCCCCCTTAGCTGCCTCATTTGAAGCAGTTCACGCAGCTTGCAACATGGCTCTGTCAAGGTTCACAGAGACTCCAGCTTCTTTCCTATGTGACCCAGACGTTCTGTCCCCTGAAATGTGCCAGACAGACAAGAGGTTACTTGGAGAAATAGTTTGCACTTTTCCCAGACTCTGCTGCTCAGCTTCTCGAACTAATCTGTAGCTGAGGTAATGTCACTGTGAATACTTATTTGTGCATCTTTTCCAAAAGACGAATGCCTGAGCTAGGAAAATCAAGAAACTTTGTCGCAAACTCTTTTTTTTTTTTTCAGGTTTCCTTCTGTCACTGCTTTCGGGGCATTAATTGGGACTGTTTCACAGTGTAAAGAGTCCTTTGACTGAAGCAGAACCAAAGGACTTCCTCACCAGCGTACAAAGAATTTGCTTGAAGGTTTTCTGACAGTAGCAAAGTGCGTTACGTTTTTTGCAGCTGAGCATGGTTGTGTTTCCACTCACTTGCATTGACAATAGTGTTAGTTACTAGGCAAATGCTGTTTAAAATCATGCTTTGCTCTTTTACTTTTTTATCCCCCTTCTGAAACTGTAATAAAATCCTTTCTTTACAGGTATTTTTTCCTCAGTTACAATGTAGCAATAATGATGGCAAGATTCATCACTCTTTGCATGGCATTTCAGACTATGTTAAACATTTACAGTAGTACAAGGTATTCTGCTGTAGTTCATAATAATGTCCTTTAGGAGTCTTGGGTTTCAGTCAAGAGTAGTGGAGCCTACAGAAAACTGTTATGAAAACTGAGGAAAACATAAGAGTTGCAGTGAAATGCCTACCAGAAGACTTTTTTCCTAGATGGAGGTGAAACTGGAGATGAATCAGGTTATTTGCAGTTCGTTGGATCTCCTGCATCCCCCACCAGAGCCTCACACGGGTTGCTGCTGCCTGCCCCAAAGCGCGTGTCTCGTGCTTGCTTGGTGGAGTTTCCACTTTGAGCAGGTACTTCTAAGTGTCAGCAGAGGTGAGCAGAGACTGCTTCTGTAGCCTAACAGATATCTCAGGGAGGCCCAAGGTCAAGTATTTCCTTCAAAGCCGGCAGAGGTAGTTTTCCATACTCTAGGTAAGTGCTCTCTGTTTTGGAAGGAGTTCTTGTTACCTTTTGATAGTGATTTATTGTTGTTATTGAAAACTTAGTGCCTTTTACATGCTCTGCAATTAGAAATAGGAACAGAAACTGTCTAGAAACCAGTGCTGTGCAATAGTAGAAACTGTGAAACAAGGCAAGGTAGAACAGACAAGAAGTCGTAAAAAGGCTAGGCAACCTGCATGCTGTACAGCTGCACAGCAGCCTTCAGTCTTTGCCTCAAAGTGTTGAAATGAAAAAAAAAAACAAAACGGAAAGGGAGGAATGGAGCAAGGGAGGGACACAGAGATAGAAAGTGAAGTGACTTTCTCACAAACTACCTGAGCGTTAATGCCAGAACCTCCCTACCTGATCCAACCACCCAGACTTTAACCCTGCCCTAAGTCCCGCACCATACCCAAGAGCCGTATATTTAACCTGAAAAGTATATTTGTACACAGCCAAACCCATGATTTTCCCAGTGACACAGCACACCACATAAACTGATCTCCTTTGTTAGTCATTTCTTATGTATCCTTCATGGGATGGTTCTGGCTGAAATACAGTGTTAATACCTTCCCAGTGACTCCTGCTTACGCCAGCTGGAGGTGGAGTTGAGATGGCAGGCAGATGTACACTAGCTCTTCCCCTGTATATTCTGGTTTTTCAGAAATTCAGTTGAAGGCACAGTTGACACTTGGGATGAATGTGAGACATGCAGCACCAGAAACAGTAAAGGCCTGGCTGTGGTCTAATATAACCAGAGACTACAGCAGACTGGTCTCAGAGGCAAGGGAGCAGTGGGGCTTGCATCACCAGATTTCTGGGGTTGTATCAAATCTCTCCTAGAGATGTCCCCTTAAGGACTCTTCTTCTGGGCACCAGGTTATATGTTTACCAAAGACTCTCACTTTTAGTAAAGATGGGGGAGACTAATTGGTTTCATTTCATACAAATTCAGTGCGACTCTGCTGAACTGCAAATTTGATGAAGCATCAGGTACCCTGATGCTGTAAAGAAACATAATTTAATTTTTAATTCAATTTTCATTCAAGAACTTTTTTTTTAATATTTCAGGTTGATTTTTCTGTATCTTTTTTATTTGTTTAGTTTTTACTTTGGAAGCTACCTCAGCATGTTATATATGCTACTGTAGTGGCATTTCTTAGCTAAGCTCAAGGGAAGTTTTAGAGGTTGCTGCCTCCTGAGAGTGTTAACTCAGTAAGACAGTGGCTTTGTTGGCGAAGTCAGTGCAAGAGCCTTCTGGCTCTGTGCATCTGCCTGCCACCACTGAGGTTTTGGCAGTACGACTGTTGGCAGGGCCGAACTGCTGAGCCATCACTGAAAATATCTGTGTGGAAAAACAACTCTACAGGAAAAAAAGTACTGGATATTGTTAACGCTGGATCAATTCAACGATGTATTTTGTAGGATGGTGGCACAAAAAGTTGTGGTGGCTAGCTGGGGTGTGAGTCCAGGTGAGCGAGACCCTTTAAACCTCAGCTCAGTGCCATAGCCAGCAATTTGTCAAATGCCACATGCCTGCTACTCAGACATCTGAGTTAGTTTAAGCACTAATGGTGGGAGTGTATTATGGAAATACCGTAAGCCAACCGAGACACAGTTACAGGCTTCTGTGACTTCCATCAGTTGTCACGTATTCCCCAAGTTAAAGTTTTCATGTTAAAACAAGTAAATGTTAAATTAATCAGACTGATTACTGCAGTTATTTTCAGAAAGATGGTGAGCTGCTGGTATTTGTGGATTGCTGATTCATCTGGGAGATGCGGTGCAGGAGGGAGCATGGATACATCCAGTGGAAAAAGAAGCATTTCAGTTGTGTCCTTTAAAGCTTTTCTTCTCTTCAAACACACTCATAACAAAAACAGTTTCTGAAAGGTATTCAGTGCCAGTTGAAAGCAGAAGATGTGTTTTATGCTGCATGTTGTTAAATGTATTTACAGCCTTTTTGGGGAGCTCAGTGGGAAATGTGCTGTGGTTATTTACTGGTCTGCTTCAACAGCTGCTGGTTGAAATTAAAGAAAATCTAGTGCCATGATTTGCAAAAACATTATAGATTGCTTGTGTTATGGTGAGTTATAAGAGGCAATTTGAGTGAAGCCCAACATGTGTTGGTAGCTGTAGTACATCAGGAAAAAACATGCAGTTTGCAATATTCAGATAATCAATATGAAGGATCTACAGGTTCTTAAGATATAAAAGTAGTCTTGTTTGAACTGATTTCTCAATGTCAGTTGTGATTTCTTAGACCCGGCCAAAGGGACTGAAGACTCTGGTTTCATATTGATGTTGGTGACTTTCAGCAGGTGCCTTCCAGCCACTCGTTCCTGCCCTGAGCTGTGCAAATAGAGGTGTTCTCTACTTCTGTGAACTATTTCTGGGAACTTATCTGGCAGAAAAATAGTTTGGAAAAAAAAGCAAAAAGAGCATCAGACCTAGTACTGTTCAATCCATGTAGCCAGTAGTTGAAATAGACACTTTCCCAGATTCCTGTTCTTCTGGCAGCTTACAGTTCTCAGTCAATTCTTTCAGGTTCATCTTTGAAAGAAAGAGATGAAGTTGGCAAAAAAAGATTTGTATGCAAGACCCTCTGACTGCAGGCAGTATGCAATATGGGAAGCCCTATGAAAATAGGAAGACGTGCTCCCAAAAGCCTGCTTATGTTCCCTCACCACAGCAGTGATCCTTTGGCACTTTATCCACATCTTTTCTGTTCGCTGGGAGCCTTGCCGCTGGGAGCCTTGCTCTCTGCTTTTTGATTTCTCTCCTCTGAAGTGGCCAGAGAAGCAAAAAGCACCTTCAGGTGACTGGTTACTTGCCCAGCATAGACTTGGTGTCCAAACTAGAAAGAGTAGTTTTCCAGCAACTCTTTCCTGTGGGTATGTCCATCTGAAAGGACAGTCCTTGCTGTTATTGATAGGTGCAATTATTGTCACATCCAGGATGTTCCTACTTGGTCTGGTGACTGTAGTGCCAAGGTCATGGCGCACAGCATTTCTGAAAAACAGAGATTGTTGAATAAATAAACGTACACAACAACAAGTAGAATTTGTAGATAATACAGGCAGCTGGCCAGAATATAATGTGTGTGAGAATGTGTGTGTAATTATGTTGTTTCAAAAGATGAGCTAGCTCTGTAGGGCAGGGACTTTCCTTGCATCATATTTAATTTTATTCTCCATATAAAAATATATTGTTGGACTTCACTCAGCATCTTCAGTGATATTTTAGTTTTCCATTGCGTGTAAGCATAGATTAACAGTTGGATAGTGGAAGTAATTTTTCTGCTGTTTGGTACTGCTTCTCATCAGTAGGATACTGTGTTTGGTTTGAGTTCCCTCACTTTGAGACAGAAAAAACTCAAGTAGAGGAAATTCCGAATGATAAGAGATTTCACATAGGTGACCACAGAGAAAAGACTGAAAAAATTGGATTGCTTAGTCTATGGAGAAGGAGACCTGAAGGGACATAAGTTTTTGATACGTAAAATGTCAGTATTTAAGTGACAGTGATCAATGGCTTGCCCTAACTTCCAGACGAAGGCAAATAAATCAATCCAGTGTGCCACAGAGGTGATTTAGGCTAAAAGTCTTTAAGACCTTTCCATTGCTGAGATGGTAAAACATTGTCAGTGGCTACCTGAGGGTTACTCAATGCAGTGTCCTCACTAGAGGCGAGAACAGCTTAGATGATAATCAGTCATAGGCAATCTGCCTGTGCTTGATCCTACCTTAGAGTAGGTGGTTGGACTAGTTAATCTCTGAATTCTTCATATTTCTATGATTTTATGCTTGAATAAAAAAAACAGAGCACCCTGTGGCTAAAACGGAGGACTTAGTTAGATCACTGTCTGCTTTCCGTGTCTAATTTTATCTCTGTCTGCACTTGGTCTTGCTCTACCTCCGGCCACATGTTCTTGCCCACTTCCTTGTGACAGTTCTCCTACAGCTGTGGGGTGACCTGGACTGTAATGCTGACCCAACAGGAAAGCAACACAGTAAGAGAGATTAACCTAATGTAACTTATTCAACTCATGTAGCCATTTTGTAGATATAATGCAAACGTATATAGTGGTCATAGCTTATACTTATGTACTCTATCAGGAATGTTGATTAATGGACAACGCAGGATACAGGATCAAGTTTTCTGAAATTTTCTCCAGATCTAATAATGACTTGGGGAAGTCAACAATTTTATCTTGTTTCCTTGTCTGCAATATGAAAATACTTGTCTGACTTGCAAGAACTGTTGTACAGCTCTTAGAATTAAGTTTTAAGAGTGGGTGAAAATCTGAGAATACTGGGGTTTTTTCTTTTAAAGGTCAAACCAGCATTTTCTGATAATTGTGGTACAAAATTAACTTGAGCTAACACAATTCCTTATCTCTATATGCCAAAATAATTTGTCTCCTGTGAATGTAGAAACTAGAGTCAGGGAATCCACTCAAATAGGAATTTCTTAGACATTTATCATATTGAATGCAGCCTGTATTTTCTCATTTTTATTCTCACTGTATAAGGAGAGGATTAATATTTTCCCAACTGTTTTTGCCTGCACTCTTGAGCAGTTTATGGTCAAAATGCATTGAATACTACAGAAAGGCTGCAAAGATTTGAACATTTTAAAAATGCAAGCCATAATGAGGGGACTGCAATCATGCTGTCTTCCTCCTCCCCAGAGAACTGGAGAGTTCAGAGCTGCATGAGCTGTAAACACAGTGTGTCATCCCTCCTTAGGCTCTAGCAACAACATGAAAGCCCTGATTGGCGGTTTTGGCACATTTTCCTGAAACCTGGTTGGTGTAGAACCTACTAAGCCAAAGGAGTAAACAGCTTTTGATCCTGTGTAGCTCCAATGGGAATAAAAGTCTGGAATACAAACACAAGTTCAGGTTGGTTTTAAGAGCAACACTTGACAGCCCATGCGGAAAAGTGTTGTGCTTCTCTGTGGTGGTGATGGACTGCGTGCCAGTAGGATGTGTCCTGTAAATACGTCTGGTAAAGTGTAGGCTTCCTCCTGGTCTGCCAGAGTATTTATATATGGATGATTGAGTATGGTCACCTCGGGGTTTTGAAACACAAAGAAGGCAGTTTGACCCTCACATATAAACACTTGTGTTGAATGCAGCAGTAAATACTGAGCTGCTCTCAGTGGCTACCTGTCCTCTAACGATATACTTGTGCCATGCTTTATCTCTGGTTTTGCCAGCATGGTGCAGACATCCTGTGTTATAACTTGAAGCTGATGCCGCTCAAGACTTCACTGCAATTTCACTGTTTGATTCTTCCTGAAGTTAATATCCAATTTATGGTGCGCTGTCATTGCTGGATTATAGTTACCAGCTCTTGTAGTCTTCCTCTATAGTCATGCATTGATTTGCATTTTCTTTAAAACCTGCCCTCCAAGGCTACTGATTATAGAAATACTTAAGAATTTTGGTCTCACTGTAAAAAAGGTTAATTTCCACCTCTCTCAGTTGCAAAGAAAAGCTTAAACACATGATCCCTGAAGGCTTTGAAACTAGATAAAATTAAAGGAAAAATATGTAGGAATCTTTAAGCTTTCCTGATATAAGCGCTGCCATAATTTCTGAATAGTTTAAAGTGGTAACTCATGTCATGTTGATTGATTCCACATAACATTCATTTGTTAAATCTCTCTCTGTGTGTTTGGCAGTGGTTTTATTCAGTGCCAGCCTCAAGATCTGAAATGAATGACTCCAGGCTCTGGATATTTTTTTCCATTCGTGACAGTATATTATATTCAAACACAGACAAAAATATTAATAGCGAAAGCTTTTTTTCTTCCTGATCTTATTGACAATGCCTCTAAGTATATTGGTAACTTTTTTTGCTGTCCTTAGATTTTCTGAATAATATCTTTAAATGTAATTAGTAGGCTGCTTACCCCTACTTCACATTCTCTCTTGAAAGATGCTAACGAAAATGAGTCATTAGTGTAATCTCCCTAGCTTCACATTTGTGCTCAGTGTCAAGAGTGTCTTACGTTGTAACTCTTCTTGAAATACAGTTGAACCCCATCTAGATTTTCCGGTTAGTTGTTTGCATTTATGGTGAGCATTGGGAAATCCAGCAAGAACTCTACAAGACTGCAGTGAGAGAGGGCCAGCCCCCAGATAGACCCAATGTGCAGTTTTTAGGATTTCCTATGGAATTTTCTTAATTAAAGGTTTGCTAACTTCGAACTAATGAGAAATAAATGTAGCTTCAATAGTCATTGACAAACCTAACTAAACTCAGTCAAAAACCTCTTACTTCTGCTAAACTGTAGTTCAGTATCTTGACAGCTGCTCTTCTTATCAGGAGTTCTGATTTAACCCTTTTTGGAAATTTTGTCTCTGGGAGAGAAATCAGCAAGTTTTATTACATCATGAACTTCGAAACATCAAGATGCAATATGAATTCTAAATTAGTTTAATTTAGCAGCACTTAGTTATTTTGTGACTCCATTAACATGCCATTGTTAACTTCATGATTTTTATGCAAGCAAACTTCCCTGTTATTTTTTTTTAAAGGGAATAAAAAAAAAAGGTGATTGTTCCTACATAGCTGTATTTCTTACCAGGCAAGTGCAAATGTGGTAATGCAGCGATATGGCTATCATGCTTTTAATGCAAGGTCTCTAGACAATACTTCACTACAGGGTGTAGACATGCTGTTAGAGGATCATGTTTCCATGAAACAACAGAAGCTTAAGTTAGTACATTAGGTTTGCTAAAACACATTTGCTTCCACATCTTAATCTTGTTTTCATTGGATACAATCAAATACTTTATCATTCAAATAACAAAGTGTGTCAGCAAGTAATTGTATTTGCAAATTTCGGGCCATAATTATGTGAGCATATGCAAAATTACAGGCAAGGAAAGGGTAACCCAGTTAAGATGAGACTGAAAATTGGGCTTATTATATATACATGCTTTTTGAAACAGAGAGGGAGAGGCAGCACTTCCCTGGAAGGAACGAAAGAAGTCAGTATGGTGTTGGCATTGCTCTTTAATGTGCTTTGCCAGTACAAAGGATTACTTTTTATTATTATTATTATTTTAATCCTTTTCCAATTAAAGTTTTCTTTTTGGGACAGTGACAAATTATTTGAGAACAAATTGAGAAATAAGAGCTGTAATGATATTAAGGCTTTTCTTCTTCTTAGAAATTAAAGTTTAACAGCTGAAGTAAAGAGGCTGGAAAATAAGTAAAACAAAACCTCAAAAGCAAGAAAATAACCTTACTTCTCATTAGTATTCAAGCCAATCTACAGCATAGGACCTTTGTCATACAGCTGTTTATGGGAGTAGTGAGTTAGTAGCAGACCCTTGGCACACTCCACCAGCAGAGTGGGAAGGTAGATTTTGGGGGATGCTCCGAAAGCACAGATGGGAATAAAACCGTCTTCCCTCACATTTCAGGATGTACATTTCTTATCTGAAAAAAAGTGGTGTTTCATTTTTAGGGTGAAAGGGATCAATTTTCTAAACACAACCACCCCTTTCTTCCTTCAGTCTTTTCTATCCTGACTACAAGCCCCCAGACCAAAGCCAAGCTTCTGTTCAAGGGAAAGGGAGAGGGATGCCATTCCCCCCGGAGTCTGGTCGGTGTTGCCGCGGAGGGGGTCGGAGGGACTGTCTCAGAGGAACTGGAAGGTGCTTCACTGTCAGGCCTTCACACACGGACTCAGTACTGCTCCCAGCTGGGACCCAGTGGCTCAGCTGAAATCACTAACTCCAATTCCACCCTCAGTAGCACTGGTTATGCGCTGGGTGGTCGGTTTGGGTCTATTTTTAGGGTATGAATAAGGATTACGTGTTTCAGCTGTCTACACCTTTTGTGTAACACCAGACTTCTTTCCCCACTTACAGGCTGAGCTGACTGGGAAACATGAGTGGAAAAGGTTTCTGAAATCTGTGGTTTCTTAACATCAGAATAGTAAGGTTTGGTTTAGGTTGCAAGGCAACCTGACACAGAACGATCACTTATTGCAGAATATGTCTCTGGAGTTTAATTTTACTTGCATGCCACATTCATTAGAGCAAATAAAAAGTGCAAGTTTTGAAATGGTTTAGATGGATCTTTCCCAAACTTTAACAAAATCTGTGATCTCATTGTTCATAACTCACTTTGTTAAATTCCATACTTGGACTATGCATGACGATGATTGCCACTGCACTTCTCACAGCTCTTGTAAGTCTACATACATAGTTTATTCTGTCAAAGATGTTTTTTCTCATCCTGGCTTATTAGTGCAGTAAACAGTTTTCACCATTACAGCAAACTCTTTTGTAAAGGGTTATCTGTTGTGACAGCCTCAATCTTTACATGTTTCTCTGGTGAAACATCCAAAAAATAGCCTTTGTATGTGAATGCATCTTCTAGGTATTGCACTGCACAAAAGTGATGTGTTTATTTTGATTCTAGTGTAGTACATTTTGCCTTCCATCTAATTCCCTGATGATATTCAGTCTGATTCTCTGCTGTGCTACTTCATGCTGCTTTAGCAAGAGCTGTTGGCTTGTGCTTTTCACCTCCAGGAGCTCTCCTCTGCTATTCCTCCGTTATAAATACATCCTGAGCTTGGAGCCCGTTACAGAAGGCACAGTGCAAACATATACAGAGAGGCACTGTTTGGCCTGAAAAGGCTGCAATCTAAAAATGAGCTTGATGATGTCTAGACAAGACTGTAAGTATTTAGTACCTTTACAGTGCTTTGCATCTTCAAAGCACTCTGCAAACATTAACTGATTAACATAACTGCGCCATCTGTTTTGATGTTTACATTTTGTGCAGGCAAAATTCCTGCTTTGCTTTATTACCTCTTGCAGGTATGTGGCTGTCATTATTATGGCCCTTTAGAGGATAGTAAAGTCAGGTCCATGCACGTCCACAGTAACGTTTTGCCTTAAAACTCAAGCCAGTGCCATTGGGCCCCCCCTCTCTGACCTGGCTATGGCAGTCGGGATTATTTCCCTCTGAAATTTCAGCCTCTAGTCTGTAGAAATTGTTGTTCCCATGGCTGCCGGAGGCTGCTGCCTCTCTTGTCACTTTGCTGTTCAACTTAACTGTTTTCTTCCCAGCTGTGGACAGGCAGGGACACATCCAGTAGCATGGGAGCTTCTGTGCAGAATGCGCCCAGGTAGTGAGCTGAAATATCGGCTCGGGCAGACAAAGTGGTAGAAACCATAAAAATAGTGAAAAGAAGGGGAAGCCTTTACTCAGCATTTGGCAAAATGTTGTTTTTTTCTCCGACTTCATGCATGGCTACCAGAAATGTAATTTTCTTCCTTCTTTTTCCAACTTGATAATGGAGATTTTGTGTAATTGAGGGGTTGTACTGATTGGACCGGCATTAATTTTCCATTTCAGTCTAAATTTTTTCTTAAAGATTTAGGCAGAGTCTGTTTTAAGACTGATTTAAACCAAAACCCTAGTAGCACTGACAAACCATCAGAGCTGAAAAATCTTAAACCAAAACCAAAACACACTCTTCATTCATGTCTTATTTTTCTTTTATTTTCAACTCCTTCCCACTTCCGATGTTTCACTGCCTGAATGGTGTTTCAGGTAGATCACACAACCTACAACTACCTTTACTTCCAAGTTACTGCAACTTTGTTTTGCAGAAGAGCTGTAAAGAAACAGTGCTCTGCTGTCAGCGGGGAGAGATGGGCAGTGTTTTGATTCAGGGAAAATTGCGAAGATACTCCGTGAGAGAAGTGGATTGTGAGAGATGTGTAGCGAGGCACTGTGCTGGCAGACTTTTGCATCAGTAAAGGACTCATCATTTAAAATCTCAGATTAAGCTCAGATTAAATTGTGCCATGCCATCTTGTGGGAATTGGCCGTGACCGAGAGGAGACGTGGCGGCTGGTAGGCGGCGGGGAAAGGCCCGCTGTAGTTGCACCTCATTTCTGAATTGCTCTGCGCAGAGACACAGACATCATGCACGGTCCTGGAAGAAGCTCTTTCACAAACTTGATGTCTGGCATAGTTCACACCATGGTTTTAAGTGTGACCTCAAGGCATTTGCAAGGAATATCTTTATAAAGACCATACCGAATGTGCAAGAGAGTCGCACAGACAAATTTGCAATTAATAAACCCAGCAAACCTGGAACATTAGGATATAAATACAGCAAAAAGATAGACTTGGACAGACCTAGATGATGGGTGTGGCTTTCCTTCACGCTGAATATTTTTGCAACATTTTTTTGTTTGTTTGCATACTAGCTTCTGGTAGAGACATTTTGCTACGCTTGCAGGCTAGAATACAGCAGTGGGAACAAAGCTCTGACAAAATGGGAGCCTCCTTTGTCAGACTGTGGCGTCAGAAAAGCTGATGTCAAATGCCACCAGGCTCCGAACTGGAAGCCTTTACAGAAAGGTTGAACGTTTTGTAAAAGACAGGCTGTGGAATTGGCTTAGAAAAGGTCTGTGTCCTGTAGCATCCCTGGGGTGAGGTGAGACAGCTGCGCTGACTCCCCTCAAACAGAGCCTCTCACTCGCCAGAGCAAGGCTGGAAGGAGCCAGACATGGTCCTGAGCAGCCTGCTGTGGGTGGCCCGTGGGTGGCCCTGCTTGAGCAGGGGGACTGGACGAGATGACCTCCAGAGGTCCCTTCCTACCTCAGCCCTTCTGTGAGACTGTGATTCACAGCCTTCCTCCTGTTCCTCCTATTCCCTCCTAAAGCTTCCTCCTCTGGTTTGGTTTCTTTCCTGTATATGCTGTAGTCAGTCCCTTCACTAGGTTACTCTAGGAAGGAAGAATATGAAGACAGAGAATTGCAGACGTTGAGAAGTTACGTACGAAGTTAGAGTGCCTCCTCTAAACCGCTGAGCGTTGTTCACTCAGATGGAAGGAATTACACTGAGACCGTGCAGCACGCTATAGACTCTGGCTTTATAGAGAGAATCCCACAGCAATCAGAGTGAATTTTGCATCTGACTAACTCGACAGAGATGAATTGTAAGCCTGTCTTCCCTGTGATTGCCCTTACAAGTCCAAACATTTTTTTCCCCCCAGAAAACTTATTCAACAGCATTTCTATATTCTGTAAAGGAAAATGTTTCATAGAATCGATGTAGATACTTCAGTCATCTCTAGATGTGGTTCTTTGAGCTTTTTACCTCTTTACTGACCCGTATCTCTTCTACCTTTTTAGTTCTACTCTCTCCTCTGCCCCTAATTTGGGGGAGATGAAACTGCAGTATCAGTGTCTTCAGTTAGGCTGTAATGAGGTCCCACACACAGGCGGGGAACTTCAGACTTATAGGCACTTTACAAGTAATTTTGTTTTATTCTATAAAGTACTGGTGATATGCAATTGATGGCCTAACATCTCACATGAAGAAAAAGGGAGGAGGTCTCTCTTACTGCAGCAACATGGTGACGTTTCTGAAAGTCTGTATAAGATGAAAAATATTTGCATGTATGCATAGAGGGAAGCACTGTGCAAGCATCTAATTGCAACACTCCCTGCTGACTGTTTTTGATGTGTGTTGGTTTTATTAAGCATTCTTAATAAGAAACTAGACTTCTGCTTGGGCAAAAAATATAATAGAAACAGCAGTTTCAATTCTCAGATTATTGAAGTGCATGCAGTTGGGGAAACCTGTCCGGATGCAGTAAACTAGGTGAATTTGTTCCATCTGTGAAAAATGATAATAAATTGGTTTTGCAGTCCTGCATTGGCTGACTCGCCTTTTGTGTGTGCGTGTGTGTGCATGAGCGTGTGTATGTGTGGCTCTGTTACATCTTGGAAGTTTTGGTTTCATGTGTTACATTATGCATTGCATATGAGGGATAGCATTTGCGTGACAAATTGCAGATCCGTATGGCATGGTGTTTTGACATCCTGTACTTCTAGGTATTTTCAAGGAACTGTGTCTGAGGAGGTGAAGAGGGGATCTACTGATGACTTCTCACTACAAGCGACTTTGCTTGAAAATGCTACCATCAGACACAAAATGGTCTTGGTTCAGTCCTAGATCAGAATGCAACATAGAAATGACGTAACTTTGTATATTGATATGTGGTAGCCATACATCATTTGTCCCACTAAAGAGATTCATAGCTTTGCAGAGAAAGAGACACACTCTGTATGCTAGAGCACGGGAAGCATCCAGATTTACAAGTCTTTAATGATGCGACATTTCTGGTTGGGGAGAAGTTACTGGAGATTGTTATTAGCCATTTCAGTAATTCCTCCTGACCTCTTCCCAGTTACAGCCTGACTCTGGCCAGGTCTGTGGTAACCTAAAGCTGTGGCTTTACTAAGGATAGTAACTAGTAATGAAATAATTGTATGCTCTTTAGTGCTTAGCCAAATAGTTTTTAGGGGCATGTATGAAGGAAGATGTAGTACTATACAGATTTATCAGCTCTCACATTAAACGACTTTTAAAATGTATTCGTGGCTTTGTCTTCCTAATTAATGTTTCCATTCCCACTTGTGGCTCGGAAACCTTTATACTGGGCTACATGATGACTTACTTGTTCTACACAAATCTCATAGTTCAATTCTCACAACAGACTAAATATTTCGCTTAAGGTAATTACCTGACTTCAAAGGAACTTTCGTAGAAAAGTAATAATATCAAAAAGAGCCTATACGCTATAAATAGGGTATAAAATTCCACATTAAAGATCTGTGTATATTACAGGAATCTTCAGAGCAGTGTGAAATATAATTAGGGCCTTCTACTGAGGCATAAAATTCTCAGTAATACGGGCTAATCTTATTTGCTTGGAAGGAGGTGGGAATATACCTATCAAGACATCTTTTGAAATACCTGAATTCTTTACATCTGAGTTTCCAGTCATACTTGTCTGACTTGATATTTTCTTCCTCGTCATTTTTCCATCCTGCAAGGTTTATTTGTGAATAAGCTTTCTCCTCTAGACAGGCAAAATCAGAAACGTGAACTTTCAGTAGGACAATTAGAATTTTAGTGAGATGTAAAACGCTTTTAAAGAAAAGAGGAAGAAGATGTAAATAAGTTCACATGTGATTAACCTATATGCTCATCAACAGGGTGTGTTGATTGCATGAGATGTCACATTGTAGTTGAAGGCAAGTCACGTCCTTCGAAACAGTGCCATTGCCATTAAGGCCTGTTGTCTGCAGTGTCTCATTCTTCCTACAAACAGAAGTCTGTTGGAAAAGAATATTTTTAATTAACATATAGCTTTTCTGAGAAAAACGTGTTCTATATAACTCCTTGTTTCCCTCTTCTTTCCCCACCCCACAACTAAAGTATTTGTCCAGAGTACGTCTGCAGAAATAATGCTTTAATGGAAAGTATTGATTTGGTGCATAAGGGTTAATACGTTTACCTCATGATTACTGGAGGAATGGTCTGCTCCCAGTGCTGGCCATGCAAGCAGCTTGAGAGTAAGGCAAAGTATTGCTTTTGTCCAGAACAGGAACACTTCTGGTCTTTGGTCTCTGGAATTCAAAGCAGCGCTTTTTGCTGGGAAGGTATTGTTACTATTAACATTCTACAGATGGACAAACTGGGACAGAGAGGGCCAGTGTCTCATCCAGAAAATTACTGATGTAGGGAGGAAGGACCGTGCTGTCGTGTCCCTTCAGTTCCCTGCTGGACCGACGGCTGCCATGTCTGATTCGGCTGACTGAACGGAAGACGGTTTGGAGCAGCCAGCGCTGCTTTGGGTATGGTTATGTATCAAGACTTCCAAAATGTAGTCACTTGGCAGAATACTGGGTTTGTAAACTTGCTGTTGTTTCAGTGGGAGAGAAAGCAATAGAGTTTGGGAGGAACCTGTAAGTAATGACAATTAAAACCAGAAGTTCACACCTCTCTTGTGATTTATTACAGGACTTGTAGTAACTTAGAGCAAAACCAAAAACAAGTCACCTGAATTACTGTTCTACATTAGTTCCCAGTTCATTTTCATCTTTATACTGCTGACCAGGCTTTTGCTGTTCTGGTAGGGTGTAAAAGGTGCTGAAATGTTCCTCAAGCTGTGCTTGCCACAGCCATTTGCCACTGGTAATCATCTTTGTATCTCACTGCTAAAATAAAATGAAATAAAGTCAAAATACACTCACTATTTTCCTAATAATATGTTCTGTATAAGTAGTAGTTCCAGGTGTCCGTAGTGGTACGTGTAGGTGAGCTGGAGAGTGACCTCGCTCCAGTGACATCTCAGTTACGACATGGCAAAGCTCTACGAGATACTTTTTTGTGGAAAAAAGGAATTGCAATCTAATGGTCTGCCATGTTGACTGTAAAAGTTTCTGGAAATCTGGAAGCTTCCAGGGGGAGACTGGGCTGATTTCCTCCCAGCATACTTGCAGACAGCGCGGTGACCTCTGGGGACCTGCATTTACAGGGCTCCCCAGGATCTTACCTGGGCACCTCACCTGGGGGGCTGAGTTGGAGCAAGAGAGCTCACAAGCCTGGGTGGCTGCGGCATTTCTGGGGCACCCCAGAAGCCTCAAAGGCTAACTAAGGGAGGTGATTATGGAGACCTGGCTTCTCCATGCTCTGCCTTCCCTGACGTCAAGAAAGCCAATTTATTTTGAAAACTCCGAATGGGACCCCTGTCATGAACACTTGTGTTTCCAGAAACCTACTCCTAGTACCACCAAAGATACAGATTTTAAAATTTGAGATGACTCAAAAAAGAGGGTGGTGGTGGTGGTGGTGTTTATTTTGGGGGGATTTTTTTAAAATAGAAACTTGGATTCTGCAACTGAATGGAACTGGACTGATTTTTTAGATAAGGAAAGTGTATCCACACTTATTATGTGGTGTCATGAGATACTATTTTCAGGTTGCCCCTTATCGAATTGACTAGACATAGGAATTTAATACAGGACCATTATTTTAACTTCAAAAAAATTTCCTTAAATCTGGTGCCGGCAAGCTTAAGATGCAGAGGGACCTTTGCAAATGAATTGTTTCTGTTATTTAACTGAAGGAAAGTAGGATGATTGGGACCGTTCAGGACATGTGTGTTTTCAAGTTCCTCCCAAATTTTTTCCTTCTGACTTAACAGAACAAAATCGGGAAAAAAATAGTTGATATCATAGAGACATAATAAATTAGGTTCCATAGCTGTTTTAATTTAGACGGGTTCTTCTATCTCTGCATCACCGTTGCATTGTTTACTTGGGGAAGAAGACACAGTAATAAACAAACACAAAGACTTAGGGCTAGTGACCGCCTGTGTATCACTTAGCAACATCAATATTTTTGTGCACAAATAAAGGTCTCCTGCACAGTGCCTTCTGCAAGTATGTGTGTGTGTGCGCGCGCGCGCATGCGCATGTGCCTCTGTAGCACTGACCTTGTACGCAGAGAGATCAGTTTGTCGGTGATTGGTCACTCCTTAATTTGGATGTCTAGACATTTCAGTCCGCGCAAGCGAAAGGCAGACATCTAAAGACGTGAGAAGAGATTCTAAGGGACACCAGGACCTTAAAATAATTCCCCGGCAAACTGCAAATGTATTTTGTTCATTTTAAAAATATATGGTGTAAGTGATTGAATGGAACACATGACTGAAGGCTTTATTTTTTATTATCACTATTAATTAATATGCTTCTTGGATGTTTTCATGGCTGTGATATAAATAGGTAAAGCTTCCTTAAAGGTTATCTGCAAGTGTGAGAGAGTTAATATTATGGTTGGTCTGCTGGCTGGGAATGTGTTTTCTTTTGCTGAGAACCAGAATCTTTAGAAAATAAATGAACTATGTTTAAATGAACTACCAAATCTTAATTTATGTTAAAACTATAGTCAGGAATGTCATCTCCCACAATGTCCAGATAAACAGGAAATTATTGTCCACCATCTGCGTTTTATTCAAAACCTATGTGCGAGCGAATGTGTTTATATCCACACATAAGAAGGGCTCAGTTCTGCCAAATGCTGAGAGCCCTCAATTCCCACTGATGCCGTTGGGCATTTGAATGTTTCCAGGGCATTAGCCCTATGTTTGCAAAACAGTGGCATGCACATACATTTACAACAGCCCAAATTTACAGCTGCTCTTTAAATATATGTGCAAATGGGGCAAATGATCACCCAGTTATCATTTGCATGGATGTTTGTGCTTGGGATACTGGATATTTGTATAATGAATTAAAATTTACTTTTTGGAAAAAAACATTTAAATTGAGGAAGCTGTATCTATTGCCTTAAGAATATTTTTCTGTAATAATAAGATCTGGAATGTGACAGAGCTTGAAGGAGCTATTAATATCCTTTGGAGATCTATTTTAGTTTTCTTTGTTTTTAATCCTTTCAGTCATAAATCCCAGAAAACAGCAACTGGTGCTTGAAGAGCAACCAGCATTCAGAAGCAGTCACTCCACAGCACTGCAGCAACAAACTCTTTTGAAAACAATGTGGAAATAGTTTGATTTCAGTATGGGTGTACTCTGTCCAGTATCAGAGTATTCTGATGTGGCAATAGCTGTAGCAGCATCACAGAAACTTCTATACCAGTATAGATGTGTCTGTATTACAAGCTGTGCTGGTATAAACTATTTAGGTAAGAATCACACTTACAACTGCATCAAATGTACTTGCACAGAAACAACAGATCAAATTTTAGAGCTGGTGTGTACTGGGAGGATTCCCAGTATAGTGTTATCAGAGCGCTTACCCAGCTGTAGCTGTATTGATGTGACACTTCCCGCCCCCACCCCACCCTCCCACCCAAATCTGTGAGAGCAGTTCATTTCAGCATAAAAGTCAATTTATTTACAGATAAGTATTTGCTTTCATTCTGGGAGTAAACTGCACATCTAGAATAGCTTCAGATCATCTCTCCTACAAGATTGCCCTGATCCTTTCAATTTTTCTTTTTTTTTGCCTTTCCTAATGTTTGACTCAAATACTTCTACAAAACTACATTACCTCCTGAATTCTGTATTGGATGAAGAGTTGCCTTCCCTAGGCAAAGATCCTTAGATTTGTGTGGATGTGGTGCTAGAGTAAGAACACACACAGACGTGTGATGGCAAAGCACTAACACTGCAAGTGTCTTGATGTTATAAGTACTGTCCCCTCTGGTAAATCTGTCCCATTTTTAGAGCCAGGCCACAATTATTGTATATTCCTTCCGCTCTCCCTTCAACAAAGTTTGTCTCTATGCAAATATTAAAATACATTCAGACCCCAAATCTAGTCTAACTTGCACTGCTGATGGAGCTTCTCCTGGATCACCAGGAGGGCATGTAAAAACAGGAAAGAGGGGTTTTTAGAAAAGACTCTTAAAACACTCTCATAGAGCAAATTGTACTTTAAAAATTGTTAACTAGTTCAAATGAACAGCAGTGGGGTTCCACATAACTGGCTTGCCCTTTTTTATGTGCTGGCACGTTAAAATGTTTTATTTGCAGTATTGCCTGCTAGTTCTTGTGATTTTATTGCACATTCCACAGTTTTCTGCAAGTTTCAACTCTGAGGTTCTAGTGATTATCTAAGAATCTCAGCTTTAATCATAACGCATAGCGACAAGGAAATTAATGTGAAAAAAACCCTTCAGTCAGACATTATGGAAAGGGAAGGTTATACCTGTTTTAAACAAAACTGATTCCTCCCACATTCATTCTCTTATCGATTCCATGCCTGCTCTCACAACCCCCACGCTCTTAAGCTCTCAGAGATGCATGCCTGAGAATTGATCTGGCCAGGATCAGTTGCGTGCTCCTGGAGGACAAGGGACATCACCCACCAAGTTCTCACCACGTCATTTGACTTCTGCATCTGCGATGCCCTATTTTGGGGGTAGATCTTCTCTATCCGTTGGGAGTCAAGCACGTTATTATGGTGGGTCCTTTCGCTTCCGAATCTTGCTTATCTCAGCCTAGGTGAATCTTAGTTTGCTGCCTGTTTCCTGGGTTTCCCCACTGTGGGTGTCTTTATGGGCACAGTCGGCTTCCCTGTTGGGAGAACAGGAAGAGGAATGGCACGTACAGCATCGTGCAGCCTCGCTGCCACCCTCCTCCTGTCACAGCACAGGTCTTCCAGTCTGCACTGTGGGCTTCCTAGGGCCAGGCCTTCTGCTCCCGATGCAAACACCACATTCCTCAGTGCTTACCTGTTTGATTGCTGTCAGTCATGTCCACGGTTATCAAAATGTTTTCAGTTTGTTTCATAACTTTGCTCTGTTGCCTTTCCCAGTGCTTTTGCCAGTAGACATCTCTGTTCATATGTTCTTCTGACCAATTTTAGTATTTCTGCTACAAATGCTGCAAAACAGCAAAACCAAGATTCTAACAGGAAGTATTTTAAACTGTGACTTGAAGTACAAATTAAAGTATCAATTGAAAAATAAATAGTATCTAACATTTTTGTAATTATGTGATTTTATATGACTGTCATTTGGGTTTGGCACATCCATAATTTGGGCTGCCCATATTACAGCTAAAACAGGCCAACTAGGACGTTTTCAAACATTACTTTTTCTTGTAGTCTAGACGTATTTTCACAAGCAGTCCAGCCATGGCTAAGGGTCTCTGTAGGTCCAACACAATTCAGATGCTGCTACTTTGGGGAGAATCTTAAAGCTCGCTGGCCCCGAAAACAATATATGAAGATTACTCATTTGTTGGCCATATTGGCTAAACTGTTTGAACAGTTGCTGCCATGTGCAGTGACTTTGCTCCCATTCCTGTGCTGCCTCCTGTGCTTTGCTGGCATTCAAGAACTGCTTATCATTTTTCTGATCCAGTTTGCTGTGTGGCTGCTCAAAGGTTTCTACCACTGCAGCAGAATGGGTACAACAAGATAGGGAATACCTAGAAGCTGTTCATCAGTCTGTCCTGGGATTTTCTTATATATGTCCCTCAATGCATTACATCAAGAAGGAAGTACTGAATATGTACCCAGCACCTGTAATGCAATATCCTAATACTCGTAAGCTTCCATTAAGGTCACTTGGTTTTGAATCTTTGGAGTCATATTGCTAGGCATTATCCTATCCTCTGAGATGCTAGTGCTGAAATATGAACTGATGGAAATTTGAACAAATTGTATTTTTTGAATGCTCTCCATGGTTTTATGTACGATTTGACTAGACATATTATTTAGCTTGATTAACCTGGGCATGTAACAGAGCTGGTTTTCTAACTGGCCAGCTTTAACATTTGTGTTCCTGTTGTTAAAGTTATATTTTATGCTAGCAGATACTTAACTTTTGCATGCATTTAGTAAATATGTAATGTGCTCCCCCATCAGGTCCTTTGACAAGGTATTATCTAAATGAGCTCCACAGAATTGTTTTAATTCCAATTCCTCCCTATTTTTTTCCCTTCTTGTCTGTAGTGTTCCCAGCAGTGCAGTAGCCAGGATTTGATTTCTGTCAGAAATGATACTGCTTCAGTCTCATCTCTGTAAGTCTCTGCAGGGAGGTTAGAGGGTGGTTATCCTCTGGCTGGTCTGGACCTGGTCCAGCATTCGATGAGAATGCAAATCCCCTTGAAAGCAGATACCTTCTCTGCAGCGGTACTGCCTTTATGCTGTGTGTGCTTCAGGAAGCTTATGATAAGTTTATATTTGCATTGATATACTGTTATTTTTTAAAGGTACCCAATCTTTTGCTCTTCTGAAAGCTTAGTAAATGTTCCTAATTCTTTTCTTCTTCCTTTTTAACAATAGAAAAAAAAAGAGTAAAAATAACATGACTCAGGGCCTTGCCACAGCAGCGCAGGAGATTACTGTTATTGCTTTGCTGGAACAGGAGTTTTATTGTGGAGGCTTTTGCTGTAGTTCAGCACATTAATTTTGGGGATTGAGGAACTCCACATCTTCCTTGTTTACTAAGGCACGGTGTGGCAGCATGAGCTTAAGCACGCTGGGCTTTCTCGTGCATCCTCACCATCCAGGTACAGAGGCTTTGGCCAGGAGGCCCTATGTGAATGGGTGAAGCAGCTTTCGGAGCAGATGCAGTGCTGAATTTCTGGAGTGAGGCTGGAAAGCCCAAAGCCAGCTTTGTGGCCCACATTGCCCACCTCTTCCTCTCACAAGAGAGCTGGCAAGCCATGCCATGCCTCCCGTGGGAGGGAGCGTGGCCCTGTGGGGCAAAACGTGCCGACTCAGGGGATGGCAGGGGCTGCTCGGTGGCCGGGATAGCACGGGTAGGGAGCCAGGTCCCCCGCTCTGCCTCTTGTTCCTGCTCAAAAGCTGCAGAGGTGGGTTGGGACTGGCAGGCCAGGTGGCAGGGCAGTGCTAGAGAGGCACGCTGGTAGCGGGGCCAGACTCCCTAATTTGAAATGTTGCCGTGCACGCTAAAAAGCCTTTTTACCCTCCCGTAGCGAAGCAAATTGACCTTAAAGCAGCTGTAAATCAGCTACTCTTCCCTGATTCAAGTTTTATCTTGCTCAGGCCGTTCAAAAATAACCGTTCACTCTAGGCCTGCCAACGGATTTATGGCCACCCGTTTGCAGGGCCCAGCTATTTCTGTGCGCGGCGGCCAGCGCGGCTCGCTGACATCATGAGGCGGCTATAAAAACCCCGGGGCATCACACCTCCCCGCGCACCAGCCCCTCTGTTGATCGCACTGTTGTCACTCCCTTAACAACCGTCGCCACGTCGCGCCTTCGCGTCCTGCCGGGCCCCCCCCCGTCATCCCCACTCCCCGTCCCCGTCCCCCCCTCCAGGCTCCCCGAGGGCGGCTGTCATGTTTCCAGAAAAAGCCAGCCCCGGCGGGGGCCGGGCCGGGGCCACGGGGCCCTCCCTGGCCGCCATTGGGTTGCCCCTGAGGCCTCCCTCCCGCCGGCTGCTCTTGGCAAGGGCTGCCTGATTAAGCCAGCAAGAAATAAAAGTTGCTTCTGGGTTCGGGGAAAGAGGGTGGGGGCTGAACCACCACCTGGGTGATAAATAAACATAAATCAAACTCCCCTAGTGGTTTAATAAAGAAATTAATAATTCGTTAAAACTTAGGTATTTCATATTGATTAGACCCTTTTTCTAACACCCACCCCCCCCATATTGAAGCTTTATGACAAGCTCTTCAAAGCTGCCTAAACCTACGTGCTTCCCTCCCGCACCTGTAACTTGAGGGGGGAAAAGTAGAGAAAGTCCCCAGCAGTTGGCCTGTGGTGAGGACCCAATTTCACCCACCATTTTCCATGAGCAGGAGACCAACACCCTGTAATCTAAACAGAGGAGGCTGAAGAGGAGTGGAGGGACATCGCCTATGCAAAATGCTGATGGTATCTATCCTAGCTTGCCAGATTTTCTTCTTCGCTCCTTGTCTGCTGGTGCTGTGTTTCACCATTTCAGTCCCCGCTCAGCGAGGCATGTTCCTGCTCACCAGGTTGCCCATGGCACCTTCTCATCCCTTCCAAGAGCTGAGCCTCCTCACGCAGGCATCCTCCGGGACCTGCCTTCCCCCTTCTCTTGGTGGTGCCCCAGCTGCTCCTCCTCAGCTAACAACCACCTCTGCAGTGCCTGCCAACGTACGCTGGGGCTGAGCTGGCGGGATGAGTGCTACGTTCCTTGTCTTTTATCGCAGTGGCTATCTTCTTCTTGATAAGCCCTTCCAGCTGCCGAACAGATCCCTCACCTCATCGAGACAGATCTCCGCTAGGAAAGTAGGCTGTGTTTTAACCTGTGACTGCTAACATATTAAAATTAGCCAGATTTGGGGGATTTTTTTCTTGTAATGTTTTTGTGTAGACAGAGTATCTTGCATTTTAACGTTGGGAGCTGTTCTTTCCTTGATCCATTGTTTGGTTTTAGAAGACTTTGACTTTTGTAACTGTGCAGAAGATGTGAGCGTCAGCTCAGCTCTAAAGTCATCTATGGCCTAGTTTTCAGAGATGATGAGGATCCACTGTTTCCTGAGTAGTCAACAGGAAACAGAGTGATGAGCATCTTTGAAAAGCAGCCTCGTACCATAGAAAAATTGTTATTTAAAAAAAAAAGACATGTACATTTGTGAATGCTAGACTGATAGGGTACATGGCTCTGAGCGTGTCTCGAGCTAGCCGAGAGGCTTGAAAGGTTAGAGACACCGTAGAAGTTAGTTATACAGAGTCGGTGGCATCCCTGTGAGAATTTCACTGGCACTTACTGTGAAGGGGCACTTGTTTGAGTTCCAGGACAGATTTAGGTTTTGTTTTTTTAACTTTTAGTTGTTATTAAAAACTAGAACAGTATTTTAAGCCTCTTTTTTCTTTTTTAACAGGAGGGGGAGGGTTTCAACAACTCTTCATATTGTGTGCATTGATGTAATCTCCAGAGAGGTTACTGAGGTTAGATTTTTGAACACAACAGATCTGTAGATACATCATTACATATTCAGGAAATGTGAAGTGCCGAGCTCTTTAAGGCTCAACACTTCTGGATGCTGAGAACTTCTGAAAATGTGGACCACTGTATGAAATTATTGTGCGTCATTTAAAAAAAAAAAAAAGAAAAAAGAGATGGCAGTCCAGGTAGTTGAGAAGATACTACGGCATTCTGCATGGCTTGGGAGAACAGCCGGACAAGGAGTGAGTTTTGTATATTGAAGGCAAGGAATGCATCGTGCTATGGCTTCTCCAGAAGTCAGGCTTTTACAACCATGTAGACACGGCCTTGGGTTTTCTTCTTGGCTTTGCCACTTGCCTTCAGCTGATGCTCAGGACAGTGGTTTCATCTTGCTATGCCTATTTCTCTGCTTAGCCTTTGCCTTTTACATCCACCAAAACTTTAATTAGTTACAGTCGCATGATGTGTGTGGGCTGCGTGTGGCACCGCAGGGACTCGTAGGTGCCGTGCTGCTACATGCACCAGCACCGGTGTGGGGGTTTCCTTACTTTGATGCCACTGAATTGCAAAAAGTTTTTCAGCTCTGCGTTTGGCTATGAGGGTTCTGTATATGTAAAGAATTATTGTAATAATCACCTTATCTCACAGCTGAAGGACTGCATCAGAAAACTGTTAGAGGGCTGGGTTATTGGGGATAGTGGCACCAGACATTTTCTGTCAGTTTGCAGTTCTTCAGTCTGAAAACCTAGCCAGTTTCTGTTCTGCTTGATCAGATTTACATCCAATATTTTTTCACTGTTATTTAGACGTAATTTTCAGGGGAGAAATCATTCTATCCTTTCCTTTCGCCTTCTCATTTCTAAGGATGCTGATTTGTTAACGATCCAAGATGACGGACGATGCCTCTAATACCGAGATGATGGCATACTTACCAGAACCTGGATGTGTTCATGCTGAGGGACCATATAACATGGAGAAACTAAGACTGTAAAGCCAGCTCATGTGAGGAATTATACTTAGGACATAAGAAGTTCTTGTACAGAATTTTTCTCCAATTGTCTATAAAGTGCTTTTACAGAGAGATAACTATCATGGCCTATCTCATGGCCAGTGGAAAATGGAGGTACGAGGGTTGGACTGATTTGCGACAGAAGTACAGGAAAGAGTGGAAGAGACTCGATTGCTTCCAAGCCTCTCTAGATTTTCTATCCATTGCCATACTGGTTGGATCATGTTGCTTCCCACCTAATGTTTTTGTCCCTGGTAAGCTTTGAGTTCAAACTGGTGACGGCTTGTCATGCCCTAGTGTCACTAGCATGTTTGTTTGAGGGGAGGGAACCCACAAAAATGGATGAAGAAATGTTATCTTGAGCTCTTCTTAGATGTCAGTATTCATTCTCAATTGAGCTTGCTTTAACTTGGCTCAGTTCTTCTGTGTGGTAAAGAGAGTATTTAAGTATATTGAATTTCATGCTGTTTGCTGTAGAGATACACATTAACACACGGCACGGAGCAAATGTAAGTATACTGTGCTGTTCTGTCTTCCATAACTCATATTACCATCTTCTTGCCCCCTTAATCTCTGTTCCTTCCAATTTCTTTACTTTCAAGTATAGGGAACTCGTATTGTCTATGTCATCTAGCCTGTATGGCAACCAAAAAACCCGGTTTGCCCAATAAGCTGGTAGTATCGGTAACGGGCTTCAATACCAGGGTCAAAAAGACTCAAGCAGAAAACTTGGGGGTGGTTTCTTTTTGTGCAGTACATGCTATTTAGATTAGTGCAAAGATTGTGGAAACCTTTTGTTCTTAATTTTGTTAATATACATGCTTTCAGTGTAATCTCATCTGGCATCCATCTGAAGCACAATACTGACTAATCTTTTCATTTGCTTAACCTGTTTACTAAACCCTGAGTTTCCCAGAGTGTCGAGGATAACACATGAAGGTGACTCAGGTACAGTTTAAGAATATAGAGCAGCCTGGAATAAAGGGCTCAAGAATAGCAAGTAGGAGTTATTTACAGCAATTTAAGATAATCTGTCTAACTGTGTGTGGAAGCTGAAGAGAGAGCCCTTGCATGAGGGGGCAGTGATATTCAGCATGGGAGCAGTGGGTGAGCTCTGCAAGAAGAGATCTAATATGCCTTTCCTCTGGTGGCCTTCTTTCTGAAGCAGATGTCACTAAAATACAAAACACCAACCACATGAAATTCCCTGAAAGCTTTTGCGTAGTTTTACACATTATAGAGAGGCAAGGGTTGCACCTCTTCTCTTTCTTTGTGGACAATATTAATCTTTTCTTTTTTTAATAGCTTTAGATTGCTGCTCAAGATTTATGGTGTTCCACTAATCACATTAGTGTACAGACTGAACTTGAGGACCTCTATTGTAAGTTATTTACAGGTATCTCAAAATCGACTTTTGGGGATGAGAGTGCTTTTCCCATATCCAGAAATAAATTACTTCTGGAAAGGGACATAAACACCTATATCACTTTTTTAATCCACTGAGCTTAAATAGTATGTCTTTCCCCTGCAGAATATTTTTTTTCTATGATTTTTTTGAGCTCAGGTTACTCAGAAACTTAGTCCTCCGAACAAGGGGGATCATAAAGCTTTGGCATTTGTGAAAGATACGGTTATGAAATAATAAAAACATGGGGTTTTAAAAGAATTTTACTCAGTTATAATTGCTGTTCATTTTTCTGGTTTTGGAAAACTCCTGCTTCATCTCCCTCCCATTACTGCTTTTGTACATATGGATGATTTTATAATGCAGGGTGAAGGCATTAGCAATGTTTATGTGCTTTCGCATTTTTTGTTAGTATTTTAATAATCATCCGTTTCTCTAATCAGAACATGCCATTAGCATTTCTCCTATTCCATGCTTAATGGAAATCAGAGTTAAGGTTTCACGTGCAACAACCATGTTGTTCTTTGTTCCTGGTTCTGTGTCTGCCTGTGTAACTCACGCACACATCCTTTTTTAATTTGTAATTAACAGTGCTAATTTTTTCTGGGGAAATGTTAAGAACATGAGAGACAGTCTGTGACAAAATGATGAGGGTACAGCCCACACAACTTAATGTCTTGATGCAGAGGGCTTCTTTCTTTGAGCAGACACCCAGGGTCCATCACAAGTACTATCAGCACTGGGACGGCTCATGTAAATGTTGCATTTCTTTGAAAAACAGTAATACAGTACTGAAAAGTGAACGTGTTTTCAGCTTCATTTAATTATCAATAATTGTCTTCATTCTTTGAATTACTTGCCTTTGGTAGCCCAACAGTACCTTTTCTGCCCCTCATAATTTTCTGTGCTGTTAGCTGTGCCCTTACAAACGATTTGAACTTGTGGAAGTGGCAGGGGCAACTTTCGGAAACATGTAGCTGCCAAGTTTCCTGTGATGCGATCTTAAAATAGAACAGACTGGGAAAAGAGGGGAGGACTGTCACCAAGTGCCGCTCCGCATGTCAGGACTGTTTTTACTTGATCTATATCGGCTGGTGAAGTCCTTTGTGAGCAGAAGAAAGAACCTCACCCCCACCCATTTCCTCTTTTCAGGCTATTTTGGGCTCGCTGTAAAGTTCTCGGTGTACTTTCTCAGCCAGAGCAGCATTGTGAGCTCCTTCTGGTAAATCACATTTTTGGGTTGGGGGAATGGAGAGGACTGTAAGGGGAAGACAGGAATTTGTCTTTAAACAGGTTGGGGTTTTTTTCCCTTTGTGTGTGTGTGAGTGTGTGCAAGAAAATATTCACTATCCCATTAAATGTCATGGAAGTTTCCAGTATAATTTTTTTAACCAAGTTTACCTAGATAGCTTTCAGTCATGCTAGCAGGTGGTATTGACACTTTCTCTTCTCTGTTTTAAGGAGTCATTAAATTTAACGAAGAGCTAGTCCCAGGAAGAGGCATCAGGATCTTATGGAATTTGTGGAATATTCAAGCTGAATATTCTTATTAGTGTATGGTTGAAAAATACCACTGCCTAAACATACATCACTGAGTAGTGAGGCAATAGCCTAATTCTTTTTTTTTTTCTCTGAAGTTTCCATCAGAATAACTCAGTTGTTTTCATTGAGATTTTCATTGACTCCAACCACTGTGGGAGAAATCAGAACTGGAGTCCAGCTTTCCTTGTGGACATAAAGAGTCCTCCTCTCCTTAGTTATGTCCACATTCCCAGAAAAAACATATAGAGCGTGAAAAAATATTCTGAAAGAAGATGTGGAAGTGTGGGAGAACACACTCTCAAATTTCTCTGCACAGAAAAATCAGGATAACATGGAACATACACATGTAAAAGGAGAAAAAGAGAATGGGGGGAGGGTTTGAAGGGTTTTATCATGGGTTTGGTTGATGCTTTTGCTGTTTTTTGCAAAACTGCACAGTCCTGCAGTTCCTCAAGTTCTCAAGACTATTACTACTTGAACCTACCAAAGGCTGAGCAGTTCAGAGGAGGAAGGATTTGTACTCATTGCAAAATTTGCTCTGTGATGTTGTGAATACTAACTTAATCCTAGGGAACATTTGGTTGAAAGGCTACACTTGGTTAAACGTAAGCATTTTCCAGGGAACTCATGAAAAAAGTCCTCTGTGGGAATGGAAAAAATTACCGATTTGATATTTTTCTGATCTCATTAAGTTTAAAAGTCAAGAACAAACCAGAAAATTATTTGGGTCTTCCTGCATCATAGTAAATTATCATAACAAAAAAAAACCCCAAAAACCAGACTCGCATTCAGTATCTGAAAATTCTTTGAAGTTTGCGTTTGGGAAAAATGCTCCTTGTGCAGTCATGGTGAGATCAATTGACAGTTCCTGACTTCTCAGCATGGACTGATACATTACTTTTTTGTGTTGTAAACACATCAGTTTTCTGATGTGTGCATACCCCAAACAGGTACTTTTTGCTACCATTTTAAAAGGGAACAGGTATTTTCCAGAAGAATCAGTTGTCTTTGGTTTGCCCCCAAATTATAGTTTCACCATTGAGAAATAGTCTCAATGCCTCAAATGTCTTTTATGCTTAAATTAGACCTGAAGTCCTTGGGGAAGAGTTGAGAAGGAAAGGACTTGGTAATTTTAAATTCCTACATAACTTATTCTTGCGTTTGTTTGGTCTGTATTAAAATCCTAAGTAAAAGTCCGTGCTTTGCTGTTAACGCATGAGAATGTTTTGCAGGAGTAGAAACTTGGAGTCAGTCCTGATAGCACTGTGTTCTCCTGGTACTTTTATCTTGTCCCATCTTTTCCTCAACCTGAGGCACCCTGTCTGAAACATCCTATTATTTTCATGGCAGTGGCAGTTCTTTAAGCTCTCTTGCTGGTTCCTCCGTCACCTGATAGGCTAGCACGTGCATATTGCTATTATTTTTCTCAGAAATACATCCTTGAGTCTCGCTCACTTTGTGCACCAAAACCAAAGCACGTTTTCGTCAGTCATCGCTACCTTTCTCATAAAGGTCCAGGATACTGACTTGCTAATTTTTTCCCTAAAAGTCATAAAACTTCAGCAAGAACCCAGAAGGCTGGGAGAGGTGGGCAGAACAGTCCAGTCTAGGTTTCCAAGCCTGACTTCCCCAGCCTAACTTGTAGTTTTCCTATTTGCCTGGCAGGACTAGACCTGGAGTCAAGTGTATTCTCTTTCAGTTGTCTCAGAGCTTGCTGCACTGTTGTTGTGGGGGTTTTTGTTAGTTTGTTTAATTCCTTGCTGCTGGAAATCTCTTCTGCAACCTCCTGCCCCTCACTTCTGGCATCAAAAAACTTAAATAAATGACATTTTTGTTTTGGTATGGTGATTTAATTCATTAGAGGCCAATCCAGAGACCTTCATGGGTGTGTTTTGGGGAGCCCAGGCTCGAATTCCTGTAAAAAAAATCATGTGAAATAGCTCCTTGTGAGTATTTCTCTGTAGGCAGCTTGTTTTATGACCGCGGGTCATGGAGAAGGATGGCTGTCGGGGCTGGGTACGCAGGGGGAAACGCATGGGGTTTCTTTCTGGGGGTGGGGGAAGCATTTCCGCCCTGGTGAGCCCGGCACCGACAGCCCAGCCCATCTCATGCTGCTTTATGAGGAAAGTTATTGTGAGCAGCCAAAGTGTAGAGGGTCATAAATTCTGGGATGCATCGATGTCTTAGTCGGTGCCAGTCCGCGAGCAGGAACTTTTCTCAGTCAGGCATGGTTCCAGGTGGCCGGGGACAAGACAGGGCTGCGTATTTACAGCCCCGACAGCCTGTTGCTAGAGATTGCTACCACTGCGCAATAGCCCCCATTTGTAGTAGCTGGGTCGTGACATTGGCATGAGATACTTGGTGCAGCTGGGCCATCCCAGTGCCAGATACGAGTCCCGTGGTACGAGCTGACCCAGCTGCACTGAAAGTCTCATTATTTTCTGTCATTTTTCTAAATCAACAATGCAAAGTGAGGGTTACAGCTAATACGCTCTTGCACCCACGTGCATAAGATACATAGACATTAAGTAAACACAATTCTCTTTCTTTCCTTTTCTTTAAGCATTTTAAGGGTTTCTTCTTAAACATCTGCAGTTGTCCAAGCTGCATATCTTGCTCTCCTAAAGGCAGAAAGTGTGGTTTGAAAAAAAAAAAAAGTGTGCTTGTATGTGTGGAGATATATATATATAAAATATATCCCTGTTTTCTATTTCAGTTCTGCTTAGGGAAGAGCAGTTTGAGTATTGAAATAATGCAAGCTGAACATTTTTCTAATGAGCATCATTTTATTTGAGTTGGAAATACTGAAATAGTGCACATTACACAGGTCAGCAACTAAAGCCCAATTACATACTTATTTGTAAATTGTCCAATTGCAAAGGGGCAGTAGTCAGCTTTTCTTGCCCAATCTAGGGTGTCTCATAGGTATATATTTACAATTCCTACACCAGCTTCATAAGCATAAAATGAGATCCAAGTCTCTTAGTTGCCTTGAGGGTTTTCTAGATTGGAAACGGATTCTGTTTCCCAAGTTTGTCTCTAATCCAATAAAGAGGTTTAAAGTGTTACTATAAAAGAATAGATATAAAAATATAATTAATGAATATTGGATAATGCTGACAAACAAGTGAAGAAACATTTTTTTTTAATCTTCAGTCATGGCAGTCTGAATCAGGATTTAGCTCAGAGCAAATTGCCATTCTGAAGCATTCAAAAATAATTTGCCAAGACATTAAAAAAAACAGAATTGCTTAAAATAGTGATGTTAAGAAAAATCAACAAATGACATCAAACCAAGAAAAACTTCCAGTTCTTTTTATTTGTTTACTGGCTTTTTATTTCCTCTTGGGAAACTCTGAAGCCAGATTTTCAGGCTATACTCTGCAATTATGGGAACCCGGAAAGATTAGTTTTTAAATGAAAGCCAAGTTTCTCAAGAAGAAACACGACTCCAGGAACTGGGACTTTAAGAAAAAGAGCAAATGCCACAGTATTTGAGATCGCTTTGTTGACTTTTGACTTTCCCACAGGCCAGAAGAGCCATGGTCCTTGACAAACAAACACAATGGTGCATTGCTCCCACTAAGATCCGCTTGCAAATGGCCTGATGTTGGCAGTTGTCGGTGCGAAATGCTGTGTGCTATCAGTCCCTGGCCGAGCGGTGACAAAGAGCTTTGAGGGACAGCACGTAATAATGGTGAGAAGGCATGAGAGGCCAAGCACTGCACGCCAGGCTCCGTCATTCCAGTTTGTCCCTGTTTTTTAAGTAGTAGAGCATGGAGCTATGTGAGAAACGAAGGGTGGAGCTGAGTACTTGCATGAGTAACATCTGCAGGACTGGGCCTGATCCTCTTCCCACTGAAATCAATAGGCATCTCGCCAGCCCCAGCACTGGGACCAGGATCTGTGTCAGCAAAGAAAAGGGAAACCGATAAGGCTCTTTCTATGGCCTGGTCAAGGAGAAAGTATTAAAAAAAAAAAAGAAGGCACAAACAGGTGAAAATAAATTAAATAAATGATACTGTTAAAATAGACGCTTTAGCTAATACCCATAGGGACATGTTTTGTAAGCAATGTCTTTAGTTCTGCCAGTCTTCCTTCAGACGTGCGGGAAGCTTGGCACCTGATTGGAGGAGTCAGTCTCTGGGTTTGGAAGTGTGGGGCATGAAGAACTGGAAGAGGAGATAGGCGGTCGCTGGCATCTCTGTGGCAGGGTTGCCGTGTGGGCAGGGAACACATTTTTCTCAGCTTGGGAATGTTGCGTTGCAGCTGTAAAAAATTTGGAAGTACCATCTTCATGACCTTGATCTTTTCCCTAAGATTTTCCTTTCTTTTATTATAGTTAATCTTACTTCTAAATAGGACTTTTCTTTCCCCCAAGGAATTCAGTAGGCAATGGCATCTTTACCTCTTTCTCTACCCCAGTTAAGTTTTCGAGGTGGTTTTTCATTTCTGAAAAGGTTTTTTTGGGTTGTGTGTTTAAGTGTGGTAAATTAGAGTAGAAATAGGTCAACTGATTAGTAACTGCTTGTTTGCCTTTAAAAGCAAATCACATTAAAAATGATTCTTCATATTTCTCAGTGTATGTGCCAGCTATGTGTAATTTTAGCTTGTGGTAGCGGCAATGGGTCATTTGGGGCAAGGGAAAACAAACCCTCTGGAATCAGAAGTGAGAGCAGAGTAAGAAAAATAACAAAAGCACATGTAATTATTTCCTAAAAAATGTAGCACTCCAGTGAGGTTTCAGGAATCCTGCATGTAGGACAGTTGCAGCTTTGAATCTAGTGTGTTTCAAAAATTGCTTGCCTTGGTAGCACAAGCATAACTCATTGACTGACTGGAGAACTTTTTTGTTTAAATTAAATAAATAAGTTTTCCTCTTCACTGTTTTGTCATTGTCAGCTTGTGGGCCATAAGCAGAGTTGTTACAGTGCTGGCACATCTGAAAAAATGCTTTTATATTACCTGGAGAGTTTTTCAGATATCAAATTAGCTCATAATGATAATATCCACATGGTGCTAAAGCAAACTCAAGGGTAAAACCTATGTATTTGGCATTCCTCAGACTACAAAGCTGTATGTTTTACTGCTAAAATTTTGTCACCTTCATCCAGCACTGTTGGTTTTGGGTAATCTTAAATGTCACAAGGTGCTTTTCCAAAATTGACCACAATGATTTCTTTGAACATTTGGAAAGACAAGTCTCATTCGTAAAGGAAAGCTTATCAGTTACTTGTTTGTTATACTTCTAAAAATTGCTTGACATGTATTTCTGAACTGGTTGGGGAGCTCCTTTAAACTCGTCGTACTCTGAAGTTCTCTTAGTTAATGACTGCAGCTTAGTCTGCATTAGAAAATGGTACATCAGCGAGGGTTGTGCGTAAATCACTCTCCTAACATATTCAGCTGTGCCAGCAGAAACTGGAAGGTAGATGAAATTATTTAAAAAGAAAAAAAATATTATTTTGCTGGTGTAGCTTATTCCTTCCAAGAGACAGGTTTAAACTATACTATCCTGAGGGGTTCTTTGCTCGTATAGGCTGTGTAGGGGTAAGAGAAAGTTACCTGCGTAACTCTACGAACTCCGTTAAGTCCTCTCATGCTAGGAGAAATATTTCCTGTCGCCAAGATGGCCTGTTTTCAGAAACCCTTGCCAGTCTTACTTAGACCCAAGCAACACTGATTTAATGTCTTTTTAGAAGTGAATTAATTTAAGTTAGTGGAGTTCCCTCCCTGTCCTGATGAGTTAAAGGGCATTTCTTACAGTCAACCTGATCAGCAGAATATAAATTGCAGCCTGATCTGGATTTGGTGCTGACCTGGCTTTGGGCACAGCGTTGGATGAGGCACCTCTCAGGGCCCCTCCAGCCTGAAGGATTCAGTGGTTCTAGGCAGAGCTATACCAGTTCCTGGGCAATAGTGCAGCATGTGCTGTATATTTAAGAATGACTTATGCAGCCTTCATAGGTGCTGGCAAGGTGATCTAAGAAAACTGCCTGAATGGACTAAAAAAAAGATCTTTTGTATCATAGATGCTTTCTGAGTACCCGGATCTCTCTTCTGGTTCATCTGGTGATCACTACGGTTCCTCCGCACTTTGCCATCCCTGGCAGGTTTCAAAGGTGCAGGGCTAGCAGTAACAGCACTGTTAAACTCTAAATGTTGTTACAGTTCCTGTTGTTTTTCTGATGTTGTATCTTTGACATGCAGCGGTGCATGCCATGTAGAACAGCTGTGGTCCATCTGCCATCCCTCCCCTGCACTCAGTAACCTCAATGAGCTAGCAGTGTGAAGGAAAATGGCACAAAATTTCCCAATTCCTCTTTTAGTGTTCAGAAGATATTTATTTTTTTTAGGGTTCAGAAGATTTTTATTTTTTTTTAGGATCTTCTCTGTGGCACAGAGGTGATCATCCACACGGATTTGCTGAGTGCGCTCATGGAGGGTTATGGAGATCTCTCATCTCCTGCTTCTTTGTCACTCTGCTGGCACCACTTATGTTCCCAATAGTGCAGTGCCTCTCCGATTTCCTGTCTCTACATGCCAGATCATGGGAGCTAGACAGTCAGCAGCGCTGTGCTGGGGCTGGAGCCAAAGAAGAGGAGCAAAAGACGTGAGCAAAATTCTTTCCTTGGGTGAAACTCTGCACTAAGGGTCTTAGGTTATTGACTTGGAATGACTGACCCAAGTCTTTCTAGCAATTTGAAGGTGGGGCTTGTAACTGGAAGCCCTCCTGTCCCCTCTTTTTTACGCTATCCCATTCCAACAGTGTTGCCATTTGAGCTGGATTTAAATGCTGTGGAGCCTTGCAGGGCTGTGAAGAAAATCCTGGAACTCCTGTTTTGCTGTCCCAGTGCTCCACCGTGCACTCAGATTTCCCATTTTGTTTGCCAACTCATTCTGAGACTAAAACCAATGTAAAGACCCAGCATGTTCCATGTGAACACTCAGATCCTGCAGGAAAAAAAATCTGCAAAGAAATCTGAATGATAACAGTAACGACAGCTTATTTTTGGACTTCAAAGACACTCAGCAGTAATTTGGAGACTATGAAAGTCTGGAACTGATAGCACTGAACTAGCAGTAGCCACACAAGGTTCTCTGCAGAGTTGCAGTTCTGGTCAGCCAGACCCTTGTGTAAGCTGGAAAAACAAACCATGGTGTAGGTGTTGCTCAAAGTGCCTCACAGTGGCAGGATTTCATTTTTTGTTAATGGGATTGATCGGTTTTGTGATCCAGTGCAACTTGAGAGAGGGAGCTAGTTGTGCTGCCCTGTTTTTGAAACTCCCTTTGCAAGGTCACCAGCCACTACAAGGAGCTGCTTTCCAGCTAGCATGGCACAGGCAGACTGCCCTGTTTCCAACTCTCATCCTGGAGTTTTTTTCCAGATCCTGCCTGTTCCCCACAGGTCTCCCTTAATTGCTGACATTCTTGCTGGCCCTTTGTCTGATTACTGGTAGATTGTCACCAGATATCTGATCTCAAATCCATCAGAGGAGTAGCAAAACCCAGGTCACTTACAGGGACTGTTCCATCCTTTCTTTTGTGACTTGACTTAAACCAGGGTTGTCAGTCTTGAAGATCGGCTAGCAATTTTTTAATAGCATGGGAATGCTTGTCTGAGACTAGGTTCATAGTTATGCTCTTATGATCCAAAACAGAGAAACATGGGTCTATGTGCATCTGGTTGGGATAGTAGGCTGTAGAGCTTTTGGTTCATTTGGTTTTGGGTGCTATGGTTGGCTTTGTTTTACTTTGAGATGTCACTTGAAAAGACATTTGTCCTGATTTAACACTAATCCATGATCTGGAGGCAAATGGATGTATGATGATGATGTAGTCTTTGTAGAATGATTAATTTTTTCTTTTTTGACAGGTCTTTCATGTGATAGGATCTGTGCTTTGGGGCTGCACTCTTTGCAAAACTGAGAATGAAGAAGCTCTACAGGGTTTAAGATAAATCAAGTCTCTCTTTCCTCTTGCCTCCCATGGTGAATTTGCTCCCATGGTGGTTGCATAAGGCAAGCCAGCTGAGCAAAGCCTCAATAAAAGAGAAGCAGCTTGCTACTTGCTTTCTGTCAACTTGCCATGTTCCTTCTGTACATGCTGCTCTACACCAGTTGCAGATTACCACAGTAAATAGCTTCCAAAACTCCAGCAGTCCTTTCTCCCATATGCCTTTGCTTGTTAGCATGGCCGAAAGGCATCAGCTCATCCGCTGATGCTGCATGATAGAAACCAGTTTATTATCAGCGTCCTTTTTGATCCTTTGATAGCCCTGGCTGGTCATACATTTCTGCTCCTGGAAAAGGAGTGAATTGGGTATCTGGAAGTATGAGCAATCACAAGCTTGGAGTTGGGCAGTCTCACTTGAGGCATTTCCACTGAGGGCCATACTCAGAACTGGGAAGTCTTTGGGAGGAATCTGGAAATCCTTCACTGGAAGGACATGTGGAAATCCAAGGCAGCACTATTTTTCCAGGATACTGGATCCAAGTAGCCCATCAGAATAAGGAACTTGGCACCAATCCTCATTTACCTTACATTCAGAGCACGTGCCCTGTAGGTCTGGAAATCCAGACCATACTTTTAACAGGTTGGAAATGAGCAGGTTTTAGGCAATTTGAATCAGGTGGTGTGAGAGGCTGACTGCATCGGTGGCACAATCCCTCTTCCAAGTAGAACTGACCCACAGCTGCCGAGCTCCTCCATTATACTGGGTCCCACAATGAATGGAGGTGGGAGGCAGGATAGCATGACAGCTCTGGCTTGCAAAGAACTACTTTTTTGCTATATTTCTACATTGTTTGCTCCATCTAAGTTAGTGAGGTACCTGTTTTATAGTGGCGGGTACAGCATGAGCTTACACTGGCATGCTCTAGCTACCTTCCTACATAGTTGCTTTCATCCAAGTTGTACAGTATGAGGAAAGACTTGGCATTGTCTTCCTGACTTACCAAATCTTGTATTAGTCATGTCTTTGGGAGATGGTGGCAGTTCTTCACCTCCCACGCATAGCCTAGATACAGTCTTTTACTGGGCTCAATATGGATTTAAAAAAACCACAATCCTAATTCTTCAGCTTCTTTAACTGCAAATGGAAATAATTCATAAATGTTAGAGTTTTGTTTGTCTGATGAGAACGGTAGCCTATGCCATCAACGGTATTTTTTGCTTCCCTTCCCCCTCTTGCTGTTGCGGTAGGGCGAATTGCATCATTTTTAATAAGATTAGAGGTATTTGCATTTTAAGGTGTTCAGGGTATTAGCTGGCGGTGTGTCAGTTTAGTCTGTCTGAGCTGGCTTTGGTCACCTCCCATAAAGGTTAGAGAGTTCAAAAATATTGTGCCTTGTTGAACTGAGAGTCTAGACATGTCTGGAGAGATCCTTAGTTTTCAGGGTTTGTCTAAGCTTTGTTTCAATAGGGGTGTGAAAGCTACCAAAAATGACAAGCTAACACAAAGGTTTGAAAGTCATTTGAGTACTGTGTGGGTGAGAAATGCCTGTATCTGTACTCTTAGTCAAGGAACAGTAAAAGGGCACACATTAAAAAAATAAAGAGCACTGTCAAGCAAATAAAAGGCCCTTTATTTGTGTGTAGAAATGGAGAAGGAATTTGGGGTTGCTTCTGGCTTTACTGTAGAAACTTAGGTGTGTCGTTCAGACCTCTGCGTGCCAGGCTATAGTCCTCCGTCTGCGTTCGGCCTGATCCATGCAATCTTTCCTGGATGTGAGCCAGGCAACGGCCTTCCCTAAGGCTTCAGGAATGAAAGAAAACAACAGTAAATATGCAAAGTATTATTCCTGCAGGACTGCACGCTTTGCTCCTTCTGGAGGCCCAGTTGACAGTGGTGGCCCCGTGCTCCGTGGAGCCGTGGCCATCCCTCTGTCCTGCCTGTATGCCACATTTCTGTTCAAGAGGGCTTTCGCTGAAGACCTCCAGTTCTCTGCCTTGAAAAGGCCCGTTCCCTTTTCTCCTCCTATTCCAGTGAACCTCTTTTGCCCCTTGAAGGGAAAAAAGCATATTGTCCAAGAACATGGTTTTCAGGGGAAGGTCTCGAAACAAGAAGCAGTACTGCTCCTATACCAAAAGCTCTCTTGAATCATGGGAAGTTTAAAGGGTCTTAACAGAAGTTGGACAGTTGCCTGAGCCTTGACAGATGCTGCTGTGTATGTGTGCTATCCGGAGGAGTCCCTGTATGCTGGGGTCATCGTACCCTGTGTAGGTACTTTGAAGCAGTGATTGAAGTAGGAATGCTTAAGGATATGCCACGGAGACCGCTTTTGCAGTTGCGGACAGATGGGCAAAACACTGGAGTTACACACTGTTTTTTCCCCCAAAAGCTTGCAATTTCTTGACTAGCAGACGAAGTAACCTGGGAAAAGGACAAAGGAACAGTAACATAAGCAAAATACTCCTGTTGAGGTTTCCTATAGAGGAATTAATGCAGAACAGCAGCTATTTGCTTCTGCAAGTTTCTACAGGCAAGTTATATTCTTGACTACTCTTTAATTCTTGTGATAGTTGGAGTATTTTAAAGCTCTGTTTCCTGGAACTGTATAAATAAGAATGTCAAGTTTCATTAAAAAATTATAGTAAAGCATGTTTCTAGTCTTTCTGACTGCCACCTAAATCTTTAAGGTATGGCCTTAGTAAACTCAAATGTTTCTAACAACAGAAAACAATGGAAACATATTTTTTTAGTCTTGGGATTAACTTCAAGTGGGCAATACTAGAATTATCAAACCTTCATGATCAGTAGTGCTAAAGGCTCTTGAAGGATTTAACCACCTCAGCAGTTATGTTTAATTTGAAGTGTGGAGAAAGAGAGCAGCCAGTTTATTTCCCTAGTTATTTAGGCACCATTGGTGATATATTTGTGGGTTTGTATATTTAATACAGGCTTTGATGTTTTCCCTTATGCATCTTTTTATTATATAAATAATGTCCTTGTTTCTTGGTGTTTGTTGTTAGTGTGTGCAAATACATTCATCTTTTGTTTCACCCTTCCCTAGTGACCTGTTACATTTAGTTATAGGATATGCAGAAAGGAAATAATTAGTCTAACTTTGATCTGCCCTTGAAATTGTGCTATGCTTTTAAACCACTGTAGAAGAGGAACAGTAAGTTTATTTCTGCTCTCCTCAGCAACAAAGCACAGAGTGAATCTAGGCATTGTAAATTATTGTCTTATGATAGCCTAAAGAGCTGCTTTTTAACAAATGAGTTGTAAATGGAGACTTTTCTTTCCAGTACAGAGATGCTGCAGATAGGGCGGTGGTGTGCCAGGAGCTCCTGAACTGTGAAATCAGAAGAGACCGTTAGATCATCGCTTCTGAGCACCTGCGTGGGTGCCTGTTTCATCTCACCCACTTACTTTCATATAGTTCCTCACCTTAATTTAGGGTTTTCTTCCCCTTTTTTACATTGAACCTTCGTTTGTCATTGATTCATTTCTACATACCTCTATGTCTTTTCCTTTTTTTGGTTTTTTTTTGTTTTGTTTTGTTTTGTTTTTTCCTCCCATTTTAGCATTCTACTTGGCACTGCAGGAGCAAATTATTAAAGGTTCCCTGCTTCAGGGAGCTCTGGAAGAAACAAAAATCTGCCAGAAGTTATTGGAAGTGGGCTGTGAAATTTGTAAACTGTTACATGAAAACCAGGTATAGTTTTCTGTTCCTGGTCTCTATAGTCTGGAAGCAAAGCAAAGTTTGGGTGAGAGAACAAAAATTAAACAGCTTTGAGATTTGTTTTTTTCTGTCTGTTGGTAGTGAAGGAGAGTCTTGGTTAGTATGGCCACAGCATTTGAACTGCATGTCCATCTAGTTCATTCACTTTTAATTAAGTTGAACCTTTCAGATTGTGTTTTTGTTTTTTTACACCTTTAATTATTTCCCAGTGTGCTTTGGTTTTTGAGACACCAAAAATACTAAAAGATAGGTAATAGGAAGATAGGAAACAGCTTTATTTCTGTTAGTATCTGGACCTTGTTTTCACAGTTTCTTTTATGGCTCAGCCAAAAAGGAGAGCAGAAAACATTTGGAATACAGAAAATACAATGGGTGCTAATTTCTCCTGCTACTCATCTTAGTCTAGCTGTGCATTTCCTGCGTGTGGCTTGGTGGGAGATTGTCCTAGTGCAGCAGAAAACTCTCTTGGTGATTCAGTAGATGATCCCTGACATATGGGAAATAATATTTGCTGTCAGAATCCTAAAAAGCCTTCTTTTGGGGTGAGCTTTTTTGGGCTTGTTTGGTTTTTTTTTTTTGGCTAGGCAGCTGTTGAGCTAAGAATACCTAGAATTTCGTACAGTGGATGTGAGCATTTTACTCCTTAATCTCACCTCCTGTTTCATAAAGCAATTCATCTTTTTTGTTGTAGTTCCAGACCTCAACATGGTAGAGGTAAGGAGTGTCTTTTTTTAATTACGCAGTGTTCAGGCCACTGCACTTATGATTCTTGATTGAAGGACCTTTGTGTTCCTGTAATACAAATAAATGGTGAGAATGAACTAATTTTACCAAGATGTTGTTTAAAAAGCGTGGATGAAATACGAAACCAAGGTCTTTGTAGATCCTCATAATTAAAGATCCCACTGTATAGTTTGTATTATTTTTTGTTATTATTTTTATTTCTATTAGCTATTACTACTATTGAGTGATGATTTCCAGTCCAGTTCAAGTATTTTTGTTCCTTTTATTTATTAGCTATGTATAGTTCCTGCCCAAATGTTGTTGCTTTAAGATGGTGACATCCCCTGTGCTGTACCCCAGAGCTAGATGCAGTACTATGTAAAAGTGTCTTTACACACTTCACACTATTATGATGCTAAATTATTTAGGTTTTTCAAAAGGCATTTAGTCCTCTAGTGAAAGAGGATTCAAATGTGTACAGCAGTGGTGGTTATTACTCAATGTATGTTTGTCCATAAGTGCATATGAAAGGTAGAGATGTTAATTTTAGTTTCACTGAGTCTACCAGGCTGGAAACTGAATGTAAATCTGAGTATGTATCTCCCTGTTGTGTTTGCCTCTAGCAGTTTTTAGAATCACAAATGCACATTTTTAATGACTAAATGTAACATTAACAGAGAACCATTCTGCCCCAATTGTTTCATTGGAGAATGGACTTGCTAGAGACTGCTTTTAAGTAGCCATGTCTGTCTAATCAAGGTTTCCCTCTTCCCCCTGAAAAAAAATAAAAGAAGAATTTTAAAAAGCAGAGAAAATAAGTTTATTCATTTCTGTGCAAGCTTCGGAGTGGCAGCTGGAATGTGAAGTAAAGGGAGGAGGTCGTGTTGTATGGCTGCACAAAAGACACTTTCCTCCAGAAGCTGGTATTTTTGTTCAGCCCTACCACAGGTGGGCAGGTGGCTGTATGGTACCCCTGGGGCTGGGACCCGACGGTGGTGTCACGATGGGTAACCTGCTGCATTCTCCAGGCATGGGTGTGGAAAACACTGGCAGAGGTGGAATACTGTAAAGGGGCACCATTACGTTATTGTATTTTTCTTCCAGTTTTTAAATAGAACCCTGCTGCATTTTAGGAAATGGACAGCGAAATGAAAACATTTCAGAAAGCCACTGTAGCCTTTCTTTCCGTTTTGCATTTCTACACTCCCTAAACACGGGGCACCGCTTTGCTGGACATCAGGGCTGGGAGCACAGGCTTGGCAGCGTTGCCGCCGCGTGCTTGCTCCTTGCAGCTGCGATTTGGAGAAGGCCAGTGCCAACATGGTGGGACCAGCTTCCCCATGCCAGTGGGGACACGGTGGTCCGATGTCCGCTCCTCTCCTCTGGCATGCTGCAGCAGGGAGCTTGCAGCTTACAGAGGGCGAGAGGATACTTGGCCTCCGGGCAGTTTCTGCAAAGCAGCTAGCCTCTGGCATCTTGCTCCTGTGTGAGGAATGGGTATCTAGGTCCCGTTGGACAGGCTTTGGAGTCTGGGGGGGTCTATTAAGGGGACATGGAGCTTGGCCAGCTAGAAGACTCCATGTGGCATCAGCTCCTGGCACCTTCCCCTTCCTTCTTCTCTCCCAGTAATGTGAAACTGATCATCTTAAATGAAGTGCTTAACGTACATGATTAAAAAAAAAGAAAAAATACACTGCAAGGTTGATGTGAGAAAAGGCAGAGAAGCTCTTGACTGACCCGAGGACAAGAGCTATTCAGAAAGCCGTGCAGCCAGCTGGTGATGAGATAAAGTGCGAAGGATCGTCTCTTCTCTGTGCCACCTATGCGGGCAGGTTGGGAGGTCTTTGCTGGGCGCAGTGTCCTGCCGGCTCCCTGAAAGCAAGGCTTTCCAGGGAGGTCAGGGCTTTCACACTGCTGGACCCTCTGGCCGGGCTCCTGTGGGGAAGGGAAGAAACCTGGGGCAAGAGGCAGCACAACTGCTTTTAAGGTTATGACCTTCAAGGTAGAGGAGTTGGAAAAGCCAAAGATAAAGATGGCCCAGAACATCCTTAAGGCTGCCAAGCCTAAAATTAGATGCAGGCTAGGCTTTGTTTTCCTTGCAGGCTCGCATGCTGCACGTCTTCCCCCAGTTGGCCTACTCTGCAAGGACAGCGAGTGCTGACGCTGAGGAGCACTTGGCTCCCTGGGAATAGGTTTCTTGTGACTTTCTATACTCCCCATCATCACACGATGGGAGCATGCGGGCGACACAGCGGAGCCGCCGTCACGTGTGGTGCGGCGCTGCTCACAGCAGTGATCCTGGGACCGTTGCTGTTAATGGCCAAAGCATTGTTGACAGCAGGAAGGATCAAAATTATGATTGGTGACCAGATGAGGTATTAAGTGCAGAGTTGACGTTAGGAGTCCACGCGCACGACACAATTCACCGTATCACTTACCCAGCACTTTAAAATGCGGGCAATGGATCAGGAACAGGCAGCAGAGGGATGCTGGATACCACATCCCATGTGCATGTTGTAACCCTTCCCTCAGAGGCTGTTGCTTACTTTTTGGTGGGGCACCTATTCACAGTTGTGCCTAGAAAATCCACTTTTGCCAGATGAAAAAAAATAATACTTTTGGGCATAGCTTGGCCATTCTGGGTGTACGAAAACAACGTTGAAAGCTTATACTTGGGGCTGCACTTATGTGCAAATATGGTTTGATTCTCATGTCAGCACATTAAAATGGAGTAGTGTGACCGTATAGTCACTACTGTTTAAGACAGTGTATCTGTTAAGCAGACATGCTGTTAAATCAGACTTACTCTGTGAGCTCTGAAACAGGCTATCTTAATTTTATTCAGAATTCACTTAGCACTGTTGTATCCACATTATGCAGCATAAAAGCCTGTTAGATACATGCTCGCCTGGGAGACCTGCAACTGAGCAAGATCCTTTCTGATCCGTTTGCCAGTTTGCTACCAACTCTGTGTGAGACTTGGGCAGTTTTGGAGGGGAGGAGTACAGGTAAACCAGGCTGCAGTGATACTTTTGGCTTCTCTGCTAGCTACCGTGCTAGCGACCCAGGACATTTCAAGAATGCAGAATCTGGTTTTGCACTTTGCTTCTCCCTGCCTGTCCTTCTGTTTCCTCTGGCTGCTTAGGGAAAGCAGCAGTTTTAGAGCTGCCACCTTTAATCCCCTTTGACTGGACTGCAATTTTAGCCGAGCAGTACCTACATTATAGGGAGGGGAGAGGCACCGAGTATAATGCCACACTAAGGGTTTTACACTTGTCTCCTTGCTTGCTGCATAGCCAGGATAAGTCGTAACTGTTTCTCCAAATCCCTGTGAGTTTTTCTTCAAAATGAAGTGATTAACTTCTGCTGTAAACTTCCCCTTGTCTAGGGCATCCGGGCCTCGCGCTGAGCTTGACAGCGTTCAAGATCTCCTGCCCACATAGACTATTAAGTTCTGCTTATCCTTCGTTTCCACTGCCTGGTGAAATATTAGATAAGGGGGAAAGAGCTTATCTTACATGCGTCTGAACTGACAAATATGGCAGCCTTTCAGTAAAAAGGCTAATGCAGACGAGGCCTTTTTCCTGGCTAGAATAAGAATGAGGCCGGCGCTTGTCTTCTGCTGCTGACAACGGTCAGATGCGTGCGGCATGATTTCCATAGCATCCAGACAGTCGGAGCACCTAATATCTACCTGTCTAGTCAATACATCAGCTTTGCTAGAGTGGGGAGCTGAAGTTTGTCATTGAGGCGGGTTTCTAATGCAGCACGAACGGATCTTTCAGCCGTACTCCAGGGTAAACATTGTAAGCCGTGCAAATTTATTTACCAGCAGCGACAAATAACTGTGTCAGTCATTTTTGTTTTCTTCCCTAAATAAGACGTTCTTTATAAATGCCTTTATGGATTTAATTTTTGTGGCTTTAAACAGGGGGAAGGGGGGAAGGGGGGGGATTTCTTGCTGTTTGAACAGGTTAATATTAGTGTTTATTTCCCGCTGTGTTTCTGCACATGAAAAATTAGTTTAAGTTTGGACTCGATGATCTTAAAGGTCTTTTCCAACCAAAATGATTCTATGATTCTAATAACCTTCAGAGGGACCCATTTCCAGATTTAACAATTTGAGGGTAGCAGTTGGGAAACACTTGTCCTGCTATCAGCATTGAGGGGAGTTTGGCTTAAAAGCATAGTTGAGAAACCAGTCTTTACTGTGCTGGGGATACCTGGGGGGGAAGAAGAGTGGGAAGGAGGGGGCTGCTTTGCCCACAGGGTGCTGAGCAAGGCCTGTTACTCATTTCAGAAGTTTCTTGGCTCATCGCAGGCATAGAGCTGTGCTTGAAGTTTAACACTTCCATTTTGAGAAAGAATACTCACTGTTACAATGTGGCATATTTCTGCATTGCATTCATACAGATATTTTGGGAAATTGTTTTCCCAGCCGTAAATCCTAAACTGTACATTCGCTATCAAATTCTCAGCCACCAGCTAAAACCCAAAGTGTCGGACAGCCCATAAAGCTGAGGATCTAGTGGGAGAAACCTGTAGCCTTTTTAGAAATGAAAGAATAGAAGTTGATGGGTGGCTTGCTGCAGTACAGAGAAACACAAATGTGCTCTGAATGGAGGAAGTGGAAAGAGTTGTTAGTTGGGCAAGCCAGGCACACCTAGACAGCATCCTGAGCTGCTGCCAGCCCACATGGGGTTTTTGGACGTTTTCCAGGCTTTGTTCCTGAAAGTAAATTGTTCAAGATGGGAAACTTTGAAGATTGCATTGACCAGTGAGCCATGCCTCTGGGTGTGAGCTTTAAGGAAGAGAACTCAGGCTTTGGATTTGGGCTAGAGGCTCACGGAGAAAAAGCTGTGATCAAAGTTTGGCCTACATTTCATTTGTTTGCCTGCAATTTTTTTGTTGTTTCTTCCTTATAAATGGGATTTATTCTGGCCTTGGAAATTGAGAAAGAGCTGTTGATCTGAGTATTTAGTTTAGCTATTGACTTGCTTTGTAGCTGCAATCGTATAAAATGATCACCTCTGTATCTATTTCACAGGAGCAGCACGTGAAGAAATTAAGTAACATCTAGAAACCATTCAGAATATGTAAAACAATGGATATATGCTAACTATTATGTTATTTATTTAATGCTTTGATAGCCATGTTGCAAAACAAATGAGGAGGTGGGGATATCTTTTGGAACAGAATATACTGCAGCACCCGCCTTGATCTGCATTAGACATCTGCACTGTGAAGTACAAGTGATGCTGAAAGATGCACTGAGAAAACAAACGGGTTACAGTACTGTCGTGTTAGAAATGACAAAATGTGTAGACAACAGAGAAACTAAAACTACTTCAGTTTCAGGCAGAATTGTAAAGTATTAACTGAAGAAATATAGCAGAAAAGATAAAATACGAACATTTTGGAAACTGGGACTCAAGACAGTTCTCTATGCGACAGAAATTCACACTGTGCTAAAAAAAAGAGCAACTTTTTTTTTTTTTTCTGCAGAAAAACAGACCCTCAAAATTTTGCAATTTAACACCAGGAACCACAACTCTTACCTCTAAAAGTAAAAAAACAAAACAAAACACCACCTTCCCGAAAATTTTTTGAGGTGTTCAGGTTTAAGCTGGCTTTGAGGAAGACACCTACAATGAACAAAAAGTCCTAGTCTGAGCTTTCAGAGCAAGAAGTATGAGAGGACATGAAGGAAAAATGCCAGAGTCCTTTTAAATTCAAAATGTCTAAGCTGTCTGCCCAAAAAAGGATAGATTCAAGCTGAGACCCAGTCTGGGTTGTATGACAGATTCATGTTCCTTATATGCACAACCTTGGCTTGAGCAATTCCCTTCTTCCCATCTTCTGTGTGTAAAACAGAAACCAGATACATTGACAGCAAGGTAAGTTTTCGATGTGTCTAAAAAAACCAAGAAGAGGGCTGGAAAGGGTGTGCCTTTTCTAATTAATTCAGCAACACTGTGCTAATACGATGACATGCAGCTTCTGAGGCAGGAAATACGGCAGATAAGCAGCAACTCAGCCTCGCCGTCCTTAGTGTCGTACAGCAACATTTCTCAGACTTCATCCATGAGCTATCAGTGATGGGTCCACTGAGATTTCTCCCATGAGACCCTTTTGGGTACTCACCGCAGCCAGGGGATTGGATCCCTGAGAACAGAGGTGGGCTGGGAAGCTCGTGCTGTAGGGTGTAAACTTTGTGAGGGAAGTAATTGCAAGTTTTCACTGCACTTGGTTGAGACTACAGAAATAGGAGTGGCATGGGATGTATGGGGGGTATATACTGCCCTGCCTGAGGGCAGGGGCTCTGCGGCCAGGTCTTTGCCATGTGCCACAGGGAGTTTGTATGCATGGTCCTCATGGTCTGGTATGGGCAGGCATCGTGGATGGGCAAAGGGGTGCGCGTGTGCACGTAGGTGTTCAATGAAGTCCAGCATGCAGCGTGTGGGGGTGGCTGAGATACCATGTAGAGGTGGGCAACACATACCTCCCATGTCAGACACATCCCAGACCCCGCATACGCGCTGAATATGCACTGCGCTGGCAAACTGCACGCTCTTACGAGTCATTTCTCTGGGACTTCTGAATGGCAAAAAGCCTGGTCTGAGCTGCTATGCAGATCAGGATGCCAGGCGTCCTGAAATCCCGGACAAATCCCCTTAGTGCTTTTGGTAAATCTGCAACTGGGATTTACCGTTGTGACAGCACATCCTAAGTGTGGTAAAAATAGCCTGTCTCCCAGCATTGCAAACCTGACTCACGCCCCACAGTTAATGGGTGAGCAGTCAAGGCTGTTTCTTGAATCATTGCACGAATGCATGAAGTGGTCCCAGTGGCAGGGGATCACAAAGCTGCATTGCAAAGCGCTTGCCTGGCTCAGGCTGATTCTCTGCAGCTTTGGCTTAAAACTCCGCGGATCAGAAGTATGGCAGAGACCCCTGATCTCAGGCCGAAAGGGATGATGGAGAGATCTCTCTGCCCTTTGCTTCTCCAGAAGGCTGCATCTGCCCTGCACATGCCTGGAGGCAGTCTGGAAGGTGTGCTGTGCCAGCAGCGTCCCCTCCTATGCTGGGCAGAAAGCACAGCCTTCTCCCTGGAGGCTGCATAACAACTTGGTTTTATTTGGTTTTAACCCTTTACCTTAATTCTAATGAAAACCATGGGTTTTATTACAAATTAGGACCACGCCAAATTTGAAGCATCGGTAGTTTTGCTAAGCCAGTGGGGTAACGTGGAGAAGTGAGAGGGAGTGAGCGTGCTTTTCCTGCTCTGTGTGTGCATGCACACATGGGAGAGCGCAGTTTCTCCGTAATTATGAAAACGAGCATCTTACTCTCAAAACTTCCTCTTCAACAAGGAGATTCACCCAGAAAGTCTCGCCCCACCCAAATGGGCTGTAATGGTGTGTCTTTAGTGGGCTACACAAAAATGCTACTGGTGAGTCAGTACAGTGTTGGATGTACAGTCGTACAGAGTGGGAACACAGGATGAAGTAGTTTGAAATGCAGCCTCCTGTCCAAAAATACCAGCCAACCAACTGTAAGTTACATTAGCTGTCAGTTCCCAGCACGTCTGGTGAGATTTCAAGCAAATTCTGTTTTTTGCTGTCGCACACAGGAAAATGCCATTGCGGCTGCTTGGTGCCGGCCTTTTGCTCATTGGGAAAGGGCACCCATCCATTTGCCGCCAGGCAGGTTTTGAAAGTGCATCTTTGTGATGTACGTGCTCACACGTCATCTTCAAGAGTGGCTTAGCAGCCCAAATTTGATACAGTACTGGTATCAGGCAGTGCGTGAAGACTGAAGTGAGGGAGGCCATGCTCTGTGGAAACGCTGCATAGGTGCTGCTGTTGTACCACAAGAGAGAAGAGTGGGAGGGACAGGGAGAGCCGAAGGGACTTCCCTTAGGTCTGTGATAGAGCTGGGGAGAGAAGCTGAATCTCATTCTGCTCTCGTAGCTAGCAGGCCATGCATTTCCTTAAACATCTCCTGTGCCATACGTTTGGGGCAGTCTTGTATGTTCTGCATGCAGGGTCATGTTTCCTTTTCTTTCTCAGTCCCTGAACTCCTCCTGTGAGACACTTTGAGTTTAATTGTACCCTACCCGATCCAGTATTATGCTGGTAGTACAAGAAAAAACATGGATGGAGGAGCAGTGTTAGAAAGCACGCCTCAAACCTCACTGAGACCCCAGCTCTGTCCTGAGTCTGTTCAGAAACATCCATCCCTCCCAACTGCTTGGGCTCAGTAACATCACAGCCCACCGAGCACTGGGACCCTGCTACTCCATGTACGAAGCAGCACTGCATTGCTTGTATCATTAGGCTGCTGGGTTTGTTTCTGGCTCTTGGCTTCCACCCTGAAATGACGGCATCAGTGGAACTGCCTTGAGGTACAAGAGTTACCCTGGCCTTACGCGGAGTAACAAGAGGTTGGTAGTCTTCGTGGTAAATGGTTAAGCTGCCTTCCTATCATTTGTGCAATGTCTCAGAAGTGGCTTGAGTTTGTAGATACCATTAATTCTGCTGAAAACAAGAATACTGTCATTGCATTGGGTGGGATTGGCCTCATTTCATGTAAAGTAGCTGCGGATTTAAGCTTCGTATTGAGTTGCTAGGGTGCTGTCCATCAAATGATGTTTGGAAATCATTTTTTAGAAGCTATGCCAGTTTTGACATGCTGCCTTAATATTTTTCTGGCTGCAATAGGGCAAGACATAGAAATCTTATGTTGTCATCACACAGAGCTGTGAAGCGTTCTTTTTTTTTTTTTTGCTTTCTCTCTCTTGCACTCTGTCATATGGAAACCAGATCAAGATGATGAAATTATTGCCCACAAACTGTGATCTTTTTTCTCTTTTGTGGTGGGAACTGACAAGTCAGTGATGGCTTGGTGCTGTTGGTACTAGCTGTTCATGCTGCACGCATTTGTATGTATCGGGAAGTGCCGAACTTGGCGTGCTTCTCGGTTGGCACACAGGCTGGTGAAACGTCAGATTTTTAATTGTGATAAAGTTCACGAATGAAAAAATTATGGCAGATGTTTCCTTTTGTCAGAGCTGAACTGAATCATTAAAATGTGATATAATGTACTATGAACAAGTCAGTGTAAACACCATCCCTGTGAACATGTCAAAAGACTGAAGAACGTAGACCATTCATGGTAATGTTAAAAACCATGTGGTCTGAATGCTGTATTACCAAGCTTCTCTCTTTAAATGCAGAGCATGAATCTTATGAATTTTTATTGCCTTTATACAAAATGAAAAGATAACATGTTCTGCTTTGGTAAAAATAGCCTGGTAGCTTCTGCAACATGGTTGTCATTTTGCTGGTGGTTTACTCAGAGGTCTGCTTTTCACAAGCAGCAGTGAGGTATCCGATTCCCATTGAGCACTGAGCTCGCTCGCCTAATTCCCTCTTCTCTAGAGGATGTATTTTTGGGAAGTCTTACTCCTTTGCCAATCTGAAGCAAGCAGCAGAAACGCTGCTGCTTGCCGAGGAATGCCTGTGATGATGCGTTAAAACTGGCTCCCAGTAAGTGGTTATGGAAAAACTGCAGGAAGCATCCGGCAACTGACATTCTCTGTGGACTTTCTCTCCCATCTCCTCCTCACATCTCCTACATGAGGATTATTGTCGACACACTCACTTAGGCCATTAGTCAGAGAAAAAGTGCATTAGAAGCTTCCTGATGCTTCCCCATGAGCTGAGTACATTGTATCTGCAGTTATTCTCATTCTTGCTGGCCTAAGAAGTCTTGACTAGATTCTGATTCTTATTCCCAGTGTTGTCAGTTCTCAAGATTTTACCTGGAATCAAGGGAGTTGACGAATACCTTCATTTTGACATAAAGGTCAAAGAAACATTAGAAAGATGTGATCAAAGTGTATCCCAAAGTGTTGTTTTATGCCACTCTTCTGATTTCTGATTTGAGGGAGCCTGACTTCAGTTTTGGAATGCTGGGGATTTGGAATAAAATACTCTGTTATGTCATAAAGTAGGTTATAAACTGTAGCAAATCCAAATCATTTTGCATGTCAAAAATCTCAGTCCCCATCTCTTTTGGGGGGTGCACTGCAATCGAGATGAATGTGTTTTGCAGACCAGTTTAAATACTCTTAAAATGTGGCCCCCTTCTCCAGATCAATTACATTGATTTATTAGGGAAAATTTGTGTTTGTGTGCCTGGATATACACAAATGGTATACAAACAATGTCATTTATTTTTAGCGGGGCTGCAGAAGCCAGAAGTAATGAACTTAGTAAAATAGCCATACAGGATTCAGTGATAACAGTTGTTAATGGCAAAGCATCTATAGTTTTTGCACCATGGCAATTTGTAGAAATGCAGTGTGCTTTTTTAAATTAGCGTAAGTTTTTACACCTCTCTTGCACCACAGGAACTTAATCCATCATGAAACCTCTTTAGAAGCTGCGCCATTGTATCCTGAGGCAGATGTGAAATTTGTGTGAGTCACTGATTTGCGATCAAGCTGAAGGAAACTGAGTCTACAATTCTGAAGAGAGAAGCCGCCCATTTGGGATGCATTTACGCAGCTCCTTTTGTATAAATCGTTAGTGCTATAAACTATCCATTATTGTTAGGAGAAGAAATTTAACAATGCAAATAAAACAAAATACTGTGGCAGAGCAATTTTATGCTTGATTGTAATGTTTAATGGCATGTTCTCATAAAGAGATTTTCCCATCCTTCAGACCTATCATGTCTGTGACTCACTTGATTTCCGATGGTTTGAACATCCCCCATTTTATTCCTAGAGTAGTTTTCTCTAGAGCAATTTTTGTAAACGTGCTGCAGCATGGGGTTATCCAGGGTTAATTTCCCTTACGATTACACATCCAGACAGCATGTATGTAAATGCTGCAAGACAAATGATAAGAAAACTGTAGGATAAAAGAAAACGAAGAAAATTCCTTTGTTTTGCTTGTAGATCAATTTTTCAGTATCGATGTATTTCCCTTACTGACTTTTAAATGTTAATACTAGCTTATACTGGCATTGCAGTTCTTCAAAAGCATTATTCTTCTGTCATCACCTCAAATTTTGCATTATGTTGATTCCCTTTCTCCCCCATGTCTCTTTGGATACTTTTTCCAGGTTCCTCTCTTCATCCTTTACTTGCAGGTACTAGACAGCATCATCAATGAGGCAGAGCTTCGCATCTCTAAACCAGCTGATTATATTAATGTCAGAAAAAAAATACAGCTCTTCACAGTCTACTTGTATTTTTAGTATCTTATTGTAATCCTGGTTCTGCTTTCCCTTCTAATCTCTGTTCTCTGTCTTGCCCTTAGGTTTCTTTTTTAGACCAGGGTTTTCTTGTGATCTTGAAAGGTTTCTGCACTGTCCAGCTTTTTGAAGTCTTTCCATACACCTTAGTCAGAAAGTACCAAAATACTTTGATAGTCTGTTAATCTGCAGTCAAATGCCCATTGTTTTCTTTTCCTGGCTGCCAGGGAGTTTGTTGGCAATTGAGATTTACAGAGTGAATAATCCACCTGGCAGGAGACTCTCTGCAACTCCGAAGAGTGTTCTTTAGTGGAAGAATGAGCGTTCCTTTTTGTGTGTAAAATACCGCTAATAGCTTATTTAGCAACCTATATTTCTACAACAGGGCTTTCAGTTTTGTGTTGGAGGTGGATTCTTGCATATGCATAGATTCTAGCACCCATGCTAATTCTGTCTCTCATTTAACTTTCATCTCTTCCTGTGGTAGGATAATGCATGATGTGATCTCTCAGCTTTTTAATGTGATCCTCAGTGCATCTCTTCCAGCTCCTGTTTGAATGGGCTAAAAAAAAAAATTAATAATGAGGGATGATTCTTCCCTGTACTTGCTGGGAATTGCCTGGAAACCACAGGGAGCTTAGGCAGGGTAGTCATGCTGCAACCGCTGAGAGTCCACAGAGTCCAACACCAGGTACTAATTGCAATTACTGCTGGGAGAGCTCTGAATAACAACGGAATTTAAAAAAAATACATTGAGATCCTTTCTTGCCTTTTCTTTTACTTAAATGCCTCATTTTTACAACCATTGATTAGATGTGAGCTCAAAATAAGCCAAAAGCCATGGAATATGATCGAAATGGATGGAAGGGTTTGCAGTGTTTTCAATGCAGCTGATTTTGTTCATGAGTTTTTAGTAGAACTAAAAGGAGGATTGAATTAGTCAATGATTAAAGAAAGTGGAAGCCACTGTATAAGAGTGTTCAGCATAATGGGTACCTGCGTGACATTTTGGTTCTCAGCCACCCGGTTGCTTCCTCCCTTTAGGGATATTTTCATGGTCTGAGTAGCCTGGGCTGATTATCACCCTCAGATTCACAGCTGCCTTTCCCTGCCCAGAGTTTCTCATTCCTTATGCATCAGCACTAGGGAGTTCTGTACCTGTTTTTCAGCAGTGGCAGGGGAGCATCAAAGTTACCAGCAGCGTAATCTCCAGGGTAAACAGGGCCAGCGTATTACACTCACTGTACCATTTAACCCTGCTGGAAGAGACGACTGTAAATTGCCTGTGTCGAGCCAGCGTGCGAGGACTAATAGAACTGCAGTGGGGATAATTCATGAGTAGATTTTCTCACTCGCCAGTGTAAACAGAGCTAGGGCTAGTCAGGTCTGAAACCGTGATTACTTTTAAAACAGCGTGTTAGAATTCAGTGTCCCAGATTGAACCCTCTTCCCAGCACAGGAAAACAAATCACCACGCACATGGCCAGCACATGGACCACGCAGGCTGTGCAACTAACTATGCACGTGAAGGACTGCTTTGTTTTTCGAGGAAACAAGACTTGGAAGGAGCTCTTTAACTGAGGATTGCAAAGGGTGATTAAAAAAAAAAGGAGAGAAATCAATTTCACAATCCTTCCTGTTAATGCAGAGTAAAGAATAGCTTTAACAGGGAGTTAATTTAGAGGCCTTAGACACTGTCCTCTTCTGTGCTGAATCCCTCCACCAAACTTGCTTCTTTTGGGTTGTGTCACTGTCCACACTGCCCCTGTCTGCTTGTTCCTTGCACCTGATCACATTAAACACAATGACACAATATACATCTAGATATGAACCTGCTGGTAAATAAGTTACCTGAATTCACTGCCAATGCAAAAAGCACATTTCCTTTCCCTGGGGTGGTACCATTCCTCACTATCTTATTCTGACAAACTTAACCTATAAACTCCAGATGTAACTGAAAAGGTGAAAATTGACCCCAGGAGGTGGCAGTTTGAGAGGTGGGGCTGTGGGGCATTCGGTGGGTGCGTCTGCAGTCGCGTGAAGCCCATCCAGGTGCAGACCCTTAACCAAAAGGGGATGGTCCCAGTCTCCTGCTTAGTCCCTCACTGACCATTTCCTGCCTCCTGTTTTCTGTGTTGGCATCAGCGTTCACCCAGCAAGCAATTCGACTTTTTCCCCTGTGAGCAGAGACCCGCTCTGGCTCGTCTGTGCCGGGGCTGGCACAAGATGGGCGGCAGGAAGGAGCCAGGGCCGTGCTCCCACGGCCGCTAGCTTGACTCAGGGCTGGGATTGCAGCAGGCAGCGATTATCCGGGGAGTCCCGAAGACCCCCAGGGCTGCTGTGTGGGCCCCTCAGCCTGGCTGGCTGGGGGGGGCTGAAAGCATGGCTCCCCCACAATGGACACACAGTCGCTCCAATGTGGCTTTGACTGTGAAGCATCATCCTGGTGCCGCCTGGGAGAAGCACGTAAGGACGCATGGCCCTGCATGAAGAGTTAATGGTTGTAGATTTGTGCCCTTCTCAGCTGGTTTTCTGGGCTGAAGTTAGGCATGTGGCTCTGAGAAGGGAGGGGGAAGCACCTCTGCACTCACCCCCCCAGTCCAGGTTCCCCAGGTGGGTGACCCCAAGGGGCTGACTGCAGGCAGGAAGAAACACCCCCTTATTTTCCAGTTTCAAGACTGTGGTTTTTCTCTTACTCTTCAGAGTAAGGGCTGGCCAAGAGCCTGCCCACAGTCAGTAATGTCTTTAGAGAAGCAGAGAAAAAAAGGGTAAGTAGCGGAAATACGAAATTCATATTGAAAAAGCAGCATTTGTCCAGTTTTGGTCACCAAAGCATGACTGTGTTTTCTTACACTTAAAAGATTAACATCCTTACTATTAGTAAAACAAAAAATCAGGTTTTGTTCTTGCGGGTTCCAGAATGAGATTTTTGTTTTCCCAGTTAAGACTGAGGAGACAAATGAGCAAACACGTCCTTTATAAAACTTCACCTACATGTTACCAAGTCTAACTAGCCCTTGGCTGTATCATTAATATGTCAGACTTGTAATGGCTTGTGGAAGAGCATTACGATTTGGTGTGCCAAAGCCTGCTTAGGGAGCTTCAACTCTGTCACCAGAGCAGCCATCCTGCTCAGAGGTCATAGTGGAACGGGCTACTGGGAGGGGAATTTTAGAAGGAAGCTGGTCCCCCATCCTTGTTGACAGAGCAGCTTTTGTGGGCTATCTGGCACTTGCTGTGCAGTTTTTTCAGCCCCTAAAGGTCTTGATTCACATTAAAAACTTGATGTTAAATTCTTAATAAATAGGTAATGAGGCAAATGCTGTTCTGAGGGTGTTCTTGAGGATGCTTATCAGGTGCGTTGCTTATGGGTACAGCAGTCTGTAACCATTTTGCAGTCATTGTGCCTGCACTTGTACAATAATATTATACAAATTTTGGTGGGTAGGGAAGTAGTGGGCTAGAGAGCAAGCAAAGTGTGTAAAGTATCAGTCTATGCACCGAATCCCCAGTCTTGCCAAAGCAATTGTTTTATGCTGTAGGTTAATGGCCTTCAGGAAGTGAAAAGACTCTAAACATCCTGGCTTCAGCTGTAAGAGACCAAAGTAAAGGAGCAGCATTAGTACTAATATATTCATTTTATTTTGTTTTCTGCTTATAGTCTTTAAACTACGCTTATTTGAAACTAACTTCTCATTGTAAACGTGAGGTTTGGGAATGATATATGTGGCTCAATCTTTGGCTCAGAAACTTTGTTCTACACTACAGTCCTTGGCAACAGAGAATTTGCAACAGGAAGATAATCAGCCTCAGCAGCGACTCTGTATGCACAAAGTGGGTCATGCCCATACAATAGCTGTGCTTAAAAGGCTGGTCTGTTGAATGAATTGTTTTCACAGTAGTCTAGGGGCGATAAGATGGTAGTTTTGAAGGTGCTCCACATCTGCTATCTGTACTGAATTATTTCCCTCTGCTGGTAACAGTGCTGTAGTCAGTTAATAGTCTGCTTGCACAAAAGCATTCCATCAACATATAATTTAAACTCATTCTGCTCTTCTAGGAACTCTCAAAGGATATTTTTTTACAGTCCACAATCACTGTCCCCCAGCTTGACTATACTGTTTGGATTGGGGCCTTAGACCTTGTAGTATCGAGCTAAATGTCAACAACGGTTTAACAAATCCAGACAGCGGGGATAGCCTGTAGCCAAACGAGAGGGCCCTGCTCTGTGCAGTGGAGATATATATATAGATAGATATCAGGATGTGTCCCCCTAATACTTTAAACACCCTTACTCTTCCTAGTGCTAGCTTGATGGATGACCGCAAGCAGGCCCACTCCTCTCAGCCTCCTTCCCCTCTCCTGGCTTCTTTTGCTCCTTGACTTTGAGTCAAGGGATCCTTGGGGTTTTTTTTTTGAGACTGGCCCATGGGGTTGGCAGATCTGAGAGGCGTGGGGAGCATCGGGTCCCTCTCCCATGGTCAGCCCCAGCATGTGTCCCGGGGGCTCGGACCCTTGCAGCCGTGCTGTGCAGGGGAGCAGTGCTGGCGTGGGGCCATACCGAGCCAGCCAGCCTGCTGGAAGCAGGACGCGGAGCCTCGCCAGCACTGCGGCCCAGCTCCTTGGCCTTCAGCAGCTCCCGAGACCTGGCCAAGCGCAGAGCAGAGGGTGAGCTCTCTTCTCCTGCCCACACAGACACCCACCGATCTTACCCGGTGCTTTGGAATGCTACCACAACCCAGAGGAGTAACCAGGAACGGGAGGAGGGCTGGGCCATGCTGGCGGAGCAGGTGTAGGAGGAAGGTCCTGGGACTTGAGGGACGTAGTGCTAATGAGGGATGTGGTGCTAACGGGGCTTCGTGGCGTGACAGGGGTTCCCGGGGGGCTCTGAGCAGCAGCGGCGGGGGCAGCCTTCAGGACCCTGCTGCCGGCCTCCTCCTCCTCCTCCGTCGGGGTGCTCTGGGCGGGAATGCGGGTTGGGATTGGGATGGGGAACCGGTCTGCCTGAGAAACAGCCAAGCCAGAAAGGCTGGCTCGGGGGCAGGGCTGGGGTGGCAGAGGGGCTCTAGGGAAGGCAGAGGCTGCTGGAGCCCGGCGTTTTGCTGAAGAGACAGACGTGCGACTGCAGCCCAACTCTTCAGTATCGCCAGTGTTTTCCTTTCCCCGCCTCCTCTATTTTCTTTTTAACTTGTGCCTGCGTGGACTGCTTGAGGTTACAGGCATTATTTCTGCTGGTGGTTACTGGTTTCCAGTATTGCACCAGGCTGCGTCTCCCTAGTATTTCACAGCCCCCCCCCCCCCGACTCCCCCTAAACCGCCGCGTAATGAAACCGCAGCCGCGCAGCTCCCTAAGGTTTCCGCGGCCGCTTTTGCCGGTGGTGTACCGGCGGGGGGGGAACGGGACGCAGACCGGGGCTGACATTTCCTCGCCGGTGCCTTTTTCAAGTGAAGGGGAACGGGTGGGACAGGGCGCCGGGACCGCTCATAACTCGGGACGGTGTTTCCCTCCCCCCCCCCCCCTCCTTCCCCGCTCACTCGCTGAGGCGGGCAGCGCCCCGGGCGGGGCGGGGGCACGTGCGAGGGGGCGGAGCCGGCGGCGGCGCAGGCGCAGAGGGCCGGGGCAGGCGGAAGAGCCGGGGCGCCCCGAGCGCCCGCCGGGCCGGGCCGGGCTTAAAGAGCGGCGGGGCGGCGGCGCGGGTAAGCTACGCACCTTCCCCCCCCCCCCCCCCATCATCATCATCATCATCACCACCATCATCATCATCATCCCCCCCCCCGGTAGCTGCGGTCTGAGCGCTGGGGCTGGGCCCTGCCGGTGCGCTGGGGAGAGGGAGGGAGGGACGGACAGACGGCTGTCAGTCAGTCAGTCCGTCAGTCCCTGCGTAGGGCTGAGCGGGCAGCCCGAGGACGGTGTCCCCTCGGTGGATGGAGGCCGGGGCTGCCGGCGATGCAGTGCCCGCCGCGGGGGCTGGCGGAGCGGCTTGAGCCCCTCGTCCGCCGGAGGAGGCGAGCATGTCCAGTGAGCAGCTCAACAGGACAGCGGTGAAGGATGCGCGGTTAAAAGACCTGTTGTTGGAACGAGGTACCCCTTCGTTCGGCCGGGGTGCCCGCGCCGGTTCGGCCGCCGGAGCTAGGTCTCCGCCTTACCGGAGCAAAACCCGGCCCGGCCCGGCCGGGGAGCGCTGGCTTGCCGAGAGCCCTGGGGCGGAGGGGAAGTCTTCTGGCCGGGGGGGTGGGTCTGGCTGCCGAGGGGGATTTGGGGGTGACGGTTGATAGGGTTATGAATTAGTTCTCTTTTTTTCATGCTCTTCTGTGGAGTGTCCTGCTTCTGTAGTTGCCTTTTTCGTGAAAAAAAAAAAAAAAAATGTTCCCCTGGGAAAAAAATGTATTGTACTTGCTATTTCCCGGCTGTGAAGAAACGGGTCTATGTGAGCGTGACAGAGTGACTTGGGGAGCTAAAAACCTATCATTTCTCTTCCCGAAGCTCCCCCGCCCCAGTCTCTTTCCCAGTTAATGTAGAGGAGGAGTGGGCAGGAGGAGATGCCCCTCTGGAAGGCAGTGCTGCAGCAGCGAGGCCCTTCGTGCCCCACGCGTGTGGGGCAGGAGGCAAGATGGGGGCCGGAGGGACCCCGTGCGTGTCGGCAGGTGCCAGAAACTGTGCAAATTGTCTTGCGCAGTGCCAGTAAAGAGAGATTGCTCCTGCTCTTGTCTCTCTGCTTTTTCCTGTTAATAACCTAATGGGTAGCAGGAGGGCCAGTCAGGAGGAGAAGAGATTAAAAATTACCTTCCCCTTTCCTTTCCTTCCACTTTCCAGTGAGGAAATCCTCTTGAACGTCACTTGGGCGCTTTGTTGCGTTCTTGTGTTTGCAAGGTAAAGCTGGAGCTGGAAAATCCCGTGTGCTCGCACCTGTGTGCTGTGGTTTTCATTTTCTTTATGGTATGGCCATGTTTTATTCAAGCATTTCCAAACGATTCCCACTTAAGGGAAATGCTCACAGACCCAATCCTTTATTCCTGAAGGAGAGGTACTGTCCCCTGCCACTGAAATGGTGGGGCCTTGATAAATTTAGAAGACTCTGCCCTTGGCAGATAGAGAAGTAACATGTCATTCCAGTGATCTTTGCGTTCTAGCAAAGCCTAAATCAACATTGCTTGTTTTGCATGTTGCCCTTTAGCAACAGTCTCTCAATTTCCAGTCTGAAGTATTACATGGACCCAAAAAAAAAGTTTTGGGTAAAGAAACCCTTTAGTACTTGATAGCCGCAGAATGTGAATTGCAGCAGTTGTCAACTGTGTCCAGTCTGTATTCTGTGCTTCTGAGCCAAGAAAAAATGACTTTACTTAAACATGGCTTTGGTGGGTTTGTTTTTTAATTAATTCTGTGCTTCCTGCTTTTTGATCTTTTGGTGCTGACATTGTTAGCTTCCAATGACTCGGGGGGGGGGGGGGGGGGTGTCCAAAAAAACCCCACAGATTGCTGCACTGCATATGGGATTGATAGCAGAAGCAGAGCAAAGCACTGACTGATCATTTTTTTGAAAAGGTTGGTGGTCTTGGTGACGAGTGGATGGTACTTAAAAGCAAAGAGAAATTAAATGATAGATGTATTGCTGCCCTTTACTCTTTTCTTAGCCTTAAATAGGTTTAGTTACTCCTACTGAGACGATCGCAGAACCTCACACTTGGACAGTGGTGTGCCCATGCCCACTGGTAACGTGTGACAAACAGCTGGACCTCAGCACTAGCCTCCACAGGACACTGCAGCTCCTGTAGTCTGAGGTTTTGTTCACAAGAGAGCTTAGAATAGTGAAACAGCCTTGGGTTTCCTTTAGTTCCACCACAGGTCATTTTGGATTTTATGTGGGAACAGCATTTTTCTAGCTCAGCTTCATAGTCATGTTGTGTTTGCATAAGCATGCTGCTGTTACACAGGAGGCTGAGAATGACTACAAATGAAAGGGGGGGAAGCTTGTTTTCTCTGATGTTTGCTTTGTCTTTTTATTTTTATATTTTGTTATCTGTCTTTCCTCGTTGGCTCTTCAAAACAGAAATTTAATATCGGTTCCCCAAAATTCATATTTCGGCGCCCAAAAGTAGTCCCATTTTTGGAAAGTGCTGAAACTGAGCAACTTGCACTGCTTCTTGGCTTTTCCTACCAGCCTAGCAACTAAAGACCTCCTCCTGTTAACTGCAGTTGTCTTTCAAGATGAGAGCATCCCCTGTGAGCAATGCAGTTTCCATAGAAATATTAGCAACTGTGTAACTCCAAAGGGCAATTCCTCCCCTTACGTTGCTCATCCTTGCTACTCCAGTGTAGCCAAAAGGGTGCAAGAATGACTCATTTCTAAATATACTTAATATTTGTGGTATAGGCAGGACTTCAGATAAGATGATGTGCTCTGATGGAGTTCATTGTAATTGTATCTCTTGCAACAGCCAAGGCCCTGGTTTCATTTTTAACTGTAGTGGAACATGTCTTGTTTTAGAGTACCAGATCTCTTTTTAGATTTTTACCTGAATGGGAATGTCCTAGTAAAGTTAATTTTACTCTAGTTGGAGAGAAGTAATGAATGAAAAAGACATTGCGTGTAGACTTAATACAAAAAAAGTTTGTGTTCCACTTGATATAGGTAGCTTTTGTGCTCTTTAACTGATGAAAAAAACTTAAGGATAGTTAACTAGATAGTGTCCAGATTCCTGTCTCCATGGCCTGTGCTTTGGAGCTTATGGAGCCCTCTGGACTCTGTTGGCATTGCAGATGGCTATTAAAATAGGGTGGGATGTGTGTGGTTTTTGTTTGTTTTTTTTTTTTTCCCCCCCCAGTGAAATTGTTGTATTATCCAAAAGGCTTGTCTGTGGTGTTTATGCTGAAGAATTTATTACCTGTGAAGGCTGCAGAGAAGGATCACCGAAAAGTTTCTTAGCTTTGACCTGCAGCCACTTATACCAATTGATTGGCACTGCCAAAAACCGAATAATTTTCATACTTTTTAGAACACACATTTTCTTTGCAAAACTTTGCAAAACAGATAGCAGTGAACATCTTAATCCAGATCAGTCTAGATGAACTGCTGAGTTTTTTTCAGATTATTGCTTTGATGGATAACATTCTGTGTGTGATTGACATTTTCCTCTTTTTTTCTTTGTTTTAGCTGAACTGGAGTTTGTTCAAATCATCATTATAATTGTGGTTATAACTGTTATGGTGGTAGTGATCATCTGCTTGTTAAACCATTACAAACTCTCGACACGCTCCTTTATCAACCGACAGAGCCAAAGCAGAAGACAGGAAGAAACTTTGCAGACGGTGAGTATGAGCCCTTTGCACCCAATTCCTTCTTGTGCTGTACGAGTCTGTAGCAAAGCCTCCTGAGGAGTACAAGCAACTCTTGGAAAAACTTCTGATGTCACTTTTACTACTCCCTGTAGTTAGGTCTTTTGCTGAGGTTGTGTTTGTCAGTAGAAAAAAAATCAGAAAGTAAATTCAAGATACACTGTCTGATTATTTTTAGACCCTGCTATGTTTTATGTAGTGTATTTTCATTTTGCATTTGGAAGTTCAGATGTGATGTCCTGTTTGCTACTGCTGTAATTTGAAGGGGAGTGGAGAGGGAATGAATGGAGATCACCTGGGGTTTGAAGATTTGAAATACACATTGTTGTGACTTTCCGTATATTTACTAATATCCTGGAGTTGCATCACTCTTACTGTTTTGTGAAGCTGCAATAACTATTTGCTGGATCCAAAACCCTGGTCCAGTAATGGCCCAGGAAAATGTAATGTTTGTTTCACTGAAACAGCAAGAAAATGTTAGGAAAATGATCCTTCCAAGGACCTGGAGTGGTTAAGATGTGTTGTTACAGAGCTAAAGGCTTAAGACCAAATCTCGGTCGAGACTTGTAAAGGCTGTCCCTGGTCAACCCAGCAGTAAATGAGCATTGAACTTGCCTTGTGAGCCACGAGTTTGCTGGGTGGGATGCACTGTTCCCTTCTGAGGGTTAACCACAGGGTGTCCCTGACCTTGGGACATCCCTGCAAGCCTGTATCTTATGATGCTGCAGGGAGATCCTTTTCCTGCTGTGCTTTTGGATGTCCTCAGAGTGGTGCCCTGGGCCTCTTTGCTGACTGCCATGGCCGAGGGGCCATTTGTGAGGGTAGCCTTCTGAGGTATTGAATTCCTGGCAACAACATTGGGTTCACAGCTTCATTTAATTTTGCTGTCAAAAAAATTATCTGACTGTAACTGGAAGGCACGATCCTGTAATGGTTTACACCAGTCGTAAGTCCACAGTCTCCCCTTTTCTTTCCATCCCAACCCTGTGTTTCCTCGTTCTTTGTGCTTCTTAGGGAGCTGCCAGGGTTGTAGCGAGAAGCATCAGGGAGCTGATCTGGCTGAATAGTAATTGCTTTTTTTTTTTTTTTTCCATGGTTAGATTTCAACCAGATCAGTGAACGAAGTGCCCAGCCAGGGGAGGAGGCAGGGATGCCACAGTCCAGCCTGGCAATTGGCAGCTCCCTCCTGAAAGACAGCTGTAAAATGTGATGAACGCAGGGTCCCCGAAGCTCTGGCTTAGCACATCACCTGCATCCTTCTGCTGTGCTGAATAGCTCTTACCTTGGAAGCTGCATGGGGAGGAAAGGAGCTGCCTCCTCAAGGGGAGGTTGTCTCATTCTCTAGCGCTTTGGTAGCACAGGAATGTTTAGCTCTAATTTGGTTATGGATGAAACCGGAACTTGTCAAACCTTAACCTTGTGGGCTTCAGGGCTAGAAAAATTGGCGAGATTAATTTGAGTGTTGCTTTGAAATGGATGCCGTAATTCAAGAACCACACTTCTGTCTGGAAAATGTTAGCTATAATTACCTAAAATGAAATAATTTGAGAGAGAGGAAATGCATTTTCATCTACACAGATCTTTTAGAACTGCAGTAAGCTGTCAAATGCGTGAAGTAACCCATTATTTCCTTTGTATGGTTCGTTAGTATTGTCTGTTACCAGAATGAGTGGTGCCTTTTCTCTTGGAAGCAAGGGAAGAAACATAGTCTTCTTGTGAAGAAGAACATGCAGTTTGGCAGTGGGGACTTGGGAGCCGCTTTAGTATCCAGAACTGCTCTTAAATCACTTTTAAAACACTGACTCAGTTTCAGTTTGATGGCACCCTTGTAAGTAATGATAATCATAGCCAAGTGAGCATTTCATGGGAATTGATGATTGGTTGGCAAGAACCAGTTACTAATTTGTCTGAAAACTCTCTGGTATAGGTTTGTCATCACTATTGCTCATCTGGATTTCTGATAAGCTGAAGCTGTTCTTAAAAGAACGTCATACTTGTGGAGAATGAGACTTTGGAGGTCTCTGAGGTCAGATGTCAAATAAGTTTGAATTTTCCTTTGTCTCAGGTGTTAGAAGGAAATTCTGATAGAAACTGGTTGTGCACTGCTTGCAGTGCAAATCTTGAAATCTGGTGTGCAGTGCATGAGAGTCGGGAAACTAAAGCATTTGCTCTGATGTGAAACTGGAAATGACCTGTCTGTTCTCGTTGTCTACAGCGGAGCGAGTTGCACAAGGTAAATAGCGTGAGCAGTAAGATGCAGGTTAGATTATACACTTTCAAAATATATTTATTTTTTTAACGAGGTAGGCCTTGTTCTGTGTGCAAATGCTATGGATAAGTGGATTCTCTTCCAAGGGAATTTTTTTTTTAAATGGTATATAAACTCTGAAAACAGATTTAAATGTTTATTAACTACTAGTGTCTGAAGAAAATATCATTCTGACTCAGGCCTTCTGTTGGTGGAGAAATAGTGAATGGAAATAGAAGTAGTTCAGCAGTATTTCTTAAAAGAAAATGGTAAAGCAAATTAATTGACTGTTGGTTAGTTCCTGTAGCAAACTATGAAGTGAACCTCCACCTCACGTAACTGAGGTAGCAGACGTGTATCAAGAGGCAGAATCCTGCCTTTCCTATTCAGATGGGCTTTTTTTTTTTTGTCCTTTTGTTACCTTCCATTTTCCTTTTCTTCGAGCCTGTCCTATTTCTAGATAATCATGCATTCCAACAGCTGAGCTGTGGCTGAATTGCACAGATTTCTGGCCCTGTAAAGACCAGCTATCGAAAGATGATCTCTCTTATTCTGGGTTTTCTAGAGATTGTAATAGAAATGAACTGATAATTTATCTACTGCCTTTATTGCCAACCTCACACCTATGAAACTCATGGGTCAGGCCTCCAAATAACAAAATAAAAGGTGTTTGTGGGTTTCTTCTTTGTCTGATTGAACTTCCTTCATGTTTAAAGAAAAAAAAAAAGGCCTGGAAGTTGAAATTCTTATTGTCTTCCAAGTCCAGAAATTAGAATATTAAAAAGATGAAATATCACTGGAATCACAAGTGATAGTAACACTCGAAGGGCAGAAAAGGGAGCAATCAAAAAAAAGTTGCTCTTTGACAAGTACGTGCTGAAAAGTACTTGTTACATTCCTGTTCTGTAAATATGCTTTCCTGTGTGACCACCAGTTCATCTTTCTTCTTTTCTTTTTTCCTCCTTTTCATCCCCTCTCGAGTCTCATCTTCCAGTCTTTCGCCTGGCCTTTGTCTTACTACCTTGGCTAGTGTGCTGAGGCCTTAAACAGATTACATCAGGGGCAGGACAACCTTTGAGCACCCGGGAATACTGGATGCTTCTGCAGCAGTGCTGCTGAGGATGCTGTCCACCCTCCCAGGGTGAGCCCTGCCCTCTCCTAGTGTGGCTGTTGAAACACTCAAACCCTGTTTTAACATGAGCAGAAATATGAATTTTGGGGTTGTAACTGTGGGAGGTGGAACGATGCAGAGTGACAACTGCGATGGCATGAGCAGCAACCTGACATGACCGTGCACAGTACTGAATGGTACCCATATGACAATGGATAAAATATTGAACATTTTCCCCCGATCCATCAGCAGGGTTTGGCTTTGCAGCTGGGAGCGAGCCAAGGTTTGCAGAGCATCTGAGAGGGATGTGGAAACTGTAGGGTGTGGAGTATACCAGGAGCATGCCTGGGGCAATTCTCTAGGACGACACAACCTCTTCTGTGGGAACGACTGATGCTACTGGCAGTGCTGGGGGTTTTGGGGCAGAGCCACGTGGCAGCCTTGGAAAGGCACATCCATGCACAGGGTATGTGTGTCTGATATCCCGGGGGGGGGGTATGTGTTGCAGCATTGCTGCCTGTGCCTTGGAAGGACTCGCATTGTATAGGGAGGGTAGCATTGCTTGCTGGTAACCAAAACCAGCCTGCTGGAATGTAGGTAGCTGTGGCTGAGCTGCTGCTGTGGCACTGCTGTTTGCTGGGACAAAACAAAGATAAATCTTGCTTTCTGATGATTAACTTTTAGTGTCATCACTAGTGATTTCCAGGGGGACATTGAGGGAAAAGAGATTAACTAAGTGACTTACAGGGAGGCACTTAATGAGCTTCTGATGTTCCTAAATTGATTCCTTCTCCCCATCCTGGTGGCTTCTGTCTTGGTGTCTTTTTCTCTTACAAAGTGGATCTTGGTGGAGTACTGAACACTTGGACTGCCCCGCGCCCACTCCTGGCAGCCAGGTCCCGGGATCCGTCACACAAGATGCTCACCCTGACCAGCCCCCACCTCCCAGCACCAAGGGCAGCATTGCTGCTAGGGCTAGTCAGCTTGCATTAGGACCTGCATTGATAATGCCCGTCTCGAATGCCAAGCTGCAGGAGCACAGCTGTAAAAATACTGTCCTCTTTCCTGGAACAGCTATTTCAGAATAAAGGGGGAATATCAGGAGGGTGACAGAAAATACTCAGTAATATTGACAACTCCAGGGATTTGTCGGTGATTTCAAATGTTAGCCTTGCCCCTTGACCTTTTAAATTATTCCCTGCCCGTGTTAGCATTATTCCTTCTGTTCCCTGCTGGCATCTCTGGGTCACTCATTCTCATTTTCTTACCGACATGTGCAAAAGAAAGAAAATCCCACTGGGAACAAGAAGCCAGTCTATAGCTGGGAGAGAGTGTGAGTGCTGTAGACCACCCTCCTTTGCCAAACCTTTTCCTTTGCACCAGGCATCAGCTGGCAGGAGCTGGACGTGCACTGTGTTCTCCTGCCATCTGCATGAGGGACATGGGCTTGCCTCTTCCTCGGGGAGTGCTGCCAGGAGGGACAGCGTGCACTGGCTGCTGCTCTTTGAAGTCTACCACAATAAAGTCAGAACATCTTTAATAAGGGCAGGATTGTCTAGGAAATCTGCAGGTAGGACTAGAAGCGAGGAGCACCAGCTTTGGGTGGCTTCTGACTCAGTGTGTCACCTTGGGCAACTTTCTTCATCTCCAAATAAAGGAGGAAGGATAATAGTACTTCCTTCACTTGGATGAAATGAAGATTACTTAAATTGGTAAAGTGCTGCGAAGTTGGGGGGGAGTTTTAAAGCATTAAGTAACAGAAATAATTGATGTAAATGTAGGGAGGCAGACTGCATGCGAGAGGTTTACTGCTCTCCCTAATTCTCTTTCTAGTACTTCTCCTTGGTACCACGCACTACTCTGCCAGGCACTGTAACATTTCCTGCCCTTGAGGAAACACAGCTTTTAAAGGAAAGAGCAGTCCTGCAGGAATAGTTGTCATTCTGTTGGGAACAATGCAATAGTTTGCTTTGCTTGTATTCGGTCGGGAAAATGTTGCTGTTTTCAGAGCTTGCGATGGTCTGTATCGCCCTGGAAGAGGCAGGGAGGAACGAACCCCTGCGCCTTCTCGCAGCTTATTGAGCAAGCCAGTGCTTTAATGTGGTGTAATCTATCGCTGCCACCTAGGGCCAAAATCAGAAACTACACTATCTGAAACAGTTCACTTGCAAAAGAGCTGTGTGTGGTTTGTGTGTACATATACACACAAAAATAAGACAAAAATCTGAGTTTAACCGAGGGGAAAAGAGGGACCTTCTTAATTGTAATGCGTTTCAGAAAGTGGAAAAACTTACTTTTATTTCTCAGGAAATACAATTTCAGGCAGAGTTCCAATTCTCAGAAACTTAAAAATGGAGAAAAACTGAAAGTCTCCATAAGAGTTGGCAAAAAAGAAAAGTTTGGATTATATGGGGCTGTTGCGGTTTAACCCCAGCTGGCAAATAAGCACTGCACAGCTGCTTGCTCCCAGTGGGATGGGGGAGAGAATTGGAAGAGTAAAAGTGAGAAAACTTGTGGGTTGAGATAAAGACAGTTTAAAGACAGGTAAAGCAAAAGCCGTGTGCACAAGCAAAGCAAAGCAAGGAATCTATTCCCCACTTCCCATCTACAGGCAGGTGTTCAGCCATCTCCAGGAAAGCAGGGCTCCATCATGCCTAACGGTGACTTGGGAAGACACACGCCATCGCTCCAAATGTCCCCCCCTTCCTCCTTCTTCCCCCAACTTTGTATGCTGAGCATGACATCGTATGGTCTGGAATATCCCTTGGGTCAGTTGGGGTCAGCTGTCCCGGCTGTGTCCCCTCCCAACTCCTTGTGCCCCCCCAGCCTCCTCGCTGGTGGGGTGGGGTGAGAAGCAGAAAAGGCCTCGGCTCTGGGTAAGCACTGCTCAGCAGTAACAAAACCGACCCTGTGTTATCAGTGCTGTTTCCAGCACAAATCCAAAACATAGTCCCATACTAACTACTGTGAAGAAAATTAACTCTATCCCAGCCAAAACCAGCACAGGGATGCTTTTGCTTCATGACAGTTTGAGGAATTTTTCTTACTGAGCATAAATTTTTACCTGCAATTTATTCGGAGTTAAAAATTCTTCTTCCGGTAAATTTCTTTCCTGCTGTCTGTCAATGTGCTGATGTTCAGCTGAGGTAGTTGGATGACACTGCATGCTCCAGGAAGCACAGTGTTTAAAAATGGCCTCAAAAAGTCATTTTCCTAAACTGTTTAATGCTAGAGTCTGTAAACCTTTGTAAAATACAAATTAGGCAAATTATCTTAGGCTTATCCAGTTTCCTAAGCTCTAAATATTGAGTTAAATAATCATCACTGTAAGATAATTAAGTAGTCACCCAGCTGGATTTATTAAATGATGCTGTTATTCCAAAACCTAATCGCAAATTTCATTTCTGTCAATTATTGTGAAACTCGGGAATGTCAAAGGTCAGCAAAAGACATAGCAGGATCCCCAAGATTTTTCTTGCTTTGGTGTTATTTGTAGGAGCTAGGATTTGCCATGGAGACTCATCCTTTTTCATTCCAAACCCTAACAGAGTTAAAAATGAATACGCTGTAGGGAATGAATGCATAAGCTTTCTCTCCCTGTTACTTTTAATTATTGAAGCTCACGCCTGAAGACCTTTAGTCTCTTTAAGAAGGAACAAGTTGAGGTGGCTAGCTATTGAGAACCTATAAGAAGCAGGTAAATGGTACACTGCCCACAGAAAAAAAAACGGGTAGATTGCATTTGCTCAGGTTTAGCCTTGATTGCACATACCAGAGAACTACTTGTACAAATCCACGGGCATTCAGTGTGAGGGGGCATCGAGCAGGACTGCCAGCGCTGGATTTGCTAGCTGGGAAGTGCCTGTTGGCGCGATGCCAGGCAGCGCGGTGCTGGGGCTGCGAGCTCACGCCAGGCCTGGCGGCTGGTTAGCCGTCACGCCGAGCCGTATTGCCTGTGCCTGATTTCGTCTTGCTCACAGGATGAGGAGTCACTGAGTGAAAAGAAGTCAGAAGTGGTTTGTCATGAGGCCGTTCTACCTTGGTATTTTGAATGATAAAGAGAGAAACAATATGAGGGAATATACATACAAATGCTGTTGCTTCTTACCTGATTGTTATTGATCTGAGCACAGGGAAACACTTTAGCTGTCCCATGAAGGTCTGTAGTAGAGGGACAAGGAGAGAGCAAGAAATAATTTTCCCTCAGTGTAGGTCACCCCAGATTGTTCATGGCAGTCCCGGCGCGTTATTTCTTACATCTACAGCTTGGGGCGAAAAAAAAAGTCATGGGGATATTTTCCTTCTGCAGCACTGAGGTTTTTCCTTTCTTCTCTCAACCCTTTGCCATCACCCCAAAAACAGTGGGGTAGGTGGGCACCAACACGTGGTTAGCTTGTATCTACCCAGTGCAGGGGAGGGGAGGATTTTCCTGATACGAAGACTTGAGAAAGGTAGATAGTAAGTCTCCTGTGGTGGATGCAGTGATTTCAGGAAGGCGGAATGACTGAAAAGGCTAAAATTGGGAAGATGGGGCAGGGACCTGCAGTTCTTTTGTTCCAGACAGATGCCACCTTCTGTAGAAGAGATGGGGTTTATCTGTAGAAGGCAAAGTGCAGAAAACCCTTATGGCATTTCAGGGCAAGATTCAGCAAAGCACTTCGGTGTGTTAATTTTTTATTAATCTCCTAACTTTTCTCTTAGCCTTGGAGTGTTAGCAGAAGGGCACGTCTAAGTAAGTGGTTGCAGACAGACCTGAGCAGAGTCTGCCTTTGCTCCAAGGTGGCAGTTCCCAGGCCAGCCCTGACGTGGGAGCTGCACAGCTCAGTGGCGAGCTACTGAGTCTGGCTCAGAGGCACCCAATGAAATATGTGCTATGTAAAAGGAGAAGAGGTGTATAGTGTGTGATATTAAGTGTAAATTATTTCCCTGTTCTGTTGTATCCCTCAAATATGTATAAATATAAACCCCATAGAGCCATTCATAATTAAGCACTGGCATGCTGTCCATTGTGTTTTTCTCTCTCTCTTTCTTTTCCTCCTCTCTGTATTCTTCTTCCCATATTGTCATACTGCTCTGCGCTTAAAGTTTAGGAAGCCCCTCTACATATTTGTATTTGTCATTGCAGGTCACTGTACAGTAAGTTCATGTCCTAGAAGGATTCAGGGATTCTGCAATAGCTGAGTGCAGGAAAGCCAGTTGCGTGCTAGCTCCTTCCCTTTCTCCTTGCCTCTCTCGCTGTCCATTTTAAGACTTATCCGTACGATAAGTAAGAGTGCAGTGCCTTTTCCTACATTGGGCCAGTTAGTCTGGGCTTTTTCTAGTGGTGGTGAGACAATCCTGTACTGTGGCACTGGACCAACCACGTATGCGTGGTGAGGTTGGTCTGCACGTGGTGCGTGAGCCTGGTATTTTCCAAGCGTGGGCATGCTGAGCACATGCTACCCAGCCATCTGCTTGGGGAGTTCCTCTGGCTCCTGGGATAGAGCTCTTACTGGGGGTTGGCTGCTGCCAAAGGATTTATTCAGCCTGCTGCTCTCTCCAGAAGAAACCGTAGGGAAGGGAGTAGCTACAGGTGGGCTGTAGGACACACTGTCACAGAGGCCATGTTGTTGCACATCCTTGCATTGTAAGGATCTCGCAGCTTTGGAGTTCAGCTACATCCCAAGCTGTCGTCCCAAGCTGTCTACCTCCTTGGGTAGTTAGCCCAGAGTGAGGAGAGCCTTGAGCTCCCTTGGTCTCATTGTCTTGGTCCGACTATCCCAGCACCCTGGTCACATTCTGTGGGGTCCCTGTAGCAGCTGCAGTGCCTCCAGGGAGGATCTTCTACTGTACTGGGATTCAGGCATCAGCAGTAGAAGTAATGGGCAGCTCCACTCTTCTAGCAAGTTGTTTGTTAGGCATCGCTGGTACCAGGTCTGTGTGCCGAGGCTCAGCATGCAGGTCCTGCTCCATTTCGGCACAAGGAGTTTTTCTCCACATGCTGCATTATCTCCCTCGGCTCTTCTTACTCTGCTGCCCTAGGGGAGATGAACCCTAGGATGGGAATTGTCGTTTCCACTTCCACATCAAAAACTCTCTTTCATAAGGGAGTTTTAAGTAACATGAGTGGTAGTGGTAGATTGAATTCCTTTCTGGGTTAGGTTATTGGTTTTGCCTTTTTTCCTCTCTTCTGAGCCTGAACTCATTAAAGGTGAGACTGAGACAGTTGCACTAAACATAAAGCTACCCACTATCGTATTATTCAAACCATCACTTGGGAATCTGCTGTTGGGCTGTGTATGGCCTGTAGTTCGTGAGCAGTTAATTGAACCCTTTAGTTCTGACTAATATGTTTTACTTAACAATTGCAACAGGCTTGGAGCCTGCTGGGTTAGCTGCTGATAATCTGATTATATTTAATTGTGCAAATATACCCTCAGATATTTCAAAACGAGGGCATCTGGGTGATGGAGGGGTGGAAACGAAGATGGGTACAAGTATGCATATACATGTAAGTATACAGGTACAATTTATTCTATTGACAAAACCTTGTATAGGCACTGAAATACATGAATCTAGGTAAGATTTGTCTTTGATATCAGGCCTTTGCGAATGGGGATACTTGCAAAGGGAAGCTGTGAATAATGGCAATTGTCAGCCTCCCTCTATCTCAGCTCTGTAAAGCTACAGAAGAGAAGTGATTGACCAGCTTTGTTACTCAAAGCATTTCCCTTAACAGCTGAATCCTGTGGGAGATTCCTCTTAGAGCAGCTTTCCTCTGCGGTGGACTCTCCTGACAAGATCACAGACGGCTTTTGGTCTCTGAGTGTCATGATGAACATCTAGTTAGGTCTATTTTTACATCTGAAATATGTTGAAAGATGCTATGGTGAGAAGAAGCAGTACAGTAAGATTTGAAAGTAGTCTATACAGGGTAATGCTTTTGGGGACAGGATGCATTTTTCTTCCTGTTCCTGAGATTTCTTATGTCTATAAAATCATGAAACTTGAATTGGCACCAAGAAAATAGTCATGACCATACAATGTTTTGATTTTCTTTTTTTGCACCAAGACTGAAATTCTGTGCTTTATAGCTGCCCTGATGTGTCCTTGTCAGCTTCAAAATTTTCCAGTAAAATAAATCCATTGTGGTAGTTACTGCTACTCTAAATGATTAATTGAGAAGAAAAATAATGATACATCTTGAGCTGTTTTCCCTTATTGACGTGTTGTTCTTTGCCCTTTTATTCTGCCCTGAGTGCTGGTACAGTATCAGAACAGCCCTTCAAGGCATGAGAGAGAAAATATTTTGGCCTGAGAAGGTGGCTGGGGAAGTGGTTGAAGGGGGGGACTGGTGGCTGAAACCTCAGCTGCTTAATTACTGTTTATGGTGGGAATTGGGCAACTGACAGTTTTGACCAGAATATTACCTGGGTTTAGAGTGACTGCCGCTTCACTGAGATTACAGACGCCAGGTTTCGTGGCAAACTGTTTTGGCTCTGGTGTGTAATTGGGATCCTGGCTGGCAGGTCAGCTTCATCGGACCTGCTGACGTTGCCTCGCTCAGCATGCAAGTGCTGGTGTCTCCTATCATCTCTGCATGTTGCCACGTGCTTGTAGCTGCGACCGGCTTGCTGGGTCCTCAGGGCCTGTGAGGCTGGGTGCTGTGGATGGCGTCTCCAAATGGACTTGCAAAACAGACCAAGCTTGACTTGCTTGTGTGCAGAGCTGCTGTTTGCTCTAGTTTTGGAAAGAAAGAGGTGGAATGTTACTTGTTTATCACCTCTCCTTAGGTGGAGACAGCCAGTCCTTAGAAGCTGACTGCTTGTAAGAGTTGTGGTATTGAGGCAGGGGGGCGATGTGATCTATTAATTTTTCCTCTTTTGTTGTTTTCTTCTACATTCCAGGAAGGGTGCTTGTGGCCTTCAGAAAGCTCGGTTTCGCGCCAGGGTGCTTCAGAGGTACAGATTTTTTATTATCTTCACCAATGTGCTTTCCTCTTCCCTGTAATATGTATTTGGCTCTTTTCAAAAACATGCATCTATTTAGTAAATAAAGCTTTTTTGGTGTAGACCAAGAGCCAGTTTCATGTCAACATCTGAGCCTGCCTTAACTCTCATTCCATAAATGCCTAAGGCTTTTTCATTAAAAGAAGGAAATTCTGCCTACCTGACACCTCATCTCCATCAGCAGCTCCCTGTATCATAGTAGGCATTCACAGGTAAGTGGTGGAGGTGTGTCTCACTCATGCAGTGGCTCAGTAATTTGAGTATTCAGTGTAAGCTGGGAGACCAGTTGTTCTTGTCTGAGTTTTTCTTGGATTTACAAAACATATCCTATCACGAGTGTCTCCCATCTTCCAGCTAGCACAGATCCCTGGTCTATGTGATAATTTGTGAGTGTATTGCTCTGAGTGGTTCAGCTTTTCTGTGACAAACAGCAAACCTTCCTGGTGGTTGGTCCTGCATCTATGAGGATTAGGGGCTAAAGACCCTGCATGGACCCAAAAATGAGAAGAGCAGTTTGTTAAATCTAGATCTAAGGAGCTGAAGTGTCTGTCTAGATCTGGGATAGACCAAGTGAGGAGAAATAGCTCCTCACAGAGTATCTTGAAGTCTTTCTTTTGTAAAGCCTGACCTTCTCCAGGGCTTAACACACCAGGGACATTTTTTCCACTCACAATGCAGAAGCCTTGCAGGTCCTCCCCAGAGGCTGAGTTCTGGTGGAGAACTGAGGGGGAGGAGGACACCTGATACACTCTGGTAGTGAAGGCGTGAGATATGCCAGGCCTTTACAAAATGTACTAAAATGACCATCTGAATTCTTCAGTGATGCAGGGTGTTACATGAACCCTGAGTAGGAGGGGGAGGCTCAGACTGCAGCTGAAAGTCAGTATTGGGACATTTTCATAGAACTACTCAATTGTCAAGACTAGAGAGAATGCATTTCCTATGTTCAGAAACAGCATCATTTTCTCCTGGCTGTGCATGTTTTAGTGTCAGAAGGAGCTGTGTGGGGTCTTGGTCTTCCTTCGAGAAGCTGTTCTCAAGTCTCTTGTGTTAGATCGTCCCTGCAACTCCTACCTCTTCTTTCCATATGCACGTGTGTGAGAACATGTGTGCACAATATCTGCTGGGTTTAATCCCAAAGATAGGTGGCAAAGAGAAGCATTTTGCCTTTTATCAGTTCTTCCTAAATACGGAGCACCCACAGTGCTTTGCTCAGATGTGGAGTCACGTGTGTGTCTCTTCCCGTTTCAGATCATGTATGCTCCAAGGTCCAGGGACAGGTTTACCGCCCCATCTTTTATGCAGCGGGACCGTTTCAGTCGCTTCCAGCCCACTTACCCTTACATGCAGCATGAGATCGACCTTCCTCCGACCATCTCCCTCTCTGACGGGGAAGAGCCACCGCCGTACCAAGGCCCGTGCACCCTGCAGCTCCGGGACCCAGAACAGCAGATGGAGCTCAACCGGGAATCCGTCAGGGCACCGCCCAACCGAACCATTTTCGATAGCGACTTGATAGACATCTCGATGTACAATGGGGGCCCCTGCCCACCAAGCAGCAATTCGGGCATAAGTGCAACCAACTATAGCAGTAATGGAAGGATGGAAGGACCGCCCCCGACGTACAGTGAGGTCATGGGGCATTACCCAGGCTCCTCTTTTTTCCATCACCAGCACAGCAACGTGCCTCCTTCCTCACAGAGGGGGAGCAGACTTCAGTTTCAGCAGAACAATGCAGAGAGCACAATAGTCCCCAGCAAAGGCCAAGACCGGAAACCGGGAAACCTGGTCTAAGTTACTCTCCCAGGCGCATTTGAACTGAAGACAAGAGAATCAAGCAGGGCGGTGGAGGAGGACCCCCATGCTCCGGTGCACAATGTTGTTACGTTTCACGTTCTACAACTTAGTAAAACCAAACGTGCAAACCAGTTCTTTGTTTCTGATTCCTTTCAGGGGAATTGCATGCAAAGCAGATTGAAAGAAATACAAACTTCCATTCAGTTTGTCTACGAGCAGTGTTTCAGGAAAGAGGGGGGGGATATATTATTTTTTTTTAATAAACTATTTCATTTATTTAATTCTAAAAGTGAACTTAGCACAGAAATTGGGCTTGTACAGCCTGTTTTATACTCACTGAATGGCAGAAGGAAGAAGGTGGTTTTGCTACATAAATGGGGGAAGAATTGGCCAGTTTGCTTTTTTTTTTTTCTCCCAGGGTGTGGATTTTTTTTTTAATATGAAACAAAATTCCTGTTTTGTGTGCCAAGGTATAAAGTTGAGAACTTAGATGAATGCAAGGAGTTAATTTGTGTTGTGATAAATGTGTTTTAAAAAGTTGCACTATCTTAATGTTTTAAAAAAATATATATGAGGGAACTGTTTTATGTGAAGTTCTTCTATATGTTGTCTTTTCACCTGTGGAATAATGATAGAGCCCCAGAAGTAATCTGGAGGAGTTTGCCCCCCTCCCCCTGGGTTTGCTAGAAAAAGGGGACAGGACTTAGCCTAACATCTCTTGACTTCTACAAATCAAGAAATACAGGGACACTTGTCTTTGCAATAACTTGCATTCAAATAACAGTGCATCAGTGAAGTGTCTTGGAGACTTTTGGGTGGAAGAAGGCAAATAGGAAATCCCAGCATTTTCCATCACTTAGGGTTTAGCTATTTTGCAGCGTAGACTATTTGTTTTGTAAACGGCAAAACAAAATCCCAGATGTGTTAATTTGTATTGATTCTAACTAAGTGCTGCCATTCTTTTGCTTTTCATAATACAGTATTGCCAGTACTTACAGTTCTAGAGATTTTTGTCCTCACTGTAGCCTGAAATGTATTTAGTCACATATCATGACATTATGCAATAAATTGTTTAAAAATGCAAGGTGGGTTTTTTTCCCCTGCAATGCTGTTAAAATACGTGAGACACTGTTGTGCTTTTCGCTCTCCATTTCATCCTTTAGATACTGAAGTTCAGTCCTGGAGATCCATCCTGTTGAAGTGAAGGGGCCTTTGTAGCTATAACCGCCCCGTGCAGTTTCCGCAGCAGTACCGAGAGCACTCGTGACAGTGGTGCTGGCTTCTGCGGCATCCCTAGCAGTGACGTGGGAGCACCAGTTATTCTCACTGCAAACCATTTTGCTCTGGGCCCTGTTGCAGAAACCCTCCTCCATGTATGTCATCTAGCTGACGCCAGCAGGACTACACTCATGGGTAAAGATGACTCGCATATTAACTAAGTGTCTGTAAGCCCTAGTTTTGCCATGCAGGTCTTAAGAGTAGTTGGAAAATGTTACCTGCCTGTAAAGTGGCATGTGGGGTATTTCTTCCCTGGCTGTGTCTGCATGGAAGCACGTGCGGCGCTGGAAGGCAGTTAACAAATGATGATAGTGGCATCACAAGCACATGAAAAAGCACAACTTGCACTTAAAATGCATTTCGGAAATGGACTTAAAGTAAGAACCTTTAGAGTCTTAGCTTGAATAGTTTCTAATACATATGTGTATGAGTGTGTCATAGACCTTTTCACTTTAAGATCTTTCACTTCTTTCTATTTTCTTAAGCCTTGTGCTTGGTTTCCGGCAGCAGCCGCTGAGTGCCCTGAGGGCGCAGTGGAGGAGTGCCGTGCCCTGGCGCCTGGTCCCATGGCTGGAGGCTGGATTTCTGCAGGACTTCTGTACACCGGGGGCTCTGATAACTGAAGTGCATCTTTGATCTATGCAGAGTTTTAATGCCAAAACAGTGTGTGTGTGTCTGTGTGTGTGTTTTATGGGCCTCAGTGTGGATTATTTTCTTCATAAGGTAATTCGGTTTTATTCTAGTTTAGAAAACGTTTGTGTAACTGTTAGTCTGAATATGCAGCCTCATCTGTCTCTGTAATTGTTTTTTGGTCTTGGTCACACTGGTAACGCAGAGTAAAGCTGCCTTTTAATTTATGTATTATTTGAAAGGAGAGAGAGAGAGAGATTGTATGATGGGATTCACTTTCCCCCCTGCCCTCAGACCCACAGGACAGGTGTTTCGGAGATGACAAGATGGCTGTCAGTCAGCTAAGGCTCTCATCTTGTCCGGTTCCTGGGAATAAAAGCTGTGAAATTAGATTTTTGCAAACAACCTGTGAACATAATTCTTAGTTAAAAAGCAAAACAAACCAAACAGAAGACAAACCCAGCAAATGTTGGTTTTGGTCTTCAGTGACTTTTGTTGTCCTTCAGAAGTGAGTTTTTAAGCCAGAGAATGTGTGTGCCTACACAGATACTGTGCTGTTGCCTAGATGAGGATTATTTAGCCAAGAAGCCTTCTGGCAAGAACAGCTGGAACTCGTTTGTCATGGCAGAGCACACCTAGACTGGGCCCTGTGCTTGGACCAGTTGAGGACCAACCTTTCCCCATGCACAGATCTCAGTGAAGTGAGCCTTGAAGTTGCCTTCAAAGTCACCTCTTGGGAACATGCTTTCTTTGAAGACAGCCCTTTGCCATCTTTTGCCAGTGGATTTATGCACTTCCCATTAACATGGTCCAGTATGATGTGTGTGCGGTCTTGTCTCTCAATTTTTCTTGACTGAGGAAATTTTTCTTTGCGTGGAAGATGTAAGCTATTCCAGTTCTGTAGAAAAGGTTTAAAAAGAACTTAGTGTTTGCTCACCTAGTGGTTGCATTTCCTCTTGCATCTTCACCTTCTCATTGTATGCTGCTGTCCAAAGCTAATGTGCAGCCAACGTACCTGCAAGGTCTGAAAGTGTAGTCACCTGTTGCTTGCTATAGATGAGCTTGCAATCTGCTACTTTTGTTTTGGGGCCTCTTACAGGAGTAAATATGGTATTTTCTGATGAATATTGGTGATCTCTGATGGGAATGCCATCAATAGTATAATGTTGCAACAGTGTGTGTTTTTCTATTTTTTCTTTTGTTGCAGTGAGAAAGAATATGCCCTTGCTAACAGAACGGAATGGTAAAAGAAGGAATATCAGAGTTAGATAGCACAATCAATCTTTACAGGCTTGGAAATTGGCAGTCTCTGAAGATAAGTAATTCTATGAAGCATTTATGGAAAACTGCCTTTGAAAATACCTGGAATTAATAAACCGTATTCCAGAGCCACTCAAATGAAGCTTTATAAATTATAAAAGATTTCGGCAAACACTGTAGAGTCAATCATGTAGATTATACCTCCATACTGGTGTTTTGGTTTATGTGTATCATGCACAAAACCCACATAATATGTATGTGGAGTTTTCTATGTGATGGATCATATTAGCCTGAATTCTGGTTGTATCTCCTGACCTTTGCCTAGTGACCCATCTTCCTAAAATTCAGTCCTATGATGTCCCCACTTTAGAAATTTTTAAGTTAAAACTTTTTTTTTTTTAGCGTACCTTTAAGAAAGAAAGCATTATGACCTCTGCCCTACCAGAAAGGTTAGTTTTTCCCTTGTGTGGCTTGGCATGGCTCCCTTTTTGGTGCTAGATATGCCCCATCTTTGGTGTTTTCCTATGATCTTGCAGGGCTAGAAAAGGCAGGGGATTTAGCAACAGCAAAGAGGTTTCTCTCCCAATTTCCTGATGGAGCACTCAGCTCTAATTCTGGACGCCCATTTAGTCTGATTGTGGTTGTGTTCGTCTCAGTGCTGTACGAGCAGGCTCTGTGTATGTGACGCTGCCTGAAAGATGTGAGTGAGGAATAAGAAGACTAGTACCTAGTCAACGGAGCAGTGTTGAGGTCCCTTTCCTGTAGCATGTGGCACGTGCAGAGTTCACGGTACTTTGCGTAATAGGTTGTTTTTGTCGGGGAGGACCTACTTAAGCTACTCCTGGTCTTGTCACTGGTGAACTCTGCACTTGACCCAGTCTCAGTCTGATGTGACTTTATTACAGCATGCTTTTCCTTTTAAGTATGAAAACTCAGGTGTATGCCCCCTGTACAAGTTCTTAATGGCTAGTGAGGAAGGCATTTATGTTCCTGCAGTCATGGAATCTGCAGGAACCATGGGTCAAGCTGCCCTTCATCTAGCTTTTTACTATTGCTTGGCCACTTCTCCCACCAATTTGCCCCAGCTGGAAGCTTATTCTGTTATCCCAAATCTCTGAATTTTTGTGTTGCAGAAATATAAAAAAACAAAGTGTTGCTGAGATATTTTTTTTTAATTTTTTTTTTCTTCCTGTGAATGTGGTTCAGGGAAGGGCAAGGAGTGAAATGACATTATTTCTGAAAGAATGCACTTTCTTTGCAATAGGGCAGAAAGCCTTGTCCTGCTGGAGAGTCTTGTGTGTAGGCTGTCTGGAACAGCACTGTCTGGAGTGGTCGTTTCTAACCCTGCCAGGTAGTAAGACAGTGGACCTTAAAACTGACGCTGATCTCTAAGGAATGTTTGAATGGTTTGGAGAAGATTGATTACTAACCTTTCTGTGACTCTGAGCCCTGAATGCTCATGGTAACTAAGGTAACCTGATTTCATAGGCAAAGGAAAAAGAAAACAGTATGCTGGTGAAAGCAGATATGCTCCAAAATTGTTCTTTGCTTTTTTAATTCCTTTTTTTTTTTCCTTCCCCCAAGGATAAACAGTAGGCTTGCTGGTACATTTGAAGGTATTTAGGATTATTCACAAGTTCTCCCTGGTCATTACCATTAAGTCATGTCCATGCACGTGTGTATACCCGCATGCAAACTTGTGCCTGTATCCTACTCCTTGATTATCTACCAATTAGTTACTCTTCCATAATCACCTTCCAGAAGTGCTAAATGGCTATATATTGGGCTCTCAGGAGTAATGACAGGTCATTTGTCAAACAGCTGGAGGCATGAGGAATATTTGCTTTTCAGTCCTGTAAATGTCATGGCCCTTGTTTTTATCAGTAGGGGAGTTCCTTGCTACGCAAATTCTTGCCCGTGACCTGGTGCACTAGTGCATCAACCATCTATCAGCTCTCTCCTTTTGGGTGAGCTTTGAAAAATCCTTGTGCTTTTGGGACAACCCTAATGTAGACCTTGCGTATTGATGTACAGGAAGGAAACGTACTTCCTGTACTCTAAATCTCAGAAGCATGCTTTTTAAAACCTAGCTGATGCTGAGAATCAAGTGATCCGTTTGTACAGTGGGTTCAGGTGAAGGCTGGCTTTTGATTACATCTTTGCTTTTTAGATAAAGGCTGTTGCAAGTAATTTAAGTACACATATCTGGTCTTTACCTGCACTGTGTTGCCTGCTTGTCAACTGGTGCAATTTCTTTTCTCTTAAACTAGCCCCAGATGTGTCAATTATTTAAATCCCTGGAAAGAGGCACTCTTACTGAATTGTCTGAGACCTGTTGAGGCCTTTTAGGGCACGGAAGGGTTCCTTTTGAGGAGGACATGTTGAACTTACAGAGGTTTCCTGTCCGAAGACTCTGTTCCGTATGTTTCGTTAGGAAACGGAAGTGTAAAGTTTTGAGAGTGGCCCAGCTGAAGATGTTGGTTGGTAAGATATTTTTGTTTTGTTTTGGGTTTTTTTGGGGGTGTTGTTGTTTTGTTTTGGTTTTTTTTAATACTTCATATATTGTTTACCAGTCTGTGCACATTAATTAGAGGTGTAAATTACCTTTTGACCCACCTCCAATTGCCATTGCTATGCTGGCAAAAGCCCCGTTGGGCACACTTGCACCAGCAAAAAAGAGTCATTTTCTTGGTACGGCTCCATTTGGGGAATTAGCAGAAGCCGCACCACTAAGTTCGCCTCCAAAACCAACATCAGCCCTGCACTGCCTCTTCCCAGCAAACTCAAGTGTGAGTGGCTCAGTTTCGATGAAGTGCTTTACCACGCTAGTAAGTACCACAGACAAGCAGTGGAGGAGGAGTCTACTGGTGTTTTCCTTGAAATTGCGACTATTTGCATTAAATATATTTCAGGGGCGCTAATGCTGGTTTTGTACCATTCACTACATTTCTCCTGCTTTCGAAAGGGAAAAACCAAGCATGATTTTGTCTTAAAGCGTTGCAAACTCTCCTGGCTCTTACTTCTGCCTTGCTGTTGTCTCTTCCGTTTTTAGACTGAACACAAGCAACCCGGGTATTGCTAGCACCACTTTCCTGCTATAAAAGAGCTTACCTTTTTGTGTTGGTTAACAATAAAGAAACAAACTGGTAACCTAGATACTTCCCCCTTCCCTCCGAGAGCCATGTGATTTACTGCCAGAGATTACTCTGTTATTTCTTTGCTATATTGCTGCTGCTGGTTTAAATGGTTTGGTGCGTGAGCTTTCTGAAACAACGTGGTGCGTGTAGGATCTCGTGGGTGACGAAGCCGTCTCTTTTCTTCTTCCTTTCTCTCCTTGGGTTTGTGCTTGTCTGTCTGCCATGGTAGGTTTATTAATGAATTATATACGTCCGTATTAGATATAATTTTGAGGAGGTTTGCATGTTGGTAGTTTGTAAGCAACTAAGGTGCCTCATGTTCAAGTCTGAGCAGATAGGAATCCCCTTGCACTCGAGAGGGCCTGATCCAAAGCCCGGTGAAGTTGGTAGGAAGACTCTTGCCGACTTTAGGGGGCTTTGGATCAGGCCTTATGCTCCCACCTTTGTTGTGCCTCACTTAAAATGGTGCTTTTTCAGTTGTCTGTCTTTTTTTGGGTTGGTTTTTTTTCTTTGTATGGTGCTGTGTATAACTTGAATATATTATGCACATATCCTACCCAATGGGTAGAACAAACGAACATACAAAAACAAATAGATGTTGTTAATACTGTAAGATAATGTATAGATGATACCAATTTTAACACACACACAAAAATGGCATAGACTTTGTGAATGCCATCTTCTGTGCTTGGTCCTTTTTTGTAAGAAAATTTGCAAATGAATGCATACAAATGACAAAAAGTCTATGTATTTTATTTTCCTATTAAATATCAATATAATATCATAAGGGAAGAAGTTTGAACAAGTCCTTTTTGAGTAGCCTGTGTATAGCAATTGGTTGTTTGATGCATCTTGGCTGTGAAGATTTGTTCTCTCTTTTTTTTTTCTTTTAAATGTGTCACTTTAAGAAAAAGGAAAAAACACGAAACAAACAAAACCTCCACAGCTTTAACCTTGCAACTAGATGCTCCTTGTCTTGGTTGTTGCCTCGCTATTGCTGAGTTGGACCAGTATTAGTTACTACTTCTCCAGCAGATATGTTATTTATTATTATTCTTGATTAACTTTTTTTTAAAAAAAAAACAAAAAAAAACAAAACAAAAACCAAACAATCTTAGAAATGGGCTAAAATCTTTTGAATCTTTTTATCCACATCCTAGATTTGAAGTGAAGCTCAGACAAGTGGGAACTGACCCAAACCATCCCTACAAAATCAAAACTAGGCCAACGAGAGGTTTGTGCCACCAGCCAGCCCTTGCTCTGTGCCCACTGCTGGTACACAGTCCTGCCCCTGCAGACGGGCTTGAGGCTCGGTGTGTGTACCTGGGACTCGCCGATGACCCGGCTGGCTGCAGGGGTGCAAGCCTTAAGGGTAGGCAAGAAAAGCCGCAGCTAGTAGTGAGCTGAATGCAGGGTTTGAGCGCGGGGTTTGAGTCGGCAGCGCCGCTGCTGTGTTGGCCTCTGACAGCAATGGCTTAACCCAGGTTCGTATTTAAGAGCATGGAGAAATGCCTAAACCTGTTCAGGCCCAAGACGGGAAGCAGTGTGGGAAGTAATTCAACACTTTTTAACTTTCTGCCAGGCTCCGTCGGCAGTTTGGGTCTCCCCTGGTGTCTCCGCGCGCTTGGCTGTCCGTCCCTGTGCCCCCGTGTGCGCTCGGCACGGGCTCTTCGGTAAAGCAAATACCTCAGGAAAACTCAACATGAAGTTCTAGTGTAGAGACTTGCAGATGCTGTACTTATTTTTCTAAACTGTTTGTTCTAACTATCCCAGGATGGTAGGTGATATAGAAGTTTATCAGTCCGAGACAGACTAGTCCTCTCACAGATGGATACCGACTAATCCTTCATAGATACTTGTGTCTATATGTAGCTTTTTTTATACTTGTCAGGCTTTAACCACAGATGTAAGGTAGCAATGTGTTGGGATACGTTTGAGATGGCTTTTTCATTTGGTTTTTCAGATGACTAGCTAAACGCTACGCTAAAACTCAGGGGGCCTTATCCGGGGCCCAGCGAAGTCAGTGGTGAGGCTTCCTCTGGTTTGAGTGGGCTTTCCATCTGGTCCGTCACGCTCGAGGATGGTGCCTTGGAGCACAGTCCTGCACGACTTCTCTGTCGACCTGAAATTTCAGCCACACGTTTGTCTGTAAATATCTTTTTAAAAGCCCTCACAGGAGTCCTGTATCTGAATGTTAATCATGGTTGTTTTGGGTTTTTTTTGTTTTGTTTTAAAGAAGTGTGTAAGTTTTTTATGGCCAGTTCTGCATCATCAAGCCCTTACAGGTAGCTTGTATCCATCCCTCCATATATTGAGCTGTTTTATCAGTAAGCGTGTACCATAGGGAAATACGCGTATTTCATGACTGTCGTTTGTTAACTCATTTATTGTTTGTCAGGGCATAGAGTAATTGGTTTGGAAGTATGCCTTGCCTGGCCACCTCCATGTTTCTGTTCGCACTGCAGTACCACTTCTGTGCATGAAGGAAGAAAAACGGACAAAAAACCCCAGGCCTTGACTAGGAATACTCTGTACAGAGCAAACCTCCTGCTGGAGGAATCTAGGGTAGGATTTATCATAACAAAACTTGCATATTGAGTGGACCAAACACGAGCATGTCTCCTTTTAGAGGCACTAATTTGCTTTGAAGCTGCAGTGGAAAGAGCAGACTATTAAGTGTATTCACAGCTGTGTTCACGCTTTTCTGTTTACCACAAAGCACAGCAGGCAGCCAAGATTTTAAAAGAAGTATAAGCAGAAGTTATGGGAGCCTCAGGCATCGTAGACCTGGACAGCAAAAATAATAATAATAAAAAAAAATTCACTTTAATATTCTTTAACAAAGCTTTTCTACTTGTAGTACAAAGCCTACGTAAGCGTTGATAGGGGTTTTATCTTTGTATAGTTATCAACTGCCCAATGCTGCTGTGCTCGGAGCATTTCCTGATGGTATGTGCATCAGTCAGGCTGTTACACTTAAAACTAACCATCAAATGCCTGTTTTTAGAGTGTTGACCCTTTCTTTGTTGTTTCTCGCTAGTTATTTTACAGTGTAAAATGCTTTATTGCTGTATGGATTTTTTTGTATTTCCAACATTGCACCTTTCAAGGTCATGTTTTCAACACATCTCTTTTGTCCATTTTGTTTCTAGCTATTCTGAAATATGTACAGCACTATCAACAATATTTAATCTTTCTTTTAAATTCTATTGTTGTAAAAACAAGGCTATTAAAACCAGTAAGACTTTTTACAACTGTATTGGAATTTCTCAATAGCTGTTCATGTGATGCTATGACAAACCTGGCTTGCTTTAATTTTTTTTTTTATTTTATTTTAACACAATTAATTTGTTGCTTATTTTTCACCGTAACTCCCAGTTATATACAGGAAAAGATTTCAACTGTTGTGTATCTGACTCTTTTAATTGAGCAAATGGTGATGTCCTAGTTTTTAGACCTAAGGTCTGTTTATTGCAATACTTTTAAAGGAAGATGTTGCTCTAAGTGCTGTTGTTAGTTTTAAATACAGATTTTATGCTTGTTCTTAATATGCTGTGGTTAAACCATGGCACAAAATTATTAAAAATCATGAAATGCATTTGTCTCCTGTGGAATTTTTTTTCTCATTGAAGTGAAAAAACAAACCCCAACAAAACAGAAAAGGTGAAACGCCGGAGTGGCTTTCTGTAGAACAAGTACTTGTCTCTTTCCCTTGCGGGTTTGCTGCTGGTGGTGGATGATTAAGGAATGGGAGGGTGGACTCAATCCTTGAAGCGTATGGGAGGGCCGTGGGAAGCAGATGTCTGATGAGGATTTTGCATCAGTGTTCTGACCCTCAACCTTTGGTGATGACTACCGGGATGATGTCAGGTGCTTCTGCTCTACCTCTCTGCTGTAGGCGGCAGCTCTGCCAGAGCACCTGCCTGTCACCCACTGTAGTTAAGTCTAGGCAGGTCATCAAACCCTCTGGGGATTTCAGTTCCTTTAAGACAACAACCCCAGCTCAACCTCATTTAAAGCAGTGGGTGTTGGTGAGTGCCTCTGGCACATCAGTGCTGAGTGACCAGCTGGGAGATGAGCAGCGGCCCCAAATCATTGCAAAAATTGGTAAAAAAATGAACGTACAAGACAGGCCTCGTGGGAGGGGGAAGCACAAGCTGGTTTAAGACACCTGGGGCGTGCTTTGGCCAATGCTTAAAACAAGAGCAGTTGTGGTCTGATATGGGGGGAAGAGAGGGATGGTACAGTTAGTAAGAACAAAAGGGTCCCGCGAAAGACATTGTCTTTGGTAATACAGATCTTTGCAAGGTAGATCAAACTATCCCTAGCTGGTACCTGTCATTTTGCTATACTAAAGCTTAACAAAACTAGGAAGGATTTTTTTTTTTTTTTTTTTTACAGAGCAGTTAGTTTCTGTTTAAGTATAAAGTGATGCTTTATTTAGCATGCTTATTAATGAAATAATTCTCTTGTATTATATTTTATACCTGTGCTTGTGCTTGCTGAAGCTTGAGCTCTCTGTTGTTGAGGTGCGATGCTTAGAGGGAGGTAGTACTTCAAACCTGGGCCTTTCTCACAGTTTGTTTTTTCAAAAACGAGTGGTCTGCTGCAGGAGCCCCACCCCATTTCTGACACCTGCCATACGGAGCAGCCTTTGTATTGCCCTCAGATAGGAACCAGGGGGTGTTCCCCTTGCTGCTGCTCTTTTCAAATGGCTTGGTGCTTTCAATGTTACAGTACTTATTTTTGGTTCAAAAGTAACCATTTTCTTTTCCTATAACTGCCCTGAGTTACCCGTCTTCCATCTACAGCATTTTAATTCTTCTTTAGTACTTAGAAAATTGCTAGTTCCTTAGTCCTTAGAAGTGCTCCAAATCGCCAAGTTTCTGCTCCTCCTCTACTGTCTGAACCCTGAACTCCCTGGAAACTGCATTTTTTTTGAGCCTGCTTTGATCTTTTACTTAATCTAGTTTTAATTGTATTTATATTTGTTTTATAATATGTCATTCTGTTTGATTGTGTTTTAATATCTCTGCCAGTGGTTGCAACTCAGAACTCGGCTATAAATGGGATGTCTCATCTCAGTAGGGTTACTTCTTCCTGTTAAAAGATTAATACAGTGGCTGCTGCAGTCCTGTGAAACCTTTAGGTCTGGCTTCCAGGCTCCCAGCAGTATTGTGTCTCATTACAAACACCCTGTTTTTAACATCCCAAACCCTTTTCTTCCAAAGACCCCTCTGTAATGAGACTTCGTTACTTAGACAAAAATTAATTAGGCTTCTCTCATTATCACTGTTTTGATCAGTTGTGCTTTAAATGAGTTCTAATTAAAATGCACATTTTAAAAACCTTACTGCTGAATCCTATTCTAATAGCTCGCTTCTGCTGTGGCGATGCCCTGCTTTTGTGCAGTTTGCATTGTGCCACTTTTACAGAAGTCTAGCATTGATCAGGATAAAAACTTGCACGATTTTTTTGTGTGCTTGTTTTCTATGGTGGTTTTTTTTTTTTTCCAGACTGACTGCCAAATGATTGCTCCTGAGAGTGGGGATTAAAGCAGAGATACCAAATTCTTTGCATGTGGTAAAAGCAGTGAGCTGAGTTTCTCAGTATCCTGTAGAGTCAGTAACATTATTTGTCCCCAGAATGTTTCAAAACATAAGGGAGAAACTATGTGCTGTCCTTGCTACTATTTAACTGTCCATTTCTGCTTACCTTAGATGTTCCAAGTTGTCCTTAATAGATTATTTAAATTGGCAGGACTGCATGATCTGTCCCAGTGATGTCTGGCACATGCTAAGCTGGGGGCAGCTTTGCTGGGATGCCAGTGGATGTACTAACTCCAGCTGGAGGGGGGCATGCTGAAGGCGGGCTCTCCTTAATAAAGTGACTAATCTGTAAACCAGAAGATGCTCACTCTAAAATATTTTGTACCTTTTAACGGTTTCCACTATGAAGTGCATTGCAGAACAGTAGCAGAACGGTGGTAATACTATTTTAAAGATATGGAGACATTAAGAAGGACACAGCCGGTGTCGGTGCAGTCTATGGCAATGCTGGGAATAACCTCCCCATCGGCACCATTCTCAGTCTCACCACCTGTGAGGCGTAGTTTCTCCCCGCTCACTTCTAACGCGCAGCTACCGCTGTCTCGCACAGAGCTGTTTTTCTGTGTTTGGCTGATAGTCGCAGGGGTTTCGGCAAGCAGCCAGGACGTAGCCACTACCCCTTGTCCAGAGAAAGAGGGCATCTCTTTCATGGAGGCCAAAATGCCATCCTTGAGCCCCAGAAGCTCCCTTCAATGCCAACACCAGATCACTCCAGATTAATTTGACATTTGCAGACATTACAGTGATTGGCAGTTGAGTTGAGTGGAAAATTCCGGTTTAATCCTGCTCTGTGTGCCACAGACATGGGCTCAGACAGCTTGACCTACATTTAACCCTGGGCAGCAAGAAACTCTTAGGGGAAAAAGAAAAAAAAGTCATTTTCATCTCAAAGCAGCAAGGATGTTCCAGCTTATTACAAGTCCCTGTGTATATGCATACATGCGTAATTGTGTTACAATGCTGTGAATGTTTCATAAGCTGAGCCAAGTTTGCCCTAGTTGGCTTTACTTGGCGAAGCCGTATAAGTCAAATATAAAAGCACGAATGTGCTTGCATAGCCATTCAGCAGGGTTTATGGCAACAGCAAAATGTATAGGAGCTAGTTCTTTCCTGACGATGGGGTTAAGATTGTAAGTGCTATAAGATTTGCTTACAGCTGCAACCTGTATAGCTCTCAGGGAAAAAGCTGATGAGCTGGTGACTTTCACTAATGTTTTGTCAGGAAAAACCTAACAGGTAAGGCTTGACTGACTGACTGCAAAGTCAGTCTGGTTCCTTTGCCCCCCTTCATTCTGCAGATCAAAGGTGCTGATAGTTCTTTAGCTGTATTTGTTTTGGATGGTTGCTGGTGCAGTATTAGGTGTCGCAGCTTCTGAGCGAGAGGTGCATTGGCGCACATTAAAAGCCCTATGGCTGAGTGATAACTACATTAGCTACTCAACATGCAAGCCCTCTCACCTTTTAAAATTATGCTGTATATTCTGCTGATATCATACCTGTAGATAAGAAAATATGCGTGATAGCTCCAGCCATATGCTAGGGGAAACACTTTCCTCTACTGGAAAATTATGCTCTGTCAGGAAAATGGTATCAGGTAAACTAAAATCGCCATCTGACAGTAACACGGAAGAGATAAAGTGCCTGTCTGTGGTAAAACTGTACTCAAGAGTCAATCGTGCAGCTGTAGTTTAAGTGCTGCTTGTGCGCTGGCAGTATTACTTTCTTTTTTTAAAGCAGATTGGCTGTATACAGGTACATACCGTGCAGAGATGTGCAAATTGCTTAAATAGAGGACTACTGCACAACAATCCAGCAATATAAAATATACTGTTAGTGACATTAGGCAGAACTTGGAGTACTCCTTATATAAAATTATAGTGCATTATCCTTATTTTCATGGCATTTCTAATCTAACCCAGGATAAAAATGAAATGCAGGTATTTGGCAAACCGAAGCATTAGCCATCAGTCAGCCAAGGCTGAGAAATTTCTCTTCCCCCGCTAAAATTCTTCTGATGCGTCTCCTTCTGCACTGAAAAGTGGCTAAATGCCATAGCTGCGTGGGGACACCTGCTTTTGGGGGAAAGGCACCCTATGTCAGCTCTCGGGGAGCGCCTGGGTGGAGAGCTGCGCTGTCGGTGCGGATGTGCTGGTGGGAAGTGCTAGTCGGTGTCCGCTGAGGCCACTTCGCACCACTTACCGCAGAGCCTATTAAGCATGAAGGGCAAGTACAGCATCACTTCTCGTCTCTGACTTCTCCTAGAGGATGCTGAAGCCCAGAAGTTACAAATGAGATCTTGCCAGCAGCACCCATTGCTGACTCCCTGAGCTTGTCCACATACTGCTTTTGTGGCACACTGGGACACAGGGGATTGCCTGAACCTCTCTTTCCCCATATAGGGCTGTTCTTTATGGTAATGGACAAGGTTTAGAGAAAAGGGGCTTCACCTTCAGAGGTGGGCACTGTTGTGACCACCGTTACCCACCGTGGCTCTTGGCTAGAGAGCTGCATTCGCTGCTGCCTCTATGAGGAGCAAGTACTCACAGAGCTGCTGCATGTCATGAGGATGTCTCCTGTCTGGCACCTGCAAAGCACTGAGCAGCTTTCAGTTATACCAATTCTGCACAGAAAAAGTAACAGAAAAGTAACAGATTTGTAAACTCTTTTTTTTTTTATATTTTTTTTATTTTTATTTTTAAACAGTACCTGTCTCCTTCTGCCCACTTGGTCAGACCCAGACACAGCTAGAAATCTTTCTGTAGTTGTGTCTCTTTATGAAACTCTTCCTCTGTCGTAGTAGGCCTGCGGTTTTGGTTGTTTTTTTTTTCCATTCTTAAACAAGTCTGTGTATCCTCCCCTGTGCTCCCTTCTCTGTGATTGTCCAATCAATTCATCACAGTCAAGCCCAAACTTAACGCAACTGCAGGCTTATGAAATCAAGAGATATTCTTTCTACTTAAGAAGATCACCTTCATCAAAATAGCCAGATAATTGCCAGGGATAATTACAATTCTCTAATTATTGTTGTTGCTGACGTTAAGTGATGAACAAGGATGAATGCAGTGCAATTCTCTAAGCTAATGCCCTGAAGGGGACACAATCAGGAAAATGTGTTTTGACGTTGGCTGCAGCCCCGATTTGGGCTGCACCTTCAGCTCTGGCACTGACTTCAGCCACGACTGGCTCTGCTTCTTGTTCAGGCCATTATTTTGACTGGCCCCATTTTTGGCCATCGCTTTGGCTCCAGCCATTGCTCCAGCCATGATTTCACCTCCAACCTCATCTTGAGACTGAGACTTCAGCTCCGGCCTGATGCCAGGCCATGACTTTGGCACTGGCCCCGTGTCAGACTATGAATTTGGTTCTGGCCCCATCTTGGGCTGTGATTCTGACGCTAGGTCCTGCTCAGGTTGTAAATTCAGCTCTGGCCCAATATTGGGCTGCAATTTCGGCTCAGCTCCATCTTGGTCTGCAACTTTTGCTCCTGCCTATTTCGGGCCACTACTTGGGCTCCAGACCAGTGTTGGCCACAACTTCGGCTCTGGCTGCGTATCACACTGTGAGTTCAACTCCGGCCCCTGCTCTGGCCCTATCTTGGGCCACAACTTCAGCTCCAGGCTGATACCGGGCTGAGACTTCAGCTGGCTGGGCTGCGGTTTTGGCTCTGGCCCCATCTCGGGCTGTGACTGCAGCTCTGACCTCTGTTCAGGCTGTGAGTAAAGGTCTCGAGCCATCTTGGGCCACTACCTTGGCTCCAGCCCCATCTTTGGCAATGATTTCAGCTCTAGGCCCCATCTTGAGCCACAACTTTGATTCTGGGCCCATCTTGGGTTGTCCCCAGCCTTATATTGGGCCATGACTTCAGCTCCAGCTCAGGCTTTCATGTCTCCTCTGGCCCCTGCTTGGTCCTCGGCTTCTGCTCTGCCCTGTCTTGGTCTGTGTCTTTGGCTCCCACCTGATATTAGGCAGCAACTTTAGCTCTGGCCCCTGCTTGGGCTGTGACTTCAGCACTGGTGCCAAATTAGAGTTGCGACTTCAGCTTTGTCAAGATATTGGAGTGAGACTTTAGCTCCTGCCCCATCTGGGGCAGGAATTTCAGCTCTGGCCCACCTCAGGCTGCTACTGAGGCTCTGGCCCAATATTGGCCAAGATTTTTGCTTGGCCCCATCTTGGACTGCAGCTTGCCTCCAGCCCCATCTTTGGCCACAGCTTTGGTTCTGACCATTCCTCAAGTGGCTATTTTGGCTCTGGCCCCTCTTCAGGAGGCTGCTGTGACTCGGTCCCTGTTTGGGCCAAGGCTTTGGCTCCAGCCCCATCTTGGGTTGTGACTTTGTCTCCAGCTACAGCTTCATCTGCAACTTTGGCTCCAGCCATTGCTCAGGCCAAAAATTTGTGTCCCCATCTTGGGCTGCCACTTTGGCTCCAGCATATCTGATTGCAGGTTTGGTTCTGGCCCCGTATTGGGCTGTGACTTAATCTCTGGCCTGATATTGGCCCCTGCTCAGCCTGCGACTTTGGCTCTGGTGCCATCTCAGGCAGCCACTTTGCCATCAGCTTGATATCAGAGCACAACTTTGGCTCTGGCCCTGCTTGGAAAGCTGTTGTGGCTCTGGCATGTATTTTGGCTGCTACTTCAGCTCCAGCCCCATATCAAGCCGTGACTTTGACCCTGGCCACCTCACCATCCACATCTTTGTCTCTGGTTTGATACTGGGTTGCAGCTTTGGCTCTGGCCCCATTTTGAGCCGCAAGTTTGGCTCCAGCCCCATATCAGGCTGTGATTTCAACTCCAACTCCATCTTGAGCTGCAACAGCAGCGGTGGTGATATTTGTACTCCGTCTTTGGCTCTGGCCCAACCTCAGGCCACGTCTTTGGCTCCAGCCCCTGTTTGGGCTGTTAATTCATCGCTTGCTATATCTTGGGCTGTTACTTTGCCTCTGGCTGAAATCTTGGGCCATGGCTTCAGCTCTGGCCCCATCTCTAGATATGACTTCAGCTCCATTCCAATTTCAGGTTGCAATTTCAGCTCCAGACCCATCTCAGGCCTCTGACTCTGGTATGGCCTAATACTGGGTCACTACTTCAGCTCCAGTGCCTGCTTGGTCTGGCAACTTTGGCTATGGCTTGGTAGCAGGTTGTTACTTTTTGGCTCCAGCCACATGTTGGTCTGTGGCTTCATCTCCAATGGCATCTCCGGTTGTGATTTTTTTTGGCTCTGGCCCTATATTGAGCTGTGACTTCAGCTCCTGCCTTATCTTGGACTGCTACTTGCCTCCAACTCAAATTTGGCTCTAGTCCATGTTCAGGCAGCTATTGTAGTTCTGACTGCTTTTCGGGCAGCGATGTAGGCTCTGGCCCCATCTCTGGCCATGGTTTTCATCCCAGCCCATCTTGGGTTATGACTTTGGCTCTGGCACTACCTCAGGTGGCAAATGTGGCTCTGGCCTGATATTGGGCTCTGATTTTTCTTTTTTTTTCTCTCCAGTCCCTGTTTGGGCCGTTATTTTGACTCTGGGCCTATCTTCAGCTGTGACTTCGGCTCTGACCAGTGCTTGGGCTGAAACTTTGGCTCCTGCTCCTGATGGAGTCATATCTTTGGCGCTGGTCCTCATTTGGGCATTATTCTGCCTCCAGCCCCATCTCAGGCTCTTTCTTTAGCTCCAGCCAGAGTTTGCCTCCAGCTCAGGTTGCTACTTCACCTCAGGCCGTGACTTTGGCTTAAACTCCTGCTTGAGCAGTCACTTGGCTTGGGCTCTTTCTTACACGGGCTGCATCTTCATCCCTGTCTTGGGCCACTGCTTCAGCTCCTTTTCAGGTTACGACTTCAACTCTGGGACGGCAGCTCTGGGTCTAACCCCATCTCAGGCTGTACCTTTGGCTCCTGGTCCTGCTTGGGCACTATGTCAGCTTCTGCTTGAGCTGTGACTTCATTTCCAGCTTCTGCTCTGGCAGGTGCTTAGTGCCTTCACATATGTACCTGTACCAGAAGCAGACAACGTGATGGTCTCCAGTGGTGTTATGTGTGAGGCAGGGAGCAGGCAGAAGTGGGGTAAGTTACCAAAGCAGCACTTTGTGTGGTGGTAGGTGCCTTGGTCTCGGAGGGACAGCCCCCCCCCCGGGCTTAAAGGACAGGTAAAGGGACAAAGGGACAGCTCTTTCCCATGAGGATGCTGAGCTGCCAGAAGGCGGCAGCCCCTCCTAGCACTGACTGGATGGTCCTGCAGGCAATGGATGGGGCTCCTGGGCTTCTGCCTGGGCTTTTCACCTCACCAAGGGCTCTTGGCACTCTGCTGGGGAGAGCTCACAGAGCTCTGCTGGGCACCCCCTTGCTTGGGTCGCTTCTTGGCTGCCTCAACATCAGCTCTAGGTGCTGCAGACAAACTGTTTGCCTTCCTAAGCCATGGCACCTGCCTCTCTGTTCCTTCTGCGCTGCCAAAGGCACCCCCTGGTGCTGCTCCACCTTGAGGGACACTGCTGCCACGTGGCAGTACGCCAACTCTGCTGGCTTGGGCACCACTAAGAGGAGACCTGGTGTTGTCCTCAGGCAGCCCCTTACTTAACGCAAACAGCCTGTGAGCAGTTGGGGTGCACTGCCTCACCAAAGGGGGATGGACACTGGCTTCCAGCCACAGGGACCCATCAGTAACAAGAAGTGCACCCAAGTATCGTGGTAAGAGCTATGGAAATCAAGTTATAAGTGAGATAGATAGACACAAGGATGAAAGTCAACTTTATCCTATAGTTAAAACTGCAGTGCAGCTGGGTACATGCTGGGCACACAGTGGGGTAATGTCGTTCATCCCCTGGGTGGCCCAGGAACACCCCAGCTGGTCTCTGTGCTAATGAGGCAATGCACTGATTCCAGATGAGGCTGACTTGAGACAAGGTCACCAGTGCAACTGAGCATTTGACTAATTGCTCTCCAGGTCAGATTTTCAAAGTCTTGATTTCCCCTCCCGCTTTGTGTAGATCAATCCACCTAATTGTGTGCTTTGTTAATTGATGTGCTGCGTGGAGGATGGGGCTGTTCCAGAAACTCCTTGAGCCTGTTCATGCTGCAAAATTGACCAAACAGTACATAGATGAGGCCCTTGACAATAGTCACTATGAGCTGCTCCTGCAGATGCAGAAATGGTCACCTAGGACAGTCTACTGCACATAGTTAAGAAAGGAGGTGTTTTGCACTTAGCATTGGTAGTGAGGGATTATGCAAGCACTGGAGTGGTCACAGGCCAGCTGGACATGGGGAAGGGCAAGAGGATGGGGGTACCAAAAAAACCCTATGTAATAAATGAGTTCTAACATGCCTGGGGGGGCTACAGACCCATCCTAGGACAGCAACCCTGTGCAACCCCTGCCATGTGCAGAGAAGAGATGGATCCTGTGAGCTGCACCAAGAGGTTCCCATGTGTGGTCCCAGACTGTGAGGAAGACCATGCTGTATTACTGGGGCAGACTTCAGGCTTTGTGGGGTGCTGCAGGACAGAGGCAACACTACCTGCAAAAATGGAAAACCAGAACAAACACCCACATCAGAAGAATGCGTGCATGAGGAGAGTAAGGAAAAGTACACTAAAATAGAAAAAAAGAAAAGCATCTATTAACTAATTCTACAGTAGTGCTTGTCTCCGCAGCATAAGAGTTCACAGAATTATTTTTTAATAATATTTATCAGAAACATGGCACTTTTCAGTGTCCTGAAGATGTACATACAATGATTATTCCTCACAACATCCCTGTGAGGTAGGCAATAGATTGCAGTCACGATGTGACACGTGGACAGAGGCAGAGAAGTATATAATCAATCCTGCATAATTAAGTTAATGAAGTTCGACTCACTCAAACATGGAGAGGCTCTCAGTGACTTGACTGAACACATAAGAGTGGGACAGAGCTGATACTTTGTCAGCCATATTCTTTTATTCTAGTAATTTACAATGCTCAGGGCCCAACTCTGTTGCTTCTGCATATCCCCCTGCAAAAAACCACCTTTATGAAACAAGATACGCATGCAGAGCACAGCTACAAAGTGGGATCTGTAATAGAAATAAGAAAAAAGAACACTTAAATTTAGCCTACATTTGAGTAAAACCATGAGAGAAGGTTGCCTGCCCAGTCAAATAGAACAGTTTGAACTTTAGTCCTTTATGACATCTCCGAGACAGCATTTCAGCCTTCAGCTATGAATAAGTATTTGCTTGACCTAAGAAAATGCAGGGGAAAAAAGTTTAGTAGATGGTGATCTCTGTCTCTGAAATTATGCTTATTTTAGTTAAATTGTTCTACTAAAGTCTGAGGGATTCCTGAATGGGAGGAGGAACTTTTGGGTTTAACTCTTAACTTTGCATGTATTTAGTTTTAAAAGCCCCTTGGTATATCAATTTCTCAAGTAAACTTCTCTTTCAGAATTTTTTTTGTTCTGAAAATGAAATGAAACAGTTTTGTAAACTTCAATATAATAAAAACCCCTAGTTTTTAATATACAATTATTGATTAATTTTATTTAATAACTTTTTTCTACTGTAAATCAACTTTAGGAAACAAAGTATACTTGACAGTATGGCTACTGTGATTAACTCATCTTCCCATAGATTTCAGTTGAGATTTCTGAAAAGATAGACTGTCCAAGAAAGATTCATAGTCCAAACCTGTAAACTATCACAGCTCAGCTCAGCTGAAGTTAGCATAGCCATTACAATTCATTCCAACTGACTGGCTAATCCATTGATTCCTTCATGTGCAGTATCACTGATAATGGTCTGTCTCCAAGTTGAGAGATGATCACTACTGAAGAGGCCTGGGTCCACATACTCTGAAAAGCAAAATATGTTGCCCTTCCCAGCAGAGAAATCTTCATTCTCACTTAATGGAAGATTCAGTCTAATGGAATAATGGCTGTGCACTATGATGGAAGAAGAATAAAGTAGTGGCTTTTGAAAGAAACCATCTTCATTTTGAGGAGGGCAGGAGGAAGAAAAGAGGGAAGAGTAACTGTTAACACTATTACCAATGGACACATGAACTTCTAATTTGTGATTCATTATTCCTTCTGTAAACTGAAATTTTGTCACAACTACTCTCCCCCAGGGAACTTTAACCTTGGTGAATATACAGAATTTTTAAATCCACAGAGCAATTGTAGTCTCCAGACAAGGGGAAAAAAAAAAAAAGAAAAAAAAAAGCTCAGAAGTGCACTTTGTATATCCTGCCTCACAAAAGGTTAAAGTGCTAAATTTGATATATCTAAAAATTAAGCATCCCTCCTAGTCCTTTATTTTCTTAAATGAAACTTTATCTTTGGTTTCTTGTATCTTCTCTGTAATTTTATCTTTTGTTTCTTCCATCTTCTCTGTAATTTTATCTTTTGTTTCCTCCATCCTATCTTGTAGATATTCCTTTACTGGTGGTGGTGTGGACATGTAGCCATTCTTACGTAGATATTTAACAGTGATGGATGTTCCTCCCAAAGTCACAGTGTATCTGGCAGGAGTTGCAATCTTAAAGAAACCAAAGAACACACCATATCAATATAACAGGACAATATTATCTAGCAAAAGGTATTTTTAATATGGAAAATTATTTTGGCCAGTGTCAGATACTAAAAAGATCTTCTATTTATAAGGAAATAAGCCAATATACAGTGCATCCCCCAGAAATGCATACCTTTTACTTAAAGTATCCTTTTGACAAAACTAGCACAGGCATTAGATTTACATTTAAAAACAAAAAACCCAACAACTCCCTGTGCAGCTTGTGGGACGAGCATTAGGCATCTCAGAATGCAATTCAGAACAGAGAGTATGTCAACACTGAGCCATGTAAGCAAACAAGATATACTTTAAATTCTAAAATTCACAAGAGTATAGGCATCTTTCAGTCCAAAACTAGGACCCACACATAGAAAGCTAGAGCTAAAAGAGACCTTCAGAGGTCAGCTAATCCAAGACACAACAAACCAGGTTCATTATTCTAGATAGACTAACCTGTTCTTTCAGAACTTCAAAGATAAAGCCTGCACAATCTTTCCTTTGCAACCTATTCTAATGCTTCCACATCTTGAAAGTTTCTGCCAGATCTCCCAGCTATAATAAATTCTTTATATTTAACCACATTTATTTATTGGTCTCTTTTAGGCACAGGAATAATTAGCAAGAGTAGTGCTTTCACATTTTGTTTGGGAAAATAATGCCTTTAAATAACAGGGAAGAAGCACATCGCATTTGGAAACAAAACAGATAAGTGGCATTCAAAGCAAATATAGAACTTTGTTTTTGCATGGTCTGACATGTTTCAAGTTTCCCAAACACAGATTGTGCACCTGTAAATCAATAAAAAGAGACCCAAACCTGAATGTAAGTAACTGAGTCAAATGGACAACAAAAGTACTTGACAATGATGAAGAACTAAGGTAGGAAGACAAACTAGCGAATCCTCTAGGATAATAACAACTGTATGTTTACCTGGAAATTATGAGGTGTTTAGACTTTACCTCTTTATCCCTGTTCATTATGTCAGGAATACAGAGGAATAACTTAATTGTAATTAAAGCTCTGAGGGCAGACAACAGTTCTGCAGCAAACAAAGAAATTATTTTAGAAATACAGACAGACTCCTTAAAGGAACACAGAGTCCCTATCAATTTGCATGTGACTATTCTTACTACAAAAATGAATGCTGAAGTATGTGTAACTATCAAAGAGCGAAAACAGCATTAATTCTTTCTGCTGTAAACAAATAAACCCTGTTCAGTTCACCAGGCAAGATTTAGAGCTTATTTACAAACTATAATTATACTTACTTTATACAATGCATATGCAGTTAGTGCATTTCCACTCTGGGAATTTTTCAGGATGTTTACTATACTCTCTGGTAAGCCAATCAACTCCAGGAATGGAACAACATTCACTCCTCTATAAAAGAGAAAAAAAATTGGCAACCTGAATTGGAATTTGAAACCTGAACAGTGATTTACAGTACCATTTCCATTCTTTAAATCTATTATACAAACTTTGTAATATGATAGCAAAGTATTTTTTCATCTAATCAATATACTTACAGGATTTCTATTTCTGTACATATAGGGAAATTAATGTTCTTTTCAGCATTCCAAGAGGTGACTCATTTATACTATCCCTGTTGGGCTGAGTAGCTACTAACTTACCAGTGTCCCAGATTATTACGTTTGGAGACAAGTAGATATAATGGTGGTAAGACAGTTACTCAGGCTCCCGTTGTGCAGGTTCAACTTCATGTTCTGTTTTACCCAAAATAATTTTTTTTTCTTTCTAAAATTTCAGACTACTCTGCAGCATGCCCAGAAGCACTGAATCCATACTTCTGTGTCCTCCATTCACTTGTAAATATATCAAACAAATGGAATGTGGCAAAAGAAAAGGAAGCAACATGCTATATGGACAAGACTTCAGGGGTTTTGTACCCAGCTGTTCTACCTTGTCAATATAAGGTGGGTGGAGGGAGCTCCTATCACCGTTTCTTTCTATTTGAAAACCAGGGAAGCTAACATCAGCACCAAAGAAAAAAAAAGACAGACTGTCTTTACATTACAGTAGAAAGCTACATGCAGTTATAGATGACCTGACTTTCCAATATTTAGTGATGTATTATTAGTATCATTATCCATTTCTACCTACTATTTAAAGCATTCTTCTGTGCATGCGATCACTTCAGCATCAGTAACAATAACAGGCAGTAATTTACTAACAGTGACTAGAACTACAACCTGAAGGCCTAGCCCCAGAGTAGAAAATGGAGACCAAGTAAGATCTGAAAGACAGCATTAACCATGTTATTTCATAAATCACCATTGTTTAATCTCATATCATGAGCAGTCATTCTGAAAGGTATTTTCCACTTCAGGAGGGTCTTGCTCCTGTGGCATGACAAACTGAAGCTTTGTTATAATTAGTTTCTAGTTAAATATTTCTGCTGCTTTCATCCATCAAATAAATACTGATTTTAGCAGCTAACTTAAGTGTTTCAAGAAAAGTAATCTTCACTCAATCTGAAATGTCTGGATGTAAGCATCAACCCGAATTCATCCAAAGCAAAATATTTTTATAGCTCAAGACCTTTATTCCTCTGACATGAGCTAAATTTAGAATGACATTTGGATCTATAGCTCCTAGAAAGGGCAATTATGCCAGCTGGTTAGAGTAACTAAAACAAACACTTGTGCGGTAAGGCATTCAGATGTCAAAGCCTCATTGCTGCTGCCATGAACTGTTGTTGTTTCATGCTTTCTATTATTAAATATAAAACACTTGCAATCCAGAGATAAACATTTACTCATATTTAGCAAACCATGTGCAGATAGATAAAAACTCTTTCACCTGAACTAGCAGCTCATAGCTGATATAGTAGGCTTTTTTCCCAATAAATGCCATTTTCCAGAACAGTATCTGGCACATGTTATAGCTGAAAGAAACTAAAATTAGAATACTTATCTTTTTTTCAGCTACACAAATATTTAATTTCCAATTAAAAAGTCTGGCCTACAGTAGCAATTTTTTCAGTGGAAGACAGGAAAGACAGGAAAAAGAAGTAAAAAAGGAAGAGATATACATGGCTTGCAAGGAGCTCAGAGTGAGGTAAACGACAAGTCCAATGATGAAGGAGGATTGGGGATGAAGGGGGGAAGAAGTGGTGAAATAACCCTCAAGTCCAACAGCAAAAAAAGAACAGGTCTATAAAGATCTCACCTAGCAATTTGTAATCAGGATTCCAAATCCCTATCTTTACCTTGTGAGAGGTTACTAGTAATTTCAATGCTGTTTACATCCATGCATATTTTGGGGAGATGAGCATTCCTTCAAATGTTAACAACATATCTAGTACACAGCAATAACTGCATGACAATAGTATGTACGTGACACTCTCATGAATTCTATATACTTTCGATACTAATCTTAGGCTACATTTTTAACTGAAGCATCATTTCCCTACTAGATATTGAGGCACTTTTTAACATGTAATAATAATTTATATGTCCTTTCACGTGTGAAAGTCAGTCTCAATTCAACAGCAGTATTGGGCACTGCAACAAAATACCAACTTACTTCATGGCTGCATAGTAAAAGGATCCAAACCATACAGTAGAAGTCAGAAGATGCACTGGAATCATGACTTTTCCATACTGTTTAAAAGTTTTCTTGAATCTCTGAACGAGACTAATTGATTTGTCTTGTAACGGATCAGGATCTGAAGAATCTGACTCTACAGGGCTCTGCTTGGGTTTATCAGTGGCCGAAGTCAAAGGATTTCTCTCTTCTGATACTTTGTGAGGAGTGTCTGCTGGCTGTGATGAAAAAGCGCTTTTCTTTGAGGCAAACTGTGCTGCACCTGCATGAAGACATCGTTTAGGAGGGTCCAGTGCTAAAATCACTTTGCATCCAACATTAGACAACACTGATTGTCCTTTTAAGCACTGAAAGGTACTAGTGCGAGGAAAAACCAAACATGTCCCATGCGCCAGATGAGATGCAGTATGTAATAGACTCCGCTGCATTTTGATGAAGTGTGGCTAAGGTTTCTATAGAGAGGAAACAAAGAAGAGTAAATGAAATGCATTTCAATAATCTGATTTCTATTTGCTCCAATGCCACTTGAAATTCTCAAATTTTAAATTGCTTTCTATTCTTCTACTTTAAAATGTTTTCCTTATCTTGCTTTGCAGAAATTGTTACCTTCTAGAATTAAGCAAATATTTTTAGAACTCACTTTTTTAGCATTCTGAACTAAAATGGCCCCTTCACTTAACACACTCTGCTCCTCACAGCTAAAATGCTCATTCTACTCTCTAAAAACATTTCTAGGTGTTTAGTGCTATCTACTGCTTTTATCTGCATAATCTGGCACAGTTATTGAAAAATTACCCTTGAAACTTCACTTCTAGTAGCAGCTGATAGTTTGAGTGACACTTCGAGCCTACATAAATGTAGTATGAACTCCCTCTATTGCAATTAAAATTAATTTTTGGTGTAAATACATTCTTAATTTCGGTATGTTTTTTCGTGTTCTATACTATTTTGAATTAAGAGTAAAGGTTCGTACACACACACACAAAAATCAATAATAATAATTACTATTAATAATCAATCAATCCCCTTAATAGTAACAAACCTAACCATAACAGCCTGCCAGTATACACCTGTTAGGAAGGGGGATGGTACTGTTGAATGTCATGTATTAACAGGAGCAAAATTGAACTGCAATTTCCAAAATATTACAATGCAAAGAATATTTTAAAACTGTGGATAGCCCAGTTAACTTTATGATTTAGAATACTTAACAGTTACTCCTGAAAGTTCAAAAGAACCATTGAGAGATTCCCCACAGAAGAAGAGAGGAATGATGTTTGGCATGCATAGACATAAAGAAGTCATTTCCACCCCTGCCCCAAATGCATGCTTTGAACTAGTGAATGAACTACTAACTCTCTCCTTTCCTTTATACAATGACTGCAAGTTACTGAACTAATTTTCCTTCCTTCCAAAAAAGTGCCACTAATTGATTTTATGTAACAAATGCCACTTAAGTCATATTACAACCTTCAAGTCTTTCTGATGCTTTTATGCTTTTAATTATCATAATTCTTGATCCTAACTAGAAATCATTCAAGTTTAATTGAAACTCCACTGTTGTCTTCATGTCTGCTTCACCTATAGACTTAAATATCTTTCAGTCGGGTGTTTTGATAGTGAATTTGTCTAGGCTGCTGAAAATGATTAATACTTCATAACATAGGCAGAAGTTTAAAAAAAAAATGAACCCATACATACCCTTTATTACTTTCCAGCTACACAACAAGAAAAGTATGTTAAGGTTTGTATCTTCAAAAAGTTGCAACTCTTCCACTAGTTCACCACCTTTCAAATGTATGTCTTGAACATATTGATGACTCTGCTAAAGTAGAAAAAAGGTGCATTTAGAGAAATAGCAACAACAGCAAACTAACATTATGAAGATTTTTGGTCAGCCTGAAACCTTGCTTACTGAAGAATTTATTGGTATAAATTCCCCTTTGGATACTGACACACTAATGGGAGAATTTTTTTTCTGTGTAACTTAGAAGTTCCTCAACTGTGAATTACTGTTTCCTTCCAAGCGACAAAAGTTTCATAACCCAAATGCATCTGTTGGAAGATTCCTGCCTATATATTTTCTAGGTATTTTTATGTTATCGTTGTGCTTGAATTAATTGCAATTACTAGAATTAAACAATGTTTGATGTGGGGAAAAGATTGGCAGAATGGTTTCAAACTCCCCAGTAACCTCTACCTTGCATGTGAAGCATAGACACCTGCTTTTGTTGAACTCACACTAACAGGAGGTATTGCATCAACAGGGGAAAAGGGAACTCTAGTCTCTATGAAAGCAAGCAGTTACTCCTGTTGAGTTATGAACTCAATGGGAGCCAAGAAGTACTGCTGCTTATAGAGCAAGTCAGTCTTCTGTAAGAATTCACTGGAAGTTGTAACTGCTTGTAGTATCTCTGGTTTTACAAGAAGCAGAGATTCTTGCTGACTACTTAGATCCAAATTCAATTGCTTCTCAAAACAAAAAGTGGAAAACACTCAGCAAAAGTCAAGTGTTAAGATGGGACTCTGTCATACACCAACCACCTTACTGATTTATAGAAATTATAACAACAAACTGGAAGAGGACAACTACCTGGCTTGCCTATTGCCACTTACACTCCTGAGGGATAAAAACTCTCCACAGAGGACTGTTAACAGTACACAACACTGAGCATCTGCCCTAAGTAGATTTTCACAATATACCGCCAGCAGACTCAGCAAAGGATACCTATCCATCTGTGAGAATTTGGGAGCTCTTGGGTCAGACTTCTGTTGTTCAGCTATTTTGAGTGGATGGTACCCTATTGAAAAGTACCTGTTCCAAACAAGCTTTGAAACTTGCCACCATACAACATGGGGGAAACCATGCTCAGCACTCTGATTTTGGTTCATTAATGTTATTAACAGCACTCTGCATTCCAACAACCTTGGAAGAAGATCATTCTTCTGTACAGAAGCAAGAAGAAACAGAGTAAGTATTTCTGAATTTTCCCATTCTATATAGTATACATATAGTAGCATTTCTCAGAACACCATTTCCAGGTTTTGCTGTCCTGCAGCTACTGACAGCACAAAAGTAAGGCCGTACCACACCTCTAATTCATTACAATGGCTGCAGAACATTGGGTACGAAATGGCTCCCAGGGGGTGAGAATTCTCCTTAACATGAAGCAGTGATGGGTCACTACTATGTGTTCAACACTCATCAGTCAGTTGCTAGCATAGTTGTGATTAGTAAATGAGTTTCAAGGCCTCTGCTCACAGAGTTAGGTGCACCTTATAAGATTTAAAAATAGAACGTCACCAATGGCTTTAAAGCAGAGGAACTAGCATGGCCACTGACAAGACTTGCCACACCACTTTTTTTGTTTCTATATCCTCAGATGGACTTGGAACTCATTAAGGGTTTTTTCCTCCATTATGCAAGACCTGGCTGGTCAAAGGGGAGGTTCCCTAATCATCTAGCGTAGATCCTGAAAAGGTCGTGAACCTTGTAAGCACAGACAAAAGTATGGGTTCTAGCTAATACTGTGAATCAGCTTAATTTTTGCTTCTCCACTTTAAAAAAGCTTTTTGCTAGATGCTTGGTATATAAGAAAAGGCTTAGATACAATAGTGCTTGTATTTGAGAGAATAAAAGAAAACAGGTTTTTCAAAACAAGGTTGGAATTTTCCTAACAATCCTACTGTGTTTCATAGGTACGTGCTTTATTTTATTTATCTAAATGAACAAAGGAGAGACTTTTGAAGTATCAGTAAGTTGAGGATTACACTACTATCCAGCAGCACTATAAGACCAAACAAGGGAAGTATTATAATGGTTACAGTAGGATGTAGGAAAGGCAAATGAATAAAATAACAGATTAATATAGCATACACTTTGTAAATTGATTTTAAAGAAATGAATATTGTTAAAGGGATGATGGATGCAGCTGCTAAACTAATATTTTAATTACTTGGCTCAACATCGCAAACATCTTAAACAGGACAGACAACTCAAAGTGCACACTTAATGTGGTTGGAGGTCCAAAGAAATACGAAACTAGTTGTTTCATCCCTCTAAAACATGAGATGAATACAGAGAAATCTGTCCTTTAAGATGCAATTAGTGAAAGGGAGTTCCTAGTACCCTGTGCACTCAACAGGCACTGGGAGAAAGTGTGTCAGCCTATGGATTTGAGACAATTTTATTCTCTAAATATAATACTTTTCTTAAAGAAATTACTGGAGCTATAAGCTGTACAACTGCACCTGTAACTTTAGGTTGTTAAAACCACTCAGATTCTCAAGAAGTCAGGACAGTAACCTAAATGTTATCCACATTTTTCAAAAGTTGTTTCTTCATTTTAGCATATTTCATTTTTTTCATGCTGTTGCACGATGCTGCAAAGGCACAGAAAAGAACAGAAGCTAGAATCTTCAGATACCAAGGTGGAAGGAAAAGCAGCCAGTCTGTGGCATGAGAATTTTGCCAGGGGTGGGGAGCAGAAAGTGTTTTAAAGCATCTTAGATTTCTACATTAGCTTTCTCTTAAAAATGCCACAAGGAAAAAAAAATATGGAGATGTCTAAGGACAAATATAGCTGTTCTCTGCTTTAAGAATCCCATGTGGTCAGTGACTGCCTAGATGCTAGTAGGACAAACTATGAAAAGATATACAAACACTTCTGGGGTAAGGTGTCCTCTTCAGTGCTGTCATTTTCTGGCTAACTATTTAGTAGTATCTCCAGCTGGCTGTAAACTGAGCTGAAGAGATCTTGGCTGTGCAGGACATACTCCTGGTTGGGATTCTTGGACATCCATTTAGTTCCTGAAGGCACGTCTGTCTCATGGCAAGCTATTAACAAGCCTTCTGACACAAAAGGAGGGCTTTAGTGGCCTCTTGAGGAAAAGCATAGATCAGCTTCTCATTACAGTGCTAGAGGTTTTATTTAGCAAACTTTTGTACTTCTGTTATAATTTAGATCAGCTTTGGCATAAACATGATGTACTCCAAGAGAACTATCTCTTGCACTTGCTCTGCTACATCTTTGCCTTCCAGTGATTACTAGGAAGTAGAGATTAGACTTGCTTTTGTTCCTAGGACAACAAAAATTCAGGATCTCTCAATGTCACAGAACTGGTCTATGTGACTACCACAAATTCATGGTTTTGGATGTGTGCTAACATTTTATGCAAAAAAGAAACAGGGGATCATTGGAAAACACAGAAGCAGCAAGCCAGGCCAATATAGGTACAGCAAAGGCTGCTGCGGATATCTGCTGTTGAAAAGAGAAATCATGCCAGAGATGCTGTCAGATGAAACTTTCATCAGGATGACTTGTATAAAAACAGTTACCCTGTTACAATTAACTTTTTTTGAGCTACCAGAGAAATTAAAATACAAGAACAGGTGTGGATATAAGATGGCAAAAACTTTAGTGTAAGTTCTTTTACAAAAGAGGTCAGAAAGCATCTGAGGGAATTGCGGGTGTAGTATATGTAGACTACAGTGGTTTATTTTCTCAGTTCTACCAGAAACACTCTGAATACAATATGTAAATATGGATGAATTCAAAGCATTTTCACTTGTTCTGTTACTGTTTAAAAAAAGAACATTAATTATACCACAGGAGAGTTCCCAATGAAAATCCATGAGCTTTTTTCCATTCCCAAGGCACCTTTCTGTGAACCCAGAGAATTAATTTACATTCTTGTCATTTTTAGTGTAAAATCAAGCAAACTTTGAGGGTTGTGTGTTGTATATACAGAAGGATTTTGAAAGGACACAAACCAAGTTTTCAGAAATCCTTTCCAGCTCACCTTTCAGACTGCATAAAAAGCAAATGTACAGAGATCTCATCCAAACAGCTCAGTTTAATAAAAAACCCCACTGTATTGCTTACATTTTCACTAAACATAATTAAAAAAACCCTCAAAACTTGTTTTCAGATTTAAATTGTTCTTGTCAAGAACTTACTAGCAGTATATTTAAAAAAAAAAGGCATCTTGCCTAACTAATAAACCAAAATAAGAAAACTACAACTGAACAGAAAACATCTATGGGTTGCCTAAAAACCCGGGAACACATTTTAAAATCATTATAATAATAGTGCAATACGTGCAAAGCATCATTGCTTTTCCTAAACTCAATGTAAAATATAAAGATAAACCTCTTAGTAACTGCAATGGTTCAGCATAGCATGCAGTCACTATCCACAGACAGGAAAACGGCAGTGTATAGGGACTTTTTATTCTTTGTATTAGTACTTTCACAGTATATGAATGAGCATTTAGAATTTGTATTATGACCTTTACTACTTTTGCAGTGTCCCTGATACAATCTGTTATTCATTCTAAACTAGGAAACTTGGGTTATAATTTGAAGTTTGGGCATCACTAGCTATCCAATCTTGTCTACCATTTAGGGCTGTCTAAAAAAAAAAACCCAAACATATTAACACCACATTTTTGGTTAAAGGGAGTAATGCAAAATAAGTCATGGTGAAATTTATTAAACTGTTGGTAAAAAATCATCACGTTAAAACAAATGAAAGAGTAAATTCTTGTAGACAAATTACCCTAAAACATTAGCCCCATCCCACCTCCATCATGTCTAATCTCTTCACTTAGTAAATGCTATGCTATAATTTTCAAATTGATCATATTACTACAGCTCAATACTGATATAAGTGGAGACAAGCCAACAACTTTTTTTACCCTTATTTTATCTCAACTACTCTTGTTCTTGCTAAAACAAACTTAGTGAAGTCATGAAAGTAGAATAAACCCTCATAGGGTCCTTACACACACAGCAATCTTTGCTACTACAATCTTCCAAGACGTAAGTATTAGAAAGCACAACAAAATGTAGCTTTAGGAAGAATAAAACTTCTTGTAGACATTTATAAAGTCTGAACATTGGATTCAGAAGGCAAATAAAACAGGAGAACCTAATGCAATGCCTGTGTGTTGAGTTATAGATCTGGAATGCTAAACAGGAGGCTTAACAGCTGATCTGCACCCAGTCAATATGACAGTGGTATCCCCATTTTCCTCTATGTTGGAAGGCATTAGATCTTAAGCTTGCACACAGCTAAGCATTATATAAAAGTGTGAATGATCTCTCTCCAATTCTTCTAAAAGAAAGTATCACAATCACTTGTAGTGCTTACTGCTCTTTAGAACTATGTTTTAAATAACTCGTGCTATTCCATCTTTTAACTCTGTTTTCCTGCCTTGCAGTGCTGAACAGCTACCCTGGGTTCCTTCGTTCAGAAGTTTCATTCTGCCCTCTACTGAATTTCTATGTAAGTACACCTCTTACACTAATACTACAGAAGGTCTCTACTCTCCACGATTCCTTCCAACAAGTGTAAATTTGCTGGAACTTCTACGTTGGTTCCAGAGCCGCCCAAAGTAACAGGCACATGTCAAAGGAAGGGGAAAAAACCTGCCTTTTAAAGTGCTATCTGATTTGGGTTTCTGTCTATTTGTCACTCTATAGACACGCATCTGCAATAAGCAAGTTAGAGAAGTCATGCTTTTAGATAAGCTTAGAAATAGACATATATATCTATGCTAAAAATGTTTAAAAAGCCCTTTGTTAGTTCAAAGCAGGGATTGTGCTCATCTGTGTATTATTTTGCCCTTCTGCCCATTACCTTTCACTTTAAGCTAATGATCAAAATAAGATCTAATTCTCCCTCCTTTCTATTCCACTCTTGTGTAATAACTTTCCCAAGCAACCCCTGATAGCCTCTTTCGTCCTTGTATCTCCCAATGTATCATTAGTTCATTCCCCTCCAAACACTTGTGTTTTTTTGTCAGAGGGTTTTCAGCCAGAGGGCCCTTAACACGGAGGTGTAGGGGAGTGTGGGGGTGGGGGTGCAGTTTACAAAGCAGTGGGAAGCTTCTACTAACTAGAAGAGGCTGCAAAAGGTAATTCACATAAGCAAGCTTCACGTCAGCCATTTCCTGCATATCCCTGTGAACTCACTCAGAAAAAAACCACCTACAAATGAACTGGTGAGGGGTTAGATGCTAAAACACAAATACATACACACATCAGTGTTCCACACTTCACCAAAACATTGTTTGAGAATGTCTTAGGATCTCCTCTCTCGATAGTTCATTGAACTTTATCTGGCAGATTCCTCACCTCTTTTGACTTTCACTAATCATCTCAAGAGTTCTGACTCTACATTTTAAGACATGCTGGAAGGCATTAGAAACATGACTGTTAGTTCTACATTCAGGGTTCAGATATTTCTTTTGTGAAGTTCTGCTACCTCTCTTCAGAGTTCAGATCTGCTGTCCACATCTTTTCACTAACAGAGCCATCAGTTACAGTCAAAAGGTTGCGGACAAAGTTAAAACTCCAGCTTGCTCAAGACTTCCTGCTATTCATAATTTGGATTCTAGTAGCCAAGCTCATTTTTCAATTCATAATCTTTCTGATCACTCAGGACTTCACTGACATATAAAACTTAGGTTATATTTAATTTAAACAGCTCTTAGAGTTATAATCACATATTTATTCCTGAAAGATCTAATGAAACAACTGGAGACATGCTGCAGATACTTCCTCTTGACTAATTATAAAAGGCATTTATTAGGAATATGCTTAAACTTGGATCTTAGCACCAACTCTGTAGACCCTTTGGCCTCGTCTTGCATTGTGACTACCAAACTGTTTTTTTCTAGCCTTGACAAACGCTATTTTTGCTACCTTGAATCTTCACAGGTCTTGTCTCATTGTTCTGTATCTCTTCCCTCCATAACCCAATCATAATCAACAGTATCGGCTGTAATAATATTTTAAATGCAAATTATATTATGTAACAATTTTACAAAACACTTAAAACAACCCCCACCAAGTAACGAGTCTTTTACCCATCAAATTACCCAAAGTGCTTCTAAGACTTTCAAAAAACATGCTCAAGGAAAAACTCTGAAGCCTCACAATTAGAAACAAAGTAGGAATAACTGTAAACCAGCCCCAAACTGAAAAAAAACCCAGAGCTTCATTAACAGCAGAATTCACAGTGGAAGCATTAGGTTCAAGATTTTTTTTTTCTTTTATTCTCCCACCACATTTATTTCACATTTTCAAACACTGAAAAGCTGTCGTTTTTCCCAGCAAAAAATACAGAACGTTCATCTTTCAGCAGAATTACTGTTGGCAGACATTCACTTCGAGTACAAATCTTTCCTAAATATTCAAAGCAAGTGTTGAATTCTCTGTTGTGAATTCAGACTTCTCCATATGGGGAAATATGTGTAGTATCAATCAGAATATCTTGAAAAATTATGTGTGAAGAGGCTGATCATAACATTTACAGAACACACACATGCTCAAAACCACACTCTTGTTCTAATTTTTAGTAAATGCTATTCCCCACAACTCTACAAATGAATGTGAACTGTTCTTATGAAAGAAGTATTATTTTTATTAAGGTCTTGATACCTGAGTGGATAAACTTTCTTGCCCACTATTCAATTTAATGCCTTACACAGCATCTTTAGCACAGATGACATGATTGCTAATGTTGGCAGCCATGCAAGTAACAAAATGACACCATCTACAAGTGTCCGAAAGAGCATCAGACTCACAGAGCTGTGTCTTCACACCAGAAGGAACCCTGATGGGACTTCAGGAACAGGACTCTAATAATGCTCCTGCTCACAGTCTGAAGTAGCAGATTTACTACATTGCTGCATTCAGGTTGAGAAAGGAAAGCACATTACAGTTAACTAATTACAGTTAAAAGATTAAGTGGCCTCCTGTTCTACTCAACTCTTCCACTAGCCACTTTTGGAAGAGACTTACAGAACTGCTGTAAAGCCACTCAGGTATTTTTATTTAGAAGCTACAAAATCCATCCATTTGAAAAAAACTACTGCTGTGTTTTATATTTTGTTCGCGAGCACCTGACTGTACTAAGCCCCATTCCCTTCCCTCATCCCACTCTGCAAGGACAGACTACTCAAGTTCTAGAGAGCTGCAAGGGATCATCTGCTAGCATGCTCTACAAAGCCAGAGTCACAGCCATGCAACTTCTTGTTTTGTTTATGTAAGAACTGTTGCACATGGTCAAGGTCAGTTTGGGGACAAAATAAAATAGTAGATCCATGGAATTAAAATTTACAGCCCAGCTAAGTGGTACTTTCTGACATACACAGAGTAAGACCTAGTTTTACCATTCAGATGTCTTTGTTTAGAAGGAGCAGTGTCATGTCTGGTAACACAACAAGAACAAATTTTCATTTTTTGTTGAATTGTATGATGGGTAGCTAGTTTGAAGATCATGTGGGCAGAACTGAGTGATGGAAGGCACTGGGGTGGAAAGGATTAGAGCTGTTTAGAGGAAACACAAAATTAATAAGAACACAGATCATTACTATTTGCACTGCAGAAGTCTAGACAGCAACCAGCGTGAAGCCCTATTGTGTAATCCCAGTGCCCTAAAGCAGAAATGACTTCTGTCCTTAACTGCTTAGCTACTAAGGCAGACAAAAGGTGGGAAGGCTGACATAACTAGGCACACCAATCTGGCCTACTAACACCTGGTCAAACCATAATTTTCCTGCCAGTTTGAAGTGACACATTCTTGACTTAATATGAACAAAGTATGTTGGGCTTAACACACCTGTACTAGTACCTTCAAGACCAACTGACTTGTGGAAGGTATCATCACAACAGATCATAAGCATTTTTTAACTAACTTTCTACTATTACTGTAATTTTATTATAATGACAGGGAAATAAAGAATAACGTGGTTTTTAGAGGTATCATGATCCAAGACTTAAAAATAAAGGAAAAGTCCTATAACTTGGGCAGTATGCTTTTTTGTTGTTGTTATTGCCATACTGCACCATCCATTTGTCTCAAGTCAAAAAATCTACTAGAGGTACTTTAGAGTCATTAAGAACCCCTGACCCTGAGGTTGATCCTTGATCTACAGTGATGGAACTGGGTAGTTACCCATCAGAATATCAAAGTAAAATCCTTATGAGCTATTGTGATGACACATTACTGTCCAGGAAGACTTCAATCATGTTTTGGGCCCAGGCCTCAGTTCTTCTAGAGGTTTTATTCCATTCTTAATACTGAAATATTGCTGATCGATGTTGAATTTGCTTCGGCATCTAATTTTCAAAATAAGTTCAGCTTCAACTACCTGGGTTTGCAGTGTATCAACACCAACAAGAACTATATTGGATCTTCTTTCCAGTCTGCAAAACTAACTGATCGCAAGGAATATTATGCATTCAACTAGCAGTTTTACATTTTAAAAATCAGTGCGCTCTCTGCTTTCGACTTGAATTTGTCGTGGCTGTATCTTCAAGACCAGTCAGAACTCCCTACAGATCCAGAAAGGTGTCAAGATGCAAACTGAGGGCTGTTATCTGAGAAAAGGGGACATCAAGAACTCCCCGTCTTGCAAAAACAGACTTCAACTTCTTAGTGATGCCTATAAGCATACACACAAGCTAGGTCAGTTCATCTGGAGAAAAGATCATCTACAGCAGGAGAATTACACAAATCCTTTTAAAAATCAAAACCAGGTCAAAACTTTTTCTTATCAGCTGCTATAGTCTGTGAAGTAGATCTGTAGACAGTCATGCTAGACAAATCTTTAACTTCTTACATTCCTTACATACTCTTTAGCAGTCTGAATTTCCCTACTCAGTTTTTGCCATGTGCAAGCCACCTGATATCCACCTACCCAAATCTTCAAATGATTTTTTTTTTTCCTCCCTGATGGAATTGCTTCTCACACAGCGAGTGCAATTCAATAATGCTCCCACAGAGGCCAATCATACCGCTTCTACCTCAAACAGCCCTTGAACAGAAAAAGAGATAAACACCTGCTGTCAGCCCCATAGGAGGAGATGGATAGTGGGGACACATTATCCTCTGTGCATGCATTTCCCACACAGAAGCAGCTGCAAGTCACGTAAGCTAGCAGCACGTGCAGCAAGACACATTCCAGCTGAGGAACTTGTTCCCTCTCTCCCTAAAGTAGCAAAACTTTGGTAAATCATTTTATGTTTATACTTCTAATAACAGTAACACCTTGGGGTTTAGGTAAATTGAGGAACACTTTCATTTTAAGAATTAGTTTTGGTAAGGAATTCTAGGACACTTCATGTCCAAACTAATGTTTTCTCTTTTGGGCCAGCTTGTAGAAGGCATTTCAGAAATGGACATAAATGAGGCTGAACACGCAGTTTGCACTGCCTGACACAAATCCACATTTGACTTAAAAGCCTTAACAAAAATTCTTACGACTTCTCAGTCCGACTCCTTGGATAAATCCCATAGTCGATTACCAGAAGCAGATTACTAATGAGGACCGTAACTCCATGCGACTTTGCCAAGAGGGTTGTGTCTTGTTCAGCCAGCCACTGCCTCCTACGGATTCAGAGACCTCCAAAGCTAGTCCATACAAAGTGCAAGAGAAAAAAGCGCTGAAAGCTCAAGGTGAGCCAAAACCCATGATTTTTACCAGCGGACAGGCAGGAGGAGCAAAAATCGGATTTCTCAGCTCCGAGATTCTCCTACTGAGGGAAGCCAGCCCCTTTGCTCGTATTTGTCACACGCCACAAGCGAGTCGCTAAAAACCGTCCAAAACACTTACTAAACAAGAAAACATCTGTAGAGCCCCTTTAAGCAATCTAAAAAAAACCCCAACCCCAAAACCCCGAAAACAACCAACACCCAACAGGACAGGCGCGGAAGCGGTTGCCTGAGGAGAGAAGCACCCGGGGGAGCCGAACCTAACCACGGCCCTCGAGCGGTACAACCGTCCGCGACCGGTGGCCGACATCGCTCACGCCACACAAAACGGCCCCGGAGTTTGCCAGAGAGAACGCAGCCCCCACACACACACTCCCCCGACCGCCTCCGCCGCGTGCCCGCCCGCTCCCGGGCGGCAGCCCCTGCCCCTCGGCCCCACACGAGCGGGTACCTTGTGGCCAAAGCCACCGCTCCTCCTCACGGGCCCCCGGCCATGGAGACGCACCGGGCGGCTGTTGACGGACGGCCGCTGCCGCGCGCGCCGCTCCCGTCGCGTCGCGTCCCCGTCGCGTCCCCGCCCCTTCCCCGCCCCGCGCGCGCGGCAGGGCAACGTGCGGCGCCGCCCGTCCCCACCATCACCTTGAGGGCCCGGCCGGGCCGACTGCGCAGGCGCGCGCCGCGCCCCGCCCCGCCCCCTCGCGCGGCCTCCCGGGGCTCGTAGTCCTCTCCTTCAGCGGGCCGAGAACCGGGCGCGGCGCTCCCGCGCGTTTTACGCGTGCGCAGCTTCGCGTCGTTCCACGCACTTACCCACCCCAACACCCCCCTCCTCCCCTCCCGGACGTGACGCTACCACCACCACCACCACCACCACCGCCGCCGCGCTGCAGGGACGTCACTTCCGCAAACAGGATGGCGGAGCGGCGGCCTGGGTGAGTGCCGCGCGCCCTGGCGGGCGGCCCGGTGGCGGCGGGGACGCGGGTCCCGGGCTCCCGGCCCCTCGCGGGCGGCGCGGGGCGGGGCGCGGCGTGCGGGAGGCTGCGCGGCGCCGCGCCACCCGCCACCGGCCGTCGCCAATCGGCGGCGGCCGCGTCGGGACTGCTGGGTGGCGTCGCGGCGGCGCGCGCTTTGTCCGTTGCTGTGGTAGGCCGCGCCTTCGGGAGCCGCCCCGGCCGGCGGCCTGCCCCCGGGGAGCAGCCCCGCCGGAGCGCCCGTCCCGGCTGTGGGGGCCCCCGTGACGCAGCTAAAAGTCTTCAGGGCCTTGGCCGTCAGCGGGGCGCCTGGCTCCGCGGGCCGCCAGCGCCGCCCCCTCCCCCGCTCCCCGGGCGTTTTGCCCTGTCCGGCCTTCTCCAGTGGAGGGGCTGCCCCCCTGGGCACTTGGTTGCTGTCCCCGGTGACGAAATTGTGATCGTTTCTCAACTGAGGCCCTTAAAAGCACCTGGTAAACCGCTTGGAAGAGCCGGGTGAGGATAAGGCAGGACGCGCTCGATGCTGCAGAATTCTTTCCGTCCGTCGGGCTTCGAGGCCGCCTGTTTTGAGGAAAGCTGTCCTGGGGCCTCCGTACGGTGGTCTGCCTAAAGAACGTCTTTTGGGCCTCGTTAGGAGACCTCAGCCTCCGTTCGGGGGAGCGTGCCTGGCTTTTGTTAGACTGAAATAGGCCGTTGTTTTAGAAAAGGAGTTGCCAAGTTATCCTCTGCCATGTCAAATTAAAAAGGAGGTGCCCGTCTTCCCGCTGATGGTGGAAAGAAGGCTGGGGAGTGCTGGAGACTAGACGAGCTTTCTAGCAGTGGCCTGCAGTCCTACAGACTGCGTAGTGGAGATAAGGAAATGCAGTTACAGCTGAAGATTCCTAGCATTAGTGAAGCTTGAGGCATAGTGGATACTCTTGGCAAACTTGAAAATCCACAACCGATACAAAAATTTGCTCTTAAAAACCACCTTGGTTTTTTGTCTGAGGACATCCACCTGAAAACACATCAGATTAAATAATGAATTTACTGATTTGAGGGGCTGTCAGCTTGTGTTTCTCAACATAAAGAGATTTGTAGGTTACTTTTTATGGGGAGGGGAAAAGGGAGATGACAGGCTCAAAAACAATAACGCATTGCAGTTGAATCAATAAAGATAGCTAAGAGACTCAAACGTGAAGAGTAAAGATTTATCTTCATTTGATTTTAGTGTAATGAGCGTACTTTTAAATTCCACATATTTTATTGTGCTATTTTTATTAAATAACTAGTCAAATTTGGAGCCTATATGTTGGTTACAGCAAAGGCATGTTATTTTTTTTATAATGCCAGTATTATGATTGAAAGTAATGACCGTAGCCACAAGTAAGTGAAATTCAACACTGAAAGTAGTTGGTGGGTTTTGGTTTGGTTTTTTTTCCGCCCTATATAGATTTCCATTCTGATCAATGGACAAGGAGACTAACCTGTCAAAAATGGCTGATTTAACCAAGACAGAAGAACAGGAAGTAGAGAAGAGTTTGGATGAAGAAGTGGAGAAAACACCTTGTACTTTAGAGGCAGAGTCGGGTATTGGTTGGCAAGGCGATAGTTCAACTTCAGGCACAGTGCACTCCACTGAAAGTGAAAAAGAAGTTGATGGTGGTAATCAGGACGGCAGAGCAAAAAGGAAGAATTTAGATCCTGAAGATGAACCTCCTAAGAAAGTAGTGAGTATCATTTTATTTTGAGCTATGTTCATATCCTTGTTTCAAAGCCTTAGATTAAGAAAAGATTGAAAATATTTATGCTAAACATATGTGAACCAGCATGAAACACCAAATATCAAAGTTTGTGGGTAGCTTCCTAGCAAAATAACTGGTGCAGAAGTTGTGTTGGGCTTAACGGGAGAGAAAGAGGGCTGGTAAGTAGAATGTTAAGAAAACTGATCTCAGCACATGTTTAGTCTAATTCTAAGGCTATCGTTCCATTGTCTGTGTGGTAGCAATCTGGTAGTGTAGTGTAGGGTTTACTGGCGTTAGTCCAGGTCCCGTATCCTGAATTCACGTTTTGTACGTTGTTGTTCCCTGTGTTAGTATAGTTATCTGTGGCTGGGAGGTTCTTCCGTAAGATAATTTTGTCCTTTAATTTTCTCAATAGTGTAATGTATAATTTAGAAAACTCTACAAACTGCATCCTCTGTGATATAATTTCAGTATTATTTTTAGCAAAGTGAAGTACTGAAAGGTTTACGGATGCTTTTTTTTTTTTTTTAAGACTGCAAGAGTAGCAGAAAATATTTGTCCTTTTAACTGGGAGGGTGAAAAGGGTAATGTTTTATATGACAGTGTCCTTTAATATGTATGAGCTTGTAGAAACTGATGCTGTAATATCTAGTCTAACTTTGACCTTTTGGGATATTTAAGTATAATTGGAAAATGTCTTTGACCTAATGTTTGGTTTCTCTGTTCAGAAATTTTCTGGGATGTTAATTTATGGCTAAGCAATCTGGTAAAATAAAGGGTGCCCTTTGTTGTGGTAGAAACATTATTAACCCTTTCATCTTTTAAATAAAGTAGTTCTGGGATAAGGTTTAGATGGACAAGAAACACATTGTTTTTGTGTAGCTTAAGGGGGTAGAGAGGTGACTGCATTGAACATGGCTGCCAGCATCTAGATGTTACTGCTGATGGCTGTTTGCAACTGTGCTTGCAGCAGCTGAGATGCGTTAATGGATTGTATGAATATGTCCCCGACACTTGTCAGAGTCAGCTGTTCTAGCTTATGTCAACATCAGTGGCCGTTCAGGGAGCCATCTGTGCTTGCCCTAAAAAAGACTAGAAATGGTCAAAATATTTGTTACTATCAATTAGCTGAGTGTGGTAATAAACAGATGATGGGGTCATACAGATTCCAGACAAGTATGTCTGTGTTCATTCTGAAGGTTACTAAAATTATATGAAATACTGAAGAATTCACGTAGTACATAAAGTCAGTCAAACCTTCTTTTCCCTTGAGGAACTGCTATTTGAATAATAAGGTATTGGGATGTTGACTTTTGTAGTCAACTGTTGGGAATGCTTCTACTTGCTGTGTGAATTCATACTGGCTGGGGCTTTGTAGCATGTTTGTGGGTTTTAACTGAGAGTCCTTCATTGTCATTAGTTTGTACTGTTACTTCAAACGCGTTTGTGCCTCACAGAATTTGTGTTGGTTCTCCATGTTCTGCTGCTTTGTATTTTATTTATAATTTATATTAATTTCATGTATGTAATTGAAGATTATATTCAAGATGAAGAAATGTTAGGAGCACAATATCTGGATGTAGACTACTTCTCTGTGTCACATGGGACAGAAACTTCTTGGAGTATTTACAGTTAAGGCTAAACCAGAGCTATTTCTACAGCGAACTGTTAAGCATTAAATGGGATATGTTGTCAGTTCATTACTCTCATTCCCTTACCATGGTCTATTTAAAGCTGTGGCAGTGGGATCATCCACTTAGGGCTTTATGCGACATCAGCTAGTTGGCATTTTGATTAAATTGGCAGTTTATACACTTATGTTAGGTGTAAACACTGAATTTCTGAAACAGGATTTTTGAAGAAGCTTAAAGTTCCTCGAGAAGGAACATCCTCTTCTTCAATCCCAGGCTTAAGGGGAATGAAACTGATTCTTTGAGAGTGGTGAGAGTATTAGAGAACTGAAAGTTAAGTATTTCTATGAAGGAAAGATGCTGGGCATCATCCATCAGAAATTACTTGGACCAACTGAAAAGGGGATTAAATTTTTAAGGGAGTTGTCTGTGATAATTGAAGTGCTGACATCAGTACCAGGACAGATATGGGAAATGTTTTCATATATGTAATGATGATGCTCTTCATAGTATTACTTGTTTACTTTCTTAAATCCTTAAAGTGAACTCATGTCTTTTGATTAAATTAAAAAGTAATAAAAAGAATTCACTGCTTGAATCTATTCCTTCCCTCATTTCTACAGCGTGAGATAGGCCATGGGCAAGCTGTAGCTGCACATTATAATGAACTTCAAGAAGTTGGATTGGAAAAACGTAGCCAGTCTCGCATATTCTACCTCCGAAACTTTAATAATTGGACAAAGAGCGTCCTCATTGGTAAGCTTCCTTAACTGATTGCTTAGACTTTAATAAAATGTAACTAATTTTTTTATCAAAATGTAACTTTTTTCCTGCTTTCTGATGTTGATTATGACACTTTTTCTCTTAATACATAGTATGATTTTCAAGTGCAATAAAACCCCTATTTTTATTTTGAATTTCTGTCATAGTGTTTTATATTGTTGGAGTGCCAAATGTATGCTAAAGTTTTAAAGATCAACTGACCTGAAAACTAGAAAAAGTTCATGCTGGAAACTGTTGTTCTTTGTGACATTTTTAAACGGAAAGGTACAGCTTTAAATCATAAAGAATCTTACCTGTTCTTGTTAGATTGAGCTGTTCTTGTTATTTACATAACATCTGAAATAATTTCTTAACCATTTTCCCGAAGCAGTTTGTCCTCAGGTCTTGATTAAGCAATTCTGCAGGAAACTTGGAACACATAAATATTTTCTGTATGACCACATTCAACTGTTTAAAAGATGAAAAACTAGAGGAGGTAGTTCTTTAAGAATCAGCAGCTTTTCATAAAAATCAGTCTGCCGTCCCACAAATTAATTCCAAAGTGAGGAAACAAAACCATCAGATATCTGCAAACAAAGAAAAGAATTATCGGCGCAGCACCACAGATTCATGAAGAGGGATCTATGCCAGGAGATGTTGGCACCATTTGTCTTAGCATGCTGCTTTTTGTTGTGTTGTATCAGAGCAGTTAGAAGCAATACTTAGGTTTATATAAAGCCGTTCCTGAAGCCTGTGTTGAAGCCTTTCAGTCATGATGAATTTAAGTAGTGTGGCTTCACAGCAGTTATATCAAAACATATTTCATGTCTCTTACTGTGAAGAGAAGTTGCTAACATGCTGATATGTTTTGCATTATAAGCCAACATCAGTCAGAGCAGAGATAATCTAGACAGAGTGGAGATAGAAGAGGAAGTGAAATGATTTATGTAGGGTAAAAAGACAGCAAACAAGTAGCTAATGTTATTGCAAGGCCTAGGAAAGTAAGTGGAAAACATTACGCAAGGAAACATTGTCGGTAATGCATTTAATTGCCTTGTACTCTTCTGCAAAAAGCTTTCCCATACTTCCAAGTAACATCTGTCTTCATTATAATGGTAATGAAAGGGAACTCTGTTTCCCTACTCACGCACCAATGCGCAGTTTTGCCTTTGTCTGCTGGGGAAACAGTTCAGAGCTTCAGTCACATTACATGCAAAGCACATTAAGCATATAGAATATGTATTATCTTCTCCATAGTTTTAAAAGTTTGTGGTTCCTTTTGTCATTAGTGGTTTCTAGAAAAAGAGATTTAAGTCTGTAATGTTAAGAAGACTTATAGGCAAAGTAAGTTCTAAGGTGTTTTAACATTCTCAAACCCTTCTGGTCCTTTAGGCCTCTCTGTACAAAACAAGTGAATTGAGAGACCTGTGTATGCATTCTCTCTTTTTACTTTTCTAGGTGAATTCATAGACCGAGTACGACGGAAAAAGAATGATATAACTGTTTTGGATCTAGGATGTGGCAAAGGTGGAGACTTACTGAAATGGAAAAAAGGCAGAATTAAAAAACTTGTCTGTACTGGTAAGAAGACACAATAACTTTCCAGGGAGAGTATATCAGTGTTTTATGGGAAAACCAGGCACATCTCCAGTCTTTCATTATTTCCTTTTTTTATAAGCCCAAGAATGCAATGATACACCTTCTGTCAAAAAGTCTTATTTTGTCTTTTAACCTGAAAACATCAACTTGATTGCCAGCATAAATATAAGAACCATTGATTTTCTGTGTAATTAGCTTTCAGTTCAACTCATAAATAAAATCTGATATCACTAAAGAAGCATACAATTGCCACAGATTGTCTTAGGCAAAATATAGCACTGGGAAAAAGACTGACTTTTTTTTTTTTTTTTAGTATGTTTTCTCCCACATCTAGTCTCTTGTGGTGTTTTTAACTGTTCTGAAAACACACAGAGAAGAGTTGCATTTAAAAAACCAATAAACCCTACAGTGTTGTGACAAAAAATGGTCTTGGGTGTTACAATCAACTAAAGATTTTCCGACTCAGAAAGGGGAAGAGCTGAAAGCTGATTAAAAAAATCATTTAAATATTTTGCTTAGATGTTGGGAGGCAGATACCATCTTCCCTTTTCCCAGAAAGCATCCTAAGGATAATCAGAGGAAGTATTGCTCAACTTCAAATTTAATTAGATACTAAAATTTCATAAAATTCCTGTAGTGGCAGTTATGCTGGGTATTCTACATTTTACAGTTCTTTTTTGCTTTTTCAGTTGGCAGTCTTCAAATACAGTTAACTAATTTGCTTACAAAGTGCTTATGTAAATTTATTGCATATTGTTAGTTTTAAAATTTGTGCAAACTGTTGTTGTTCAGTGAAACTTGATGCCTGAGAGAGGAACAGTCTTAAAAAGAAAATGAAAAAAAAAAATCCATGATAGAATATATCAGTATATATCAGAAATAATTGCATTTCAACATCTTGTATATTTGTAATAAGATGAAGAGCTTTCAGTATTGTTTGGGAAACCCTGGGAACTGAACTGTTGTAGCTAATACATAGCTAGACATTTAACGCTGGCAGCACTTGGTATCAATCACCTGGTATCCATCACTTGAAATTTTGGAGGCTTGCTTTGCACTTTTGAGGATGGGAGCTTTCTAAAATCTTCAGATTACAACTTTTGTCTTGAAGTAAAGACTGAAAACGACAAAGAGTTATAATCCTGAACACTTCCTGCAAATTAAATTCCTTTCCTTTTGTTCCCCTCAAAATGTAACTGAAGATCTTTTATCCCTGCCATAATGGATCTGCTGTGTTCCGGTAATGATTCCAATTTTCTTGTCTGGGTAGGAGTTTACTCACTTTTTTTTAAATTTCTCCCTCCATATATAGATATTGCTGATATTTCTGTGCAACAATGCAAGCAGCGATATGAAGACATGAAAGCCCGATGTCGTTATAACGAACGTATTTTTGATGCAGAATTTATACAAGCAGATAGTACCAAGGTACAGTTCGTATGCTTTGCAATATTTTGGGGATTTAACATTCTTTTGTTAAGCAAGTATAGGAGTGATGGTAGTAGTGCTGTAATACTTTGGGCATGTATATTTTTAAGATCAGATTGTTGTACTATCGGGAGAGTCAGCCATACTGAAAAGTTGTGTAAGATGTAGTTAAATGCGTTTTGTTACTAGTTTACAATGTAACATTCTTGAAGCCTGAATGTAGTCTTCAGATAAAAAATCTGGTGCTTTCAGTTTCTTTCACTTCACAAGGGGAAGGCAGTGATTACTTACCTCTGGAGTTCTAGGAGCCAGCATGGGATGTTGGAAACTGTCTTGGTGAATGTGTTGTTATGCTGGAATGAGTAAGGGATGTTTTCTGATTTGACTTGTACATTCAGCTTATCCAATTATTTTTTTTCTAGCAGCATTTTAATTACTATAATACATATCTTCAAAACTTGTGTGATAGAGCAGATTTCTTAAGACTGTCTGGAGGCAATAGTGAATACATTGCTGCGGTTAGGAGACAGTCTTGTAACCAGCAGTGCTTTTGCTTCCTAGAAATGTAGGCTGAGTGGGCCCTGCTGATGCAGGCTGAGGGACAGAGCTTACCTGGTTCCAGCATATCTGTGGAAAGGCTGAACCTGTTCTTGCAACCTTGCAGGAAGGGTTGTTTGCTTGATTTCTTGGTTGCCTCTCCTTCTTCCGAGGACTACAGTCTGTTGCAGGTTCCAGGTCATCTCTCTCTGCTCAAAATTACAGTCAGAGGAGAGAGCCTTGGCCACGAAAAAAAGGGATATTTTCATGTTACTGTTACAACTCAGTCTTATATGCATGTATATTTTCTGTTGCATGCTCTGTTCTGTCTGTTCATGCACACAGAAGTTCATCTCCCCGACTTGCTATCATCTATGTTCTATATATACAAAATCTCATTCTCACAGCTTGTCTAATTCCATCTATCTCTGTTTCTCAGTTTCCTGTATCTCTCTCTCTCTCTCACAATGTGGAGAGGGAGTAAATGAACAGGTAAAATTGCTATGGGTCTGTGAAGTGTCCATTTTTGTCTTGCCACATACAGAACATTGACAGTATATGGCATGAACTGGTAGAGTCTGGGAGTGGATGGGTGTTGGGGAAGTCTGGGATAGAAGAGAAACTTAGGTAGAACTGTTAAGTATAAAATATTTTAAGTACAGAATGCATAGGGCCTTGGGTAGAACTTTTGTGCTTCTGTGTTAGTTATGGTGGCTACTAGCATTGTATAAAAGAAGCCTGATCAAGAAGAGTCACAGAACTGCTGAGTACAGAGTCAAACTATGGCAAGCTTTAACCTGACAAATTTCAAGGGCTTCAAGTTCTTCGGAGTTACTGGTTACTTGGTCTGGGGTGGGGATGAGTATGTTGGTACGCACATACGTCCATGTGTGATAATATGGCAAATACAACTTGGGGCAGTGCAAATTCTGTATTTAAAACAACCCCTCTTCTCAATTATATGTTTAACGGCCAGCTCTCATAACAGAGACTTCGTAAACTGAAAATTTATTTTATTATAATAATTGTTTCCAGCTAAATGGTGGCCAGTTATAAACCCTCAGCAGTAGAATATCTCTGGAAACTATTAGGTAACTAACCTTGGGTTTTGGCCTTTCAGGTGTAGTGGTGTTACTTGACAACATAAAAAGCATTTGAGGACATAGTAACTTTGAAGTGTGTGTGTGTGTGTGTGGTGGTGTTCCCAAATGTTGTGTGTGGTTTTCTGTGTAGCAGAGGACGACTTCTTACTCTTACCTTTTTCATTTTGTTCTTGTTGAACTTGTGAAGGAATGGGGTCTGAAAGGAGAAACTTCAAAGAATTATGGGAGTAGCGTATTTGTTAAAAGATTTCAGTGAATCATGCTTGTTTCTGTAGCTTTTGTTACAATTGTTTTTTCTTTTTAATCTTTTTCAGGATCTCTTGTCTTCCAAATACAGTGATCCAGATATGCGCTTTGACATTTGCAGCTGTCAATTTGTTTACCATTACTCATTTGAGACTTATGAGCAGGCTGACATGATGCTTAAAAATGCTTGTGGGAACCTCTCTCCTGGAGGGTATTTCATTGGCACAACTCCAAATAGCTTTGAACTTGTGTAAGTACTTTTATATTCTATTAAGCTTTCAAAAGTCTTTGAAGCATTGTTACATGATAGTTGTTCTTACAGCACTCTGATATGTTTGTGCAAAGAACAGCAAGGTTTTTTTGTAACAGTTTTGAATTCTAGTCATGAAAATCTCACTCATGAACTTGACTCAAACAGGTAAATCTGTACTAATCCTTGTCTTTTGCACACACATCTCTTCTGGTATAGAGTATAGTTCTTTATACATAAACCCTCTGTAGCGACTTCAGTAGTGGTAAAATAGCCACAGCCTGGGGAATAACTGTCAGGGTTCTGCTGTGGTTGTTCCAAGGAAGCCTGACTTGTCCATGTAGAGTGTGTCTGGGCTAAAGGTTAATTTTCTAGGTCCATTTAGTCCTTGGTATGTTGTATAGGAATGATAAACTGTTAAAACCCAATATGCTGCTTGTCTTCATTTCATTGTTTCATTGCCTTATTAGGCAATGGGAGGTGGGAAACTACAGAGGTCACTGAACGGTGTAGTGCTGGGATACTTTCAGGCCTCTTATGCGTAGTTTTCTCCGCCTGTTAAATTAAAAACTGGTCCACTAATGTTTGTTTATATCTCATTTTATAGAAAGCGACTTGAAGCTTCAGAAACAAATTCATTTGGGAATGAGGTGTACAGTGTAAAATTTGGAAAGAAGGGAGAATATCCCTTGTTTGGCTGCAAGTATGATTTCCACTTGGAAGAAGTGGTTGATGTCCCTGAGTTCTTGGTTTACTTTCCATTACTGGAAGAGTAAGTTAAATTTTGAATTAATTACACAATGAAAGCTGTGGAACACAATAAGCATTTGTTTAGTTTATGTATCATTGCATAATACTTACAGAAAATTATATTTTGAGTTTCTTATTATGTTTTTTAGTTCTTCATTTTTTGTTGTTGCTCCAAATGCAGAGGTTTCTTGCATTTCCATCCACAACTGTAATCTGTTCATTACACTCAGTTGAAGGTGCTCTGGTCAGAAGCTGTGAAGACTTAAACTGGGTCTCACACAAGAATGTCTTTATCTGATAGGTTGAATCTGTCAGCAAAACTTTAGTGCTGTCAACTTTTTCTTCTTTAATCTTAACTTTTTGGGGGGTTTCAGTCTACCTTTTTTTAGTCCTTTAGCAAGCCTTCTTATATTTCTTCTTCATCATGGTGCATCTTACTTGTCTTCAACTTCCTTTGGATGTTCATAGGATTTTTCCTATGACTGACTTTTCTTCCTCTAAATCTTCATCTGTGAGGATACATTTTGCTGTTACCTCTTGTGTGATTGCAGATTTGCCTTTTCCAGCTGTCTCCTGAGGTACAGACGAATGTTTCCATGTTGGGGTTTTTCCTGCCATTCAAGCTCAGTATGGTTGTTAAACAATATTAAGCTTTCCCTTCAAATCTGTGTAATTTCACACACTTCATTTGTAGTTCTCTATGAAAAATACCAGCATCTATCACTGACACCTGTAACTTCAGTATTGGATGACCACAGTGTCTACATATAATTGAGATGTAAGGCACTAAATCTAGTAGAAAGAGGTTCTCTGAATATATCCCTAATATCCAATGTGACAGGGTATTGATACTGCAGGGAAGACAGCATAGTCTATCTGCTAGTTCAAATGGAACTTACTTCTGTGTGTTGGGAGAAGAGATGTTTTTCTATTAAAATGTTTGTAACTTTCTTCTGTGTAGATTTTTATTGTCCTAATTAAAAAAAGTACTGTTTGTTGTGGTAGTGCATTTTTTCATCTAAATGTCTGTACTAAAAAAATGAATTGTAGAAAGAGTGTAATCCTAGTGCATACCGTAAGATGTCACTGTGGCTTAAAACTGTTCCTTTAAAAATAAAACTACAATAATTTTGTGGCTTCCCTAATTAAGCGTATTACTTTGACAGAATGGCAAAGAAGCATGGTATGAAATTAGTCTACAAAATGACATTTCGGGAATTTTATGAAGAAAAAGTCAAGAACGAGGAGCATAAAATGCTGCTAAGGAGAATGCAGGCCTTGGAGGTAAATATGGAGTTGTTTCATTTAAATAGCATTTTACATATTGTTAATTATTTGTGCAGTAATTGTAATTCCTGTTGTGAACATGGTACAACTAATTAAAGGCTACCAAGAGAAGAACTAAACTCCTGTGGCTGAAAGTGTGACTGTGGTGGGTTGACCTTGACTGGCTGCCAGACACCCACTAACCTGCTCTCTCATTCCTTCTTCCCAACAGGATGGGGGGAGAAAATAAGAAAAAAAACTTATGGATCAACATAAAGACAGGGAGATTGCTTAGCAGTTACCATTACGGCCAAAACAGACTAAACTTGGAGAAGATTATTTTAATTTATTACCAAAAAAAAAAAAGAGAGTAGGGTGGTGAGAAACAAAGGCAAACCTAAAACCACCTTTGCCCCACCCACTGCTTGTTCCCAGGCTCAACTTTACTCCTTCAATCCTGACCTTTCTACCTCCTCTCCTTGCCCCACAGCTCCAGGGGACAGGGAATGGGGGTTGTGGTCAGTCCATAACACATTGTCTCTGCCTTTCCTTCCTCCTTACACTTTTCCCCTGCTCCAGGATGGGTCCCTCCAATGGTATGATACAGTCCTTCACAAACTGCTCCGGTGTGCATTCTGTCCATGGGGTACAGTCCTTCAGGCACAGACTGCTCCAGCACGCATTGGTTCTTCACAGGGTTGCAGGTCTGGCCAGAAAACCTGCTCCTGGTTGGGCTCCTCTCCATGGGCCATAGCTCCTGCCAGGAGCCTGATTCTGTGTTGGGTCTCCACAGGCTGCAGCTTCCTTCAGGGCATGTCTACCTGCTGCGGCGTGGGGTCTTCCACAGGCTGCAGGTGGATATCTGCTCCACTGTGGCCCTCCATGGCCTGCAGGGGGACAACCTGCCTCACCATGGTTTTCTCCAGGGGCTGCAGGGGAGTGTCTTTTCTGGTGCTTGGAGTGCTTCCTCACCTTTGTTCTTCTCTGGCCTTGGTGTCTTTAGAGTGGTTTCACATTTTTCCTTGCTCCTCTTTCACAGCTGTTGTGCGGGTTTTTTTGCACTTTCTTAAATATGCTTTCCCAGAGGTGCCCCACTCGTGGCTGAGGGGCTCAGCTGTGCTGTGTAGTGGCTCTGTTAGCGTTGGAGCTAGTGGAACCGGCTGTGTCCAGCATGGGGCAGCCCTGGCCTCTCTTCACAGAGGCCACCTCTGCCACCTGCTGCTGCCATCACCTGGGCACGAGCACCCAATAGAGTCATTCAGTTTTGTAGATAAAATTTCAATTTTGAGGCAAGTTTTCATTTTTATTAAGTAGTAAGTGAAGCACAAGAATCATGCCTGGTGTCACATAGTGGTAACCATAACTCATTTCTTCTTCAGCGGAGAGAGACTGAAAGCTGGATCTTTGTGCAAGGAATATCAATTGAAAAGAGAGAAAGTGATCTTTGTAGGAATAAAGGAACAGGCTGTGTTTGTAAAAGAAAATGGTATCTAACTGTAATTGAGTTTATGTTTTTGCCCAATGTTTTTGCTTTTTTTATCCTCAAGCTCTTAACCTGGATGACTTTGGCAGCTTCAGAGAAGCTTTTCAATACCATTTCTGAGGCTTTGGCTTTGCTCACAGTTCTCTCTGCTTCCTTCTTCCCTCAAACAGTAGAGTTTTTCAGCATAAAACTGTCACGTCAAATATCTGGTGACTTACTAAACTGAGTCACATGGGCTGCAAGTGGACTTGACTGTCCTTGTTGATTCTGAAAGTGACAGTGCTTTGTATGGGCTCAATACTGCCAGTAGCATGGTGACACAGCCTTTGACATACCGGTTTCGTTCTTAGAAAAGAGAGTTGTCGTAAATTAGTGGCCACTTACAATTGAGGACTGCATGGTACAGACCATTATGCAGTAACTGGGATCCTTAATAAGTATGTATTAGTTTTGAAGAATTAGTTCTATACTTCTGTTACAGCTCTTGTGTGTTAATAAAGCATTTTAAGCATTCTGCTTGAAATTTTACAGTTGCTTGTTTCTTAGTACTCCTACTTAAGAGATGTTGGTTTGTTCAGTTGCTGTTTTAAAAGAGGGTGTATCTAGGTAATACTCCATAATGAGCTGTACATGGAGGATAATTTTTATAATTATTCTGTTTCCCCTGTTTTGGAGACATAAGGATAATTAATAAATGCTGAGTGTCGGATTTTCTGGGAAGTAGGGAATATTGGACCTGATCTTCTAGGTGCTATAAAGGAGAGATCTAAATTTAAGATCCTTTGAATAACTGCTGACCTCTGTTCTGGGCTATGTCGTGACAAACCCTTGACTGATGTGATTGAAGTATCTTACTACACAATTAATTTTTTTTTCTTATTTTTCCTATTTCTCCAGCCATATTCTACATTTGGTGATTCCAGGCTTGTTTCTGATAAACCTGAGGATTATGAGCATGTAAAAGAGTTCATGAAAGATGGCAAGGCAAAGTTACCGTTGGTAAGTTCCTTCTTACTTCACTAGAGCAAATGGTGTTGAAAGTTGAGGTCCTGATTTTTTGGACATGTGGTGCCGCCTTCATTTCAACTGCAATGAAATTGGTATGAATGTCTCTGTGCATGTGAAAAATCATAGAGCTGCAGGTCTAAGGAGTTCATCTAATCTATACCCCATACTCAGAAAATCAAATTCACTTCATTTGGTAGCTATTAAGAAATTTGTAACTGTGCAAAAGGGAAAGGATATTTTGCCATCTTCCTTGGCAGCTGTTCTAATGTAACTCTTCTTAATTTGAGGATTTTTCTTACTTTTCTGGATCTTCACACGACCAATTTAAAGCTTTAGTTTTCTTTTTTTAATCTTCTGACAGGAGAGTTGAAAACTTTCTTCATAATGCTGTATGTAATTGAAATATTAAACACTGTTTTTCTATTGTCTTTTTGGGTGAAGGTCCAGCTCCCTTCTCAGCCAATTTTATTGAAGTCCTGTAAATGCTATTTTTTAAAATGTGCTGTACTTTTTTTTTTTTAAACAGAGCTCTTAGGATTAAACTAGTCCTATGTACATAAAACTAAATCCATATATTTCTGCCCTCAATTTTATTAAATAGGATATTCTGTTCACATTCTGGAATGAAAAGAAAGTTTCTTTGTGATGATTGTAATCTTACTTTACTTTGTACAAAACTTAGTCTGCTATCCTGTCAAACATTTTTTGCATTTCTCCTGTTTTGGCAGCTTGATTTATGACTTCAGAATTAAAAGAATGCTGAACCATCTTTAATGGAGGTCATATGAGATTTTAGATCAGTGGTCCAATTAAATATGTTTTTTCTGCTTCTAGTCCTGTCTTCTAATGCATATGCTAACTTTCTGAGCTTGCTGTCTTTCTCATGTTTTTATAAAGGGTTTTTCTTTTTTCCATTGTCCTAGCAGTACATGACAATGTTGGAGTTGTCTGCAGCTGGTCCTCTCCCAGCCTTTCATTCTTCTGTATTGTTCTCAGAGTTGGGTGCATGATGGACAGGAGCCTGCACAGCTGCTGTTCCTGGGAAGCGAGCAGGAGAAGAGGCAATGTCTGCTGTCATTTCTCCCCAGAAACTACTGCCATTTGGCTATTGCCTCTCCATCTGTAGCTAGGCTAGCTATTCAGGGTAGCATATAGCTGAGTGTTTCCTTCTGTCTGTGCATTCGGGGAGTCAGGCTGGATGGAAACCTTGCAAAGGCTTGGTTTAACCTAATTTCATGCTGAATGGTTCCTGATAAGCAATGCTGGCTCTTCCAGTCTGAACTTTAGGTCTTTTTTATGTGTTGAGGCTCTTTGACAAGACAGAACCAAAATTGGAGACTAGTTTGAGTAAAGATTGTAGTTTTAATAAATTCATATGCAGTTACGATAGATGGCATCCTATTTCATTGTCATAGCTATAGCATGAGGTTGGTCCGCTTGAAGTTTTTCCACTTGGATTTTTCTCTTTTTTAACCATTGGTTTATCTACTGTTTATGTTCTGAATTCTTGAAGATGTATGCCTTTTACTGTATATATAAAAATCCTACATCAAGAGGGAAAAGAAACCTGCTCTCTGTATTTGAAATCTAAAAATTTTAAAAAGAAAAATGCTTCTTTTACGAAATAAGCTTAAGAACATGAGAATGGTCAAGTCAGACCAAAAACCTCTTTTGCCAGGTGCTGTGTCACCTGGCAAGAAATCTGCTTGAACAAGCCTTTTTTCACTAGTGTTTTAAAAGATGAATCATTTGGTCAGGATTGATCAGTGGGTAGCATGTGGGCTAAATCATGGCCCTGGGTGAGGACTCACTGCAAGGTGATGGAGTGGGTAGAACAGAAAATCAGCTTCTGGTTGTTACCTCATGCTTCTTAATTGGTAGGGTAAATGGTAGCAGCTTTTTATTTGTGCACTTGCCCTGCTTCCATCTGAAAGGCTGAGCTAGGAGTAGGTTTCTGAAGCTGCAGAGCAGGCTGTTTTTTCACAATGTGTGAGCGGGGTTGGGAGTTATTCTCTTGCAAATAGGGGTTTTGTGGACTGCAAGGAGGTGTTAGGTGGATACAGGCAGTATTCCTGGGGAAGGTGGCAGCACCATGATACAGGGCCTCTTCTTGACTTCTGCACAAGTGTTGGGCATCTTGGGCTGGAGAGCAGTTTGGGCTGGGTCAAGACACACTGATGGATGTGTGGTAATGGACCCAGCGTGCTCTGCATTGCAGAGTCATCCAGCCCAACAGACTGCTGGCCCATTCTCCTATACCTGTGTAATTTAGGTGTGTTCTGCTATCCGGGGTGTTCCAATTCCCTGCTGTCGTAGTTATGGAGTTATAAGTATCTGTGGTCTACAGTAATGCTCTTGTAGTCCCTAAATAGCCAGCCAGTGTGGGTCGTTAGATGTTGGTCTGTGAAAGATTGATGATCTTGAGTTAAATCAGTGTTTTATTGTTTCCTCATTTTTTGTTAAAACTGTGGTTTTGGTTTTTTTTTGTCCCCTTCTAGGGAACCTTGAGTAAATCTGAATGGGAAGCAACGAGTAAGTGTTGTTTTGAAAACTCAATATTGACTGAATGACTGCTATGTAAAGTGTGTGAAATAGCCTGTTGTTTATGGAAGAAAATCCAAATTTTAAATATAACAAGGTTTTATTATTTGTGTTATTCAAATGCCTATGTACAGATTATATAGTGCACACATCTCAAGAAATTGGGAGGGAAATGCATAAAATAGGTTGAAATTTTGCTTTATTTAAGTAGCTTCTAGCATGCAAACTTTGGGGCTGAAGTAGTTTGGGGAAGCCTTACTTAGGATGTATGAAAAGATGATGCCAGTGTTAAAAGATTATTTTGCTAGGGTTAGAGGATTAAATACTATACTTCTGTTTGTACACTTCGATACTACACTGTTATCAGTCAGCTAGAAAACAAACTCCAGTTGGGACATACATTCACCAAAAATAATACAAATCTGTTTTGGGAAGACGAGCTGAAGCTTTATTCTTTGCCTGTAGTGATACGTGTTTCAGGAAGAAGCAATTAAAGCATGGACGGTGAAGAGGTATTTGAACGTTTTATAAAGGGAGTAGAAAAAAGTCAGTGTCTCAGACACCAAAAAGGATACATTATTGTTAAATATGTCTTGAAACTTTGTGAATGTGTGCCGTGGAAAACTTTTGACATTGTTTTTTTCCAATGTTGAGTTTAATAGAACTCAGATACAAGGGGCTGAGAATTCTAAGGGTAAAAATTGGTTCCTGGAGAGATTGTTACTTAATTCTGTGTAACTGCAGCCAACCAACATTTGCATTTTTGGAGACCATTATACTGGTTGTGTTAGTGGTTTAAAAACAAACGAAAAAATGAAAAATCTTTAGTTAAGCTGTTTGCTTTCTTAAATTATTATCTAATTTTTAAAGGTATGAATCATAAAGTAGACATTAATTCCAGCAAGGTATAAGTATTATGTAAACTATTAATCTAATTGAGAGGGGCTTTTTATACCTTTAAAAGTTCAGTGATGACTGTTTTTTTAAGTAGTCTCTTTTTTCAGAGAGATTTGGAGTACTGAGCTTCTGATAGGTTATAAGCACAGCTTGTTCGTTACATGGAACTTCACTTTCCCTTATTGCTGAGGAACGTACGATAGGCTTGTCTTGAAAGATTTGCAATGTAGCTATGGCACCTCATCCATTAAAATAAAAGTTGAGTTCAAGTGGAAATCCATACATGTTTAATTAGACTCATGGTCTCAAGAAACTGGTTTAATTTATCTGTCTGGTATGAAGCATAAGAACACCTGACATAGCTGGCATTGATTATATGCCAAGCAAAAGTTTCTCAGGGGTGCCAGTGTGGACTGTTCGAGTATCCATTTCTAGAATCACACTGTTCTGGAGTTGAGAAAATGCCATCTAGTGTTTGTAAGTATTTCTTCTTTGTCAGTGATAATTTAAAAGAGCAAAGTTAATAATGTTGTACCATGAGTTTATTCACTTTTTAATTAAAAATGAAGTTGATAATTTTACCCCTAATTGTCCATTACTGCATGTATGAAGGAGTCTTTAGACTTAGTTGCATATGACTTTATGTACCAGTGAATGTTAATTATGTGTAGAATACTGTAGTAATTTATGAATTCCATTCACATTTCAGTAATATCGTTAACTGAAGTTAGTGTTGCATTAACCATATCAGCAGGATTTAAAATATTTGGTTTTGTGCATTCTTAGCTCTATTGTGAAAACTTGTCTAAAACCATGTTGGAATTGAATGCTAGAGTTACTCATTGGGAAACTAGAGCATTTTTTATAATTTCAGTAATCTGCTAACAGGTTGTTTGGGCAGGGTATCAACCTGTTTACATTTTGAAAACTTAATTGAGTTGCAGAGGAAGCTGAAACTTTAAATACTCCCATTTTCTTTTTTAGGTATTTACTTGGTATTTGCTTTTGAGAAGCAACTGTGAAACTTCATGTACTGGATGCAGCAAGAAGAGATCGTATCCACATGCAAGTTGGAATGGTCAGAAATCCATTGTGGCAACTATTTTTTTATTTTTTATTTTTTAATTATCAGAAGTGTGCAGGACACTACCAAAAACTAGAGCAAGCTCATGATTCTGAGTTACATTGCCTGTCTGTGACAGATGGACTTGTGTGTGTATATATAAGGAAGATTCTAAACCAGTCTTTTTAAGCATTTGTAAGCAATCTGCATGCTCTCAAAACTCATGTTTGAACTTGACACAACTTTATGTTAGAAACAAATGTTTTGTTAGTAGAAGTATGTTTGTGATTTCAAGCCTGACCCTGCATTTTCTGAAATTGATGGAAAATTGACTGTTGACTTTGATGGTGCAGAATGAGGGCCTAAATATTGTACTGCACAGCTCAGTTAATTCATAATGAGATACATTCAGACATATAGGGTATGTCTACATTGCATGCAGAGCTAAGTGGCAAATCATACCTGAGTCAGTTTGAATACTTATGTGCAGTGCTCAAGCCTGCAGTGTAAATCTACCTTAGTGGTATTCAAGGTGTAGTTTACACGGTAAAGTCCCATGATGTTCTTGTTTTTTGTGCTTGCTGATATGTAGTGTCACTTCATGGTGCTTTCAAGATTAAACGAGTTGGTTCTGTACAAAACTATTCGGAACGAACTGAATTTCTAAAGTTTTAAATCTCTACATCATTTTTCCAGATATGACTATGTGGTAATCAAAAAACAGCTGCTGAACTTAGATTACTGAACATTTTATATTGTATTAAAGACTCTCCTGACTTTTTGGTGGTTTTAATGTCTCCTGAAACTTACTAGACAGATCTTAGAATGTGTTACTTACTTGTTTCATAAAATTCCAAATGAGCTTGGCAGAAGGATGAGCTGTTGGTGGTGATGGGGACCTCATTGCAGTCCTCCAGGTGTTAGGAACAGGGTCAAATACTGGATTGTGAACCAAAAAGGGAGCCTGTATAACATGTGAGGATACTAGAAATTCACTCTGGGAGGGAGGGCTGTGTATGTGTGTATACCCCCTGTGCATGTGGATAACAATCCCCAAATTAGAGCGAAATATTTTGGTTGGGAATGTAATCTAATGATATTAATAAGCAGAACTGTGCGTAACTACCATCTTAACTGCCCGTCAGTCTCTTAGAGCTGGCTTAGGGATTTCTGACATTGTGTTTGCTCCGCTTTCCACATGCTTGTAGCCATGCACTACTGAGAGGGTGTGGGCACTTCATGTGTTTTCTCTCCCATCTTGGGCTAACAGTAGCTGTTTGCTGCTGTGAGCTAGTATAGTTTACACAGAGGTGAAATGATGAAGTGTTGATGGTACGTGAGTGTTTTGAAAAGTTACAATAAACCTAGGAAAGATTATTTCTGGTACAGAGTTAAGCGTTCAAATTACTTGAGTTTGTAGTTGGTTTGCCTTCCCCCTGTAATTAAGTCATGCTTTTTCCTCCATGACTCCTGATTTTATTTTTTTTGTTAGTTTATTGTATAGAAGAACACCTATAACCTTCACCAAAGCAGTAGAATCACAGTCAGTTCTGCTGCTGAAATTAAGAAAACAAGACTCTGTTACAATTAGTACTCATGAAACTAGCTGAAAAATGCTGACACTTTAGAAGTGCTGAAGTGTTTCACTGAAATTTGTGTGTGTCAAAGATAGTTTTGTTAGATTTCTTGTATTAAATTTCATTTGAAAGTACATTATGCTATTTTTGGAAGAAATCAGAATAATAAAAAGAGGGGAAATACAGTGGAGTGTCTTTCCTATTTTAAGCAAATTTCAACATATCACAGAATTGCATAATGGTTGAAGTTGGAAGGGACCCTCTGGAGGTCGTCTGGTCCAATCCCCCAGTGCAAGCATGTTTGCCTACAGCCAGTTACCCAGGCCCATGTCCAGATGGCTTCTGAGTATCTCCAAGGATGGAGACTCCACAGCCTCCCTGGGCAACCTGTGCCAGTGCTCAGTCACCCTCGCACTGAAAAAGTGTTTCCAGATGTTTGGAGGGAACCACATGTTTCAGGTTGTGCCCATTGCCTCTGGTCCTGTCACTGGGAACCACTGGAAAGATTCTGGCTCCATCTTTACACCTTCCCTTTGGGTATTTGTATACATTGATAAGATTACCAACCTGAGCCTTCTCTTCTCCAGACTGAGCAGTCCCAGCTCTCTCAGCCTTTCCTCATATAAAAGAAGCTCCAGTCCCAGCATCAGATACGGGAGATGCTCCAGGATCTTGAACAAGATTGAACCCAGTATTGACCCCTGGGATACACTGCTAATTAGTGGCTTCTAGCTAGACATTGTGCCACTGATCACCACTCTGGGACTGGCTGCTCAGCCAGTTTGCAATCCACCTCACTGTCCATCCAAGACAGCCTTGAAGTCAAGGTAGACTATATCCGCTGCTCTCCCCTCACCTACCAAGCTGGTTATTTATTTCATCATAGAAGTTTATCTGGTTGGTCAAAAATTACTTCCCTCAGTGAATCTATGCTGACTACTCCTGATGATTTTCATGTGCCTGGAAATCATTTCCAGGATCTGTTGCTCCATCACCTCATCAAGGTGAGGTTGACCATACTGTAGTTCCCTAGGTCCTCCTCTTTGCCGTTCTTGAAGATAGGGGTGATGTTTGTTTTCCTCTGATCTTTGGGCACTTCTCCCAGTTGCCATGGGTATTCAAAGATTATTGAGAGTGGCCTCATAATGTATCTGCCAAATCCCCCCGCACTTGTGGGTGTATCCCATCAAGGTCCATGGACTTAGGTGTGTCTAGTTTGCTTAAGTATTCCCTGACCTGATCCTCTTCAACCAAGGACACATCTTCCTTGTTCCAGCCTTTCCCCCTGGGCCTGGGATTCCTGAAGGCCAGTCTTTCTGGTAAAGACAAAGGTAAAGAAGGCAGCCTTTTCCATGTCCTGTGTCACCAGTGCCCCTGCCTGTCGTGGTTAAAGCCCAGACGGTAACAAAGCACTATGCAGCTGCTCACTCACTCCCCCCTGCGCCTAGCCACGGTGGAATGAGGAGAAATATAAAGGCATGCTCGTGGGTGGAGATAAGGGCTGGGAGGGATCGCTCACCACTGATGGTCACAGGCAAAAGACAGGCTCAACTTGGGGAAGAAACAAAATCAATTTCATTTGCTACCAATCAAAACAAACCAAGGACACTGAGAAGTAAACCCAAACCTTAGAACACCTTCCCCCCAGCCCTCAACCCCACTCCCGGTTCTCTCCACCTCCTCCCCCCGGCGGCGCAGGGGAACAGGGGATGGGGGTTGGGGTCAGCTCCCCACACCTGGTCTCTGCTGCTCCTTCCTCCTCGGGGGGAGGAGGACTCCGCACTCATTCCCTGCTCCACCGGGGGGTCCCTCCCATGGGAGACGGTCCTCCACGAACCTCTCCAACATGAGTCATTTCCATGGGCTTCAGCTCTTCCTGAACTTCCTTGGCGTGTGTCCCTTCCACGGGCCGATCTTCAGGCACAGACTGCTCCAGCGTGGGCTTTCCCATGGAGTCACGGCCATCTTGGGGGGCCTCCGCTCCCCGGCTCCCCTCCACGGGCTGGGGGGGAACAGCCTGCCGCCTCACCACGAGCTGTGGGGGCATCCCCTCCTCCGGCACACCTCCTCCCCCTCCTTCTTCCTCACGGACCTCGGTACCTGCAGAGGGGTTCCTCTCACATCCCACTCACTGCAGGTTCCCCTTCCTAAATCTGTTCTCCCAGAGGTGCTACCAGCGTCGCTGATGGGCTCGGCCTGGGCCAGCGGTGGGTCTGACTTGGAGCCGGGGAAGCTTCCAGCAGCTTCTCACAGGAGCCGGCCCTGCAGCCCCTCCGCCGCTACCAAAAAAACCCCCCACGCCACACAAACCTATAACATTGCCCCATTCAGCACTAGGCTGACATTTTTCCTAGCCTTCCTTTTCTCACCTATGCACTTATAGAAGCCGTTCTTGTTGCCTTTGAAATCTCCTGCCTGATTTGATTCCAGGTGGACCTTTAGCTTTTCTCTTTTTCAGGATCCTGAACTCCAATATCTCATGGTCATGGCAACCAAGGTTGCCTTTGATGTTCACATCCCCAACAAGCCCCTTGGTGGAGGTATGAGGTCCAGCAGAGCACCTCTCCTCATTGGTTCCTCTGTCACTTGGGTCAGGAGGTTGTCATCGATGCTCTTCAGGAACCTTTGGAATTATGTCCTGCTGTGTTGTCCCTCCAATAGATATTGAGGATCAGGGCCTGTGGACATGAAGCTGCTTCTGGCTGCCTGTAGAGGGCCTCATCCACTTCTTCTTCCTGGTCAGGTGGCCTATAGCTGACACCCACTATAATGTCACCCATACCTATCATCTCTTTAGTCCTTACCCATAAGCTCTCAGTTGGCTCATTGTCCATCCCAAGGCAGACCTCCATGCGTTCCAGCTGTGCTCTCACACAAATGGCAACTCCACCACCTCCCCTTGTCTTCCTGGCCTGTCTTTGCTGAAGAGCCTGTATCCCTTCATTGCAGCACTCCAGTCATGCGAGTCATCCCACCACATCTCCATGATCCCAGCAAGATCATAGCTCTGCAACATTTCCTGATAATAGTCTGTGTCTTCCAAGTAGAACTGGATGGCTTCAGAGAAGCAATTAAAGGAGTGTAGAGCATCAAGGCCCTCAGGATTCCTGATGAAAAAATGAAGAGAGGAGTGCTGAGGTAATCTGAGCTGGGTGATTTTTTTGCAATAGAAGGAGTTTTGGCAATCCTTTGAATTAAGAAAGGATGGAGGAGTGATACGTGAAGGGTGCTACACCAATTAAGTGGTTCAACTTTCAAATTCACACAGTCAAGGAATTCAGATTAGAAATGGCAACTTAACTTTGTCATTCAGTTTATCCTCTCTCACCTAGCAGTAGAGACATATGAGTTGGGAAGAGGAGCTAGAAGAGGTGCAACCTTTTCCTCTAGTTCATCCTGTGATGGCAGACAGTTGAGAACTGTGGTAGCATCCAGTTGCTCAGCATGTAGCTGCTGTGGAGAGCCAGCACAGGTGAAGAAAGTGTTTTGGACTTATGTTAAATAGATTCCTTGACTCAGGGAACACCTAACTTCACCATGAAAGTGGATGTATGAAAATCCTGTTTTCACTAATTTGTTAACATGTTCAAAAGTACAATGCTTTATATGTATAATTTTGTATTGATAAAGAGTCAAGTCAAACACCAGTCTTTTCTATATAAGATGGATTCAGTGCTCATGAAAGATGCATTTGCTGAGGTAAGGGTGGAAGACTTGTTCAAAAAAAGGTCCTTGGCCACCAGTGGCAATTTATCCTAACTTTTTTTCTTCCACCCTTCTTTGCTTTTGAAAGAAGGAGCTATCTATTGTGTTTCCTTGTCCTGTAGCTGAGGTTATGAGGCAACAGAGTTGCCCAAGCACTGTAGATACAATTAATTGTTCCTTGTGGGGTTTAGGATATTCTGAAACCTTACAGCAAAAATAATGAGATGAAAAACTGTATTTGTGCAGAAAATGTGTCATGCTTCAGTACGTTACTGTTGTATCAGTGCTATATTGTATGAGTTTGCATTTGTGAATTACACACCAGTGTGTAAGAAAGTGCTGCAAAGCACTTAAACATGTTCTGTGTTTTGTGCTTAAGTTTTAAGCAAATGCTTAAGGAGGCTTGTTGCCTGGTAGAATGTATTTGATTGACTTTAGAAGCTAGACTTGCTGCAAATCTTACACGTACTCCTGTTACAACACTTGAATAGTTTAATTTACATAATGAACATCTCAGTCCTTTGACTAAAAGTGTTTTCCTTTTGAGTCAGTCTATTTAATAAAGCACTCTCTCTTCTAATATATATTTTTATTAAAAAGAATAATTATATGCTGTATTCTCATTGCTAAACTGTGTTTGTAAAGACTTTGAAAACAGTTAATTTAGGGAACATTAAGCTGGGTAGCAATAAATTTAAAACATCTGCACAGTAATCAAGGGGCTGATAATAAATCCACTTTTGCAATCCACTTATTGCCAAAGTAATAATGCTTCAGGGGGGAGAAATGGCTTGTCTAATATCAAGCAGGATTAACAGTAGTATTGCAATCTCAGTCCCCAGTGTTCCTTGTATGCTACAAATGAGAGCCTTTGTCTGTATGGAAGTGAGGGAATGGACATCTGTATTGTTACTTATGAATGCAAATAAGTGTCTTGATTTTTCAGAAGTGTGAAGCACAAAAATCGGGTCATTTAAGTGCCAAAAGACACGGAGACAAGTGTTTGAGTGTTTTTTGAACAAGAAACTTCATTTAAGATTTAAAGAAAAAAGTCTGCAATTTGAATCCCTGTGCTGATGACATTATGAATACTGTGTACTGAACTAAAAACCGTTACTATAGTTTAGTTTTCTGCAGCTTCAGTGTGTAGCATTTTACATGGATGTGCTAGTGCTGGTGAAATGACTTTTCCTTAACCTCCCTTACAGCATACCCCTTTAATACATCACCATCATAGATTTATGTACTGCCTTAAATGTTTCTGTTTCTTAGAGAACAGATGTAAGGCAGAACAAAGCTAACTTGATAATTTCAGTTTGATAAGTTAAAGGTTTTCCGATGGTGCATAAATGCCATTTTAATGGAAGCTGTCATCCTTTTTTCATTTTATTAAAGCTGGTCATTGACATTGTTGTCTTTTCATTCACTTTAATGTGTCTCCCAGCAACTGAAATTCACTTTCAGGGTAAGGTGTTTGAACATTTAAGGTCTGACTGATCTGTGCTGTGCCCAAGGAAAGGATATTCTTTTAGTTCATGGGCCATATTGTTTCAATAGGCAGCTTCATAAGAGTTGCACTCTCTCTCTGAGTCTTACAGTCTTGTCTGAATTCACACAAGTTGTTTCTGACACAGTCTGATGGAAGGGTGTGCTTTTGCTCACCCATAATTAATCACTAACTGCGATTAAACTGGAAATTTACTACTCTCATCAGGGGAATGAACGTCACCATAGGATTCAGAGTAACAAAGTTCACATTTTCTGGAGTCACACTTTCTTACTCCTGCCTAAGTGCTTGGCTCTTCTTCTAACCTTTATGGCTTTTTCATAGTCTTGGAATAAGACTACTCAGCTGATGACTTACTAGCTCCCAACCAGTAACAGCTTCCGCCTTAGTTTGCACTCCTTCTAACTCAACAGTGATGGAATTGTTCTGACTTTAGGCACAAGAAAGGTCTTTGTTTGTTGGTTTAAAATGACAAAAACCTACGTGAAATAATAAACACAAAGACAGCCTTGGTTTATATATAAAATACAGCTTTTCAATCTCTAATTTTTATAGTCCAAGGAAACTGGTCTGTGGAGTAGTAATTTTCTGGTAGCAGAATTATTCTGAATTCTTTGGTGCAAGTAGTCCTTCTCTTTCTTCAGTTCCCTTGCTTTTGACACCTGCCAGTGTACATCTGTGCAACAGACAGCTGGAACTGAAGCTGCCTCTTTATGAAGAGCTGTGAGTGAGCTGAACAAATAACAATAATTACAGGGTTGGAAATTGTTGACTTCCTTGCATAATTCATAAAAGATTCAATTAAATGCTTCTTCAGCTAGAAGCAAATCACTGCTTCCTCTTAACAACAGCCTCAAGGAAGAATTGGGCTACCTTAAGAGTGTGTAGGGCCCCCTGCACCTTGAGTATAATGGTAGGGACTGTTGGACCTCGTAGAAACTGGGGGATCTGGGCTGACTACTGTCACTCTGAGCCCACAGGAGTCTTTTGGGCAAAAAACTGGAACCCCAACTGTGATAACCAAGGGGCTGATTATGTAGTGTACAGTTTGTCTAATGCCTTTTAAGGTGAAGTTTATATAAAATGCAACACAATCTGAATGGGAGACATAGTCCTAAGGCTGCCCTAAAGACATACCTGTTGGTGATTAGGTTAAGTTTGTCCTTTTGCTTGTGGGTTTTATCATTTGCTTGTGGTATGATAGCACATGCGTGCTAGATGCTGTCCAGACAGGTGAAATTATAGTTTATCCTCTGAAGAACAGTCTTTGAATCAGAAGACAATGGTTTTCTAGGTTGCCCTACCTGGATGGACCTTTGCCTTCAATAATGCTATGGGTTTGTGCCTGAATAGAGATGAATTGATGTTTTATTTTATTTTGTAAGAACATTTTGGCAATTTCTTAGAATCATAGAATGGTTTGGGTTGGAAGGAACCTTTAAAGATCATTGAGTTGCAACCCCCCTGCCATGGGCAGGGACACCTTCCCCAAGACCAGGTTGCTCAAAGCCCCATCCAACCTGGCCTTAAACACTTCCAGGGATGAGGCATCCACAGCCTCTCTGGGCAACCTGTTCCAATGCCTCACCACCCTCATCGTAAAAACTTTCTTCCTTATGTGCAATCTAAATCTAACCTCTTTCAGTTTAGAACTGTTACACCTTGTCCTTTCACTACAGGCCCTGGTAAAAAGTCTCTCTTCATCTTTCTTATTAGCCCCCTCTAAGTATCGAAAGGCCTCAGTAAGGTCTTCCTGGAGCCTTCTCTTCTCTAGGCTAAAGAATTTTGAGCAAAGCAGCCATATTTTATTGTACATTGGTATTTAAAAATGTCCAAAATTAGTGTAGCAAAACCTGGCACTTTATCATAATTCTCACCACTACATGACTACATCATTGTCCAACAGCCTATTACATCAATAAATAAATAAATATGTGCATTAGCCCTTGAAACCAGGATTTTAAATACCCGTGCAGCAGCTGTTAGCCCAACATCTGAGACAGGAGGATGCACAGAAGGCAAAGAGACCCTACCAAATGGTTTAAGACTACATAGGACACTTAATGGATGCAATAGCCCATTTATTTCTGGAAGATAATTTTTTATATAAAGTGCATGTTACTTATATCACTTTGTCATCTTTGAAATATTTTTCTTGTTCTTGCCATACTTTCATCCCTGCCAGAATACAAATTATAAAATCACTGTTGTTTTATGAAATTAATCTGCTGATGGGGATGGGGTTGCTGTTTTACTATTCACTAGCAACATATTCAAAAAAAAGAAGCAAAAAAGCAAGTTTTACGTTTTTCCTTTTCAGAGGTTTCTGTTGACTCCTGAGGTAAATGGAAATCAAATGTGCAATTTGGCTGCTGCCTTCAGTGTTTTCCTATGCCAAGCAAAACTGTGCCCCTCTTTCCTGAGGAGTGAAGAGGAGAGAAGGAAGGATGTCCTGCTGGTAGAAGTCCATTAATTCTGCAGCATTGTAACCTGTCATTCTCATGGCATTATTTAGGAGTCTCAAGATGAAACAATGGAGTTTTATAGAGAAACCACCTTTAAAAGACTAGCTAAAACATTCTTTTGTTAGCTGACTTTCACCTACAGCTGGCCTAACAGAAGACATCAGTGTATTAAACTACTTTCTTCTATTCTGACATTACTTTTTTTGTACGTTTTTTAATTTTCATCATCATTCCTGTTGTCAGTTTGTGCTAACTCTGAAGATGACTTAGGTCCTTTAAGCACAAGTATCCACAGTGCCTGTGCACCTGCACATGAGTCACAGCTGGAGCCTGATGTAGAATTTTTTGGCTCAGCAACTAATTTCATTGGGTTTTGCTTTAAAAATGTTTTGTACAGAGTAGGGCAGCACAGCTTACAATAAACAAAAGAGCAGATAAAAGTATTTTTTTTCATTTCCTCTATTTCCTTTTCCCCTGCTGTTCTCTATTTTGCTATCAAATGCTATGCTGAAAGTGTGTTTTTCATGTTTCCTCTGGGAGTTGATCAGTTCCATTATTGTAACTGAGACTTTTATAGTGAGAATATTTTGGGGAGAAGAACACTTATTAATAAAATGCATTATTAAGCTTTGCAGGAGTTCCTTCAAACTGTAGTGTAGAATAATCACTGCTCATTTCTTTGTTTTACTTAAAATGAATGTCAGTCAGTCGTGGTCACTCCCTTAAATGATTGGCCTCTATTGGATGAAACACTTCCACTTCATGTGTGAAAAGACCATGGGTCCTCCAGTACAATTAAGATTTTGGTAGAAATATGCATTACAAAGCAATGTAAACATTCTGGGTCTAGCAGATGAGGAGTTTTCCATAAATTGTCCACAGTGGGGAAAACATAACATTCTGCTTGTGGATTCAAGGCCAGAAGCAGTTCACGGAACAGAGAACGTGCTCTTATTATGCTTTGCTTAGTAATTTCTACTTTAAATTAACAGCTTACATCAAGTGAATATTCTCTTTCATCTTTCTTGAAGATGTGCTTGTCTCCAGATGTTATCTGTGGTTTTGTTTATCATGTTTTGTCCTCACACAGCTGCCCTTCCTAGCAGCAATCTAGCAGTTATGCACTGAAGCATGCCTTAAAAAAAGAAAAATGAATCATTCACAGATGTGGTACCTTTTCAGTCAGTTAGTGTGCTGAACCTGCTATGTGGGCATGTGTAAGAGACTGTGTTAGTTTGCTGACTCGACATTGCTGCTGCCTCGACATCCTGTTGTTGCAGGGGAGTACGCAAAAGATGTCCCCGAAGAAAGCCACCGCATCCACGACTGCCGAGCTGTGCCTGCCCACCAGCAAAGGTGAGAAACCACCATGAGCACCTGGGCATGTGCCCATGCAGGAACAGGGGGCGGCACACAGGATAATGAGTTCTGAAGAAATGGGTGGACTTTTCAGAGAAATTGTGGGGACTGGAACAATAAAAAAGAACTGCGTACTCCCCTCCCGTGCGTGAGTGAAAAACCTGGACTTTGGAAGACACCTGAAGGACTGTAACATCTGGGAAGGCACCTGACTGTGAGCTGAGGAACCCGACCCTCCATCACCGGCATCGGAACTGACTCCGCAGGACGTTGCTGGCTTCGTGGTGGTGGTAACTAGTCTTACTACCTCTCTTCCGTCCTCTTGCTTAGGTCTGTCTCTTTCCCTTCTTCCTCACTCTGTTCTATTGCAGTTATTGGTTGTTGTAGGAAATAAAAGTTGTAAGGTTGTACAGCATTTGACATCGTTTGTGTCTTAATCTCACTCTCGGGATCATTTAACAACCCTCCCCAATATTGGGTCGGGACAGCATGAAACTAAATCATGATTGATTTAGGGTGTTAATATTGCCCTCTTCACCCAGTATAAAGATGGCTGTGCTCAGTGTGGTGGAGAAAAAGTAGTTCATAGTGAGGATTTCTGTATTCAACTAGTGGGGCTAAGTGCATTTCTCCTCAGCCTAAATGGAAAATGGCACATACTCCCTACAGGATGTAGTCATTTTTCTTTCTTTCAGTAATAAACCAACCCAGGTAATCTTGACTTTGCACTTACACAGTGTCCTGGTTTCAGCTGGGATAGAATTAACTGTCTTCCTAGTAGCTGGTGCAGTGCTATGTTTTGAGTTCAGTATGTGAAGAATGCTGATAACACTGATGTTTTCAGTTGTTGCTCAGTAGTGTTTAGACTGTAGTCAAGGATTTTTCAGCTTCTCATGCCCAGCCAGGGCACCTGACCCAAACTGGCCAACGGTGTATTCCATACCATGTGACGTCCCATCTAGTTTAGGAACTGGGAAGGGGGGGGCAGTGATTCGCCGCTGGGGGACTGGCTGGGTGTCGGTTGGCGGGTGGTGAGCAATTGCCCTGCGCTTCATTTGTACATTTCAATCCTTTTATTACTACTGCTGTCATTTTGTTAGTGTTATCATTACCATTATTAGTTTCTTCTTTTCTGTTCTATTAAACCGTTCTTATCTCAACCCAGGAGTTTTACTTCTTTTCCTGATTTTCTCCCCCATCCCACTGGGTGGGGGGGAGTGAGTGAGCGGCTGCGTGGTGCTTAGTTGCTGGCTGGGGTTAAACCACGACACACAGTAAAGTATTTGTTTTACTTCTGTCCCCTTGAAATTCTTTTTAGATTATAAGCATGTTAGATCTAAAAACATAATCCAGTTTGATCAACTAAGGTGATGACATTTATGTAGATAGCAATGGCAGGGTTCCTCCCAGATCATTCACTAAGACCACCAAGATATTATGCAACTCAACCTTGTGCTGTCAGGCAAAACTGTATTCTGTTGCCTGGCTTGCTTGCCACAGGATTATACAAAGGTCTTAGGTCTCTAAAACTGGACTGAGGAGGAGTTTTAAGTATTTGGATTTGAAATTATGATTCCCCCACACCTGCTCAGCAGACTCCAAATTCCTGTAGAAACCTCTTCCTCTTTTTTCCTCTCCCCTTTTTCTTGCTTCCCCCAAGTTTAAGTGCAGTTTTGCCTCTTCTGTGGTGGAGTCCTTGAGAACCCTGATCCAGTGGGTTTACTCAGACTGCTCTCCTCAACATTGAGGAGAGTAAGTATCGCCTAGAAGAGTCTTTTTTTCAGACAGACTTCATTGCCATCACTGTCTGCAAAGAGAAGGGACAGCAAGAGAGCTAAGGGTAGAGGGGCCAATATGAAGGCAAAGCACTTTAGTTTGCATTTGTACAACAAAACTTACATAACTCCAGCTGAAATGTAATTTTTCTTTTAGTCACTGGAATTGGCAAGTAGGAGCTAAGAGGGAGAATAACTCAAATTATTGCGAACATGTACTAACAAGTCAAATAAGCAAGAAAAGAATTTCCCAGACTCTTGTTTACCTATGCTTAATAAAGTGTGAGATAATGAATTAGGATAGATTGCTTATTAGCAGGCAACAGCTTAGTCAAGGGGATGTGTTGTCATGAACTACCAGAATGAAGTATAGATGTCTATAAGAATGTCAGGTCCAAGTTGAAGCCAAAGCTTAGAAATTAGTTTATGATCACTTTTGTATTATACTGTGAAGAGTTGTTACAAGTAAATGACATGCCATTCAGTCCTGCTGTAATTAAAGAATGCTAATGAGACATGCCAGGCAGTGTTCTGCTGGGCAATTATACCAATTCCTATAATGACATAAGGCAGGCAGCAGAACGAATGCAGGCTAGACCTGCAGACCACCAGCAAAAGCTCAGGCGCTAATACAACTACATGAATAACTAATTGAATTCTGATATCTACTGATATGCTAATAGACACAGAAAAGTGCAAAATGACTCAGCAAAGGCTCTGGGTGATGCTGCACACAAAAATATTGTGTCTCCTGGCTAGATGACTGATTTGGCCAGAAACTGGTTTGTAGAAAGTAACAGGGGTACTCTGTAGTGTTTTAGCACTGTCAGAGAATCACTTAAAAGCCATTCAGTTAACTTTCAACTGCTGGCTGTCTGCTTCTACATATATAACCTAACATTTTTTCTGCCTATACGAAACATCAGTAGTTGGTAGATCCAGGCTGGTTCTTGCCTTTCTGTCCTGTTCCTATGCATTAAATTGCATTCATATACAGTACTGATGCGAGTGTTTCTGTAAAATTTCATGTTATTTTTTGCTAGAATCAATTTCTCACATCCAGTTCTCCATGGAATATAATTATGGCATGCATTTGTTCTCCTTTTCCCAAGGCTGTGGGTTTCTGACTTAGTTCTTTGGGCAATGCTTATACAGAGAGCCAGGCCAAGAAAGTCCTTCTTCAGCCCAAATGCTGTAGCTTTTGACCAGAGCCTTCCTTGCTCAAACCTGCATGAAAAAGAGCTGGCAAACTGTGTTCTGCGTAGGTAGTCAGAAATAGGAGCAGGGCAGGGAAGGGAAAAATGAAGTCACCAAAAATTTAATTCATACTTTCACTAAATTTTATTACCAATCCTCCTCTAAGTTCTTTTATTTATTTCCAGAGGCCAGAAAAGTAAAGAGGAAATGATCAGTAATTTTAAATGAAATTTTATTATGAATTATAAATCACAAATCTATTTAGTTGATGAACATTTTTATTAAATGGAGGTCACAAGGTATTTATAATTGTTACTCTGCTTGGGAAAAATTAAATATAGGGGAGGTGCTTCAGGGAGCACAAGCTACTCCAGGTACAACTCAAGCTTATATGCAGATCTCCAGCTTGTTACTGAAAAGTGGAGTAACTGCAACAGAAAAATCTTCTCTGGCTGGAGGCTTGCAGATACTCTGAAAGGCAATCCCTCATTTAGGCAAGACATCCTCAAATGGCAGAAGCAAAGGCAGCAGGATCATCTTGAAATAGGGGGAGAGGGTGTTTCCTTGACATTTGGTATGTGAGTTTCTCTGTAGTCTCAGACTTGAAGGCAGCATTTCTCATGCCAGATAGTGACAGTCACGAGATTTGTGTGGAGCAGAAATAAACATGTGCCCAATGTCACTGTTGTGCCTGGTACTCAACACCATAGAAAAAATATGGCCAAGCTACACTTTTCTTGAGGGAAGGAGTGTAAGCCTGTAGGTAGTTTTGCAGTAGATCTATGCCAAAATAGAAGTCCATTTACTTTCAGTCCTAAAAGTATGACAACTGTGAACTTACTTTTCTTAAACTTTGTGAGTTCCTTTATGCTTGAGCCCTCTCATGCTTGCTGAAAACCTTTGGCTAGCATGTGCTATTGGGACGAAAAGCCCCATGAAACTAAGATCAAGCTTCAGTCTGACTTCCACTCTGACTTCAGAGGGAGTTTTCCCACCATCTCCTATAACTTGCGCCTATTTTGCTGAGGATGTCCCACAGCTATGCAGGAGAATCTAGATGTATCCACATTGGGTGCCTCGTGCCTGAATCCAAACTAAAAACACGTATTTTGAAAGGTTCATTTTATGCTGTTAGCCATCTTTTAAAAGTCAGTTGGTCCCTTGCCTTGCTGATTTCAGCACTAACTTTCCTTTCAATTGCTAGAAACCAAATGATACCTCAACACTTGGAAACCATTTCCTTAAATCGTGTGGGAACTTCAGGCACATTCAGAAGCAGAATTTGCCAGGAGCTGTAATTCAGAGACAAACCCATTAGTGGTACACATAAATTACAGCCTGATGGAGGAAAAGAAGTCAAGCATAAAATAACTGAGATATTTCCTTAATCACATCAGACCACTGACATAAGTGGAAAGATACAATAACAACATGGTAGTAGGTTTTATTAGTAGATGACATGTTTGGCTGTTCCAGCCTTTAAAATCAATTCCAAAAATTCTGCTTTTTGCATTAACCATTTGCACCTGGTGATACAATTACTTTTGGCCATCCTCATTACTTGAAAACTTTCTAGCATTTTTCAAGTGTAAATCATTGGGGTAGTCCAGGTATCATATATTGTCTGTTCTGGAGGATATTTCATTCAAAAGGCTTCAGGTATTCACATTTGGAGTTTTCCTTTTCCTTTGCACAGCAACAGCGGCACCGCGTGCACTGTATATTTAGGCTTGTGTATGTCTACCCTGTTGTATTGTGAGTACAGTAGTTTTTAATATAATAATGTAAAGATTCCTTAAGGCAAGAATCCTCTATGCTCTTTAACATCTCTCTTAAGCTCCCAAAATAGCAGGGGCTGGGAATTTCCAAGGAGGCTACAGGGAGCTGGGATCTAGCTTTGGTTGAAAAGAAATTATGATTTTTTGTCACTAGCCTTTCTAGGCTCCTTTTACAATTAGCTTCTGACAGTTTTCAGTAAGGGCCAGTGTGGAAAATTCTGTGAAAAAAGTAAAGTTTTGTTACAGACTTCTGCAAAGCAGGAGTAGATGGCAATTGGGACTCAATCATATGCTACATTTAGAAGTGTCATTGCCCTTTCCAGTTTGTGGTGCTACCAAAGAAACACATGTGAAATACTGATGCAATCAAGGCTTCTTGTGCGGGAGGTGGCCTATTTTTGCCACCTTAAGCATGCTTGACTTGTTAGTGGAACCACTATACCTTCTTTCTGGAAGGAGGTTAGCAATCCAAGGAAGTGGTTCGTAGTTGTAATCTTTTTTGTCAACCTGCACAATTATTCCTTAAGCTAGTTCACAGTTCAACTTGTTCCTTGGCGTTGATTTTGCACAGATGGGCTGTAATCAGAATGCAGGCTCATCACATGGTCATATTAATTCTGAGCAGGCTGGTGGTTATGCAGATGTGAATGTTGAACACGTCATTTGTCGTTTTTTTGGCACTTGCCTTTGTGCCTTTGCTGAGTGGTATCACATGTCCCAAAGACATTTCTTAGCAAAGGAAAAAACAGCGACGCTTAACCTGGGAGTGCCATGATGTACTGTGTTCTTTTTTATTCAGCCCCTGCTTTGTCAGCCCAAGACCGAGGTCAGGTTTCCTCACCGCAGCTTTGCATCAAAGATTTATGCTGCCCGAGTCCAAGACAGTGGCTGCATTCTCCTAAGACAGGGTAACTTTTTCTTGTCTGCAGGGTTACTCTGACAAAAAACTCTGAGCAATCCAGAGCACTCGCAGGGGCAGCATACTTTTCCAAGAGTCGAGATTGTTTATTAAGGGAGGCGGGGGAAAGTGCTTGCAAACCTGTGTATAGCCTTGCAAGGTGGTAATGCCCATCCTAGCAAAAGTTAGGCCCTGTAGTATCAGTCATATAATTTAATGCTTTTCTTTGCCTTTTTTTTTTTTTTTTTTCCATACAGGATGTGTTTTCTGAGGCTGACTACATATCCACATGTGGAGTTTTAGACATTTATCTGCAGTCCCTCTCTTAAACCCAAATTAATGCTGAGGAGTAGCTACAAGACTATAGTTGTCCCTTGATATCAGAAAGAGGAAAGGGACAGGGTGGGGGAGAAGGGATATGCACACAAAGAGCAGCACCTGGGTCGCCTGCCTGCTTTCCCTTTTGGACAACCCACAAAAGGAGCAGAAGCTCGCCGAGTCTTTTGTTCTGTGCAGAAGATGGTAGTCAAAAGGTAACTGTGAGGTGTGAAAACAGTAAATAGAGGCAGGAAAAGTAGAAATTTGCTGTCCAGTGTAGGGTTCGGCATTCGGAAGATCTCGCGATGTCACGGAAAGTTAGAGGGTTAGTCGCAGCCTTGTGACGTACCTGTAATCTCGCCTCCCCTTGTTAGTATAAAAGCAATTAACTGCCAATAAAAGGCGGAAGTTGGCGCTCACACTGTGTGTGTTATCTGTCTCTTTCCCTGGTCCGGGCCGACCGGTGATCTAAGCGTGGCATCTTGATAAGTAGCGAACGCTACAGTCCAGCACAAGGTGTTTCTGCCAGGCTCCTGTGTTTTTGCAGAGATGGAGGTAATTTTTTTCACTGCCCTGAGTCCCTGTGAACACCGGTGCTCTGGCTGAATACGTCTGAATAAATGTAGAAAAAGGGACAGTGTTTGTATTACTCAGCATATAGCCATGTATTTTCTCCTGCTTTACTGCAAATCTGAAACTTCTCTTCCCACATTTCTTTGCCTGCATCTGATTTTAAGGGGCTGTAATAGAAAGCAGATTAACTTCAGAGTAAACGTGATCTATCTATTAAGAAGAATCTGCAGCAGATTGGCCACACCAGAACAAGTTGGGATGTATATTCTTCTGATGCGATGGTGTCATAATGTTTAGCAGTTGCTTTGGTTTACCCTGTCTGACTGGGGCCGCTTATTGCCACGTGGTGTTTTTGGTGAGACAAGCCATCTCACCCTTCCTGGGTGGCTTTCCTTGGGAGAGGAATAAGTCACCCTGTGAGAGACCTCAGTCATCACAAATAAAAGGCAGCACTTTCCTTGGAGGGGAAGTAGGAGGAGACAAGACCACTAGTCCAGAAATCTAAGATGGTTTTCTGAGTTGAGAAAGCTTTTTCTGCCTCTCACACACTGCAGTAGGGAGCAGAGCACATGTGAAAGTTCCCACTTTTTCAACTCTCTGGCAGGACTCTGCATCATAAATACTGATAAATGTTTATTATGAAAAAACTCAGTCATTTTGTTCTTCCTAAGACAAGTAAAAGTAGAAAAAACTAAAGCAAGATAAGAGTAAATTTGTTGTGATTAACTGATCACTTGTGGAACAAGGAGGCATGTTAGGTGGTTTTGGCAGTGGTCTTTTGTCCAACAACTAATCCCAGTGTAGAAGTGAAGATATTCTGCTGGTCTGGGCACTATGTGACTTCTACTAGTGCGAAAAATACCACCTTTAAAGCTTTATATATTGGTGGAAACTTTAAAGATCATATTATTGCAGTGTACCGTTAGGTTTCCATCTGATATTTTGTGTAGTTGCCGAGTTAGACTTAGCATAGGACAGCTACTGAAGGAATAACAAGTGACTGAGATTGGCTTCTGTAGCAATTTGGTCCATTAAACCCTCCCTACTACTCATTACTGCCCAGGAAATATCTTCTACTTCAATTAGGACGGTGTAATTATATACTGGCTGTGGCGATTGTTTTTCTACACCAAGCAGTGGCCCTGCAACATATATTGCAGTCCTTGGAACCCTGTCGGATATAATTAGAATAAATAAACAATACTACCTGCACAAGCTGAAGGCAAATTGCTCTTATTCTCTTGCTGAAGAAAGGCAAAAAGTAGCTCATAATTACAGACAAATTTTACAATTTTTATCACATCAGGTGAGCATGTAGGCTGTTACATTAATGAGAGGATGTATATGAAGTAAGATGTGCTATTCAGTGTGTCTGAAGATTTGGCTATACAGACTAAACCTCTGTTAGGTGAGGTTATAGTACTAAAGCCACCAACTGCTTTGAGTGTTTTTCATATAAAAAGTCCTCATATGCCTCACAGAGGATGGAATGATTTACCAGGAAATACAAATGGAGGGTGGAGGGTGGCATCCAGTTGCACAAGAATATGAAGAGGTAAAATGTAAAGATGGCACCTATGGAAATTGTACAGAGTATACTGTTGGCTCCTCCACTTCGAAAGAAGCGTCATGGAGAGTGCAGAGGAGTTGAGATTTTTTTTGTGTGCTTGTTACTTCTGTGTTAAGACTACTTCATTCACTCGTGGTAAGTTGGATACCTCAGCTGCCAGCCTTACAGTGCCAGCAATGAAAGCCACATTGTCTTATAGACTCTTTACATCTCTCAAGTGGTAGTAAAAATCATGTAGGACAAGTTAGCTGACCTGTGCTTTTGCCTCATCTTCAGAGTATGTCCTCATTTATACCATGCAAAAGTATAAACCACATTGCAAAGGCACAGTTGAAGCCATCTTCAGGCTCTTGGGTGCCGATGTAGGAACCCAACACTGCAGTGTAAAAAGATTCAATATAGTAACTGGACTTCAGCCGAGTTTCCAGGTAAGCAAGCTGACAGTGGAATCAGTGAAGTTGAATGTGGAAGAAAGCTCTTCTTATTTGTTCAGTCCTCAAGGAGCAGCTTGTAAGGCTTGTTCTACACTGCCACAATCCAAGCATTGACCAAGTCCTCCTGATTCACCAAAATGCCCTGAATGTCCTATTTTCTTGACAAGGGTAGTAGCAATCAGATAGGGATAGCTTCTTTGTCTTAAATGTCTTACAAGCCAGTACTTTGATAGAAAGCTGCTTCTTGGCTCCTTTTCAGGTATTTTTGCATATCTGAAGTGGAATTGTTCCCTCTTTATGTTGTGTGTGTGTGTTTCCACCTCAGAGCAGACATGCAGCTGCAATCCAGATCTGTCCGGATATCATCACAAGCAACCTGTCTTGGAATAGAGGCTAGATTTCAACACAGCACATTTACCCAGTTCTTTTCTTTAACCTAAATGAAGAGTACTTCTTTTGAGGCACCGCCCATCCATCAAGAGATTTCTTTCAAACATTGCAAGAGTTCTGTAAGTCTATGACTACTTGCTCAATTTGAGGAATTTTACTTGAAGAAGACCATCACAGACAAGGTAAAGTTTGTTATCTGTGCCTCTTCACGTAATACATTTTAATGCCTGAATTAAAGTGTAATAAAACCTAAGAATTTTGATTTTTCTTAAAGGTAGACATGCAGTGTCTGGTTGTACAATTAGGCTTTGGTATTAAAGCATTATAATACATATTCCAGACCTGTATTATGGTGTTTTCCAAGTACAATGCTGTAATGCTTCAAGTATTCTAAATTATTTTACTATAATCCCTCTTCTACACAGGCTGAACTCTGAGGGCCTTAGCTTACTATTCATTACGATTTAGCTTCATTGCCCAGTGGGCTCGCAATCAGTATATATGCCAAAAATAATAGATGGAATAACACAAATAGTACCTAGACCAACCAGTACTCTCAAAGTCTACAGGAACACCGAAGCAATCAAATATGGAAAGCGCTTGTATGGGGTCTGACTGGGATGGAGTTCATATCAGCCCGTATGGTGCTGCGCTTGGTATTTGTGGCTACAACAGTGCTGGTTTGGCTACTGCTGAGCAGTGCTTGGCACAGCATCAAGGCTGTCTCCCCAAACCGCTCCTCCAAAGGCCAGCAGGCTGGGGGTGGGCAAGAGGTTGGGAGGCAACATGGCTGGGACAGCTGACCCCAACTGACCAAATGCATATCCTGTGCCATATGACATCATGCTCAGCAGTAAAACTGGGAGAAAGGGGAAGGAAGGGAGGACATTTGTGGCTATGGTGTTTGTCTTCCCAAGTGACCATTATGCATGCTGGGGCCCTGCCTTCCTGGAAGAGGCTGAACATCTGCCTGCCGATGGGAAGCAGTGAATGATTTTGTCTTTTTGCTTTGCCTGTGTGCAACACTTTTGCTTTCCTTATTAAACTGTCACTATCTGGATCCACGAGTCTTTTCAACTTCTGTATATTTTCTCCTGATCCCATGGCAGAAGGGAGTGTGAGTGGCAGGGTGGGTGCTTGGTTGCTGGCCGGGGTCAACCCACCACAGTACAACAAAGATGAATCTGAAAAGATTACTGATTTTAGAAATTATGTTTTAAGGCATCTTACTAGAAATAATATAAAAAAAGGTCTGTTTTTTAAAAGGAGACCTGTTCAGCAGTCCTTGAAAATCAGGTCCCTTGCAGTTGGGCATGCAAAGTCCTTCTTAAAATATCCCGTATGTAATAATGAGTATATAAAGCCACTCTCATTAGCTGCTAAAATGATTCATGTGCACTGATATTTGAACATCAGTATGTACCACATAACAAAAGTAACATGGTAGCAAGATGAGCAGGTTTAGACGTCTATGATCCTCTTCCTCCTGATGGCAAAACAGTAAGTTACAGGGCTGTAGGAAAGATTATCAGTGGTGGCTACCTTTGTGTTATGTATCTGTGCTCCATCTACTGAGTAGCAGCACAGTGTGATCTTTCACAACTTCTGCAGTCTTGTCTTCTCTCAAGTGCATGTAATCATTACAGTGCTTTACTTCATCACAAATACACAACAATTTTTTGCCTCCTTGAGACCCAATTAAACACTTGTCTTAAATATTAAAAATTCTGTTTATCACTGCATTGTTTTAGGTTTCAAAATTTGGTGGCTGCACAATTAGTGTAACCAAATGACAGAGCTGGAGTGCAGCATGATTATGATTCTTGTTTTTGTGCAGGCAATTAACAGTGGATGGGAAAAGCGCTAATTACTGTAGTTGGTTGCAATGCACTACCTAGTCACTTGCCTTTGCTAAGTTGCATCAGTGCAGAGGGTCTTTAGAGAGGAACCTAGACGTTTTTTGGCAATATGGCAACATGAGTTCAGTGCTAGCTTCAATGGAGTAGGCAGTTTTGTAGCAAATTTGTTCTCAATACCACTTTACTCATTGCTCTTCCAACTTCAGCAATAGAAGTGCAATATTTAGTATTCTTTATACAATGCTGACTTTGTAAGAAGCAGTTTTTTGGCCAGGCTGGGATCACTTTTTATTTAATTTTGAATTTATTATATGCCCAGAAAGAAAGAAAAAAAAAGCAACTAAGGGAAGAAAGAAGCAGCCATTGTTTTTTCTTTCACATTTATATATTCATTAGAAAATACTGCACAGAAAATCATTGAATTGTATAATCTAAAGAGGAAATGAGGAAGAAAACCTGTATTACCTCTGCAATGTCAATAAAACAACCTACCATTGAAAAGAATATCTGATTTTACACTTCCACACAGCAGTAATGGCAGCCACATGCACTCAAGGGTATCAAACCCTAAATCATCAATATGGTTTTGAGTAACTTTCCACAACTGATGGCCAAGGCAACTTCCAGTAACTTCAGTGGGTAAAATACTGTGGTGGTGGACTTTAATAATAGCAAAGAAACAGGGAGAGGCAAAGGGGTGAATTTCTGGACAAGGCTTTGCTCACACCTGGAAGTCACACCAGCCTGTTCAGTGCAACATTCAGCTCCCATCTGTTTGAATCTGTTCCTTGAAAATTTCACAATTTCCTAATCTGTGGTCAAAATGCCCTTGAAGAGAAAAAAGTTGTACTAGAAAACAAATTGTTTTGAAGTACTTACGGCCAAATTTACCATTATGTGCTTTAAAGATTGGGTAGAGTGCTCCTGTGAAAAGCTAGAGGCTGGAATTTTCATTAAAGCTGTGCCCTGTTGATATTCTGAGAACTCCTAATGCTTTCTCTGAAATCAGTCAGTATTTCTGTGGGTGAGGATAGGTCCCTGTGCCTTCTCTGCCAGTAACAGTTGAACTAGACCTGCTATTAATTCATAATTTAAGGTAAATGTATTCAGAACTATGTCTACCTTACATTGCTCATCAAAGATTGCCTTAAAGTCTTCTAAATTTTTTTACTTGATTTTAATGGTAAGATCCCAATGTGACTTTTATGGCTTCAGAAGATAACAAATTACTTTAATCTTGTATACTTAAATATGATCGTTTTTCTCCTGACTGAAAGCGAGTGGTAGAATGCTATCTAATGGGAAGCTTGGAATTTGCAAAATTGCAAAATACTATTATTTTTTGACCTTATCGCTAAAAAAAAAGCCCACTCATCTTACAGATCAAACAGAGGGCACTGGCTTCCCAAATGCTAACTGAAACAGAAACAATTCATCAAGTAACTTTTTAATTTGTACCAATGAAGGAAAACTGGCAATAGTGGAATGTATTTACATGGCTTCCTTTAACTTCTCGCCCCTGCCAGAGAAAGGCCAGTGACCCTCTTAGGGATCGTGAACCAGCTGGTGTTTCCTGCCTTCTCCTGCTCCAGCTCCACTGTCTGAGAGTTGCCTCCAGCCCACCGTGATGATCGGTCCTCAATGCACGTGTCTACTCCTGACACAGATACACTTTACCTCTTATCACCTTACATGTCTTACCTGGAGAATAAACTGAAAAAAATTAGAAAAATCTAATAGAGCAGCAATCAGAGGCTAGTGAAAAGCTGTTGTCATTAACTTCAGAGCTCTGAGTTTCCAAATCAGTGGTAACGTTTGACTGCTTATTTCCCAGACACAACCCTGTACTGTATCATAACGGAAGCTTTTCCCTACAGCTCTCCCCCACTGCTCTGCTCCGATGCTCGCTTTCTATCTAGCCCATAGCATTGGATGGTATAGTGGGTGATACAGCCTCGCTCTGCCTCAGGCCTGTCCTGTTCTTGAACAGGCACTGAGAAGAAAATCCTCTCCTCAGTGAGCTTCAACTCCCGCATGTCTCTCACACAGCAACCTAATCTCATGTGAATAAATCTAGTGCTACAGAAGATAACAAAACCTTTAGCTGCCAGCAAGAAGCACTTGAAAGAAGTATTCACTACACAAGACAGAGATGTAGGTAAGGAAACCCACACTACTGCAGTTGCCCTACTCCTGTGCATCCAAACCTAGCAGTATATTTCATATCTTCATACTTCCTACTGTTGGAGCTGGAAGCTTTTGTCACCAGGGCATCCTGTGCTAGCAAAAGAGCCAGTGGAATTTTCTTCTGCCTGGATAACATTTCATCGCAAAGACTGAACTCTGGTCCTTGCACTGAAAGCTTATCTTTGGACACTGTTCATCTGAAGTCCATTATCTATCTGACTGTCATCAGTGTGACTGTGGCTATACCACTGCTTCAGAACCATACCCATCCTTTAATCAAAGAAAACTTGGTAGTCTCTTTTAAAGTAAAAACATTAAAACGAGTCTGAAACAAATAAAGATTGTCCTATGCAAGCCTTTTCAAAGCTATGTAAGGGAAGCATGTGGAGTAGAAAGCTTCAAATCAAACCACAGCTGTGAATACATGGGTTGTTCTTTCTTGTTAATTGTAATACTGGCTTTTTTTGCAAACAACAAATCAACCACAGTGAGTACTAAAAGAAAAAGTTCACACAAAAAGGTATTTAGGTATAGCAGTTGATTTCAGGGGGAAATGCCAAAGCACAGCTTCTCCAAAAAAGCAAAAGGATGGCATATTTTAATCAAGATTTCAGCATCAGGCATAAAAGAAATTTTCTGTACCCTTTAACAAGGGCAGAGAGTGCTTTGCTGATGTAGTTGCTCTGGCTTTTTTTCAGGCAGCAAATAGAAACAGGCTGAAAAAGTATGTCATTTCCCCTCTAAGAGGTTGTGTGCGAGCATCCAAATGCTCAGTTTCACCCAGGGCTTCCCTATAGACAGCAGCTGTTTTGCATTAGTGCCACCAGTTACATGAGAGTGGTACAGCTTCTTGCTGGAGGTGTAGTTGTACTGTTATAGCACATTTATAGATGCAAAAAGCCAGATGTTATACACAGAAACATCTCTACCTATTCACGTACAACAAGGTGTGCCAGGCAAAACTATTTTAGTAAAGATGTCACACCTGCAATTGATATATCTTTTCTAAACTGGAGGAAGAGAGTTGAATTGGAATTAGATCTTCCTGTCATGATTGTGTGCATTTCCAACCTCCAAGGCTTTGGAATATTATTCCCAGCTTGGCGTCCCTTGTCTCACTCCTACCCTGCCAGCATCGCTCACATGGTGAGTGATGCCATGTGTCCTGCTATGGGAAGGGAAGCTAGAGGTTGTCTTTTTAACCATTCCTCTCTGTCTGACATATTTTCTGTCATGGTTACACTGAGCTTGGGATCGCTGTAGGTGAAATAAATATAGCATCAGGCTGAATTTGATCCCTGTAAGTATGGCCTTGAGCAATGCATTGAAAGAGATGCCTACCACTTACTGAACAGCCTTGGGTGCCAAGCCCTCACTCCGGGCAGTGGTGCCTCCATCACAGCCCCCCTTGGAGGCAGGGGCTTCCACCCCAAGCCTCCCACTTCCCAAGGAATAAGACTTGCTCGTCTGACTGTGGGACTGCTGTCAGAGGTGCTCTGTTGTTGAAGCTACACCCAAGTGAGCTCTCTGGAGCTGAAAAAGGATCAAACAAGAGTAAGCCACGAAATCTTCATAGTAGCTGGTGATTAGGACCCTCCTCCAAGAGAGAAGAAGTTGGTATTTTTGACCTTGTTCCCTGGACAAAGTGTTGGATTGGAAACAGCAACAAACCTCAGAGCACTCAACTCTTCCTCCTCTCAAATAATCGTATGGTCTTTCAGGCAGCTAAATGCTGTGATGGGGTCTGGGTCAGGGGAGGGGAAAGACGGGTATCATTACCATCCTTCTGCTGAGGGCCGGCACCTCGTTGCCTTCATCTGCTAATTGGGTCCCTCAGCTAAGTATGTATTTTCTGAGCTAGCTCGCCCCCTTGTTAATTGTACTGTGCTTTGGCAAATACAAAAACCATTTGCTCTGCAACCGTATTCCTGTTTGCACACACATCAACAAGTAAGGTCAGTTGTATTTCTTTTATTTGTATGTGAAAACCATTGAAGCTAGCAGAACAGTTTTGGTTTCTAAGGCTGTGGTTTGGCACAGATTTCCTTCGGTGGCTCTGCTGGCTGCCACAGTTTATAATTCCCATTGGCCGCTTTTTCCTCCCGCTTGTATTGCACAGACCTATATGTTAATATATAGACCTAGAGCCCAAATTTGACAGAAAAATAACCAACCTTTGAAGAGGCTACTTTTATCCAACTCAGAACTGTTCCCTGATTCCATTTGTCATGTGGCTTCCAAGTGTTCCTGCTGGCATGGCTGGCGTGGAGGACAAGCTGGGAAGTGAGGGCTGCTTAAGGGGCCATAACTGTGGAAATAAATGGATTTCCACTCATGCCGTACCTTGTGCATGCTTCTTTTATAGTTTTTAGTTTTCCAGTGTTCATTTGCAAATGAAAATTTTCAGATAACTTCAGATTACTTTAGTTATGCCAAAAAAATAGGAAAGGCGCAACCCTTCCCTGCCCCTGCCACCACACCAAAAAAAACTCCAACCCCCAGGCCCCACCACCCATTATATTTTTATAACTCTAGGCTGGAAAATATAAAGGGCAAGTTCTTCTAAAATGTGTGCCAGGAGTTAGCTTTTAAGCCAATACTTAATGATCCAAACATATGTCCTGAATTTCAGAAGTAATGATCGTTCTGCTGTTAATGAATATCTATTCTGGAATGCCTTTTGGAAAAAAACAATTCAATGATTCTGTAGGACAACCTCAAGAAACACAAATAATCAAAAGTTAAGAATAAAATAAAAAATGGACTGATAGAATAGGAAGAACAATTTTTTGGCCAGGGCTAAAATATTAAGCTACAATGTATTTTGTTTTTATTGACTGTGTGTAGTGGACTCATATTCACATGGAAAAGGCATTATTATCATAATTGCAAGTAGGTGGCACGTTAGCCTGTGATATTAAAATTGGCAACAGCCTCAACTGTAGGGGATGTAGGAGCTGTGGTTTGACACAGCAGTAAAGTTAATGTTCTGATCCTCTGTTAGAAATCTGTCTGTGATGCAAAACTCTGATGCAATGCAGACTCATTCAGCTGATTCAAATTTCTTTAAACACTTTTGATGGGTTAACTTCATACTGGCATGCTTTATGGCAGTGCTTGAATTGCTTGTCCACCCCATTCTAACTCTATACCAGGTCAAGCATTGATCATCCCATTGCAGGGCATAAACTCTAAATTGTGTGCTAAATCCAGCACAAACCTTCAGGATAAAAATATTTCTTCCACTGAATCAGTGGAAGAACTTTCTCTGAACTTTTTCTGAACTTTTTCTCGCTGCATCTTCTAACTCATAGGAGCATGTTTTCATAAGAAATTCCCATGGCCTTCCTGTTATTCTCTAGCACTTTACAAGCTTGCTATGTTAATCGTGAAATAATGTAAAAAGACATTAAAAGGAAGCATCTAGTTACTGACGAATTTACTGTCTTTTAGGAAGAATAATGAAGACGAGGAGGTGGAAATTTCATTAGTTGATTAAATTGTCTCTCTTTATAATAAATTCTCTACTAATATTAAACTTTAATTTGCCTTTGTATTTTAATAAATTGTATTATTTATAACTGAGAAGCACTGCATTTTTTTCTTAGTGTTATTTAGTCTGATGAGAACAGACTTTTATAAATCTGAAAAAGAAAACTGTCTTACTGTTTCATTTTCTCATTATTATTGTCACGACATTAGTCGCAGCTAATTTTAAGCCTCAGCACCAAAAACAGTAGTTGGTTGCAAATCTCAAATCAACTGAACATACTCGATGAGATAATAAATTTTCTCTAGTTTGCTTCTCGCTCTGTATTAAGACAAAGCTCCAAATGTCTTACTGCTAAGGTTGAATTCAGGTTGTATTGGGGAGCATACTTGGTGTTTTCTGTTTTTCAGAAGTGATGTTATCATTGAAATTTATAATGTTGGTACCACAGGTCAATATTAATTCTGTTACTGAAATTGAGATGTATGCTAACCAAGTGCATTTCTTTCTCATTGCGGGAAATTAGGATCCTTTTGTTTCATCCTGTTCTTTGAATAAGAGCCTGTGAACTTGCTCTGCCTGCAAATTTATTCTCTGGAGAAAAGTCAGGAAACTTGCAATTTCTCTTTGTCCTGATTCTTCTAATTGATCTGAAACTTTGGATTAACTTGTTTGTCCCCTTCTCTTGAATAAAAAATATTTGCATATATATAAGCTGACTACACTGCTACTACTTTTCCTGAAGCCAAAATTAATTCTTTGCTACTTCTTTGTGCATTTGTAAGTAGGTCTTCAGAACTTAGTGGTTCCCTGCTGGCTTTCACGGAATTTTTCATATGAGCTAGTCATTGACAGACCAGGATGTATCAACAAAAACATACCTGGTTTTGTGAATCAGAGCCACGTTCTGTAGCTGTGTGACGTTACTGACATTAATGGACTTACACTAACGAGTGCAATCCTTGCTGTTTAAACTTCTGTAACAACATTGGTGGTGGCTCTATATGTCCACGGAGGAGTACAAGCGTAGTCACTAGAACTAGAGGGCCATGGTGTTTTTGTGGTGTCAAACTGCTGCTCCATCAATGTGTCTTATATGGACATGTGGAACAGGAACACAACTGCATCTTCCTTCCCGACTTCCCAGTGATTTTCTTGAAGAGCGCTCGAGCTTTCTGCCTGTCAGCCCTAGAGACTGTCAAGGCTGGCAACTCAAATATAGATTCACAGGAAAAAATAGTTTGATTTTTCCTTAAGGTTAAAGCTTCATTTTTTTTCCGCAGAAGTTTGAAGTGTCTGTCTTTCATCCCCCAGATGGGAATATTTCAGTCTCAGCTTTCAACTAGCCATAGAGTTTGAGGTGCATTTTAGGCATTCAGCAACTTTAATAAGCATGAAGGTAACTTTTTCACAGATGCAGCTTTTCACCATGTTGAAGGCTGTGATGTTTAGCCAGCATTAACCTCCATGCTGCAATAATTGAGGAGCTGAGCAAGAGGAAATAAGAAAGATTGTAGATGCCAAGCAATTTTTTCTTTTTATTTATCAGCAATTAGAGATGGCATGAAGAAATGTAATTCAATTGAGAAACTATGTCCAGTCCAGTCCAGCTTAGCTCTTGCAGAAATCGATTTCCCAATTGATCCAATAGCAACGGAATTCTTGGAGACACAAATCTGCCATCCCTCTTAGCCTGAATGATTAACCCATGCGCTGGGCTTTCTGGGGTGTTAGCTTTAGAATCAGAGCTTGTTCTAGAGGCTGCCCTCTCTCTGAAATCATACTGGGTTTCTTTGGTTGGTTTTTTTTTGCGTGGGGAGAAAGGAAGTTTTTTTGGTTCATGTTTTGAAACCTGCCAAAAGGAAATATTTTCTGGTCATCTTTGGTAACCAGGCACTTTTTGTAAGCCCAGGAAAGCCAGAAAGCTGCAGGTTATTGGTGGCCTCACCAAATCAGTATGACAAGAATTTTTTCAGGTTCTGCTTCACTTTTAATATTGACTTAGACACTAAATACAGCAGGGCACATGGTGCCTGCTTTTGTGAGGAATTAACAGTGCTTGAAATTTTAAATGCCATGAATCTGGGGTGCTCATGAGAGTCGCTTGATTTTTGTATGTCAGCAAACAGCTTGCCATAGAGGATAATGCTTTAGTGAAAACTGATTTAAGTTCTTACTGGTAAAACTGAATGAACTGGTTCCTTCAGCATAGAAAACAATATTTTGGGTTCAGACATGATACTGGACTTCTTTCCTTTCTGCAGATGTTTGTTTCTGGCTAACATAATTTGCCTTTTTGATTTTGACATCTTTGGTTTCAGCCATAGCTATACTCCACATTTTCACTCCTTAGCAGGTAAATGCTAGAAGACAAATAATTCCTACTCCTGAAATAATGTTGCCTATTTTTTTTCTTTCAGGATACACTTATTAAAAAAACCCATCCTGATATTAAAAAAGATACTATATATTGCAAGCCTGTGTTGTAGGAAAGCTCAGAAAAATTAGTGTAGCAAGGGCTTGACAGAAAAAAATTAGTTCTGAGCTAAATAGTTATTATTTAATTCTCATTTCTGGTGCATTTAGACCCCTCATTAAATAGGAAGTAATTGCATTTTTTACCAACCTGAACAGAGAGTGAGGAAAGAACTTGTATATCAGTACAGAGACATTAGATTAGCACTGAAAACTACTTCTAAAGAGAGAAATTTGATACTTCTGTCATAGTATTCTTGAAAATTGCCTGGGTAGCATGTATATCTATGTTTAGTCATCACATATATTGAATCAGAGACATTTGCACTTGTCTAGATAGGAACTGCATGCACACATTGCTGTGTCTGCAATTTTGCATGTGTAGCAATGTCTCTTTGTGGGTACAGTGAATTAATGATTATTCTCACTGTACATCTTCTTGAGGTTGTACTTCAGCTTCTTTGTTATCTTTCCATACCCATGCCGGGCTAAAATACCAACACCTGAATACAGAGACAGCTCAGGACAGAGGGACACTGAGTTGTCAGGGCTCTCTGCTCAAACTGAGCAGCCAGCCCAGGATGGGGAGCGCAGTACTCCCAGGGGAGGGTTCATGCTCTGCTCCCGTGTTCATCTGGCAGGAGGGAACTGATCAGCCGTCCAAGGGATCTTTTTAGACCAGAAGTTTATAAAAACCCAGAAATCAGAATTTTTTCACTCATTCTCAGGGATACATGGCTTTTTATACTCAAATGGACATGCAGGCATCTCCCAGGGAAGGATGACCTAAGTGCACTGCATTGGGATTAGAAGGTTTGCTGTTTTCTTGCGGGCTGTAATCACCTGGTTTTTATCTGTTAATGTAAATGCAATGATGTGCTCAGACACTCTGTGGAGAGACTGTTTGTACATGAATTTGTTCACATTTTTTCATGAGGAAGATGCAAACTCTAAATCAGGGAGCTCACAACCTTGATGAAAGTTAAGGAAAGGTGGAGTTAAGCTGCAAAAGAAGCCAGAGATGGACCATGAGGATAGACAGCAGAAAAGCAAAGCTGGAATTTTAGAACTGGTCTGTATCTTGGGAATGCGTGAAACTTTACTCTAGGGCAGAAGGACGGTGCCTATGTTTCTGATCAGGCTGGGGAGGTTTAAGATTCAGTGTCTGGGCCATGTGCTAGTGACGCAGGTGAGAGGATAGTGGATGTGTGGCTGGTCTGTTCAAACCAGTCCTTTAAAAGGCCTTGGCCATCGAAAGAAGACCTCTGTTTCTAGAGCCAAGGGGAGTAGTTGGTAGGCTGTCATCACAGGGCAGGCCTGTTAAAATGTGAGAGCCCCACACTGGTCCCAGCTGAAACAAAATGAGTCTTAGGCTGGGCTACTTCTTCTTAGATCCTGTCAAGAAGAGTGCAAATAAAGTCAGCTGGTTCTTGCTGGGAACAGATGTTGGAGCACACCTGCAATAGTCCCTGCAGCAGAATGATCTGCTTGTGAGTATCTGCTGGTAAATGGGTGACTGGAAGGTCCGCCTGGCAGCTAATCTGTGCCTAGCACTGGTGTTGAAAACTGGGCTGGAAAAATGGGGAATTGTGAATGTGAATTGACAGTTGGACTAGATGATCATTGTAGGTCCTTTCCAACAGAAATATTCTATTCTATTCTATTCTATTCTATTCTATTCTATTCTATTCTATTCTATTCTATTCTACTCTACTCTACTCTACTCTACTCTATTCTATTCTATTCTGAAGTAACACCTAGGGCTTTTTTTGCTCAATATTAGAATATAATTTACTGAAGTTTGGGTATTATACATCAACTTTCACTGAATTGCCTGTGATCACTCTAACAAAGCTAAAACATTCAAACATCAAAGTCTCACTGAAAAGCTGAATTATATGAAAAATTAGCAGCATTTTATTAAAAAAAAAAAAAGAGATTCTCATGCACAAGCATTTTATGAAACAAATGAACAATGTGCTCTTAATGTTTGCCTTTGCCATATGGCAAGATAAGCTTGCAGAAATGAGACATGAAATGTCTTACAATATGTAATTAAAGTAGCACTTTTAATCACTTATTTTTGATAGTTATACTAATGAATAAAGACATATTAAATCTTCTCTGTGGTCTAGCAAGAAATACTTTCCTTTCTCTTGTAGAAAGTAGTATCCAATAGGAACCTGCTAAGTGTTGGTGGTTTTTTTGTCCACCCCCCCCCCGTCTGTTTTTCCATTATTGAATTACCCTTCCTTTCAGTCAGAAAGTTTCTATGTTCTTTTGCTGGCCATCTGTGCTTTGTGGAGTCTGCAGCTGGCACTTCTGTATGATTCACCAGGGCTGTACTGCTGACCCATACTCTAACAAGATGTTAGGGGACGATTCATTACTGGAATTGGCTCCCATTAGAAGGCACATAAAAGTGATGGTTACTAAACCTCTTATTACCCTTTTACAGTTTGGGGGGTGAGTTACGACATCATCCGGTTTAGGTTATTAGGATATGTCTTTCTAAATTGCCTTTTATACTGTATTGCATCTTTCTCGGCTTTCTACTCTGATGAGAGAAGCACCACTGATAGGTACCACTAACTGCCAGTGGCCATAGATTATCTCAAACCATTTTGAAGGACTCATATGAAAGGGGTGATGGTCAGAAGTGCCAGTGTAGTCATACTAAGTATGGTTGATCCTACCCTTTGACGGGACACAGTTCACATGATATTTTGATGTCTTTTTTTCAGTCTTGCTTTTCTGTGATTCTTCCTGCAAAAAACATTCAAGTGTTGATTTGAAGATTAGGGCCACAATGTAAAAGAATGTATTCACTATACCACTGCTTACTGCAAAGCCTAAATCTTAGGCTTTCAGCCATCCCCTGGACACGGGAAGGGGCTGAACTACAAAGGGTCTATCACCACTTCATCCAGCTTTTTTATTGTAGGACAGGAAGTATTGATGCCTTTTTAAAAAAAAAATCTCCATTAATTGCCTGTCTTTACTAAAGGCTAACTGGATGGTAATGCTGGGGAGGAAACATTACCTGCATGCCTCCACCCACTGCTAACTGGGTGTCCCTTCAGTTACTTGCTTGTCAAACTATGATGCTTATAGCTGCTTGCTGCAGCAGTATAATGATAAACCTCTCCTTTTTAAAAAAAACAAACCCAAACTAACAGAAAACAACAAACCAAAAAACAGATAATTTTCTCATTTCTTCCTCTAACATAAACAAACTACATCTATATCACTACCCCAGTTTCCAGGCAGGTAATTTTTCTGCAAGCTTTGTAAATAAGGGAGTTTCTTTGTCTAGCATAGACACTTGTGCCAGAGTTTATGCCTACAGTGTCTGGCTTGTGGAAGAAGAATCCAAAGGCTGATTCATAATTTATATGTGAGAGACCTGGCATTGCTCTAAGGAATAACGGCTAAACCATCCTGTCTGATGTGTTATTTATTTCTTGCACTCAGCTGGTCAACTGAATCCTGCCAGGTACAGTGAGAAATTTTGTAAAGGCAGCTAAGCTGGGCTGCAAAGAACTTTATTAAACTGAACATATAGAGGAATTTGTAAATGGGAAGACAAACAGAATTTTAGAAAAGAGTGTAATAAACAAAAAAAAATAGGATACTGGAAGAGAAATAATTGGAAGTAGAAAGAGCACAACATCTACACAGTCCTTGCTGGATACAGGAACACTGAAAGAAGTAAAATTTTACTTTTAGGTATATGATTTCCAGGGTCTGCAATGGGAAAATAAAAAAATATGCAAAAGATAAGCAAAGATAACTAAGGTAAGTTAAATAAAGATAATCTAGGAGAACTAAGACATGCTTTACATTAAAGAACAGAAAAAGAACTGCACATGGGCACCCTCTCCCTGTTCTTTTCTTTTGGTCATAGCAAAGAACTATGAGATCAGATTTGGCACACAGACAGGTGAGATACAGCAGGGATTGTTGCTGTTCACTTGCTGGCATTATCTGCTCAAATCTAACAGCTGCACTTGAGCATAGTTTGCTACCTCTAGTTTGTGATAATCTAAATTCTATTTCCAGTAGTGGGGAGAAGGGACATGTAAAGTTCATCTCCAGACTAGAAGCACATAATGCTAGAGGAGCCATTTTACTCAAATGAATAAAAATTCTTTTCACTGTCTCCTTTGGTGCAGGGACTATTTGTACAGAACAACATTTCATAGAATGGCCCAGGTCTTTCAGCACTCCTAGAGCGAAACTAGTAGTAACAACAGAGGAAGCTTCTGTGGAATATAATAATTGGAAATATGGATTTAGCTGCGTTATAATGATGAACTCTATCTGAACACTGAAAACACAAAAATAGCACAGGATACAGCAATAAAGTTTGTGTTTGTTGGTGGTGATTCTTCAAGAAAAATGCTATAGGTTAAAAATAAGCATTTGAAGCTGTTATATGCCACGAAAGAAACCCAACCCCCTAATTTGCAGAAAGGGGGCGATTTGGAGAAGCAGAGACTTTTTATCTCAAGTTAACTTCAAATCCTGCATGGTATTTGACTAGCTGTTTAGCAGGTAACATAAAGGGCATTTGGCAGTGTCGGGAAGATGTGGGCTTTGCATTCCTCAGTCTGGGTGCAGTAGCAGAGCCCACTTGCTAAAGAAAAGACTCGCACTGATTTTGCCACCTTTTGGATAAGGCCCAGAATGAGCATTGGCTGCCTGACTGCTAGACCCACAGAGTGACTTCAGCCATTGCAATACTGAGCACTGAGCTCTTAGACCCCGTGAAACCTGCGGGAATTCACATCCATCTCAGGAAGCCCTGGCTCCCAGCACGGTGCACTGTGTACTCCTTCCATGTCTGCATCCAAATCTCTATTCTAGCAAGGGGACTGGAACACAACTGTTTATTTGTTCTGTTTTTTTCACACAAATTACTTGAGTTATATCCTCTATTAGTGGTGTGATGAGCTTGACTGTATGTTCTCTGGGTTTTGTAACAGCGTGGTTCTTGTTCTTGCAAAATTATAACTGTGAATAAAAGACAAATGCTTATAACAGTAATAAGCCTCCCACTTAAACAGTCTTCTGCTCTCACCTCTTTTGGAGTACTACTGCAGTATGAACTTATTGTCAGTGAGTACTAGAAACTGCAAACAAAAAAGAAATGATTTTGGAAAGGAGCATGCCTAATGCATTTCTCCCTTTAATATTATAAAAAGCTTGTAATGAATTCTAGATCAAAATCACTGTTCAGTTAGAAAGACGAGAGAAGACCACTAGATGGTGGTAAAAACCCAAGCCTTGGCTAAAAAAATCTATGAAAAGAGAAGTTCTGAGGGGCAAAGAAGGGGAGGAGGAGCCACAGTTTGAGTACTGAAGTCATAATTGCTTGGAGGCTATAAAAAGGCAGTTGCACAGTAAGTAATTTATACGTGGTCAGCCTTGACTCTATGGATTTACTCATTCCTTTTCCTCTATTTTTGTCATCTATTCCTACCAAGGAGTCCCCAGCCCCAGATGTCAGCTGAGGAGGGGGACTGAAACTTCTTCTCTCTGGAGGAAAGGTTGCAGGCAATGAAGAGGAAGAGCAGCTGAAGGAGCAACTCTTGTAAATAGGTACAGTTAATTCTTGATTGCAAATAAAAGGTTACTTTTAAAAAATGAAAATAATTTACCTTGATATTCTTTGGATTTTATTTGCAACAAGTCACTGACAATCAGCTTTAAGTATTCCCCTTACTAAGAATCCAATGGCTTACAACATGCCTTGAATATTTTCATTACCAAAAGAGCATTGAATAAAATACTCACGATCTGGAATAGAAAACTTATTTTTATGACTGAATTCCACCCATGCAGATTCTGTAATCTTAGTGTATACTGAAATGTACGGATTTGCCTTGGTTAGGTGTTTAATACTATGCTTTTAAGTGAGCATGTTAGTATTGCAAAGGTAAGCTGTTTACAACACAGTTCATGTGAACCTAAGAAGTACAAAGGTCAGGAAAGCATTTAAATCTTTTATGAAAATGTTAAATTCTTAATTGTGGCAATACTTCAAACTTCTATGTATTGTATTCAAGTGAGGAGGTTCTGCCGAACCTAATACTGTTCTCCTGCATTTCTGGGGTCTGAGAATTGAGACTTTGAAAACTGTTTGTTGTTTGGTGTTCAGCAGAATTTCCAGGACATTGTGCTCACTTCTGAGGGATTAAATAGAATAAACAAAACTATGAATGAAGAGTGCATGAATGTCTTTGTTAGTTTATGGTTTTAATTTCCCAGTGAGGATGGCTAGAAAAACTCTGAGCCAATTGGAGGTTAATTTAGAATCAGCAAAGAAATATGGTGTGGAAGAGGCAGGATGTGTACAAGCCAAATTAAATAGCAATGGGTGATATTTGTTTTGTCAACTTCTGCCTGTTCTTGTCATGCTATATTTTTTTTGGCAGGGTCTTTTGCCTTTTGGAAAATGCATTTACCACACTCCTTGGCAAGTCCCTCAGAAAGAACAGAACGTGTTTGCTTCCAGAGATGAACACGTCTTCTCAACTGTATGTTTCTGAACTAAACCTGAGTGCCTTGGGTAGCAACTTTACTGTGCCTACTGTCAAGAGCAAGTCATCGCCATGTGAGCAAGTGGTCATTGCAGCTGAGGTGTTCCTAACTCTGGGCATTGTAAGCCTCCTTGAAAATATCTTAGTTATATGTGCAATAGTTAAGAACAAGAACTTGCATTCACCCATGTATTTTTTTGTTTGCAGTTTAGCAGTGGCTGACATGCTGGTTAGTGTTTCTAATGCTTGGGAGACCATAACGATATACTTAATAAACAATAGACACATAATTATGGAAGATGCCTTTGTCCGTCATATAGACAATGTCTTTGATTCAATGATCTGCATATCTGTGGTGGCTTCCATGTGCAGTTTGCTGGCTATAGCAGTAGACAGGTATATCACTATCTTTTATGCCCTACGTTATCACAACATCATGACAGTGAAAAGATCGGGGCTTATTATTGCATGCATCTGGACCTTTTGCACGGGTTGTGGCATTATCTTCATTCTTTACTATGAATCAACTTACGTTATCATTTGTCTCATCACTATGTTTTTTACCATGTTGTTCCTCATGGTCTCACTGTACATCCATATGTTCCTCCTGGCTCGTACTCATGTGAAGAAAATAGCTGCTTTGCCTGGGTACAACTCTGTCCGTCAAAGAACCAGCATGAAAGGAGCCATCACTCTGACTATGCTTCTTGGCATCTTCATTGTTTGCTGGGCTCCATTCTTCCTTCATCTCATCCTGATGATCTCCTGCCCTCAAAACCTCTACTGTGTTTGCTTCATGTCTCACTTCAACATGTACCTCATTCTCATCATGTGCAACTCAGTGATTGATCCCTTGATCTATGCCTTTCGTAGCCAGGAAATGAGGAAGACCTTCAAAGACATAATTTGTTGCTATAGCCTGAGGATGATCTGTGGGTTATCAAACAAGTATTAAGAAAACAAAACCAAACCAGGAAAGAGAATGGAAATGCAACATCTTGCCGCATCTTGTAATTCTGCTGAAATGCCTACGGAACATCTTTCACCATTCAGCTGTCATGATTTCTGCGGCAATCAGAAACCATTTTTTTAATATGTGATTTCACCTTTCTTTCCCTTCACACACCTCTCTCACACTAGTGGTAGGAGCTACTCAGTGCATCTGTATTAATGGTAGAAAGAGTATTTTGAATCTCATTTACCCTACTGAAGTCTGGATCTGATAAGAGGATTATACAGGGAAAGCCTTATTTTTTTTTCTGCTAAATGCAACGAGTATGATCTGCCATGCAAATGAGCCCATCAGCCTCTCACTGTGTGTTTCTCTTGATATTCTTTGTCTCTCTAGATACAGCATGGCTTATTTTGATGCCCAGAATTAACAGATTTTTTGCTATTTCCCTCTGAAGACATAAAATCAGAGAAGTAGCTCCAGTTATCAGGGTTCACATACCTCGCTCAACAGTTAGGACCAATATGTATGTACATATCAGTAGTCTTGTATTCCAGTCATGACCGTTACTGCCATAAAATATGTATTATGTAAGAGGACAGTGTTACCATGAGGTTTTCCTGGTTGGATACAGTACTTTGTCATATCTGACTTTATGTGTTCTTATCCCTGTGGGGTAAGTTGTACCATAGGTGGATTTTAAGGCTGGATATGAAGACCGATCTGATTCTCATTTGTCTGTTTTCTTTATTTGCCAGGGATAGGGAAGTAAAAGTTACATGGGCTCTAGACAGTCATGTAATATTTTGTGGAGACAGAAGGACTGGGTAAGTGGCTGCCTTTATATAGACATTAGAAAAGTGTTTCAGTTAGGAGTAGCTTTTTTTACTGGAGAAAGCTGTACTGTAGGTTGCATCTTTCAAGCTGGGAGAGACAAAACAAGTTTGATGATCAGAAGGCATAGCAGGCAATGGCAAACCAGCGATTTCAAAACCTCAGGCACATGTAGCTATAACAGAGAGTCCTGACTTTTGCTCCCCAAACAAAGAGGTTTTTGTCTTTGTTGAGAGGATTCTAAGGTGAAACCCTCATGCCTTTTGCGTAATTTGCATCTAGTCATGCTTTCATAAACATGTTGTTCTGCAACAGCTGTGTAACGTGCAAAATATTGGATTTATTGCAGATGAAGGAAGTAGCGTTGATTTCTTGATGCCAATGGATGGTACATATCTTGAGCTGAGATTTAAGCTATGAAAATATTTCAAGCAGTGGTACCCTACTGACTAGATATCAGAAAATAGCTCGGAAAAGTGAATTATTTCTTCTGAAAAGCTGAAATAGTAACACTTGTTATACTTGTTTTAGGGATGCTCTAAAACTGTTGTTGTCAATAGAAGGACTGTGATTGATTCAGTGGGCCTTAGGTTAAACCTTCAAGGTGGAAGTTCTGATCAGGTGTTAGGAAAATTTTTTTACCGTAAGCGTGGTCAAACATGGGAACAGGTGCCCAGTTGTTGTGAAGTCTCCATCCTTGGAGATATTCAGAACTTGACTGGACATAGCCCTGAACAATCTTCTCTAAGTTGAAAGGTGACTCTAACTTTGAAGTTGGCCCTGCTTTGAATGAGTAGGAATAGATGACCTCCACAGGTCCCTTCCAAACCAAGTTATTCTGTGATTCTGTGGAACAGTTTGCATATTATGATAAAATTATCTTTTTTTTTTTTTCCCCTCCTAATTTAATCTCTTGGGTAAGAAGAATTGTAAACGATTCTCCTCCACGCATTTAGAAAGATAGCATACTTTGTGTCTTCATTTGCTTTGGAGGTCTCTGGCAGGATAAGTAGGGTGCATCTTTAGCACCAGAGTTATACCTTTTGTCTGCTGCACCTTAAAACATATACTGCCTTCAGCTCGCATATATCTCCCTCTGACATGAGTGGGAATGTTATTCTCAGTGGAGACACCTTATTATGCTGACTGTAAATATAATTATTATATCAGTGCACTAGGTGCTGGAATCTTCCTTCAGCTATAACTGAAAATGGGATTTCAGAGGTATGTTTGCGGTCAGTAGTGAGAATCATGCCTTGTTTCAGTCCACCTCTTAACCCTATCCATAAATGACACCTAAGAGTGGGCTCTTGCTACTCTGAATGTAAACAGCAAAAGGAGACAGTTCAATTGCATAGTGAAAGGCACCAGCTGATGTTGTAAATAATTCATTACATCTTCACTGGGTATTGCAAATGAGACAGTCTCGTACATAATTGTAAATCAACAAAGAGAAATCCAAAACTGTAATAGCTTTGGGTATTTTCTTGAATTGTACATTACTTTTTTGTTGGAAGTTTATTTGATGTATAAAACACAGACATATGAAGAAACTATTAAACTGGATTGCTGTAAACGGTGCTATTATTGGTTATTCATTGTAATGTGTCCGCTAACCTTACAGATTATTCACAGAGGGACTATTGCATTACAGGCTTTCACTTCTCAATTTAAACAGATGCCTTATTAAGAAACACATTCTCAAAGAGAGTTATAGACTAATACAAAGTATTTACATTCATAACTATGTTCCTCTAGGTGTCAGCATCACATCCTCATTATAAGCTTTACAGGTGGGGAGCTAAAACAGCTTAAGGGGGAAATGAAAGTATTTTCAAGAACAGGCTAGAACAGTTTCTGCAAAAAAAGGCTGTTTACACTATAGGAATGCATATAAAAAACATGTCTCTCTGAGGCCATGACATGTTTTAATCTGTTTCTTTCTCCTGTTTCGCTGCAGAATAAAAGCAACATTTAGCATGCTTTCACTTCTACCAGAGCTTGGAAAACAGTATTCTGATAGATTTGGACAAGCACGCATTGTGTAAGTATGAAATTTGCTGCCAAAGGACAGTCATGAAAAAAATAGCTGCTAGGCTGTCATTGCACCATGTCCCCACAGCTAATGATACTACTGTGGTTTATACTGCCAGTCTTTTATGGTTTGGTATCAGTCATTGGAAAGAAGCTCAAATCGCGCTATTTCTGTCCCAGAGCTCCAAAACCAACTTCTATTACCCACTGCTGCTTTGATGACTGAACACTTCACTGCTTCTAACTTGGGTGTCACTATTTAAAAGTTTTAAGTAAGAAATTATTCTGAACTCACTCCTTTTGCAGGTGGGGTCAGCTTCTATAAACTCATCTGCATTTTAAGTAGATCAGTAGGAGCAGGGAGAATATTAAAAATAAAACCCCAAACCAGCATTTCTAGCTGCACCAGAACTTAATCTAGTGAAGCAGAAGACTGGATTCTTTAGTCTATAATACTGCAAAGGGTGGTTGATGGTAGGCGAGTTGCTCTGTCTCCAGATTACACTGAAGTACTTCATATGTTGCTCTAAGTTTTGCTTGCTTTAGTAGATTGAAGTAGAAGGTTGGCTTTTGCAAATGGTGGCATTGCCTGGATAATCCCCTACCCAGCATGCTCCTGTGCTAGCATTAGGGAAAATCTGAATCTTTTCTCCAGGCCAATGCCACAATAAAGTACTTGGAAATACTAGTATTCCAAGAGCCTTAGTGTCTCCTGTAACACAAAACAGTCATACCTGAATGGAGCAAAGAGATGGTTTATGATCCTGCTTCCCAAATGGGCACAAGTCTTGTCACAAAGGGCTCTAACTACTGAGCACTACTGTCTCTGGGTCTGGGCTGGGAGGGATGACTGCTTTCAGCTCTACAACCTACAGCCCTGCACCCTCTGTGCAACCAGTCTCCAACTCCTGTTTGAGGGTGGGTTGCACATTCCCACGCTTAGGGTTTTCCTCTTAGAAAAACCGGCTCTCTGGAGACTTCAGTTGCGTTTTTCAGGAATCCTGTGCAAAACAAGTGCAGAAACCACAGGAATTTCCTGCACACACAAACTTAAGAAGGCAAAGAAGGTTTATACATCTGTGGGAAAGCAACTGACTCCCTCACAGGGTCTGGTCTCTGAAATCTCAAAGGACTCTGTTTTGTCTCCAAAGCCTTGTTGGGGATTCTCCTGCCTCTCTTGCAGTATATCCTTCTTCTGTTGCTGGTTAGCTTCTTGCACAGAAGACCAGCTTTTGGTGACCACTGCTGCGTTCAGGGTTTGCAATGGACGGTCCCAGTCTTCAGCTGTGTTGGTGTGCATGCCCAGTGCCCTTCCTTTTAGGCAGGGTGGGTGAATGTGATATGGGGACATGGATGTGGAAATGGGGATCCCCACATCAGGGACAGAGGGCCATGCAGGCTGTGGCGGAGCTGCCTGCATAAGTCTCTGTGTTAGGTTATCTACAGGTGAGATGCTCTCCCTGCTTTTATAATCTTTTAATGTATTACAACCTGAGTTGTGTGCATCTTGGATGCAGCTTGTTCTTCATATAGGACAGAAAAGGACAATCTGAGGTATGTAATATGTGTGTCTATACTTACATACATGCCTACATGTGTATGAGTTCTTACCCCAAAATACAGAGTACAATCACAAATGACATCAACAAACGAGATGTGTGTGAGGATGTAGTTTCTTTTTCTCTAACCTTTCTGCTTTTTCTCATCCAGTTATTTGTTAGACTACTTTCCAATTTGCAGCTTGTTTCTCACATACTTCCTCCATCTGTGAACAAACTAGCAACAGTCTAAATCTGAAGTAGAAGAAAAAACCTCAAGCGCTTTTTGCATCCTGAGCTTTTGAGAATTGTAGTGAAACAGTGTGACAGAACAGAGTTCCCCTAGCACCTGTCACACTAAAGATCTAGTAAAATTGAAATTCTTATAGTCCTTAAGCACTATCCCTAGAACAGTCTCTTCTTGAGCTGCTTGCCTAAAACCCCTTAAGAACGTGTGACTGGCTGTGCTGAGCACTGAAGGGTCTGCATCAAAATACAGAGCAGCCGTTTAGGAGAATTATACAAAGTCTGGACATGTGCATGGTAATCCTCTGGAATACCCTTACAGCTTCCAGCAAGCTATGGTTTAGGGACTTTTTGGGCAGAAGTTTATATTTACAGCTTTGTGACTGATAGCTGTCAATGAACATTTCTTACAAGATTTTATCTAATCACTTTTGGATCTCTTTATACTCCTCTGCAATATCTTGTGACAGGAAGTTTCACAGTTTAGATATGTTGTGTGGAAAAATGATTCTTTTTCCTCTTATAAACATCTGCTTGGAAGTTTTCTTCAATGCCCCTGAGTCCTTATGTTGTAAAGAAGAGAAATAACTGGTCCCTATTCACTTTCCCTGTGCCATTCATTATCCTACTCCCCTATATTCCCCCATAAAGTTTCTCTTTTCCAGCCAAGGATCCTAGCCTATTTAATCTCTACTGGTATTTTCATACCTTGTTGTCCTTATGTTGTTTTCCCAGATCTACTATATTCTTTCTGACTCAGGTGGGACCAGATAAGCATATGATAATCCAGGTATAGGTGAAATGAAATTTCCATGGTGCCAGACAATGCCACATGTTTTGTTCTGTATTATTTTCTCAGCAGTATGTAACAATATACTTTCATTTAGTACAGCATGCTCCATAATTTGGAAAATTTCAAGATCTATAAAAGAATTCCCTCTCTGCAAATGCTCCTAGGAAGACATACTCTCTGTTCTCTAAATAGGCTTACGTTTTCAATGGTGAGGGCTTTGGTCATACATCAGCATGTAAAACATATGCCCAAAATACAGTGCTTAGGAGTGCTTCTGTGTTTCCAGGTCCATGTACATGCCTTGGCCGTGTCCCAGCTCTGTAGCAGAACTCATCTGATGGACACAGCTTCCATCTCCCCACCTCTGATGGGAAGATGCCTGGCCGCAGAGGCTGGAAGGGCCTTGCAGTGTGTCCCAGCCATGCTCTGAGTGGCTGAGGATCAGGGATCCCAAGTTCAGACACAAACTTCTCCTAGAAGACCGTCATTTCTTTGAGAAGGGTGGTAAGAACGTCATTTGCGCAGCTACCTCCAGATCGTGATTTGTCACTCCTCTCCTTTCAATTAGGCTGGTTTTACACCTGATTAAAGCAGGACAAGAATTGGAACTATAAGCTTTGTATGCTGTCTCCAGATGATTTTCAAAGGCACCAAATGAACTTTTTTGATGCCCTGTTGCATAAATGCTGTAATTAACAGCAATGAAAGGAAACAAAACAAAAACCCACAAAGAAGATGGGATTAATTTTTCTCTTTAGTTTGCCAGTTTTTAACAGGACATAGTTACTTTTGGCAAGCAATAAGTGGTGTTGCCTGTAAATTAGCATTTTCATTGGCTTTTGTATCTTGCACTGAAACTTCATGCCTACTTCACCTACCCTGAACAAATGACCCTAGAAATACCTATCATCATTGTATTATGCCTTTTGTTTGTCAAACCTTTGCTCTGAACTGCTTTCTGGAAAGCTTTGTATGGGTAAAAGTGAGAAAACTCGTGGGTTGAGATAAAGACAGCTTAATGGGTAAAGCAAAAGCTGCGCACACAAGCAGAGCAAAGCAAAACAAGGAATTCATTCCCCACTTCCCACGGGCAGGCAGGTGTTCAGCCATCTCCAGGAAAGCAGGGCTCCATCACACCTAACGGTGACTTGGGAAGACAAACACCATCACTCTGAATGTCCCCCCTTTCTTCTTCTTCCCCCAGCTTTATACGCTGAGCATGACATCGTATGGTGTGGGATATCCCTTGGGTCAGTTGGGGTCAGCTGTCCCGGCTGTGTCCCCTCCCAACTCCTTGTGGCCCCCCAGCCTCCTCACTGGTGGGGTGGGGTGAGAAGCAGAAAAGGCCTTGGCTCTGGGTAAGCACTGCTCAGCAGCAACGAACACATCCCTGTGTTATCAACACTGTTCTCAGCACAAATCCAAAACACAGCCCCATACCAGCTACTAGGAAGAAAATTAACTCTAACCCAGCCCAAACCAGCACACAGAGGAAAGAGATGAATCCCTTGAATTTCAAGTGCAGTTCCAATGATAGTTGATGTCCCTGCATAAAGTGCATAAAAATGAAGAGGTAGGAGGTAAGTCCTTCAATGAAGTCCAGGTCTTTCATCTCACAGTGAAGCTGCTAAATATTCAGGTTTTCACTATGATAAAGGGACACCTCTGAATCTGGAGGTGGATTTTTGAAGGCAAACTTTGTGAAGAAAAAAAATATGGTCTTTGGTGTGTAGCCTGCTGTTTTAGTTACACTCTAGGAAAATCTGACAGTCCCTCTGGTGAAACAAGTGGAGAAACACCTCTTAGGTTAATTTTGACTGGACTTATTTTTCAGATGGTATCTGCAGCCTGTAGCCCTCAGTACCTCTGCTGCCCAAAGCAGGGGTGCTCAGCTTTCGGAAAACTGGAAGGTGCAAGGACTTTAGGTACAACAAGTGATAGGTGGATTTAGGCTCCCAATTCCTCATTCAGCTCCTTGGTTTTGTTGGCCACATGCCTGGTGCTCCAGTCATGTGCGATTAATAACTGAAGTTAGCTGTGGCATTTTAAGCAATACACTGGAACTGTATTTAGAGTGGGGGATATTGAAAACATGTCCAGCTTAATTAGAAGGGAATGGAAAAGAGGAAAGCCACCCTAGAGCTACCTCATGGGAGACAGCCCTGGCATACAGACAAGCGGGGGATCAAAGGCCTATTGCACAATGTAATGAGTAAATAGAAGACAAGTACGACATTGGCTCTGGCGGACCTTTAGAGGGGAAAGCAGGAGATACAAGGAACACGGTGTATATTTCAGATGACCTTTCATTGAAAATGTCAGTTAGAAGATTGTGCTGAATTTATAAAGGGGGTAATAAATAACTGGACTGAATAATGAAAGGTTTAAAGTCAGGGAAGAACCAGAATGAAGATCCAGGGAGGCTGGACACTGGGAATTACACATACTTTAAAACTTTGTTCAATTAATAATGGCCGGTGAAGTGCCAGCGTTGTTAGTGCTGTGAAAAAAAAGCATCTAATGACAAGAATATGGCTAATAATAATGGAGGAAATCTGTGGTGAACTAATGGAGCTGATAGAGGAGAGGCCCTGCAGGGGCTGCTCCCAGACCTTGTCCTAGGTCACCACTGCCTGCAACAGGTCACCCCACCCGCCCTCCAGCCCTGGGAGGGGGGTGTCCCTGAGGCCCTGAACAGTCATGCACTTTGGAAGAGATAGAAGCCTTCTCCATACAGAAATAGGGAGGTATTTAACCATCTCCAAATTGATTTTTGTTTTGTTTTCTTCTGCAGTTTATTTTTGTATGATATTTTTGATCTTTCAGCTTGACTGGGTAAAATAATTTCTGAACAGAATGGAATGGAATGGTTTGGGTTGGAAGGGACCTTAATGGTCATCTAGTTCCAACCCTGTGCCATGGGCAGGGACACCTTCCACTAGACCACATTGCTCCAAGTCCCATCCAACCTGGCCTTGAACAATTCCAGGGATGGCACATCCACAGCCTCTCTGGGCAACCTGTCCCACTACCTCAACACCCTCACAGTAAAGAACTTCTTCCTTACATCTAATCTAACTCTACTGTCTTTCAGTTTAAAGCCACTAAACCTTGCCCTATCACTACATGCCCTTGTAAAAAGTCCCTCCCCGTCTTTCCTGTAGGCCTCCTTTGGGTACTGGAAGGCTGCTATAAGGTCTCCCCAGAGCCTTCTCTTCTCCAGGCTCAACAACCCCAACTCTCTCAGTCTGTCGTCATAGGAGAGGTGCTCCAGCCCTCTGATCATCTTTGTGGCCCTCCCCTGGACTTGCTCCAACAGGTCCATGTCCTTCTTATGTTGGGGGTCCCAGAGCTGAACACAGTACTGCAGGTGGGGTCTCACCAGAACTGAGCAAAGGGGCAGAATCACCTCCCTCGACCTGCTGGCCACACTTCTTTTGATGTGGCCCAGGATACAGTTGGCTTTCTGGCCTGCGAGAGCACATTGCTGGGTCATGTTGAGTTTCTCATCAACCAACACCCCCAAGTCCTTCTCCTTAGGGCTGCTCTCAATTCTTCCTCTGCCCAGCCTGTATTTGTGCTTGGGATTGCCCCGACCCAGGTGCAGGACCTTGCACTTGGCCTTGTTGAACTTCATGAAGTTTGCCCGGGCCCACCTCTCAAGCCTGTCAAGGTCCCTCTGGATGGCATCCCTTCCCTCCAGTGTGTCGACCACACTACACAGCTTGGTGTCATCGGCAAACTTGCTGACAGTGCACTCAATCCCACTGTCCACGTCGCCAACAAAGATTTTAAACAGCGCCAGTCCCAGTACCCACCCCTGAGGAACTCCACTCATCACTGCTTTCCACTTGGACACTGGGCTGTTGACCACAACTCTTTGAGTGTGACCATCCAGCCAATTCCTCATCCACAAAGTGGTCCATCCATCAAATCCATGTTCTGATGTTCTGCCTGACTTCCTCTTTGTTGGGATGCATTGCTCCTGAGCTTGGAGGAGGTGACCTTTGAATATTAACCAGGTTTCTTGGCCCCCTCTTGCCTCCAGGGCTGTATCCCATGGTACTCTACAAGGCAGATTCCTGAAGAGGCTGAAGTCTGTTCTCCTGAAGTCCAGGGTAGCAAGCTTGCTGTGCGCCCTACTCGCTGCCCTAAGGATCTCGAGCTCTACCATTTCATGGTCACTGCAGCCAAGGCTGCCCTTGAGCTTCACATTCTCCACCAGCCCCTCCTTGTTGGTGAGAACAAGGTCCACCATAGCACCTCTCCTCATTGGCTCCTCCATCACTTGGAGAAGGAAGTTGTCATCAACGCATTCCAGGAACCTCTTGGATCGCTTATGCCCCGCTGTGTTGTCCCTCCAACAGATACCGGGGTGGCTGAAGTCCCCCATGAGGACCAGGGCTTGTGAATGTGAGGCTGCTCCTGTCTGTCTCTAGAGGGCCTCTTCCACTTGGTCCTCCTGTTTGGGTGGCCTGTAGCAGACCCCCTCTATAATGTCACCTGTACCTGCCCTCCCTTTAATCCTGACCCATAAACTCTGAGTCAGCTCCTCATCCATCCCCAGGTGGAGCTCCATGCACTCCAGCTGGTCACTGACATCAAGGGCTAATTAAGCAGATATTTAGGATTCAGTAGCATCTCCTTTCTGAGAGTCTCAAAGTATTTTGCAAATACTAATGGATGAAATTTCAAACCATTGCTGCAATATTGCTTGCAGAAGCGTAGCATCACCCTGAGGGTGAAAGTAAAGAGCTAAAGATGAGTTATTTTTGAAAGTAGAGCTTTAAATACTGATTTTGTCCCTTTGTAGTTAAGTAGCACTTCTCTGAAGTCACCAGAGAATCTGAAGAACTGGGTTTCAAGACACCAAAAAGACATCCATGGTGTAACATAGGGTGGTAGGATAGTCCCAGCTTTAGTTTCCTCCTGTACCAGATCTGAGAAAAAGGGTTGTGCCCGGTGTTGTGGTACCAGCTGTGACTCTGGAGTCCCTGCTGGGCTGCAAGGCCAGGCAGGGCATCTCCTGCTCTCAAAAAGTGGATTTTCAGACCTGACTTTTCATCCTTTCCTCTGGAGCCCAGAGACAGTGAGAGCACAGAAGTATTCACATACCAGTGCAGAGTTTGCTGGTCAGGTTGCTCCCGCAGGGGATAAAGACAATTGGGTGTATTCCTTTTTTTTTTTCCTAGTTTCTGGGCTGTGGCCAGTGGCCTGCGAGTGTCATCTTTGTAACAGGTCCAGAATCTCTGCAACATGAAAAACTTTGAAGCAGCAGCTATGATCACTGCAATGAATGGAGATTGAATAAATAAATAAATACATTGCTAAACATAGGTTAAGGACAGAGAGTGGAACACTGTGACTTGCAGGATGTGAAAGTGTCTGGAGGCTTTTTCAAACTGAGAGCATTTTGCACACTAGTAAGCCCTCCTAATGCATCCTTAGTCCTCCAAAAATGCTTGTACTGCTTAGGACTGTTGTCTGATAACAAACTAAATACAACCGATTTTCTTTATTAATTAACTGAAACAGTCACAGTCAGTAGGATTTCAAGGCTTAAGGGTGTCATATTCATTGCTACTGACTTGGATGTTAGCAATAGACTTAGCTGATAGGTAAGGCTTTGTTAGACTGGCATTGTCTTTTTAATAAGCCAGGCCACAGGGGAAGCACACTTTATAAGTTATGCTTGATGGGTTTCTGCATTTTCCTATGGATGGCTTAATTTAACTACTTTCACTATAATATCTGCTTTCATTTAAAATACTTTTCAGACAGGGAAACTTTGTAAGGCAGCGGCAGGATATCGTTACTACAAAGATATAGCGAAGTACCTCTAGATTGAAGTGACCAACGTAATTCAACTTGGCAAACTACGGATTCTTAAACTTAATAATTTTGCCACCGGAATTCCTACCAGCTACTTTGACATGAGCGTTTACATCCACCTTCTTTCAGTTTTATCCTGTTGTGTGAGGCTCAGTAGTTCCAGAGGGAAGCATGCTCAGACTGTAGCTCAAGGGCTTGGAAAGGATGCTGTTAGTCTAAAAATGTTACTCGTTATGCAAATGCCTTGGCAAAACCACAAACCAGGCAAAGGCAGAAGCTTGTGTCAAATTCTCCCTGTTATTTTCTGAGGAAGTTAGAAAATTCCCTGTAAAAAAATGGAAGTTAGAATACAGAACGCCATTTCTTGCTCTTGAAAGGTGCAAATACATGGAAATTAGGTGGAGATTTGTTAATGATATCCACAGTTTTAAGCTAATATTTTGCTACAACTTGAGGTATTTATAAAACCAATGGAAGCGACTTTTATTCTACAGAAATTATTTTTCTTGTATAGGGTAGGAATCACTTAAAAATCTTTTATACTTCTCTACTAAGGCACTTTTGACTCCCAGTTTTTTGGGGGCATTAGGGCTATTGCTGGTTAGCTGTCAGTAACCTGCTGCTGCTGTTTGGTATTGCTTGTACTGCAGATGAGGCAGTTTTTTCTTGCACTTACAATGGTTTTCTTTCCCGTTTTACTCTTTCACTAATCTACTCTTCCAGTCTAATAGTATTATAGGGTCCACTGAGAATTTCTTAAAGTTACTATGGACTTCCATAGCAGCTAGTGCTAAGCCCTGCTTGTGCCTCCTGCAGCAACACATTCCTCTGCACTGCAGAAACAGCCTAAATTTTAAATAAATTTGTCCTGTGGAAAAAAGAAAATCAGTGATGGATGAAAACAAGTAAAGCTTTTAAAAATACCTTAGTTTTACTAAGGCTGCTGTCTTTGATTATTCACCCTATGTGCAGCCATCTGGTCTAAAATCCCCTTGGTCTCTCTGCAGTCAGATGGTTTGAGGGCATCTTTTTCAGTTTGCAGATTTTCCTTTGAAAAGATCTGTAGCTGACTGGCACCTGCTGTTCATTAACTTTATGGCAGCATTCTTGATTTATTCACCAATTAAAAAAAAATCCACACAAGAACAGGCTGCTTTTTGCAAGTGCAAACCGTCTTTCTGAAATCTGCAGGACTGTATATGGGATGACTCTGGGGTAAGAGGATGGTGTTAAAGACCCTACAAGTAGACCCAATATCCCTGCAGAACAAAGGAAAATATGGCACAAGGATTGACTTGAGGCTCCCAGGTAACATGGTGTTGTGTTTGGGCTAAGTGTAACAACCAGTTGCTGACAGCAGTGTCAGTGCCTGCTATGCTTCCCACAGACTTGGCACCAGCTTGTTTAGAGCTTCTTCAAAGCTCTCTGCACTGTAGCCCAGTGCAGGGGGTAAATACACCCTGAGTAAATTGCTTAGCTGGATCATTGTCTCCATGTTCTGTACTTGACAAATTCAAAGGCATAATGATATTAGATGACTCATCACGTCATTTATTTTTGCAAAGTGTCGTTAATCTCTGCCCGTTGTTCATACAGTGTGTACAGGTTTCATTCTGGAGTTAGAATGAAGCAAGAAAACACAAGTAAAGGGACTGTGCAGATACTATCAATGGAGTAAATTTTTCACCAGACCTGTGGAAGTATGACTTTTCAGGTCTGATGGCACTACTGTATTAACATAATAAATTGAGAGGTTATGAAACAGTTGCGGCAAGAACTTTCTGAAACTGAGTTGTTAATAGTGAGGAATTAGTAAGTCAATCATCTCGATGCAGAAATCACAGGATGAGATTTTTATGGTCTTTATTATGAAAGTCAGACTGGTGGATCGTGTTAATTGTTTCTGGTCTTAAAATTTTGATTTAAGTTTAATGGAAAGTTAACAAATGTTCAGGTCTCTTTCCCAAGAAAACTAACGAACAGTGATAGCTTTCTTCTTCTTAAGGGCTAAACTAATATGGTTCAAGATAAGTTTGCCTACATTTATAAATGTGGAGTTTCATGCTAGAAGCTTTCATGAGACCAGGTTAAGACCAGAACATCAGAACTATATGAAATTTAACACAAGGATTGAATCAGAAATCACAATACAAATGAACAGTCTGAACTGTGAAGTAGCTTTGTACAAAATTTTGCTTCAGCTGAGCTCATGGAATAATTTATGTTAAAATTAATTTATCCAGCAGTGACATGACACATTTAATGAATAACTTAATTGCCTGGAATTGTTTAACATTTTTTGAATCAACCATGATTAACCTTATTTAATTTTGCATTGATTATGGTCCTCTAATCAACAGAAGCTTTGGTTATTTGTGTATTTTTGCTGCCTCCAAAATATTTAGTATAGGTAGCAATGAATTACAAAATTTGGAGGAGGTAAAATGCAAGGGAATAATAAAAATCACCTTAAATTCATGCCTGTCAATGTTCATTTTTAAATTCCCACAGGTAAAAGAATGAGCTGTAATTTTACACATCCATTCAACCATCAGGATGATAACCTGTAAATAAAAACATAAAAGATAAATGATGGAATAATTCCTGATTGGGATGGGACAACTTCTTTGGGATAAATTTAGAAATAAGTAAAAGTGTTTAATTATGGGTTCTGGAGCAGTTCTGAAGTTTTCAAGTGTATATTTAGTGTTTAACCTGGTTTGAGCAGAAATTCCTGGTTAATACTAACATCTATGATGTCTGGATGTTGTTTTAGTAGCCCCATAATCTATCTGGGTAAGAATTATTTTCAAATAGTTGTCTTTACTTCCTAGTGCTTGTACAGTGCAAGTTTCTATTTACTTAGATTTTTTTTGGTGGGTCCTCTTAGAACTCGTTTGAGTTACCCTGATACAGACTGTTTTGCCAACTTCTCCATCTGCAGAGCAGGGATTGCAGGGCTGTTCAGAGTTACCAACACCTTGACCTTTTGTGGCTTTGGCACAGGCAAGAGCAGTGAAGGGTGGTGTGATTCAAAGACTCTGGCTAAGAAGTTGATTGGCAAACGTATAAATAAGCATAATGGATCTTTATGCCATAGGCAGGATGTTCACATTCCAGATGTCCTCTGATGGTATATTTTCTTTCTTCTAGGCAAGATGAAAGACAGGGAGAACTGTAAAGGGCCTCATTAATTGCCAATTATATGAATGGCGTTGGGCTGATTTTCATTTTGCATACACCATTATATAACTTATGATTAGGCAACAAAATAAAAACCAGATATTCTTCCCCCGTATGACTGTTCCTTGCAAATTCTTATTATAGTGTTCAAATATTACAATTTAATTTTTTTTCCTCCTAATGGACTTAAAAGAGAAGGAATGAAAGTAACCATCATGCCTAAGCCTTTTTTCTCAAACTAAAAGTGAGTGGAAATGCAGTAAATGCAGGATAGGAATTTCTCAAAGACAGTCTCAGCTGTAGAACACCAGTAGGCATAAAATATCTGAAAATACTCATCTTAATCCAACAACAGATTTCCTGGGAGTGCAATGGGCTTTTAAAATGAATGGAGAGCTGAAGAGGCAGACCATTTGAGTCATGCTGAGGGATACTTCACATTGTGTATTGTTCTACTTAGTTCGGTTCAACAAGTTGTGGGTCAATTGTATATGGAGCAGGATTTTTCTCTTCCTTTGTGGCCCAGACTGAAAGTTGCAGCCTGGCCATAGGGGAATAAAGACAGCCACATAAATGCAAGAAGACAAAGGAAAAACCCATGATTGAGTTTTCTCTCTTGTTCCAGTCACCTCATATTCTTGCATTTCCCTCATGTGAGAGAGAAGGGAAATGAGAACCATTGCCCTCTTTCTTAGTGAGAGACACTGTGGGAGCTTATTTTGCCTGGTTATGATCAAGCAACTAGCTCAAGAACACTGAGCTGAGCATTTCATCCCATTGCTCCCCTTTATCCATCCAATGCCACCAGGCTAATTGGCCTGGAAACTGGGATCAGGATTAGGATTGTAATAAAGAAATTTTAGTAAATGTTATAACTGCAATCCTCACCCTCCTGCTTTATGTAATATAAACACAGAATAACTCATGCATGAACTACCACCATGTATGAGCCAATGCAGGGACAGGAATAATTGGGACTTAAGGTTTTAATACAATTCAGTTAGTAACTGGAGAACTTTCATGACTGGAGGAAAAAAATGCAAAAAAATTGCAAAAAAAATGCTGCTGCCTCTGCCAGCCTCTTGTGCTACAGCTTATAGGGCAGGCCCACAAGTTGATTAAAACAGTGATATTGTTTTACACAGACTTGCTTAGCAGCTTTTTTCTCCTCTAAGGGTTGTGTATTTGTCTATGGTGCTGCATTCTTGCTTTGGAAAGTAACTTTTTGGGATTTATCAACCTCGATTATTCTCTGAGCACTTAAATAGCAGATGGTCTAACACACTGGCATTGTTTCCAAAAAGGTAAAAGCAACATTGTATTAGGAAATAGATGCATTGGTTTGAGGAGAAAGAAGAAGAGAGTTAATCACATCGCCTGTCTGAGAAATAAGAATTGAAGTGTGGGATTCAGGCAGCAGGGGTATAACAGTTTGTGAAAGTAGTTGCAGGGTACAGGAAGGAATCCCACAGGGTTGTGTGCCAGCTAAACAGAGTGGCCAGGCCAGTGCAGGCAGGGCTGTCTGTCAAAGTGACATCTTCAGAGAGACGTCCAGGATACAAGGCCTGCTAAAAAGGGGTGGCTGCAGGGGCTCCAGTGACAAGATGTTTATGATCATCGAACTGGAGCCTGACATCCCTTGCTCCTCTTCATGGTCAGTAAACTGACCTGGCTTTTCTCTCATCTTGTGAAAGGAAACAGCGCGGTCTGCCCATCCACCAGTTTCATGGGTAAACTGCTTATTCTGTCTCTTGTCTGCTGCTATGCTATTTGGGATGTCAGCATCTTCAGGACCTTGACCATGGAGGCCTTCCTGTGCATCCTGGTGGTTCTGAGATGAGCCTGGCCATGCCTTAAGGTAGCCATGAGCCATGCTATAATATTTTTTCACCTCTGATAATGTACTTGAGTTGGTCTTCTTATTCTCCTAACCAAGATTTTCTGTGGATGCTCCTGAAGCCCTCACAGAGTCAGCTGCAGTTATGTCAAAAGTAGCGTAGGCAGAATAGAGCTGATAAAAAAGAACATGTTCCCAGGATGTAGCTGCAGCTATTACCTGATTGACTCTGAAGAGTTTTCCCCCCAGCTGCAGTATTTCTCTGCAGCCTGGGTCATGATGTATTCCTCATTGGAACAGGATGAAATCTTCCATCCAAACCACAGCTGAATGAATGTCCACAGGAGAACAAACACACTTTATGAGATTTTTAAGATTCGGAAATTTGTTGTGCTTTGTAACCCATTTTTATGAAATGTGACTGGGTCAAGGTTTCAGATTTAGATCTCAGGCTCTGCCTGTCATTTCCCTTGGGCTTCTGAAGTGGCCAGGGACCCCTTGGCTTCAGAAGCACTCCCATACAAAAGCCACTGAAGTAAATACACTTTTACAGAATGATTTGGCTTTAGCATTCTGGCACTGCAAAAGCCTTTCTGAAAAAAGGGTAAAAGGTGATAATTTAGTATATTTTCAGCTTCAAATGTACTTTTATGAAGCTTCACTACTTTTTGAAGTGGAAGGACTGATTTTTTCCTATTTCTTCCTGCTGATGCTTGGGTTGTTTTTTCAGCAAATTTTATTGGGGAAGAAAAAATTAAAAAAGAATAAAAAGGGAAAAGGAAAGGATTGTTTTATTTGGTTTCAAAGAGGTTTGTGTTTTGTTTTGTTTTTTTTTTTTTATATAAATGATAAAATTTTGATGGGGCTAAAAGTTTCTGATATTTACTCTGAATGCACTTCCTGGTTTTTCACCAGCTCTACAAGATCCAAAATTATTTCATCTGTAGCTGGCCAAATGATTGGGTCTTAGGTAGCAGCTTGCTCCTTCATGAGCTGAAACTATATTGCTGTAACTCATCCTATGTTGTGGTAAGCGCTTTCATAACTAAAATCTTTATTTACCTCAGAACAGTCACCGAAACATCTGAGCAACAGCTGCCAAAAGGAAAAACACTGTGGATCTCTTCTTCTTACAGACTTGAACTCTGGACTGGAGTGCTAATTTTCCATACCCAATTGAATCGATCCAAAATGCCAGAGAGAGAGGCTTACATCTGCCATGTTGAGTTATTTTCTTACGTAATTACCAGGAATAAAACATTTCCATCCAGTAACTGTCTTATAACCTGAAAGAGATATATGTGAACCTTTTGAAGATACAGGAGTTTCTCTGTGTGTGTGTCTAAGACATGTCTTCTGTAGGCGCACAAATGGGGAAGTTCTGTTTATTTGCAAATGCATTTAAAAGGATGTTACCACTGAAGGAGTACAGCCTTGTGTTATCTTTTTCTTAAAAAAAAATAGTGACAAGGCCTATGAAGCCAGTTAGGATTTAATATTTAGATTACTCCAAAGCTTTTTAGATCTACAGGAATGGAATTCAAATATTTTTATGTATTCAGACTTATTATTTTGCTATCTCCTTTTACATTAGTTGAGAGATGGTGTTACTTGATTTTTCACTGCTTTGTTGCTACAAAGGAGCTAGCTAGGAGATTTTTTTTGAGAGATGGATTATGCAATAAGGTTCAGTCTTTCTTTAAAGACTGGAAACAATGCCAAACCATGAAATCTATCTGTTTCTTTTAAATAATTCTGCTTCAGCGAGTACGTAATACCTGTTAAATAACTCCCAAGAGAATGTACTATATATAATTTCCTACAGATTGCAACTTTGAAAAGGAATGCTGATCCAGTGGAATGTGGTAAGATTTCAGATAGCTGTAGGAATATCTGCTAGGCGAGTTTCATGCTGTGGACTTCTGCCAATGTATCTTAACCCCAATTTGCAAAAATACACTTTGTTCCAGTGTTGATCATGCTAGATTGCCTGAACTGTATTAACGTCAAGTTTCTTAAGGGTCACGGGAAAAAGATGATGGTATTTAATTCTCTTCTGTATAAGCATTTGAGTGTCTTGACTCAGAAACTTCAGCTTCTGTCATTTGACAAATGAGGAAATACAGGCCCTTGACTGTTCCCTATGTTCCAGCTGAAAGTGAGATACAGTAGTGGGAGCCAAAACAGGAATATACATCCTTCTTCTCCACTTTCACTCAGTGAGGTTTCGCGCAAGTTCACTTCAGCTCAATATTGTTCCTGTAGAGCAGAGGCAAAAGTTAGAACAAAAGAAGTGAGCAAGCATTTTCCATATAAACAAAAAGGATTTTTGCTCTCACCCATGTAATGCATTCTTGAGGAAGCATTCATTTGTAACAATATATTCATGTGTAGAAGAACACTAAGCACAAAAATATAAACCTCCAGAAGTTCTATATACAATGTCAATCTTATTTCTCCCCCTTTCTGGGTCTATTTTAAAATACTTTACTGCTGTATTTGGTAACTAGTACAATTGTAGTCTATAGTAGTACAGTATATACTAAAAATACATGTGAAAAGTCCATAGATGACTTAGCATTTGAAGTTGAACCTTTAAAAACAAAAAGGGAGCCAAATTCTGGGTGGAAAGTTAATGGCACATTTTCTCACATTTTTTTCTTCCTTCAAGGTGGCTTAGGTATTTCATGAGACTAAAGATCCATCTGGTGCTACTCTTGTTTTCTCATTTCAGCTTTACTGATGGTATTTGCTAAGTATTTATTTTTTCTTTTCTCTTTTCTCTTCTCTTCTCTTCTCTTCTCTTCTCTTCTCTTCTCTTCTCTTCTCTTCTCTTTTCCTTTTTTTTTTTAAAAAAAATTGATCGTACTTCCATAGCTGAAGCAAATATAATATCTTTATACTGATGTACTGGTTTTGGCTGGGTTAGAGTTAGTTTTCTTCATAGTAGCTCATATGGTGCTATGTTTTGGATTGGTGACCAATTGGTCTTGATAACAGACTGATGTTTTAGTTTTTGCTGAGCAGTGCTTACACAGCAACAAGGCCTTTTGTGTTTCTCCCGCTGCCCCACCAGTGAGTAGGCAGGGGGTACACAAGAAGTTGGGAGGGGACACGGCTAGGACAGCTGACCCCAGCTGACCAAAGGGATACCCCATATGATATGACATAGTGCTTAGCGATAAAAAGCTCAAAGAAAGGAGGAGGAAGGGGAAATGTTCAGAGTGATGGTGTCTGTCTTTCCATGTAGCCGTTACATGTGATGGAGCCCTGCTTTCCTGGAAATGGCTGACCACCTGCCTGCTCATGGGAAGTGGTGAATGAATTCCTTGTTTTGCTTTGCTTGTGCATTGAACTTTTGCTTTGCCTATTAAACTGTCTTTATCTCAACCCACAAGTTTTTGCACTTTCACCCTTCCCTTTTCTCTCTCATCCCACTGGGGCTGAGTGAGCGAGTGGTTGTGTGGGGCTGAGCTGCCTACTGGGGTTAATCCACAACAACTGATTACTTAGAAAAGAACAGGACTGACTCATAACTGGCAGAGGTGGAATAGTGTTTCATAGAAGCAACAGCCTTGCCCTTCTGCTTAGAAACCTGTGGTGCACGAGCTACAGGAGTCACTATGGGCCTCTGAAGACCTTACTCCAAACAAAACTCTGTGAAAGAATAATTTCCTAAGGCAAATTATGCTGCCACAGGTCTAAATACTGCAGGGCACTGAGAGCACATGTCTGCAAAGCTCTACCAAATTCTCTGGCTCTTTGTGGCATTCTGTGTCAAAAAAAGAGTTTTCTGTTCTCCTCAAAGCCTTTGTTGTGCAGTTGGAGGTAAGGGGATTATACAGGCACAGAAATAAGTAGCTACAAAGCTGAATACAACTTCACTGCAACAAGACTAAAACAGTGACAGAGGCACTTCACAGCTCTCAAGTGACCCATGTTATTTTGAAGGTATGACACTGGAGTTCATTCAGACTTTGCATTCCTGCTTGTTCTGTTGGCAAGGTGAAAGAAAAGGAGGAAACTTCCCTCAAGCAGTTTTGATCTGCTTGAGCAATCCAAGTGACAGAGAGCTCCGTGATGAAAGGTGAAGTTGTCAAAGATGATTCAAGAAGTTCAGGGAGAAGCAGAGAAGTTAATGAGTTGACTGGGATGACAACTTTCATGGAAGGACAGAGGGGCCATTGTAAATGAACTAGCTCCCTTTTCTGCTTCTCTCCTTTTCATTGTTCTGTTATGACAAGATCAATGAAGATTTTGTACTTACAACATCAGAACTCTCCACATTTTAAAAACAAAGTTAACTCTTTATTAAGAAATCTATGTCATGCATAGCTGCTAGCATCCCAGCACATGCAGACAGATTTATTTTTACACTTCCTTTTCTTCTGCAACACGTGCTGTCCATACCAAGTTCTTTATCACATGTCTTTACAGTGCTTATTGTTGCTGAAGTGTTTTTGTGAAAGTTATTGACAATTCAGGGGGACTAGAGGGATTTAAAGGTTATTAGCTCATCACTGAAATGATGCTTCAAACCACTTCAAATGATGCTCCCACCACTTCAAAGCAGCTCCTGGCTGCTTTACTGCTACAGCATGTTAGATCTTGGTGCTCTTTCAGTATGCAGTTTCCTGGATCATTCTTTTTTGTATCACTGCTGATTGCAGGGTAATGGCTCCTATCCTGTTGCTACCAACCTTCCTTTGTCAAATTCAGGTTCCTTTTGTCGCTCATGGTTCCTCTACCTGAAGCAAATTGAATTTTCTTCTGGGTCCTCCTGGTCTTTTTTGACTCAGCCAAGTAGTTTCATGAGTTTATCCACAGTTGGTGTCAGGCTACTGCCAGCACCGCCCTGACTCTGTATGCAATCTGAACTTGAATCACTGTGCTTATTCCCACTTGTGAATGCCACAGTTTCAGACCTTTTCTTGAAAATGAAGGCAACCTTCCTAAGTGGGTATTTGTGCTTCCTTCCTTCCTTCCTTCCTTCCTTCCTTCCTTCCTTCCTTCCTTCCTTCCTAGCAGGCCTGCTGAACTACCTTGCTTCTTACCTAAGAGTCCTGTCATCACATTAGACAGGGATTCTGAATCCGCAGTGAAGTAAAATCACTGAGACCTCAGCTTACATGGACAGAGACTTCCGAGCTCAGCATTCATGGCAGAATCCAGCTGCAGGTAGCACTGAAATGTATTAACTTGTCTGGGGGAACTGAAAATAAGTGGAGGAGTGAGCCTGTGCTTCACTGCAGGTGAGAGAAGGTTGCTTGTGTTCCACTTTCCATCAGTCTCAGGAGAGCCAGTATCAGGATTCTTCTTCTGATTCACCAGTAAGCCTCGACAGACACCTCAGCTTTAAAAAAGTGCAAAACTGCTTCAAGCAGTTTAAAAGAGCACAGAATTAATGATGGACTTCTATTAGAAGCTTAAAAGCTCTAAGTTCTGGAGGGAAATATAGTGGATACCTAAAGCATGCGACACAGAATGATATAGTCATGCACTGGTAGGTAGATGGCAAGTTGGGGAAGAAAGTCTGCCTGGTTTTCCTTTCTTAGACAGCATACTTCTATCTCTGCATGCTCTTTTATTCCCTGCTGTTGTAGATGGAAGCATGCTATAACCTTTTCCATGTGTGGACCAGGTGTTGTAAGTGAGGAACTCTGGTTTTATGCGCTGAGGTACCACCTATAACCGACTATCAATCAATTGGAGTATAGTTAAGCAGAATGACTAGATGTGCATCTATGGCCTATGTCATTCCACATGTGAGTGCACGTGGACAGCTACTGCATAGAGAGCTACTGGTGATGTAAGTTCCTTATGATCTAGAGGACACTACAAGATTATCCTGTGAAAGTAAGTCACTTGTCTAGAAGATTGAAACCGGCAAGTAGAAAGATCACAAAGAATTAAGATACTGTGCATTACTGTTACTCTGGGCTTTACTCTGAGCTTGGCTTTGTGTGTATGCAAGAAAGAGTAGACTTCTATGGAAACAGTCTTGCTGTATTAGGGAGATCCACTACACTGACAAGTCTGTCCACAGGGAAAGGAGCAATCTGTCTCAGCAGGAAACTTTTCCCTGTCTCCCATCGCATAAATGTTTGGGAAGGTGAGGAAGCTTGGTTTTACCCTCGTGGCACCAGTTGCGAGAAGATCCTACTGGTAACACACAGGCAAGAGGCAGAGGAATAGGTACTGGTTCAGAGGTAGCATCTGTTTGGATTGGGATTGCAACATATATCTTGCCAGGTCTTTAAATGTAGTTTCCCAGTGGCTCAAGAATGACTTCAGGCATCAAATCCAGAGTGATTGCTGAGTGGGAGCATAGGTCTGTACATTGAAATCCCACTTGTGCCAGAAGAATGCGTCCCTTCAAGATCATTAGGAGTGGGAAGAAATGTGAATGCAAACAGACCCGAAAGCACAATACATTATCTTTATTTGTGCTGTTGTGCCTAAACAAAACAGATCTAATGAGAAAGCTGGTCAGCAGCCAGCAGCAAGGTACCACACCAAACACTCTTCCAGTGTGAAATATGTGACATTCCCAGCTGCCTGCTTACTATTTTTCTTTTACTGTCATCTCTCTGGAGCTCACTGCATGTATTTATTCTATTGCCTACAACACACTCTGTGAATCCTCAATTACTCACTGTAATTATAATAATAATAAAAGAAGATGAAAAAGAAGCTGAAAGAGGTTTCCCTGAACTACAGATATTTATCTCTGGCTGGGTAAGGGACTAATTAGTAACTATTCACTCTGTTTTTCTGCAATTTTAGGCTGCCTTTTTTTTTTTTGGCAGTACTATTAAGTTTGTTTTTTCTACTCTCTTTCAAAATCTTTAGTTATGCAACTACTATAGATGGAAAGGACTGTGGTTACCAAACTTTGTCCCCAAGATAGCTGCCTTCACATTATCAAAATGTCCTTTTCTAGTTCCATTTATGGTCTCAAGTAACATTTATAGCTTTCTAGTTCCTGAAGAAAGTACAGATTTTGGACTGGTTCTGTTTGAAATGTTTTAGTTTTACCATAAGTTTTTAAAAAGAAAATCAATAGATGGTTTTTGCAAGAGAAGTAATTTCCTTGCAGAACACTATTTTAATTAGCTGGGAAAAGGTAAATTTATACACAAGACAATTCATCTGTGAAGCACTTTTTGAGCGATTCTAATTTTTAGTAACACCATTTGTCAAAACAGGAGTTAGAATGGCTGGGAAAGCAATGAAAAATACAATGAATATAGATGCCATGGTGATAACAATAGTTTAAGTACTTAGATTCAATCTGACATGACAAGGTAGAGAAGTAGTTTTTTACTTCAATCAACATGGCAAAAAGGAAGTGAAGAACTTATTGTTTTCTGATAGCCTTTGATACAAGTAGATTTAATAAAACTTTCTGTGAAAGATAAAGAAAACTGCTTCCCTAGGTGAGATCTCCTGCCGACATCACATGTCTCTTAATAAAGCAGATTGGGATATGTCTTTTAGAAGTGAATACATTACCGCCTTTAATGGAGATTCCATTACTGTTCCTTGGTTAATTAGTGTAATTGCTTAATTTTTCTCTGTAAAAGATACAAGTTTTTAATCAGTGAGATTTCAGAGGTCAGGCAAAATAATGACTTGTCTGCAAAATATTTCAGGGATTTCTTTCAATAATCATTTCATTGGCTTTAAATCAACAAGTGCTGTCATGGCTGAATGCATAAAATTATACTGTGCTTACTTTCAACTGCAAAATAGTTGCTTTTTCCATCCAGAGGAACCAATGCTTTTAAAACCAATGGCTGCAGTAACTGATTGTGAAACTGTCCTGTCTGTAAAAGAGATGAATAGAAGTAGCAAGCCACTTGCATTCTGACAAATAAAAAACTGTGCCAAAATGAAGTGGAAAATATAAGACATACCTTTATACTTCCAATTTGCAAAATTTTGGACCTTTCATTGGGCTGCAGTTCGGTCTTTGGCACTAACATGAAAGCCATCTTCATTAGTATAATAATTCATTACATTCACAGAGTCCCTGTAAATAAAAGCTGTGGCTATAATTACTAGTAAGAAGATTCTGACTCTACAATTCCACATTCATTTTTTCGCAGCATTTGAATCATTAATTCTTAAGATTTTTTCGAGGTTTCCCTTCTCCATTAAGGTTTTGAACCTCATCAGCGCTGTAGATGGCAACACTAATTCTGGTTTTTGTTTCTGCTCCATTGTATACTAAAGACAATGTGAAGTGCTTATCACCCCTGGAAACCACCATCCCTACATGTCCATTTGTTAGTGGGAAATAGTCATTGTCCTTTGTGCTTTGATCACATTGGCCTCATTATTTGGGCTGTTTCTGTTTGTCCTTCCCCCAAATGTCTTTTTTTCTTACCAGTCAGCTTCTGCCTCTGAGGCTTTTGTACTGTTTATTGAGTGGCTAACTTTGCTTCTAAAGTGGAAAAAGACCATAATAATGATGTAACATTATTATCTATTTATCTATCTATCTTTTTCTTTATTCATCTGACAACTGATACATGTTGGTGATCTAAATGCTGTCAGCTCACCAAACACATCTGAACCTCCTGATCAAAATTCTTAGATGGCTGTTGTTAATCTTCCTATTTTTCCCACCTGTACAAACAGCTCTGTGGAGCTTCATCCCATGCCAGATATGCACAGACTGCTGACAGACAAGAATATGTGGTTTAAAAACTCAGTCAGTCTCATGGAGACAAACCTGTGAGATGACTACTGAAGTGTCAAAGAGTCACCCAGTATTTCTTTTCCGTTGTTTTCAGGCTAGGTAGAGCTCACTCCCTTTAAATGAAGACAAGACTGCTCTCTGTAATGGCCTCCTTTGAGAGCCTCTGTTTAGACCAGATTCTGCATGGGAGTGTGTCCCTCTGGCTCTTCCAACTCCCACCCTGAAGCAGCACAGCAGCTTGAGACCTCTCTAAGGGACATAAAGCCATACTGGTGTAATAGCTCAATTCTTTTATAGGAAACTTGTGCAACCAGCTGGGAAGTACAGTTGGGAAAGACGTTTTTCCTAGAACAAAAAGGGTACTGAGCAACAGGCATCTGTATACAGATCCAAAGGTCATGGACTGCAAAGCTAAGGATAGACTTAATCAAGTTGTGCATCAGCATGAGAGACACACAGTCCTTATTCATTCTTTTTCTTGTCCTGATGGGTTTTCAACTTGTAATTTCCTCATGTCCTAAAAAAGGGTTTGCTTGCTCTTCTCCCTGATGTTTGCTCTAACACAAGTTATTGTTGAATTGGTGAAGGTCATCTTTGTTTCAGACTTTTTCTCAGCTGTTGCCCTCTCAGCCTTGGCGCTGGGTACAATTGTATTTCAAGTATATGAAATTGTGGTTTTGGTAATGCACTATTTGTCAAATGGTCTATAAAACATGCGAAAGATAATACATGAACTTACTTAAAGTCAGCTGAGGACAAACATCTCAATCTTGAACATGTGCACAGACATTTGAAATGTAGGACAGCAAGATGTGGCCGGGGAGTGGAGAGGAAGCAATGCTGGCTGAAGTGTGGGTACAGCCTTCCATATATTATGGCAAATTTGCATGGAAACATATTAGAAAGCTTATGTCAAGTATCTGTTCTTTACTCTCACCATTATGTTTTGCTACAGCAGTTCTCCCCTGAAGGGATGCTAGTATTCCTTAAGGGAAGCTAGTGTACTGGCTGTTAAATTCTGCACGGTAAATCCACTACTCTTGTTATTTCTCTTTGGTAAAAACAAGAGAGTCAAAACCCAAGAGTTAGACCAATCTTATTAGAAAGCCTCTGTGATTTGAACAGGGGCCAAATTCCCATAAACAACCACACAGAGGTCAGTCTACACCACTAAGTATTAAAACTAATTAATTCACTGCTCTGTTTATTGTAGGGGTGATTTTTCTACCTTTACCTTCTTTCCTGCAGGGATAAACTGTGTTTGGATTTTGACTCACAGTTGTTTTCTTTGCTCCCTGGAGTATCAGCCTGTGGCTCACCTCCTGTTTCCTTAACCTCCTCCTCAGAAATAGAAGCTGGCTGCATTCTGGCCTCTATCTTCAGATACAGTCTTTCTTGTCCAGCTAATCATGATTTTTTTTTTAATTTCGTGTACTAATTTACTTAAGGAACATTTTTTTCAGCTGCAGAGACCTACTGGCGGGTGTGTGTGCTGATAGCACGGAGTTCATAGTTCTTGGTGTCCTTCAGCTACAATGGTGAGGGTGGGATGAAATGTTTTGTAGCAATTGTCTGTAATAGGGCTCAGATACTACTATCAGTCTGGCCCACCTGGGCAGTTATGAAGGAAAGCACAAGGGAGCTTCTACCCCTGTTACAAGAATATTTCCTCCACATGGTCAAAACATGTCCTCCCCACTTTTCAGTGTGCTCATTACTTAATCAGAGGACCTTCCCTCTAGCTAATATTATTGTACTAAACTTGCATATTGTCATTCAAAGAAAATACCTTGAGGTAACTAGTCTAGGGGAGTAGTACTAAGGCTTCATCTTGCAACTAGTTGAAAAAACTGGTGAGTGGGTCATGAGAAAAGGTGTGAAGATTTAGCAGCAAAGAATAAGTCTTGAAAGTGCACTCTATGATTTTTGAAAAAGTGATTTTTAAAGGGCAGCAAAATGTCTCTAGTGTTGATGGATAAAAGGGATTACAGAAAATGCAGGCTACAATATATACTAGAATATCCTTCAAAAGCCAAACATCTCAAAAATCAGTGTGCACTTCAGGTAATTCACAGATTGCTAGGCTTTAAGCAGAAATGTTAGAATTAAATTCCTTTTTTACCACTACTGAATTATATACTGTTTTAAATTTAATTCTTAACATTGTATCTCTAGCCCTTTCTCAGTTCTTATTGCTTGAATATTGTGTCAAGGAACTCTTTTGCAACCTGCAGCATCTTGGGCACAGTGGTGCTTGACATTTTTCTCTTGGTAATGATGACACTATTTCTACTGTTGCTAGAAAGCACTACTAAAATGAAGCAGTTAGTTTCTTTGCCTTTTCTTTCTCTTCAGGTTACATTTGCTGGCAACTCCTTTGCTCTGTGTCACCTATCCTGTAACTCTGGCTGCCTACCTGCGAGCAGCTGCCACGCTTTGCTGCAGAGGTTTGTGCACTTCGGAGCATGCGGCTTCCTCTACCTGTACCCACTTTCAGAACCTGAGGCGACTGTCACCCAGTGTCCTGCAGGTGCTAGCAAATATCAGATTTCTCTTTAGTGGGAAAGGCCTCTTCTCCCCACCGCCATCCTGCTGTCTTGTACTAATGAAGCTATGCTCTGGGCACCTAAGCTCACAGGCAAGGCAATCTGCCTTGCAGTCTGTTGCGGAGAATTTGGTAAATGGTCAGGTGCATGCCTTTCCAGGACTTATTGAGCAGACCCGAGCAAAGATATTTGTTGCAGAGATTTGCCAATGGACAAAAAGTGTGCCTCAGCTTGAAATTAGTATGAGAAAAATTAAACTCATGTAAAACCACTTTCATTTCCATATAGCTTCATCTGTGACCCAAAAATACCGATATGAAAGTATCTTTAACAGAACAGATGCATTTTTGAACTGCCAAATGCTATTTCTGACTCTTACTCTAGGCATTTGTTTCAAAACATTGCCAGTTGGTAAGGCATATTCCTTGTGGGGGAGGCTTTGTCATCAATATAGCCAGAAGGGCTGGGAGAGCACACTTACCTAATTCAGAAAACCTTTTGTTTCCCCTCATTTCCTATCACCTTCTTTCAGGAAAATGTTTTCCAAACCCTTAAACTGAAAGTCTGGGCTTTTACAAAGCTAACTGCAGGCAGTCTGAGATAATTTAGTAAACTTAAGTTTATTGGTCTTCTTTAGGGGAGAATTCTCCATTACAGGCTTAGTGTAATACAGAGGGCCTCTTAACAAAAATAAGACACATTCTAACTGGTTCAAAACCAGATCTTTTTTGTAATTGATAAGAAGCAGGATCGCTCTCACTTTTCAGAGATTTGCTTTGCAGGTGAGCTTGCAGTTGGGAACTGGGGCTATGTAGTACCTTTTCCATACTCTTTCCTGGATGGTTCATGCTCCACAGGTTGCATAGGTCAAACAGCTGCTATGGAGCTCTGATTTTGTAGAGTGTGTTGGGAATGGAGCTAAATTGTCACCGTCCACTCCTTGTGCACATGGGAGAGAAGAGGAATCCAGAGCCCTGCTTAGGTGTAAGGTTCCCCAAGCTGTGTGGGGATACAAGCAGGTGTCTCAAAACAGAGTGAGAAATATTGAAGACAGCGATGAGGGAGGTGACTCAATCTTGTGGGATATGGAACCCCCTACTAAATATGTCTTTTTTAAAATATGCCTTTTTTAAAATATGCCCTTCCTTTTTGAGGGAGCTGTGTATTAGATACCAGTCTTGTAAAATGCTGCCATTGTCTTGGTTGTAAGCCTATGAGCTTCATGCCATAGACTAATGTTTAAACCACCCCTCCAGAAGTACATGAGGCTGGATTTTGGTCTATTACCTGAGGGACTTCTAGTTCAGAATTCCTGGGGGATCACCTTGTTACACTTTTGCTGAAGTGAAGTACGTCAGCAGTGCAGAGGGAGGGATCTGGGTCACAGAGCTCCTTGACTCACGGGGTGCTTCTGACCCACAAGTCTCTCTCTCCTCCTGCTCCAGCAAATGCTCGTTTCTTCACTGCACAGTTTCAACAGCAGGAACTTCTTCAAGGAAAAACAACCGGAAATTTTTCTACCTACATAAACCCCTGTGGCCCAACAGTTGCTTTAGAAAAGCTATAGATGGGGTTTTGAATTCTCTCTCTGTAAGAAGAATGTGAATCTTGGTCTCCCATTTCCTGGGGGTTGCTTGTGTCACTGAGCTTGTGTGCATTTGCTTGCAAAGAAAACAGAAAGAGCTGTAGGTGTTCCTGGTTTAGGCATCAAAGTCCAGCAAAGTCCTTCATTTTATTTAGTCCTAAAATATTTTTTCACAGTACTGCCTTTTATTTGCATTTTCTGTTACAAATATAAGAAGACAGACCTTTGAATAGACTACTGAATGTCAGTACAGATATTACGTTAAGTAATTTTACTAATTTAAAATCAATTTTATGATCATGCCTTAGTTGCTGGGAGGACAATCAGCTGAGGAAAGTATACTGTAAGGTACTTAGTTATGGAATGGATATAAAGCATTTTGCAGATATAATGCATGAAGTATATTTTGAAACCTCAACATATGAATTTCAAATGAATGTGCAATATGTTTTAAATTTTAAATCATCAGGTTATTTTTGAAATACCAGAAGCACCACACTTAATCTGACTCCAATATGACTGACCCCCAGAGGAGATACATTAGCAGGGACCAGGATCACAGCAGACAATTTTATGATGATGATTTGAGGAAGAAACTGAATATTTTTGAAAGGTATGGGGAAGGAAATAAAAATTAATTTAATAATTAAGCCATCAAGCACAAACATAACCCCTGTTTACTCTATAGATTCTTCAGGACCTGTTTTGAATTCCTTCCGTGAGATACAGTATCACTTTATTATTTACACATATCCAAAGAGATAACACAGAAAATGCACTTTAAGGCTTCTTTGGTCACTAAATCAAACGGATGCAGGACTGAGACTGAAAGTTTGTGTGACTGAGCTGAAAGAACCTTGATGAAGAAAGCAATGTAAATTATATCTATCTGTACGTCTGTGAAGATAGGTACAAATATTTCAAATCTTTTGTGGCATGACATTGAGAAGAGCCACAACAAGAGATCTGGGTGAATGAGATAGCCACAGCTTTGCCATTCCTTCCAGGCACCAGGCACTCCTTCCAGCTGCTGCCACCACTGATGTCTTTCCTCCTTGGCAGCAGTAATGGCTGATGGTGCTCAACATAATTTTTCCCTATTAGCCACCTCTTCACTGGGACTTCTGAGGCAAGTGTTCTTTTTGCCATGTGGTACTGTAGCTCTGGCACTAGTGTGTCAAAATAGAATAACTGCTTCACAGGCTATGCCAGTTCTGCCTCCTTTCTATATCTTGCTTGATTATTGTCTGAAAATCTTCCCTTTGACACGCCGAGACTGACATTGGTTTCAAAAAAGATTACAGGGTTCAAGCTTAAATAACAGTTAAATAAACAGTAACTATCTGGACCATTTTGAGAACACTCCTGAGCAGCTGGCATGGAATATTCTGTTATAAAAAGCTACTGCTCTACATTTTCAACATAAAATATTATTCTTGAGTGTTCGGACTTTATTTGGCACTATCAAGGCAATAGTGCTAAGTTCTGCGACCATTTTATTATCACCTTTCTGTTTAGTTCAGATTGCCTTCTAACAGTCAGAGGAGTTTTCACCATCTGATGGCAGAAAGCTGGCAGATGGTACTCAGCAAACAAAGCCATGTATACCTGCAAAGTTTACTCTCATCAGCTGGAACAAGAGATTTTTTTTTAGCTTATCCCAGTGCTTTGAGGTAAAAGGATGTCCAAGGCTTATGCACAGAACGCAGTTTAACATTGTCATCTGTGGTTTATTTGTTGGTTAGTTTAAGTCAGCATTTTCCCATCAGTGTAAGAGCACTTAAGGATGCTTGAGGTTGGGATCTCTAAGAAAGCTGGTGCAAGTTCACTAAACCAGTCTACTGCAAGCCATTTCCTTCACCCATGGTTTGCCCATCCTCATAGTCCTACTGCACCTGATCTCTAGACTAAGACTGTTAATCCTTATTTGTAGGATTAATTGATTGTGGTGGGTTGACCTTGGCTGGCTGCCAGATGCCCACCCAGCTGCTCTCTCACTTCCTCTCCTCAACAGGATGGGGGGAGAAAATAAGATGAAAAAAGCTTGTGGGTCAAGATACAGACAGGTAGGTTGCTCCCCAGTTACTATCATAGGCAAAACAGACTTGACCCGGGGAAAATTAATTTATTGCCAATTAAAACAGAGTAGGATGGCAAGAAACAGACAAAACAAAAAAGATCTTGCCCTTCTCCCCACCCTCCCCTTTTTCCTAGGCTCAACTTCATTTCTTCATTCCTGACTCCTCTATGTCCTCTATGTTCTCCTCTGTCCCACAGTGGGATGGGGAGTGGGGATTGCAGTCAGACCACAGCAGTTCCTCTCTGCCGCTCCTTCCTCCTCATACTTTTTTTCTGCTCCAGCATGGGTCCTCTCCATGGGCTGTAGCCCTTCAGGGTAAACCTGCTCCAGCACGGGCTCTCCACACGTTGCAGTTCCTTCAGGATATATCCACCTGCTCCAGTGTGGGGTCCTCCATGGACTGCAGTGTGAATAGCTGCTCTGGCATGGTCATCTCCAAGGGCTGCAGGGAAACACCTGCTTCACCATGGTTGTCTCCACAGACTGCAGGGGAATCTCTGCTCCAGTGCCTGTAGCACCTCCTCACCCTCCTTCTTCTCTCACCTTAGTGTCTGCAGGCCTGTTTCTCTCACATTTTTCCCCCCACTCTTCTCTCACAGCTCAGTGGTTTTACACTTTCTTAAGCACATTTTCACAGAGGTGCCTCCCCCTTGTCTGAGGGGCTCAGCTGTGCCCTGCAGTGGGTCGGTTGGAGCCGGCTGGAACCAGCTGGGTCTGGCACGGGGCAGCCCCAACCTCTTCTCACAAAGGCCACCCCTGCAGCTCCCCTCCACTGCCAGCACCTGGGCACTTGCACCTGATACATCAATATTGCACAGAAAATACAGTTGTTTTTTTTAAAAAAGCAATTATTGGTTGTTATTGCATATCAAGAACAAAAGTCCTGTTCTGGACGTCTCTGCTCCTTTCACTTATCTCTCAACATTCCTTTGCTTTGTCTGAACCTGAATGTTATTTTCTTCATTTCTGCTTCTCTCTCAGGTCTGCTCACTTCTTTCCAGCAGTGCAAGATGAGTATGTCATGTCCACCCGTTTCTTTTTCTATTCTTCTTACTTCCATGCTGTCCTGCCCAATCCTAGAAATTACTTTTTTCTTCCCTGCCTTCTTCCCTCCTGGCCTAACCCTGGCTTCACTGGCAACGTTTCCAGCCGGGACCCCTCTGCCTGATGAGCTTTCTCATGCCCCTGATACTCCTGAGCCACCTAGACAAAGCCTTCAGTAAAGACCCCTATGTATAGAAAAAGGCTGAACAATTGTTTTGGTTCATTTAACACCATTATTTTAAAAAATTATTCTTCAGTGACCCTTGTCCTTGGGCCTGTTCCCAGACTTCTAACAACCCCTACCTAGTGCCAGGTCCTGTAATGGAAACACTGCCAGTCTCAACCCCTTATTAACCAGCCAGCTCTTGCTTGCAAAGCTGTGCTTCTTTCATCTGCCTGTTCATCCAGGAACCAGCAGCTGCCTTTTATCCAAATTCCCCCCCCTCCTTTGAAGGTTCTGCTGTGATCTGAGAGGAAGCTAAGCGCAGATGAGAGTCCTGAAGCCTCCATCAGTTCCTGTTGGCTTGCCCTCTGACATGGACCACTCTGTGCCGGGCTGAAGAGCTTTTTTGTCTCTTCCTCTTTTCCTCATTGCACAGACTGGCAGTTAAGACAGATTTAGCTGTCATACCAGATGATGTGATTACCTGAATTGCTTGGCTGTGGTTTCATTTCTCAAGGAAATGAAAATGTAAGACTGCAGACTGTAAGACTGAAACGGCACATCAGTGAAGCAGACTCTGTAGATCATTCTTTAAAATTCAAGTGAAAGCTCAAATGCATATTTAGCATGGTGGATAATATCAATTAATTTTGAAAGTGGGTAGCTGCAGGAGTCCCTGGGACTAGGAAGCTAGTTTTGAATTGGAAGACATCTACCCTAGGCTTTCAATGCCACCAAATACGGAGACCAAATTTAAATTGTCAGGAAGGGACAATTAGCCAGAATAACTTACGTAATAGGATTTTAAAGGGTCTGAAGATATTTCTTGCTGGCTGTAGAGACTGTACTAAACTACATGGTATTATGCTGACACCAAGGCTCCCTGCAGAGCTGAATGCTCTCATGCTATGCTGCAGAGGCTCCTGTGTGGTTTCAGACTGCCAAAGTGGCTCTTAACTGCCTGTTTGCAACTGACAGCTTAAAGTCAGGGTGCCGTGGGGGCCGGTGGCCATGGGGGCTCCCCAGGTCTCCCTCAGGGCAGGGCCTGGCAGCCAGGGCCCGTCCCACCGCCCCAGCCAGGAGCAGGGCGGCCGGGGGCACCGGGGCAGCCCCAGCCCCGGGCAGTGGGCACCTCCCTGGGGACAGGGACAGGCTGAGGCCAGGAAGGGAGGTGGGCCTGTGGGTAGGCCCAGCTCGGTGGGGCCCTCAGGGCAGGGCTGTGGGGAGCTGGAGACCGGGCTGGCTGGGGCATCGCTGGGGCAGGGGCTGAAGGCTGCAGGGGGCTGAAATGGGGTCCTGGGCCACGAGCAGGGTCGGGGGAGCCCCAGGGGCGGGCAGGGACAGTCAGACGTGGCAGTACCTCAGGGCCATGACACTGAAATGAGTTGCTGACCTGGAAACCTTTCTATACAGCAATACTGATAAAGGGGCTGTTTGGGTATCCACGTAAAGCGGGCCTCTGACTTACTACAGCTGAATTTCCAATACAAGTATCCACCCAGGCCATGTGCTTCATCTCTTCCATCCTCGGTCAGCTTGTTAGAGGGTGAGAAGTTGCCGGTGGAGTAACTCCTTTCATTAGCAAATGTTTTTTGACTAGCCCTACCTTTATTCAGATAGTTTATATGAAGTTTAGGTGTAACGGTTGAAGGACTGAACTTGTAGTAAATGGTAGTGTAAAGGTGCTGCTGAAGCAATAGAATGTGGAGTAACAAACCTGTCTCATGGTCTTAAAGTAACAGAAAAAAAAATTATGGAAAGCAATAAATGATTTTAATTACTCATTAGGCATTTGCCCTCCAGCTGGGTTATCCAGAATTACTTGACAGCTAATGGTCACTCATTAGACTATGTGTGACAGTTCAATAGTATGTTCTTTGTGTTATAGCAGTAATTTGAGGGGATTTGCAGACATACCAAAACTGCTTTCAAGTGGACATGAAAAGTTTTCTTAAATGGTCACACTAATTTCTCCAGAATTGTACTGTAAGTCATCCTCTTTGAATCAGAAACTCATAATGGCATTGTGTCATCTGTAAAAGCGACACTTCAAATGAAGCTGTATCAAAGCGCTATTGAATGATGAACACATAGTATTTTCATAGACAGCTATCTGCTGTAATTACCTTGAGAGAATTAAAAACCATTGCTTGGGGAATAGATTCTGTTTGAATAAATGTACCATTTGAAGAGTTTAGTTCAAATCCGACTCAAAAAGATTTTTAAAAAAAGTAATGGCTTGAAATGTAGATGTTTAGCACGGAAACAAAAGTACTGAAAGTTCCAAGCCTCCAAGGCTAAACCAAATCCAAAAAATCAACGAGGTTGTGAACATAATTGCAATTCAGTACTATTACAAGCAGCATTAGGTCTCACGATAAATAGATACTTTAAGATCCTTTTATTGTTTTCCTTGCCTGTAATTTTAGCTGACACTATATGAAGTGTCTTGCTTGAGGTTTTTAAAAAGAGAAGGCTAACATTTGCCGTAACTCATATTATAAACAAATATTATAAATAAGTATTCCTTGCCTTTGATGGTGCTCTGCACTTCAAGTCAACCTTCTTTTTCAGTTACTTAAATATTGTTTGAAAAACTGAAATTTTGTTCACCTAATAGGAGTCCAAGATACTTATTTTTCTGAAAGTCTTGCCCAGGACCATAATTCATGGAAAGAAGATTTTTCTCACATAAATAAATCCTAAGTTATATTTTCTCACAAGTAAACTATGTTTGTCTTGCTATTTTGTGAACAAAGTCAAACTGCTCTGCAAGTCTGTCCCTCACTGGCATACTGATTTCTTCAGTGGAATTAATTCCCCTGGGTGCCTTTATCAGATTTGTTCACTTTGTTCCTGAACATGAAGTTCAGTTCAAAACAACAGAAACAGAGGAGGAGCTTTTCTTCTCTGGTTTTGCAGTAAGTGACTGGGAAATGTTTTGTTGCCACAGGGATGTGAAGTTCTGTGAGTGGACCCGTCCAAATGAAACATTGATTGTAGTGTTGCCTGTGATTTTCAAGGGTCTGGATTTTCCTTCCAGGCTTATTAGCTTCTGGTAGGATCCAAGATGAACTTATTTCTCCCGAAGCTAAGGTACAGTTCTGCCCCCCAAACACTTGTAATTTAAAGCTGGGCAGATGAAGGGAAGTCCCAAAATCTGAGAAAAGAGTTCACTGTTATACATTAACATATCAGAGTAGAGTTTCAAGAGTGACTTCAGTACAATACAATGAAGGCTTTACAAATCATGGCTTGAAGAATCTGTTCAAAGAGCAACACAGGGAAATATATGGAGACAATGTGTGAAACAGAAAAACTTCTTTGCTTGGAGACTGCAAAACTGCTAAAATGCAAGCCAAATTTACAGCCAGTTAGGAGATAATGTATGGAGATTTACCCATCCGCTGACATGCAACGAATGTTGGCAGACTTAAAAATGAAAATCTTCGTAGAAGCTTTTTTATTCAAGAATATTTTATGCTCTTCCTGACTCTGCCTTCCCAGAAAGGAAATATTTTCAAAAGAATGCTCCATTTAATCATAACTAGTGCAAAAAAAAAAAAAAAGTTTTTATATGTGTCTTTTGAATTTTATATTCCCTTTTATGTAACACTTAGGCCCAGCTTAGGATCTAATATTGTGACACAGATTTCAGCTTCATTGCAAATGCATAGGATCTGCTTTTCTTACAAATTTCTTGCAAGGCAAGTTCTGTTGTTCTGAACACATTACAAATGGAGAACAACAGACAGTTCTCATAGTTTACAACCTTGCTGTCTCTGTGCTTTGTCTTAGATCCCCTTATGTAGCAGCTTTTTCCCAGTCCTGCTGGTTGTCTGGGTATTAGACATAGAGTCTAACAGTAACAGCCATCAAGTTTCTACCACCAAAGATGTAACCTCAAACCATAAGTTTAGGTGTTGCTCAGGCATCATGAGATGAACAAATGCTTGGGATGTTGTTCTCAGTGTATCCACAGAGGAGACCAGGTAGGCTACAAAGAATAAGCAGCTAATTCCTGGTAACATCAGGTGGGAACCTGTTCTGGACAGTGCTTGGATCTCATGGCAATCTGAGATCCAACATCAGTAACTTCACAAATACTTTCAAGTCAAAGAAAACAATGTGGGATAGAACCTGCCAAAAATTTGCTGCCGAAGTGCTGACTCCTTGTTTTAACCAGCTAGATGGAAAAAAATCTCACTGAGTCATAACCTACATAACCATGGCTGCTCCATGTTTTGCAGGTAAATGGTGGCTGGAGGCTTGGGGATGGTGCTGGGAAAGACAGTGGGACAGCCTGGGAAGGAGTAGAAAGGTGCTGGGTTACTGGAGGGCAGGTTGCTCTGCCCTTGAAGTAGGGCCAAGAGGAAGGGGATCAAAGGTGTGCTTGTAGCATGGATTTTGTATCTTAAGTTCTTATCTTAGGTGCCCTTAGGGTCTTAGGTTGAGGGTGAGGCTGAGGCATGGGTAGTGAAAAGGAGGGAGTGAGCCCAGCTGCTTGGGGAGCATTTTGTGCCCCACACATGCTGTCTGAGGGTTCCTGGTGTAGGTCTGGGACCATGGCAGTAGAGTGCCACCACTCCAGCCATTTCTTGAGGCTGCAGCATAAGCAGGGTAGTGGGGAAACCTGTAAGGCTGGACGTCTGGGATGAGGGTGGGAATCATGCCTCATCCAATGCCCTTGCCTCTGGCCACTCTTCCCTTGGCATGGCCTGGGAGTCAGGCTTCATGACAAGGTAGGAGCCCAGGTCGTTGTTGCAGAGCAGGGATGAGAGCTGGGCTCTGGCTGCTGGGGTCTGTGAGCGACCGCTTCCCCTCCTCTTTCCCCTGGGCCTGGAGATGCTGCGAGGAAGGTTAGCACCAGCCAGTTCCCAAGACTCTTGAGTTGGAGAGGGCAGTCAGATGAGGGCTGAAGGCAGTCAGGTCCAAGTTGTCCTGTTTCCTCCAGGCCAAGCCATATTTGTCTCAGGACTACCCTGAGCTGCCACATGCTGGTGTGGTAGAAGAAAGCAGTAGTTGGTGGCCCATCTGGGGCCTGCTGTAGCCATGGCCATGTCCACCCCCAGCCTGGGGTCTCACATTTGTCCCTTTCCTAGCCCTAACTGCCAGCGTCTCCCCAAGACAAGGAGTCCTTTGCAAAGGACTTTAAACAGAATGATATGTTTTACTGCTGAATTTTGGATTTTGACATGAGTCTGTCTTGAATGTTCCTCTTAGCAGTGCCAAATGTATAGTGTTTTCTTTAATGATTACTCCTCTATGTTTAGAAGTTATGAGGTTCATTTTTTACTGTACATAGTTTATTAAAATTTACATTTGGAGTGCTCAGTCTGAACATGGAGACGTTGCATCTGTAGGGTTAGAGTGGACTTCCTTACAAGATGCAGTGACTTCTAACATGGTGGAGGCTACCTAGCTCTCTTATCTATGTCTGTTTTAGGAAAGCAGATGGAAAATAAAGTTTTGAGGGAAGGTGCATTTAGTAGATATTTTGTGTGTTGCAGAGTTAACATAAAAGCTGCCTAAATCATAATTTTCTGTCCAATATTTTTTATCATTTTGAAGCTCATCAACTGTGTGCACAGGGTATTATGGTACAGTAGGTCTTTTGTTTTGACTTGTCTTTAATATTGTATAATTTTTTTCCTTTTTTTTCCAGGTCTAACAGTCATTTCTTCCTGTGCAGCTTTACATTTGTTCTGCTTTTGATGGGAAGGAAAACATTCTCATTAAAATAAAATGTTTGATTATATCCGAACTCCCTTCTGAACTTGCATTTTACAGATAAACCTTTTTTTTGTAATAAATATATAGGTTTGAAAAATTTTCATTTGAGCATCTCTTTTCTCATTTAAGACATTTTCTTTGCTTTGTTCTATAGAGGCTTTCAGATTTATTGCCCCTTTCTTATATCTTTATCTGTACACCTAAGTCCACCTGAATATGTATGATTTGGTCCACATTCCATATATCTTGAAATTCCTGTTTTGCTTAGTGTTCCATCAGAGTAAATTCTTACATTTATCTCTGAATTCTAATAGAGTTTATCTTTTCCTCTCCTTCTTGTTCTAGCCATGTCTTGGCTTTCTCAGTTTAATGGCTGGCTCTTACTAAATATTCTCTCTCTGGCACAGCTGAATAACTCCACTGAATTATTGTGAGGTTAATTCCTCACCACATATTCTGGACTGCTTCAGGATGTTTTGCTGTTGAAAACTATTCTGCCTTAAAGTTTTGTGAGTTTTCTATTATTTTGGCAGGGACAATTCAAAATTTTCTCACTAGGATTTTGTAAATCACATACTACTTTGTAGCATCCTTCCAGACTGGTTAGCTGATTCCTTATCCAGGTGGCTGACTTTCTTGGAGGTCTTTGAATTTTGTGTCTCGTATTTTGTTTTTTGAATTCTTTGTTGTAGCATCTTTAGAAAGTCATGGCTGAATCAAACTTCTTTTACTGTCTGCAAAGCTTATTATTTCATTAAAACAAACTGGCCCAGGGACTTCCAATGGGGACCTGGCAAGGTCAGCAATTCCCTTTGCTAGTCCAGACCTAGTTTTGGGGTTTTAAAATTCAAAACCTGTCTTTGTGCCACAACAACTTAATGTTGGAAAAAACTCTTCAGTCACTAAAAATAGATTTTAAACCAAAATATCTTCTCTTGGACTCACACTCCAAAAATTGTTTTTGAAATGCTAATTACATTATTTTAAGGAGGCTAGATGTTAAAGAACAGTCATGAATTCACTTTTCCAGCAAAATCCAATTACATGTCCACATTTTCTACTTTATCGTAGACTTTTATATAAATGTGCAGTTTAGAAACAAATGCTTATTTCATTGTGATTTAAACAACAGGATTTTAAAGTAGTATACACCTTAGATTGAAATTACTGATACAAAATGATTTGGCATAAACACATCTCTGGGGTAATGCAATACTTGATGCAGAAGATTTCTATTTGAATTTTTCTGAAGTGACAAAAGATAGTTAAGATACAGGGTTTTTTTTAATTGCATGAAAATTGTCAGCAGAATTAACTTAATCAGTAATATTTCTGGAGGTCTGATTGGCAAGGATTTGTGTGCATACTTAGTTTTTATGCATTCTTTGCTAGCCCTCTGAAAATCACTGGCAGTACCCTACAAGCATAGTATTACTTTGGGCATAATTATTGGTATTTTTAACTCTGCAAACTGATGTTGCACAGCACCCCATAGGTGTGCTTCTATAATCTTCATTTAGGTGTTTACCAGTCCCAGTTTGACCTGGCACAGCAGAACATCTTCTTAAATGTACTCCGTAATTCTGGGCTTCGGAATGCAAAAATCATTGGGTCGATGATTGCGTTGCACATTATGAGTGTTCCATTCACATGGAAAATGGACATGTAGCAGGCACAATAAGGGTTATGGGGGCAAAACCTTGCTAAGAGGATGTGAAGAACAAAGGGGGCCCAACAGCAAAGAAAAACTCCAAGGAAAATAGTCAGTGTAATGGCTCCTTTCATGTTAGTTCTCTGATGGACTGTGCTGGTTGGCAGTGAGGCGATCTTTTTAGCATGAGATCGAGCCAGGAGGAACATATGGACATAGAGGCACAGTATAAAAAACATCATTAAAGGGAACAGGATGGTGAAGGGAATGACTGTTGCTGCTTCATAGGAGAAGAGGGCAATGGCAATGCTACTGCCAGCACAGAATGTCCAAATGATTGCCAGGATAACCAAGGCCCTTCTTAGTGTCATGATATTATGGTACCGCAAAGCGTAGAAGATAGTGATGTATCTGTCTGCTGCAATAGCTAACAAGCTGAAAATCGACCCCAGTAAAGACAGAATGAACATGGAATCCATGGCATCATCCAGCTTTTTCTCAAAATCCCCACGACGTGTCAGGTACCCCATTTTGCACAAGATGATAAAGATGTTCTCCAGAGTTTTGTACAAGCTACCTAACATGTCTGAAATGGCTAAACTGCAAATGAAGAAGTACATGGGCAAATGCAAATTCTTATTTCTAACAACAGCAATAAGGACAAGCAGATTTTCCAGTATTCCAGCAGCAGCAACAGTGAAAAAAACTTCCTCTGGCACCACGACCTGGGTGCAGTCAGTGATATTTAAGGAGAAATCACTTATATTTTCAAGGGAAGGAATGCTTGTCTGCCCTGGGTGTTTGATTAGGTTGGAAGGTCTCTCAGAGCTCATTTCTTCTGGTTGTGGAAAGAATCTGGACTGTTGTTTTTCAGGCTTGGCTTTATTCTGAAGCTGACCTGTCAGTCAGACCATTCCTCTTCTGATGAAGGCTTTCTCCTTCATCTGGAACAATTTTAAGACTTAACTGAAATGTTTGGAATTTCTCCTACAATAAAACATGTAGAAACATAAATATCAAGAGGAAATTCACCACACAGATATGGCAAAAATAGACATTTGATATATCACCTATTGCAATGTAATGAACATATCATCAGAGAGTGGCAAAGTTGGTTTGGATAAAATAAGAGCTGCTCCAGGCTTTGCTGAGCCTTAGAGGAAAACAAAGTGTAAATTCTCCTTTAGCTTCAAAGCAGTTCTAAAAAATATATGCAGTTTTCAAAAAATATATGTAGTTTTCTTTACCAATGAACATCCCACATTTACTGAAACTGATTTGACAGACTTCAAGAGTTTGGCAATCTTTACTGGCCCAGCTGTTTGCTTTGAGAAAGTCTGGCATTTCTCACAAGATTTGCAGTATTAGACACAAATAAGACCAATGCCAAGATAAACTGTTGTCCAGGACAGTAACATGTTTACCACCACACTGCTGATGGTGAAATGAAATGCCCTCAATTTAGATGTGAACATTTGTAAACACTGATGTTTTTAGAAGCATGTTAGATATTAGTGAGAGGCTTCCTTTTCATTTAAATTGAAACCCTCTTTTGATTTGATGAACATATTTCTAATGCAGATTAAGATCCAAAGTACAATCTTTTCTTGGCTGTATTTTACAACTATCTAAAAGACCAAATGTTTATTTCAGCATCAAGATGATGTTTTCCTTTCTCCATAATGATCCTGCTCTAAACTACATCAAATCATATAGGAATCTTTCCAAAGGATTAGACTTTTTAGGCTTTTCATTAATGTATAAATGAATATGATATTAATTTAGCTTGGATATTAACCATGAACAATAAGACCCATTTTTTCTTGTTATTTTTATAGCCCCACTTCTGAAAAACAGATGCAGTTGCTATTTAGAAAGTCACATTTTTTAAAGAACTGATATATTCTCACTGTTTTTAAGTTTAAAACAGCTTTGACACTTTCATACCAGTAAGTCTTGAAATTCCTGTGGACATTTGTTCATAGTCAGGGTTGCTGAATGCTGTAGTACACTCTGTTACTGTTTCAATGGGAGAATTCAAAAGTTTTAATTATTTTGTAGACAAACAATGCTCTCTGCAAGTGTCAGTGGGTATCTGTAATTGAGACAGCTGAACTGCTTCTTGAATGTGATTAGCCTTAATGCAGATGAATGTGTTTGGCTGTTTTTCAATGGGAAACAGGTTTCTGACCTGGGCTTGCTAATGTTATCTGCTGAGAATGCCAGTAAGGTGCTACTTGTGGTGAAGAATGCTGAGACCTGGACCACCATCCATCATAAATTCAACTGAAACAAGTCCACTTAAGAGAAAACATTCAAAAGAGTACCCATACTTATCTGAAAGCAAAGGCTGTGTAGTGGAATAAATGAACTGTGTTGCACTGCAGCACACATGGACATTCCCAAAGACAATTAGGTCAACATCTGTCAGTATGTGAATGATGGAATTACTAGTAAGAGTAGGAGACTCAGCAGTGTCTTTGTAATGATATGTTTTTCCTATTCTCACCTAGAGCTACTGTCACAGTTAAGTTTTATGATTTCTAGTCTCGCAATCTAATTTTCACTCTTAACAGAAAGTCAGTGGGGACACTTCAGAAAAAGACTCATTTCAATAGGATTTAAACAGGACAATCAGTTGGCAAAAGTGCATTTGTTGAGTCACTATTCTCTCAGAACTGTTTTTCAGTAATGCTTCTTTGCTGATATAGTCATATAGCTGAACTCATCTGCCTGACAAACATGAAGGTTCCTTCACTGAAAACATAAAGTATTATGAATGGTATGATGTATTACAACTGCTGCTTATAATTTTACAGTAACTTAGAATCATAGAATCATAGAATCATTTAGGTTGGAAAAGACCTTCAGGATCATTGAGTCCAACCATCAACGATGCCCACTAAACCATGTCCTGAAGTACCCCATCCACTTGCTTTTTTAATACCTCCAGGGATGGTGACTCAACCACTTCCCTGGGCAGCTTATTCCAATGTTTGACAACCCTCTCAGTAAAAAATTTTTTCCTAATATCTAACCTAAATCTCCCTTGCCTCAACTTGAGGCCATTTCCTCTTGTCCTATCTCCAGCCACCTGACAGAAGAAACCAACACCCACCTCACTACAACCCCCTTTCAGGTAGTTGTAGAGAGCTATAAGGTCTCCCCTCAGCCTCCTCTTTTCTAGACTAAACAGCCCCAGGTCCCTCAGCTGAGACAAGGGGAGTCAAAAGAATCTCAGTAGACATAATAAAGGGGTATGAAAGATGATGTTTAGCGCTTACATTATTGAAATTAGCTGAGGTAGAGACAGTCCTTGATAAGAAGAGCTGGTCCCAAGAATCAGCCAATGAGACAGAGGCAGTTCCTGATAAGAAGCAGGAGCTGGGCCCAAGAGCCAGCCAAGACTGGTCTTGTGGCTTGGGTGAATATCAAGAAATCACTGACCCTGTGCAAGAAAAGAGGAGTCATCTATCTTCATCTCTGCGACCACCAGATGACCACCATAAAGAGGCACTGCGCAAGCGCAGTTGGGAGGACACTATGGAAATGACCTCTCGGAGCTAATTTTAATATGAAGTGGGGATAGGTCATGCATATGTATAGACGTATTGTGAATATGTAACACTTGACTGTATAAACTTGAAGTGAACTGCTGTGTCAGGCGCGCACGACTTTGGTGGGACTACCCCCTGTGCTGCCCAGCGCTGAATGAACACACCTACTTTACAATCTCAATGATTGTGGAGTCTGTTTCCGCATGTCACCAGCTGCTCCTCATAAGACTTGTGCTCCAGGCCCCTCACCAACCTGGCTGCCCTTCTCTGAACACGCTCCAGCAACTCAATGTCTTTCTTGTAGTGAGGGGCCCAAAACTGAACTTCATATTAAGTATAGCACTTGGTTAGAACAGAGAACTTCTAAGGGCTTTAGTGCAGTTACAGTAAACTGAATAATTGGATACAGCACTTAACATTATTTTCAAAGAATTAATAGAAAGCCAAAAAAAGCCATTCTTATTTCAGAGATTCTAATTTCAGCATGTATATATGGCTATTGCACACTGTTTTATTAGGGTTCCATCAAGGATCTTGCCAATTATCTCCTTTTCTGATGCTTCAGTGTGGTGTACAGTCGTATTTCTGTCTCAGACCGCCCAGACAGAAATATCTGTGTATACAGTGTGGTACACAAGTAGTAAATCTAGTGCTTGATCTATGCAATACACATTATCTCAAACATCTGCAGTAAGTCCCACATTTACAAGGTTCTTTCACTGCTACATATCTACCAGGTAGTGTGCATGAAGTAGTTTTAACACTTCTAAGCAGTGTAGGACAGACAGACTACACAAGGGATGTAAAGCTGTTGTGAACATGATGAGTAACCTCAGTGTGTCCTGAAAACTAATGGAAAAAGAAGACGCCTTAGAGCTTGGATGCATATTTCCACTGGCTACAGAAATTAGAACCAAGGTCATTTCACACAAAGCTATAAATAATCATCAGGTGAAAAAAAAGTTTACCCTCCTGTGTTGTTTGCACTACCAGAGACAGCTCGGATGCAACAGATTTCTTCTCCACTGTCAATACCTTGCCAGTTTGCTTCATCATTGTATTATCCAGATAAAGGGTTCATGCCACTCACCAACACCGCCTTCTGAAAGACCTCAGATTTATCTTTTGCAGGTATCTGCAAAGTCAGCCTTTCACAACTAGTGTTTACGTGTCAGAATTGTTAAAAATAGAACACAAGAATTTAAGAATAAAAAAGTGCCTTATACTATCATCATTTTTTCCTGGCAATGGCTGAACTATTTGGTTTTTACCTTTCTTGAGGTCATTCACAGTCTAAGAATAAGTCTGTCTGTAGCAAGAAATGCAAAACAGTAAAAAAGCAATAAATGACAAAAAAGACCTTTTAAGTTTGAAACACATTTGCCAATGTAGCTGTATCACAAGAACTGCAAAAACCTCAACCCATTCTTTTTGACATTTAAATTAGGTCTTGGTGGGAGAAATCAACAGCTCAGTAACACTGGATATTCAGAAACATTATTTGTCTAGAAAAAGGCAGTCTCCCGAGCTGGTATAATGGACAATGAGCTGATAGCAATACTGAAGTTACTAAAAATGCATACATTTGTAATATTATCAGCAATTTCTATTCAATTTGTAGTTATCTAAAGCAAGATAAAGCAGGAAACTGAGAGACTAGAAGCCAGGACCAGAAACTATACTGACAATATTGTACAAACTTAGGAAACAAATAGAATTCAGATTACTGGTCAATTGTATTCATTCACCATGCTTATGGTTTGGCTCTTTACAACACCCTGACACTTGCAAAGCATGTTTGCACTAGTATATATTACACAGCTAAAAGCCAGCCCCAGTACTTCAGCTTGTGACAAGGCTGAGAATGCCTCTGTGGGTGCTGGGAGCTGCCAGCATCATGCAGGATTGACCTTGGACAAAAAACGTAATTCTCTCCTGTGTGCCCAGTGCCTATTAATGACAAGAAATCAATTTTCTCTACAGTAGAACTGCAATGACTTAGCACCTGAAATGTCTGGGAGTAATAGGTCTGCACTCAATTTAATTTTTTTTAATTGAATGAAAACTTATTCATTAAATAAATAAACAAACAACATACTTCCCTCAATCCCAAAATGTTAAATAAACTGGCCTGATCAGCTGGAATAGCAACGAAAGTATTTCAGCTGTGAACTGTAATGATAAGATATAGTAAAGAAATTATATACCTTAAATACTGAATAATTTCCCAGGTTTTTTTCCATCTATTAACTATTTACTAGAAAACCATACCTCCCTTTGTTGGAGACACCCTGAGTTGTATTTGCTCTCTAAACAGCTGGCAGTAAACAAAATCTGAAAGGGTATTGAGTAGTTTCTTCTGCTTTTGGAAGGCACAAACCACTTCACTAGCCAATTATGTAGATGCAATGATTTGTTTCTAGAACCATGAAATGTATTAATTCCCTGTCCTTCTCTGTGTATATATATTTAAAAAGTAATTTATTAAGAATGAAAAAGAACAAGTGTTTTGTGTTTCAGACACAGTATATACAGTATATTTCACAATCCATTCAGTATATACAGAGGTGCTTATTTGTCACTTAAAATACCATGACCTTTTCTCAATCCAAAAAAGTTTCCAATGTATTAACAAATGCCTTCTGATGTCATTAGTTCTAGCGTTTCATCCCCAAAGCTATCCAGTGTATAAACTCTCATTGGTTTGAATAAAAGTACCTTGGGCATCAGGTCTCCTGGTAATCCGTTCAGCTTTGCTCTCCTTCTAAAACTTGGTCATGGTGGAACATTAATCCCTTGTGGAGGTGGTTGGGCAAGCTCTATGTAACTGGTTACGCTGCCTGGTGCTACTTAGGACGAACTTCTTTTTCTGAAAATGACAGCAAGAGTCCCATGGATGGGAGCTATATACTTTTTCAGTCATCTCCATTCAAGTTGTTACAATTTTGTCTCAAAATACATTTGACAAACTCCAGGTTTTCCAGATGTACCAGGCATTTAAGAAGGAAACAAGCCACATAAAAACATTGATGTGGAGGCTTAGTTTTTAAAGCTGTAAAAAAAGCGAAAGGACAACCTTTTTTTTTCCCCCCACCTTTTTTTTTTTCTCTTTTTCTTCAGTAGGTAAGCAATGGCTTTCTTGGAGACAAAGGGGACTGGACCTGTTATAGGAAGGTAAGCTATGAGGACAGGATGTTCCCTATGCTTTCTAACAGGCATTTCTTTTTGTCTGCCAGCTGGGCTAGCCCTGTATGAGCAAGTAAGTGAAAAAGAACACACAGAGCCTGATTCTGCCTTGCCCTGCACGTTATAGAGCTCTTTACAGATGTTAAAAGTAGCTCTGAGTCAGAGGAATTACTCTACAATATTTACAGACTCCTAAGGGCTCTGTTAGCTTGCAAGGTGCCTGCTCTACCTCCCCCAGCTTTTCTGGCCATACCTAAAGTGACGATTATTGGCTGTCCCAGAGTACTTAAAATATCTCACTGACTTCTAGGTTGACTGTGATTAAGGTACCTCAACATGGCCTGTATAAAAAAACCCAACAGAAATCTGTCTGCTTGATGAACAGTAACAGATCATATGTGAAACAGCCTCAGCTGCAATTGTTTCCCTCTTGAAGGAAATAGTTTCCTCAGATGGCCTGGATTTTAAACCCCTCACCCTTTATCAAACAGATCCAAATAGTGCAGGAAGCATCCAAGAAGTTGCCACTTAACTTTAGGGGCAGCACAGTTCTTCAATAATGTATAAATACTTCTCCTTTTTGAACCAAGCCGTGAAGTGAATCTTGGAGCATTCTTTTTTTCTGTGTGGAGGAGAGCTGACTGGTAATTTTGTGAGAGGTTATTGTTCCACAGCAAGCCCTGAGACAGCTTAGCAGCTTGTTGTGCTGAAAGGTGGATTTCCAGCTCTCCCTTCCCATGTGTGCTTTGCCTTGCTCCCACCCTCATTCCTGTTACCTCCTTTGAGCCTGTCCACACCTTTTCTTCAATAACAATAGCAATTATTAGTGTGTCTATATCACGTTTTCTCCTTACACCACGGTGTACACTGAAAATGGGGTATGCTGGCGGTGCCAGCTGGTGCAGGGGCTGCAGCATGGTGTACTGACGTGTGAGGTAGCTGCAAACTACTACGCACAGGCGTTTACTCAGGATAAAATAACCCTAACTTTGTGACCTCTTTGTCAATAACTACATTTCTACCAGTGCCAACACCATGCTGTTTCCAACTAGCTCAGACATCCCTACCAGCTCTGTACAAACTGCAGCATGAGTAGTTCCTTGGTTGTGAAACTGGGATGCCAGGGTTCCTCCTCTGCTTGGACTGATTAACCAGGTCCTTCCTCTTGGGAAACTATTCAAGGTCCTAAGGGCCCTTCTTTTGCAAATCATGCTGAAAGTGTTGGTATTTCCCAGCAGTAGCTGAGAGTGCAAAAAAGTGTGCATTTGATAACTTTCTCTCGTGCAAAACTAAAAACTCTATATTTTAAAATAGGCATTTGACATTATAAACTTTGTTCAGCAAACACTGAACAAAACAGCAGTTGTGTGGGCAAAAGAATGACAGCATTCATCTCCATCCTGTTCTGAATGTGAACAGTCTCAGTTGCTTGCCTTTAGGTCTAACAGAAACATCTCTTTCCAGGGAAGGTCTTCCAGAAACATGAGATTCCCCTGCTTACTGCTGTAGGTACATGCTAGAAAAAAGCACCGCATGTTCAGAGAATGGTGAGATAGCTGGACTCTGTGCTTATGTTTCATTGTTCAGTTGCTAAAACCTCTATCTTCTCATTGAAGTAAACATATGTCATCTGAAAAATTAATTTAACACAGAATACATTAATTGTGGTATTGATATAAGCACAGTCCTTTTCCTTCTAAGTCTTTTTTTCAACCTTTAAAATTACAATCTAGGTAAAACAATATCAAATAAGGGTATGTGAAAACTATGATGAAAAATTAAGACACTATGATACCTGGTGTTTCATCTTATCAGCAGTTGAGATGAACAACTCCAATTAGGATCCATAATCTATTAGATCATTTATTCTTTTGCTTTGATCTCCCTCTAGTGTTCAACAAAATAGGGTTAGCCAGGTATTAATGACTACAGATTTTCTGGTTCCTCACATGTGCAGACACTATATAACATTATGTAGCCTAATCTCAAGTTCAGGAACTGGATCAGACCTAGATAAAAGCTTGTTGTATAAGGATGTTCACTGCCATGTATCTTGGAGATTTACTGCATCAGAATAATGAATATGTATCCCATATGATTTCAATGTCTACTACTTTCTTAGAAATAACTTTACACTGGTAGAGACAGTAGTTTTGGAAGAAAAGAGCAAAGTGACAAAAAAAGGAAGTGTACGCATATACAAGCTAAGTATAGAAAAAATATTGTTGTATCTAAAGCCATACATATGCCAACTGGCCTAATCACTAGCAAAATATTTCTCACATGGTTATAACTGTGGCTTCGTTATAAGCAGCATTTCTAGAGTGAAGCTAGGCTGCAAATCACACTTCCTGGAACTTTAAATGTCACATATGTGTGTATATGTTGAAGAGAATTCTATATCCTAAGTTTTTTCCTGACTTTGGAAACTGTATAAAAAGAATTTTCTGACCAGATCAGAAACTGGACAGACTGGAGGTCTGGCAAAGAATACAGATGAAGAAAATCTGAAAGATGGGTTTAATTCTTATGGATACTTCTTTTTCTTTCCCCCTCAAGATCAGCATTGAAATAACACAATTATGTGTTTGTTTTATGAATAAGGAAAAATGCTACTTTCAGGAGTCTTCCTCATTCATCTTTAAGGTTAGGCATATTCAATATGCCATGATTTTGTTGCAAAACCCAAAAAATGCAATAAAGCATCTAAGCTACGCAGAAACTTATTGGCCAGGACTACTTCTCTCTATACAATGCTAGTGTAGCTTCATTCAAAACATGCATAGCCCTGGTATTTCAGCAAAGATACTGAAAGCAAGAAAAGTAAAAATGATTAAGAAAAGATGGACTGAGTTCTCAATATACTTAAAAAAGTCTTTGCATTAGCAAAGAGGAAAAGGAATTATTTAGGATGTTTATGAATGAAATGACAAGAACTGTTAAAATGACAGTGAGAAAAATAAATCAGGAAAGTCAGGAAATGTTTTGTAATTGATTAAGTCCTTGTGGTGGTAACATTTTTCACATATAATTGCTGAGACTATAAGCTATGCTGTCATCTCAAGTATCTGGAATTAAAAAAAATTGCATAAAGTGTTGGAGGTTATATAAAAATGCTTGTCTTGTCATGAGGCATAAACACAGAATGCCTGCAAACTCATTAGTGAAATAACCCTCTTCATATCAAGTGTGTGGACAATTTATTGAAAAGGAGCAATCTGTAGAGAGAAAAACTAGAACTTGTTGAAAATCAAGGGCTGTAAATGCACTACTGCACTACTGACTGGTGTTTGCTTCCTTATCCAGTACTTGTACTTTGGAGGGGCCTTCCTGCGGGTGCAGACAGCACATCGTGACCTGGGGAGGAGGAACTTTTACAAGTCATTTGATACACAGCTATCAGGGAAGGCAATGAAATTCAGTGAAGGTTTCCCCTGTCTTTGCAGCTGGACAGCATATGTGATTATGAGCATTGGGTTTTCTTTTTGGAACATATGGAGTCTCACTCTCCGTAAAGCTGCTGTTGCTTTGTAAAGTTGTGATACATTAACAAATATAATTATTAGTCTATTGTAATTTGTAACAACATAATCTACTTAAGGGACTGCCCCCGCCCTGCTGCGCCTGGTGCAGATAATTGCTTTGGAAGCAACGTGCTTATACCCTTTGGTCTCATCCTTCACTCTAGTAGATCAGTCTCAATCCATTGGAGTGACTTGGTGACAAACTACAATTATCAATGCCTACTAAATATATGTTTCTTCATTAAGATTGTAGTAGGCTGATTCATGTTTTTTTTTAAATATTAGTTACTGTGCTCCAGACTTCACAGTCTGCTTTTATTATACTATTCTTTCTTATTTGCTTCCAGAATAAATTAATTTTAAGCCTATCTATAGCTGTAATTTTCTACAAGGAATGAAAAATAATGGTGAATTTGAATACAGGACAAATAGTTCGCTGGGATCATTCTAAAAATCAATCAAGAGGCCTTCAAGTGACATTTCTGAGGCCACTGCTCTGTTCTTATTCTTTCCAGTAAATCATTAAGTTTGCCAGTAGTAGTGCCATCACAGAAATGTTTTTACCAACAAGCATCAAGGAAATCTGCTGTACAGAAAAGCATTAATGATGTCTTGAAAAAGAAGTTCTGTGCTTCTGCTCTAAAGAAAGCAGCTTTCCTAGTGTTTTTCTAGGAGACACCCATCTTTTTCTCTGGCTGCGATTGCTCTATTAGTTGCAAACAAAACAATAGTTTAAGTAGATGGAATCATTAGAATAATATTTTATATTTTTAAATGACGGAAAATGAGGGTGTGAATTTTTAGTGCATCCCCTGCTGTTTAAGTGCACTAGCTTATAAACCCAGGTATGTCTTATTGAAAAAAAATGCATGAAAGATACAGGATCTTCTTTCCTGAGAGCTACTTAAAAATAATATTGTGCTTTTTGTCTTGCCACTGAGCTAATACATTTACATCTCTTCATGCTAAAAAGGAAAAATAGTGAAAAGAGAATGATTAAAAAATGAATTCAACAGATGGTGACTCTCTCTAGAAAACCTATAGGATGGGGGCAGGGTGAGGAAAACACCTCTTTGAGATGCATCTTTTCAGAGCCATCTTCATGCCCATCTGTCTGGGAGGGAGAAATAATGACTAGGAAAACAAATGTGGGAAGAACCAAACCTAAATTCCGCAAGCCCATGAAAATCTGCTTGCATTTGGAGCAGTGGCCACATAAAGCTTTAGTCTGGTTGCCTGTTGGCATCCAGTGCTGGCCTGGCTTCTGCTATAGGTAGAAGTAGACAAAGACATTGCAAAAAGTGTGTTGTCATCCAAACTCACCTCTGGAGAGGTGTGGGAAATTTATGAAGATATCCCAAATTAGGTGATTCTTGCTTGTCTTTTCCATGCATTAGGATGTGGAACCTCATAGCAATGGTGCTGTGGTAGAACAGGTATTTCCATTTCTGCACGGGTATCACAGAACTACACACATATGTGTGTGTGGTGTCATTTGGCTTTTGCTTCTGGTCTAAAGTAACAGGGAGAGTCGGAGGATAAATATTAGTTCAGGTATCTACAACAACATGTGTTAAATATAGGTGATTACTCTGCCCCAGTTTTTCTCGTGGTCACTTCCCTCAAGGACAGAGAGCTCTGCTGTCCTCTGCCTTCCTTTGCTGTGTGCTGCAGACTGACACAGGCTTAAGTATCTAAGAGTATTGGCAGTTAGGGTGCACCAAAGCACATTGTCTCCTTTCAGTTATACTCCTGAAAATGTATAATAATATCAGGTAGATCGATGGAATTGCTCAGTATTTACACTAGAGTGAGAGCAGAATTTGGTCTCCCTGCAGCAGAGTGAATGCTACAAAGCGGTACCTGGCAGGAGTAGCCCTCCTTGCATAATTTCCAGTCCAGATCCAGAAGAAGACTCATTGATGACCAGTTAGAAAGTGTCTGAGAGATGTGTGACCTCTGGCTGATGCAGTGAAAAAACTGAGATGAAGCAGGGAAAGCAGCATCCAAAAGATAAGAAACATTTCAGCGGAAGCTTTCCTACTATATAGCTTAACTTCTTCAAGTGGTAAAGAGGAAAATCTTACTCAAACTTCATAAAAGACGCATAAAGCCCCTGCCAAAATTTTGCTTTAGAGAAGAATGATTGTAAGATGAAACATTTTAGGGAACATTAGAAATATGGCACTTCATTCCACAAATAACATTGCATCTTTCACTACTTTCTCCAAGCAGGCTTTCTGAGTTTTAGATAGATTTAGTAAACCTCCACTTACCTGCTAGTGAAACAACTTGTGAGTCAGTGTGCTGGTAACTCTGGGAGCAAGATTACTTATAAAGGAAATGAAGCCAACATAGCCTTTGCGTAAAGGAAAGATTGGAACATCTAAATCAAAGAGAAAGACAGTTGTCTCGTTGGCATAACCTTGAATTAGGGTCACTTTAAAATAAATCATCCACTGTCTCTGAAAACATTTATAAGGCAAAAAAAAGAAAAGATGCCCAAAGGGAAAATATTCTATGTTTCAGCAGGATTACCCTTTCACCTACTCCTGATCTTTAGAACCTCCTTTCCTAATATTTGGCAGACTGTAAATCAAGGACTCTATTCACAAAAAGACCATGGTCTGTATTATAAATAACACTCAGGTGGATGGTTGAGATGTCATAGAACATTCGCTGCCCATCAAGATGATTGTCACTGTGTTTCTCAGTCTAAGACCTCTACTAAAGACACAACTGGTAGCTGAACTGAACAGTTAAAGAGGTAGAGAGAACTTGGCAACACCAAAGTTCAACTGTGGTAGTCTGGATAAATTTAAGTGATCATTATGGAGAACTGTAATTCAGGTCATGAAGGCAAAAAATGTACTGAGCTTTAACAATATTTCATAAAGAGGTGGTAGTCCCTATTAGTGAAACAAATAGGGGTGAATAGCATAAGTTAATTACCTTAGGGAAACACTTCACATTTGGATCTATATTAAATAGCAATTAAATAGCAATGCCCCAAAGCAGAATCATAGTCTTAACAGTATAAACTGAGAAAAATTGTTTGCTTCCAGGAAACAAAACAAAAGCTCAAGCCTACTACAGAAAGGGTGAATTTGGGCTCAGGAACTGAGGATTTAATTCATCTGTGTGCAGAAGGACTCATGAAAACACAAACGCTCTGCAGTTAGCAGTTTGACAGCTCCAGTGAGAGTCATTTGTGTCCCTGGCACATAATAATTGGAGGGGAAAAGGCTTAGCAACACATTTGAGGGGAGGGGACCTGAAGAAGAAGAAAACTTTAGAAAATGGAAGGTGTGTTCATCATATTCAAGTGTCTTTCAGATTTCCAAGGAGGAAAAAATTGCCTCACTCTTACTCTCCATCTTCAAAGGTACACAGGTTTCATCTTCTGCTTTTTAGCTTCCTTTTGCTTAGACCAGTTGGATGCACTGAGTGTCATTATGATACACAAAGATAATTAATATTTAGAAGTATCCATGGTGTGGAAGAATAGGACACAGTCAATACGACTGATGTCACAGGAGTGCAGAACATTTTTTTACTATTTGTTTTCACCTGCGTTGTCCATCATTTGAACAACTGCCTTCAAATAAACCTGGTCATGGTCCTTACTCCTGAGCTCCACCTTCAAGGGCACTCATTCTATATTGTGTCAGGCAGAGCTCATCTCCTTACGAACTCAGTTTTTTTGCACTGCTTTGGACCTGAAGACACTCATTAGGTGCCTTGGAAGTTAATTGTGGAAGGCCTTCACCTCTTCTTGTGCTGTAAATTTCTGTTCTATACTAAGAGTACACTACATAGCCTAGCAGTGTATTGTATACACAAAAAAGTCTGTACTATAAGGTGTAATAAATTACTAATAAGGAAAAAAGTCTGTAAATTTGTGCTTATATTTTATTTTGGTTGCAGAGAAAATAAACACACTGGAGGCACAGAGGCTTCTTCACTCAGCCTTAGACAACAAATAAGTTGGATCAAGTCTGAATTGAGAATGAAGTCAGAATTCATAGTAACAATGTTTAGGGTCATGTACAACACAAAAATTCAATTTTTAGTTTTATTTAAGTCTAGAAAGTCAGAAGGTACTTGCTGTCAACAAAAGAGTGGTCAGCAGGAGAGCACCAGACAAGCAGCACAAAGGAATTCCAGCCAGTAAATCAGCTTCATGGGGGACCCAACTTAAATGCCTCTATGCAAACGCACGTAGCATAGGGAATAAGCAAGAGGAGTTAGAGATGTGTGCACGTCGGCAGGGCTATGATCTTACTGGCATCATGGACACATGGAAGGATGGCTCCCATGACTGGAGTGTTGGAATGGAAGGATACAGGGTCTTTAGGAGGGACAGGCAGGGGGCACAAGACGGGGTGTCACCCTCTATGACAATGACCAGCTGGAGTGCATGGAGCCCCCAGTGTGAGAAGGACATGGACCTGTTGGAGTGAGTCCAGAAGAGGGCCATGAAGATGATCAGGAAGTTGGAACACCTCTCCTGTGAGGATAAGCTGAGAGAGTTGAGCTTGTTTAGCCTGGAGAAGAGAAGGGTCCAGGGATACCTTATTGGGATCTTTAGATACTTGAAGGGGGCTAATAAGAAAGATGGAGAGAAACTTTTTACCAGGGCCTGTAGTGAAAGGACAAGTTGTAACAGTTTTAAACTAAAATAGGGCAGATTTAGATTAGATATAAGGAAGAAATTCTTCGCTGTGCGTGTGGTCAGGCACTGGGACAGGTTGCCAGAGACGCTGTGGATGAGCCATCCCTGGAAGTGTTCATGGCCAGGTTGGATGGGGCTTTGAGCAACCTGGTCTAGTGGAAGGTGTCCCTGCCCATGGCACGGGGTTGGAACTAGATGATCTTTAAGATCCCTTCCAACCCAAGCCATTCTATGATTCTATATTGATTTCATTGAATTCAGGTGATTTATCAGGTTATCGAAAAGAATTGGGAACATGATTTGCCCTACGATCATTTTATTATCTTAAAACTTCTGAGCGGAAGAGCAGAAGGCCCTCAGAGAAGTCTTCTTCAGGTTACATTAGCCTAACACTAGCATGCTCAGCAGAGATGCATGATGCTACGGTTAAACGTGCGGTGAATGTTTGAGCAAACACAATGGTAAGAAATAGGAAGGCTAGTATTCAGAGACTTATTCTGGAAGGGACTTGGAGCATTTAGAGAGGGGATTAGAGGTGAGAAAATTAAAACGCCCCTTAACAAATCACCTACCTAAGAACAAAACACTAGAATTTTAGACAGAACGGTTTTTCTAATGTTAATGCATTAATTTTCTGTTTTGTGAAGGGAAGGGAAGGTATGTAAAGATGAAAAGACATGTCAGATAGGGGCCAAGAGTTATTAAATTTTTTTTGCACAAAATATTACAGTGTAAAACAGATGTACTATGATGAATTACAATGAAAAAGCAGCTAGAAATGCATGTTGTAAATAAAAAAATGAATCCCTGTTATCGCACTTCATAAGATTTTTTATTTCTATTTATTGAGCCATGAAATCAGTAGACAATTCTAATTGGAAGGTTGAAAATGCAAAATAATTAGAAAAGGACCTTATCAACTTACAAACTTCTTACAGTGATTTTACCAGTTCTGTACTTACAGAGCTATAGCCAATTTGACATTATTGACTCATATTGTGTATGTTTTCATCCCACTGTGTTTCAATTCCAAAGAGCACCTGAGGAAAAAAGCCAGTATTTTCACATGTGAAGAGAGAAGGAGATGTAGAAATTGTAGCAGTAAAGAACTCTGTAAATAGTCCAGGCTTTCAAGGAGGAGCCATGATCAGTAAAGTTGACTAGAAGAGGAGTGCATGAAAACTGGGACCTCAGATAGGCCAAGAAAAGCACAAATGCTATTTCCACAGTATACAAAATTTTTCCATCCAGGAGAGAGGGAATACATCAACTATAGCTTATTAGCTATTTCAAATACTTACTAAAGTCTCAGATTCTGTAGCCATTACGTTTAGCAAAACAAGTAAGCAAAAGTGGAGGAGAGCTCCCTGGAATGTCAGAGACAGCCCATGCAATTTTCTTATCAATTAAACCCCAAAAGACAGACAGGTGAAGGTGCTGTTACTGCTGAAATGTGTTAATTTACTTTTTCCGATGACCATTATGTATCACTACCTGATAAAAACAAAACCTTTGTCCAAATGGATTTTTAAGAACAATTTCTCTGGATAGTCTCTAAATGCACTGATATCTGTTGGGTCTCTTTTTTTAACTTGGATTTGTTTTTAATTGACAACTTTTTGTCTTACATGTCATTTCTAGCTTTATGAATCAGGTCATTTTTAAAGTGCTGTTTGTGTACTCTCCATATTCTGTTTAGTGTGAAGTGATTACTCTCTGAAATAACATACTTATCATTTTTGACATGCAAAGAACAGAGATAAACAATGTAACAGCTTTGTCTATTGCTTTTTTTTTTCTTTTAAGACATTAATATTCAGCTTTTGTTTTAGGCTCATGATAGAAACTGAAGGAAAAGAACATTTCTTCAGGCATTTGCAGTTTTTTTTCTTTGACTATTAGTTATTCTATAGCATGCTTTTACTGAATGCTTCAGTAGTTTAGTGTGACAGAAAATCAACAAAGACTTGCATTTTGTTCTCAATCTAGTTTGTATCTACCTGCCTATTATTACCACTAAACACATTTTCCAAAAACAATGTTTGGTTATCTGTTATGTATAATTGAAAAGCCTCTGATATTGTTCATTTGTCATTCTCAGCCATGCATGGGTATTGAGACTTGGAGCAAAAATGTGAATGTGTTTGCATCGGTAAATTGGATTTTTTGTACTCATAATAATCTTCACAAGTGGCATTTGGGCTCAGTAGGCAATAAAAGAAAGAAAAAGGGAGAGATTTTTAAAAAAAATCTTAATTTAATTCCAAAGCCAGAGGGTAGTTGTCGTGGTAGGAGGGGGCAGTGGAGCTTGTGGAAGCTTGACTTTTACTGTTTGTAAAATTTCTGTAATGTGTTCACATACCAAAACAAATCCAGTAATGAAAGTATGTAAAAGAATAGATTTGCAGCACAAAGCTTCATTAAATTAAGAAGTTAGTGTAAGAAGACAATGGAAGGCAAACAAAGAAGACATTTGCTTGGTCTCTCTTGCTCCAGTGTCTGAATGCACCATCATCTTCAGTATGTTTATCTGCACAGCACCCTTGAGGTAAAAAAAGGGTCTTAACTCATTTTTTCTAGTTGCCTCTGCCATGGAGAAGCTGAAAAGGGCCTGTTTACAGTAAGATAAAAGATCCTCAGAACTAGCTTCAGACCAGCTATCGGTATTAGCTCAGCCGTTGTGAACAGCAAAAGCTGCACAGAACTGGGCTGGAAACTGGGTTTGCACAGGCAGCTGAACCCTGAAAGCACATCATGGCACCCCGCTGCTGCTCACTTACGGACGGACCGCTTGCCGGAGACCGCCCCGACTGCAGTATTGGCTCCCCGCTGCTGCCAGGCCCCAGGGCAGAGGCACAGCAGCAGCACTTCTTTCTGAAGCTTATTTGGCTGCTTTGCTGTCCAAGACCACAACAGGGAGCGCTGCAGGGAGGAGGAGGAGGATGGTGAAACAGAAATCTTCAGGACAAACCACAGGTTCTTCTGGTGGGGCCCATCAGCTGGTCAGGCAGAGAGTGGTCACCGCAGCGGTGGCAATGAGCTCCATGAGGGGATGTAAGGACATGCCTACAGTGAGCTCAGGTAAAACCGAAGGTCCCGCTAGTGAAGTATTTGGTTACAGCAGTAACCATTGGTGGATGCCTCAAGAACAGTGCTCCAACTTCTTCAGTTCACGGGATTTCGCTTCTGGGTACTTAGTAAGCTTGAGTTGTTTGTGTGTTGTTTTTTTTTTTTAATGGGGTTGTTTGGCCTCCTTTCGTGCTCATGTAAACTTTCAGCATCCTTTTGCAATGAGTTCCTCAGGTTTATGACCTGTGGGATTTTTTTCTGTGGGAAGGACATCCTGCTTTTACTGTTTAGAATACAGCTCCTGTTTTCATTTTGTGAAGGACAAGTTGGGTTTTGGTGGGAAAGAATAATGGCATATTGAAACATATAGCCATGATTTTCCTATTGGTGATGTCCTTGATCAGGTCAATTTTCTTCCTCTACTGAACAATGAGCTTTTTTTGTCTCAGTCCCATGCATCAGGGTCTTGGCTTTTTTTCTTCTTATGAGAGGTAGGGGGCTGGACCTTTCTTCTGATTTGGGGTTTCTCCCAGGAATATCTTCATCTCTAACTACAGCTTAACCTTTCCAAGGGTTTCAAATTTTTGAGTTGCTTAAGCCTCCAGGAATTTTGTGCTATTTAAGCCTCCAGGTATAAATAAAACTGAATCTTCAATAAATATAGAGCCTATAAATGTTTTCTAATCTAAATATCCTTGTCTGTATATTGATGGTACGAAAGAAAATGCACATATCTACACTAGACATTTAAAAATGTGGGCAACCTGCTCTGGCCTCTTCTCCCTACCAAGAGGTCTTTGAACTTCTGTCACATTCAGTTATGGAGTGCAGGATCTTTATACCTCTATGCATGGTTTCTTTTTTGCATATCTATCTCTCCCTTTCAGTCCTGCAAAAAGCTGATTACTTTTGGCTTTAACTCATTCTTGCCAAATTACCTCCTTGCTGTGTAGTTTTCTATATCTTTTGTTAATGCATTTGCCTTCCTACCTTGTGGTCTTGCAACTAGCAGGCACTTTTCTTTGATGTGGTTTGGTGATGTTTGTGTATTTTGTTGCCCAAGGGGTTGCTTCCATTTAAATGCAAGATTGTCACGGTTTAATGAATATTGTTGTTTATGGTCTCTCACCAGCCATTGGAACTGCATTCTAAATGTAATTAAAAAGCCACAAAGAAAGCTAACATTGGAAATGTGGGGATTCTTGATTTTTAATCTGGCTATTACATATATTGAGTTGTCAATACTAAGCAATTTATAGCTGGCAAATGGAAAAATTTCCCAGATCATTACAGATGTTTAACTATTTATAAACTACAGTGAAGTGAAGATCCTATAGCAGGAAAGATCACTGCAATTGGTGAGAAGGTCTCAAGGAAAGAGTTTTGAACAAAGCCGCCATTGAACAGGGCCATGGCAGCCTGCACAATTCCTCTTAAGTTGCCTGTTGGGGTCTGAGGCAGCCTGCAAGGCAGGGGCAGAAAGGAAAACTGCCCTGACAAACCTGCCCTGAAACCTGCTCCAGCCAAACTCCAGATATGCTGGTACCTCACAGTATTTCCAGAAACAACAGCTCTGGAAATGGAATTTCTTTTTGTTTTTTTTTTTGTTTTTTTTTTTACCCCAACCTTCCTGAGCTTTCCATGAATCAGGACGCCAGGTTTTGAAGACACCTTGCTCCATGGGACAATCTCTCATACCTATTCTCTAAGGGACAGGACGTAAAGGCTTCCTGCACCCACAGTTGGGACAGTTCCTGATCATAAAGAGTTTGACTTTTTTAACTTCTGTTATATTTTGACTGACTTACCACTGATATGTAATAGAAGAAGAGATGAGGACTTCGTATTTCTCGGCAGGACACAATTGCTGCTGCAGTCCTCTTCTTCTCAGACTCTTTCTGTGTTTTCAGCCATGGAGTTGAATAAATGGGCCAGAAGGGAGACCAGACTGTTCTCAGCCTCCTTCTCTTTTCCACCAATGGGCAGTGCAACCGAATCACCCTCAGGGAACATAAGCACTTGGGATTTTCTCCATAGTTCATTCATTGCGATACAATTTATAGGCAACGTGAACACAGAATGTGTCTGTAAGATGGGTCTGCCAGAGACATGATCTAGCTAGGGAAGCATTGGGACAGGTCAGCTGTGATCTTAAAGTTGTTGAATCGAACACTTTTTAAAAAAATCAGTTGAAAAAAGATTTTTCCCACCAGGATTATTATGTGCAATAGCTAAAATTGTAACAGTTTGAAATACTTCCAAGAAGCAGAAGAATGAAAACATCTCTAATGATCACGTTGATCTGGAGAACCAACACAGAATTCCTGCACTTTGACTGTAATGCTTGATCTTTGAAGTTTTGTACGATAGTTAAAGAACACTACCTCCTTCACCACTTTAATCAGAGAATGTTTTTCTTCAGCAAGCTATGTGTTACAGTTCAGGCCTGCTGAAGAGCTATATTTGCTCTCAGGAGAGCTCAAAATAGCTTGCTTTTTATTCTGAAAGAAGGTGCATAATTACATTAAGCCTGAAAGATGGAATAATTCAGAAAGTGAAATAAAAAAAAATAATCGTACAGTTTGACACATCCAGTGTACAGATTATGAAAAGTATTTCTATTTAGACTTATTAATGATAATTCAGTCATACTAATTTGCTTATGGAGTACAGGGCTAATGAGAGAAATTTCAAAATATGGCAATAATGAACAGTCCATAATTAATCAAAGTGTTATTTAAATCTGAACTTTGAAATAATTTTAATTATCACCTTTTAGGATAATGATATGGCAAAAGGGAGAGTGACTGCATTTTGCCATCTGTGAGAGATTCATGTTCCTGTAAATGCTTATGCACAGCTATAAATACATCTGTGTGTAATTGTGGTACTGGAGCCTTGCTAACAAATGGAGTCAAAGAGTTACTTTTTTTTCCCACTAAGAGGGCTCTGTGCTAGATGAGGAAATACAGGATGCTCAGCAAGAAAGAGCTTGAAAAAAGAAGTGAAATAGACAGTCATTATGCTAATAAAATGAAGAGTGTCTTAAAAAAAAAAAGATTCCTGTAGAATATGTGCATTTTCATTTCTATTTATAAACCTCTCTACTTTGTAAAAGCAGCATTGCAAAGGGTATAGTTGTGCATGCAGAATATTGAATAAATACAAAAGTTCTCATGAGCTGTCCATGCTTTATGTTTTTTTTTATATAAAAACTGCCACATGCGAACTCTAAGGCATCACCACTACTAAACTGAAAACCAGGGAGATAAGTCTGTCACACCTGCAGGCTATCCATTAGGAACAGTCAGGTTCTTGCATAAAAGCAGTTGCACATCCAGGACAATTGCTCTCACCAGATTAGACACCCACTAGCAGTGGTGCAGGGCTTGCTCAAGAAGCCTGAAAACACATAGTTTGCAAATATGATTGTTTGAAAATTTGGCACACAGTGCTACAAATAGGCATCCCTTTCCAAACTGTCCTGTGTGTCAAGTATTTGCTGAAATATGCAATTTCTAAAGATACATGCAAAATATTTTTTAACTTTAGGCTACTTACAAAGAGTTGAGCCTATAGCACAATGTAATACCAGATTCTACTTCATTTGTTCAGACTACAAGAGAGAGAGTTCAGGGGTGATCTGAATACAGCTTACAGAAACCCAAGCAGCAGCTTCAAAATAGAGGGTTTTAAACATCTGACCAAAGTACAAAAGCCCAAAGTGGAAGATGGATGTATTCAGATTTGCATTTTTTTATACTTAACAATAGGGACAACGTGTGAAGGGTAAAGTGGTTATAATTTAAATCAAGATGCTGTTCTAAAACAAAAATTGTTGTTCAAGCACAAAGACTAGATTTAAACCAACATTTAATGCATAGCATGTCTATGGCCTGTATTGTGTAGGATGCCAGAATGCATGGCCATTGCAATGCAGTATAATTACTAGCTATTGCTCCAGTCAGTGGTACTAACCACAAACACCATACTCACAGAGCGATTTAGCCACTGAATTCAGTGGAGTGAGAGCCTGGATGCATCCCACTCGACACTGAGTCCAGCGTCAGAGTGCTCCGCAGGCACAGTTTGTAATGGGCATTTCTCCAAGAGCAACCACTTATGCAATATACAGAACTAGCAAGGTATTGCTCTGCAGCGGTAACAGCTAGGAACCACCTGCTGTCTCACAGTATTCTAAAAACATGTTTTCAAACCACCTGGCGATGTTTTAATATGATGTAGCAAAAGAGATACTTTACAGGTACAGTTCATAATGGCCACATGCTGGGATGAATCTTTTGGCTTTTCTCAGGGGAATTCTATTTGTATAACAATTCTGAGTAGTTTCTTTTTTTCCTCCTCAAGTGCAGGAAAAAGGCTAGTTCACATGAACAATCTTTGCAATGGGCCCTTTCTGTGAAATAAATCTTTCAGTTGACTGCTTCTACCATTATAGTCAGTTTTGCACATTTCACTTTAATTATTAAGAAAAGACTAATTATTACTCTGCTTATTCCCTAAATCTCTGCTTTAGGTAAAGGTTACCAAACTATATTAATATTCACTTTACAAATATTCTAGATGTTTCCAATCCCGTGGAATTTGAGAATTCTTTTTTTTTCTTGTTATCTGTCTGTCTAAAAAATAAATCTTTATAGACCTTTAAAGGTAGATTTCTGAGAGATTTTTTTTTTCATGTTATGTTAATGTCTGCTTTCACAAAAATTGCAGTTCCCCAAAGTACTAGTTTGCAATCATTTTAGGCTTTCGACATTGTTAATTTAATGAACACTTGTACATCAATTTTACATTAAATGTCTTATTTTGACTTAGCTGATCTCTAAACTGTTTCTTGAGCAATTTTGTAGCATTTATGAACAGTGGCAAGGCTGAATTGCAACTGATAGTGAAGTGCAATGACTTTGTTCTGTCATGAATTGAGATGCGTGTATGTAGCGCTTGATGTGTGAAATGTGGTTTTTAAGCATTCTGGTACTTAAGCATTTCTACTGCAAGTAAACCACCTCCAGCCCTTCTTGGGATTGATTGTGAATTAATTTATGGGACAAAGTCACAGTGTTATTAATGGGAGACTGCATGGGTTAACTCTGGAGGATTCTGCAAGAAAAGAGGATTGCACTTCACATGTTAGTTCTTATGCAGATCTGGAGAGCTGGGGAATTTTTCTGTGCTGCAGTAAATGAAAACAACTAAATTGCTACATGGGGAGTGCTTACTGATGATACCAGTTTTCTTCCCCCTCCACTACAGTCTTGCTTTTTTGCCAACCAGATTTTTATTACAGATGTCAGAGTTTCCCTGCTGGACTATGTCTTTGGATAGCAGTATTATTTGTTTAATCAAACCCTTGTGTCTAAATAGATTTATGTGCTGATTAAAGAGACAGCTCCTTTGATTACTTTCTGTTGTTGCAGGGGGAGGCATACCAAAAATATGAGTACACAATGTTGTGGATAATACGGACAGAGGAGACACATGCTTGCTTTTGAATGCAATTTTTTTCTTTTTCAGATGTCCTTTTAGTGTTCAGTGCAAATTTTGTTTTCTGTTTTGCATCCCTTTTGCCTTCTCCTATTCCTTTTTTCCCTTCAAATCCTGAAGGCCACAGTGGTCCATCCTCCTGTACCAGGCTGTAGCTGGTACATGAGATATGATCACAGGCAGAAACAGGCTCACTCTCTTCTCTGTATTTGGATCTGGTTCTCAGTTGGGAGCAACAGGGAGAGTACATTAGGCAGTCGCATGTCAGCTTATTCTCTTTCTTCTCAGATCACAAAACACTTGACATTCCTCTAACAGAGAGAGGATTTTACTTTTATGACTGAAAACACGACCACTGAAAAATCTACCATGGAAGAGAGCAGAGAGCTCAAGGGACATGGTCAGCGTGTTAGCACTAGCAGACAGCCAGCAAAATGACGGTCCCAGAAAGTGGTTTATGCTCAGGGCTTTCAAAAAACAGGCAGTAAAACCAACCATCCAACCCAGCAGCCATCCTCCATCCAACTTGGAGAAGTTAGTTAGATGTCTCATCTGACATTTGACGTTATCTCTGTGTGTGGGGGCAAGCTGGGCGCACACACAAGTGCTTTCTCAATACCCCTAGGAGTAGTAGAATGTCACAGAATCACAGAGTGGTTCAAGTAGGAGGGGGCCTCTGAAGCTCATCTGCTCCAACCCCCCTACTCAAGCAGGGACACCTACAGCCAGTTGCCCAGCACCATGTCCAAAGGGCTTCTGAACACCTCCAAGGATGGAGACTCCACAGCCTCCCTGGGCAACCTGTGCCAGTGCTCGGTCACCCTCACAGGGAAAAAGCATTTCCTGATGTTCGGAGGGAACCTCCTGTGTTTCAGGTTGTGCCCATTGCCTCTGGTCCTGTCACTGGGCACCACTGGAAAGAGCCTGGCTCTGTCCTCTTTGCACTCTCCCTTCAGGTATTTATATACATTGATGAGATCCCCCTGAGCCTCCTCTTCTCCAGGCTGAACAGACCCAGGTCTCTCCCCCTTTCCTCACAGGAGAGATGACCCCATCCCTTCATCATCTTCCTGGCCCTTTCTTGGGCTCTTTCCAGTATGACCACGTCTCTTCTGTACAGAGGAGTCCAGAACTGGACCCAGCACTCTAATTATGCCCTCACCAGAGCTGAGCAGCAGGGAAGGATCACCTCCCTTGACCTGCTGGCAATGCTCCTCCTGTTGCAGCCCAGGACACCATTGGCCTTCTTTGGGGCAAGGACACATTGCTGGCTCATGTTCAGGTTGGTGCCACCAGGACCCTCAGGGCTTTTTCTGCAAAGCTGCTCTCCAGCTGGTCAGCCCCCAGTATGTACTGGTGCCTGGGGTTGTTCCTCCTCAGGTGCAGGACTTGGCACTTCCCCTTGTTGAACTGTGTGAGGTTCATGTCAGCCTGTTTGTTCCGCCTGTTGAGGTCTCTCTGGGTGGCAGCATGACCCTCTGTGGTTCCAACAGGCTTGTAGCCCTGCACAGATTTCTAACTCAGCAGGTTTATTCCCCATACTGTGTGCAATACTGTAGAGGCACTTCAGAGAGGCACCCCAGCATGTTGTCTTCCTAGAAAGGGTTTTGTAAGCTTGCTGTTATTGTTTTACAGATGTATTGTTCAAATAATTTGGCATTACTTAGCTCCCACTTAAAATTATGGACCTTTAGATTTCACCAGCATCAACCACTCGTGCTTTTTTCTTGCATCTAAGCCACCTGAGCTGGAGAAATGAGCTGGCATTTCTGGTTTAGTGACACATTCCAAAGCATCTGAATGTTATTCACTAAGAATTCTTATTCCAGTGTGGAGCACAGTATTGTGTGCTAAACTGAGGAGCAATCTGATATTGTTGTACCAGATTTCAGTAATGTGAAAATAATCACTTTTTTCCCTGCTTGTAGAAAGCCTATTAGGAGATTTAGAGCTACTGCAGAAGTAAGAACAGCAAATAACTTCTGTTATGTTCTATATTTATAGCAGAGTTTCAGTTCAAGAGGTAATTTAGGGAATACATCTCCTGCAAAAAAGCCTAAGACAATATTAGCTGAAGTGAAAACTTAACCCTACAAGTAGAACTGCTGTTTCTGTAAGCTGTGGGACAAATCCTCAGTGAAGTGAAATCTATATAGGACAAAAAACCATATTATGCCATCAAACCACTCTGATTTATAATGTACTGTGATGCATCATAGCAGTTTTTTTTCCTTCTTTCACACAGAATTGCTCAGCTGAGTCTTCCTACTTCCAAATCTAAATACAAGCGCACACCCACACCCAGAGTGATATATCATTACTAAATCAGTTTTCTGTAGTCTCACTAAAGGCTCATGCTTACACCCTTAAAATCCAAAGAAATTTTCCTAACATCACTCACAGCAGTACATGCTGTACAACAGTAACCCTGCTAGAACAGGTAAAGTTATACTTGCTGAATAGCAGTAGTAAAAAAAAAAAAAAAAAAAAAAAAAGTGTTTATATGCAGTCAATATTTCTTGAAAAGAAATATTTTAAAAGGTACAGATTGTGAGTAGACAACTAGCTAGCATTTGTGCGTATGAACCAACAAATTAAACAACAAATAACATATTCAACTTTGTGCTTTGAAAGAAGAAGAAATTTTGGAATGTAAAAACAAAAGATGAAATAAAATTCTCTTATACTTTAGCTGTATGCGGGAGAATATTGCTGCTGACTACTAGTGCATGAGTTATGTAGAGTCACCTTCAATCAAAACTAATTCACTTTTTCTGTACCTAGTAGTGGTTATCATAGGGAAGGGAAAGGCAGAAGCCTGATATAACAGAACTGGAGAAAAAGATGCTGTCATTGGATTACTTGCTTTTTTTCATTGTGACACACCAGATGCTGACCAGCTGACTGATACAGAAAGAAAAAAGTTCTGTGCCAGCCATATGTGGGTGTTTGCATATGCAAGACTGTATTGCTCATGCTATACATGCTTCAGCAGCACGAATGACTCCTATGCTTCATGAGGGGAGTTTCACACAATTTTTTTCCATTGGACTACCTTTTACAATAACAATTTTGTAGCAAAAGTGACACACACAAGAAAAGAAATAAGACATAAGAATCCAGTGCAGTGTCTATAAAACTTCTCGATTTTTTTCAGTTCTTTTTAGCTCCTATTTTGCTTTTCTTCTTCTTCCTTTACCTTGGGTTCTTTGAGGTGACAGCCCTGAGTTGGAAGGACAGTGTCTTCCTTGCGTAGCAAGGTATTTTTAATTTGACACCAAACATAAAGGAACCATTACTAATGTTCATGAATACTTGTTTAATTCTTCCTCTGTGATGCAGGCTGATAGCTCTATGCAAACATAGACCTATAATCCCAAAAGACTTGGAAGATGACCAGAGAGCGTGCAGGAGGTCTGAATTTAGATTAATCTCAGGGAATTCACAATTTATTCCCTGATGAAAGAGAAATGTTGCCATCCAAAATAAAGATGAAAGCTATAGGAAAGTAAATGAATGACCTCTCTAGCACTCTTTGGTCTTTCTTGTGTTAAAAACTTTAGTTTCATAGAGCACTTGTATGCTGGTAATTATTGCACATACTCCATATAAGACATATTAAAATGTCTTAGAATTTTGCAAAAATTGTTCCGCTGCCTTGGAATGAGAGATGTCCTAGCACAAATAACCCATTTTCTTCAGTGATGCAAGTTGTCCTAAAGCAAGGCTCTTGACTTTAAAAATAAGAGCAGATTTATATTTCCTAAGAATTTATTTAAAGCATTTCAGTTTTTGTCTGTGGCATGTTACAATTCATGGACATCTGAAAGATGTGAAAGTGCACTTAACGAATACTGTGCGCAGCTGGCATTATGTAAGAGTACTAGATTAATCTGCCTTTTATGAATAATAATAGCACATCATTTAGACATTAGGAGAGCTGTGGCATTCACTGTGAAATATATAAACCTCACTCAGTACTTTTACTCTCATATAATTGTTTTACTTGTTTATTGTGATTTCATATTATTATTATTACTAATTATTACATTGATTATTCTGACTGAGGAATTTAAATCTGAATTATTGATTTTAAAGCTTCCATTTTAGATATTGCTAGCACTGTCTGGATGGAACCAGCTTGGTAAACTGGTAACTCAGTTGCAATTATTTCCTGCAGGATGAGACACTTTTCTTGAGCTACAGGACATGAAATGGAGTAAAACATGACTTGGCTTATTCCTGTTTTCAGTGACATGAGAAGTATTGCCTTCAGAGATTAATTCTTCAAGGATCAGTGTGTTTGAATGAACATCATAGTTCTTTTTTTTCATAGGGCTTACCTTCTCTAACTACTCTTGGCTAACTGAAAGGGATTTTTTAGGATGATCTGTTTTAGTCACAAGATTTTTAATAAAAAATCTTTTGGCTGAGTAATACTTAAACTCTTCCTCACTTTTCTGGAATTGTTGATTGCTGCAAAAAAAGAGGCATGGTAGTCTTCTAATTATTAACACTTGCACAGCTGATAACATGCCCCTTGGTATAATAACTCTTTCAAAACCAAGTATTTAAGGGTGGGTAAATATTTGTCTGGAGGAATTTCTCTCTTTCTGTTCAGAGAAGAACTAGGTTAGTTACTTAGACTAGATCTCTAACTTAAGCCCTACCCCAGCTGATCACAAGATATATAGTTGAATTGATTGACATATTAATGTGAAGCGTTTTCAATTATTACAATTATTAATTCTAAAAACCTAAGGTAGATTCAAAATTTAAAATGGGAATGAAAGCAAAAACATTAACAGTTTACTGTCTGGTTTAATACAAAATTAGATTAGATTCTTTTAATTCACTGATATGCAATATTTCTATGTGAAGTTGCCAGACTAATGAAGACATGAATAAAATTTTTGAAAATACACCTTTCAGTAAATGCCAAGATGGCATAAATGGGTTAAGATAACAACTACTGTGAAAAATAACTTGGATGCTGCTAGCATGGGATAAATTGTCTGTAGGATTAATTTTCCTGTTCCATTCATATGGAGTCCATGGGTGGATCATGTCTTTCATTGATTTATTTCTAGTTTGAAACTATACTTTTTTATGCTCCAGGATCTTCACTCCCTAGCTCTTTGCCATTGTCAACAATGCAGTTCTTGTTACTGGACCTGAACAAGGGGTGATGGCTGTTCTTGTATGCCTTCTTCTGTGTAATGAACTCAAACTGCATTTCTGTTCCCTGTGACTAGACTTAATAATTTCCTTTCTGTGCAGTCAACCAAACACTCTAACTCTTAATTATCAGGTCACAAGGCCTTATTATTTTCATTATCTTTCTGACTCCAACTTTCATCAACATCAAGCACATCTTTCTTTTGCATTGTTTCTGTCCTACTGCTGCTGCGAGCAAAAAATTGCAAAATTTCCCAAGCTTTTTAGCAGGAATAGTGCAGTGCAAAGTTAGCTTGAAAGGAGTGTTGATCCCAAAAGAAGGAAATTGATGAAAAGCTAGAAATTGTGAGAGGTAGAACAAGGGCAATGTTTTTGTGCATGCATTTGAATAAATGTAGAGCGTTTTATAGTATGTCCTAAAATACTGCAGAGATGCAGGTGAAGGCTGAAAAGTGTTCACTTAAAAAAAATCCAAACATACATAGCATTTTAACTCAGGCATGCAACAACACTTTTGAGTGACATTATAATGATTTTTCTATTCATTCAGAAATGGCTGCTGCTAATACTCAGTAATCGAGTTTGGAATAAAATTCAGAATAACTATTGCCTACTACATTCTCTTATGAAGGAAAACAAGAGATTCATAACATGCTTTCTCATGAAAAATAGCTTTTCAGAGAAACATATTTACTGGGAAAATAAAATATTTTAAAGATTTCAAGTTTTTCTTTCTTTCTTGTTCCTGCTTTCTCTCTTTCTTTTCTTTATCCATTGGAAATGGCTGCAAGAACTGTGTAAAATAGTGTTCAGCCAAGAGTAGGTTCAAATTATCATTTAAACCAATGAATGACAAAATCAGTCTGGTGCTCTTCCACCAACTATTAAATGGACAACCTCTGTGGAAATTTATGAATGAAATAAAAACATTTTAAAATTCCCCTTTAAGAAAGAAGAATGCAGCCTAAGTCCATTAGCCATTGCAGCTATGTGGGACAGATCCATGGCCTTGCCCTGTCTTGCTTTGTCCCCAACTCTGTGGATTTGATAATGCTACCTAGGAGGATTCATTCTACTGTTGGCAGTTCCTACTTTTCAGGCTATGTCTAAAAGAACATGTTCCAGGGCCATAAAAAGAAATCAGAAAACAGAAGCCTGGAATGGGTAGCCGGTGCCTTTGTAGCCACATCAGTCTTTCCCTGGAGAGACTGTCTACTGCAGGGACTCCAGTTGTCTTCAGAAATTTTTGGATCAGCCATACGGGTACAAAGATTATGACCACACATGATCTTTACATAATATCACAGGGTGTAGAAAAGCTTCTTGAACTCTTTTGTTTCCACCTTATCCTTTCAAATGGAAATAGGCAGAATGTAAACACCGGTTTCATTTTTTTTCATTTAAATTAATGTACTGTTTTCCTCTTTTTGTTCATTGGTTAAAATATTAAATAAAACTCAGTTTATCCATAGCCCCTGAGGCATTTCCAGCTAAATGAGTCACTGATTCACTGAAGAATCAGTATGTTTGCAGTTCCAAACTGGCACTCAGTCCATTTGTCAGGCTTCATAGAAGAGCCATTTAAAAATAATCTTTATAGATAGATAGAATCAGTCAATGTATTTCATAGTTTACTGGTTTTGAGATACTGTGGGCCAAGCTCAGTCATCAGCACTGCTGATAAAATGGAGAAAACCTAGTAGTTGTGGTGTTTGGTGAAGTTTTCACTGTTTACACTACTTCATATAAGAACAGTTTGCCCTGTCAATTATATAACCTCTAGCCTTTGTTTCTAGAAATGCACACCCAGCAGCGCTAAAGTTTTTCCATTATTGTTTCTTTTTAATGAACATGATCTGGTTATCACTTTGATGTTTATACTTATTTTCCAGTTACGTCTCTGTCATGGTTTAACCCCAGCTGGCAACTAAACACCACACAGCTCCTTGCTCACCCTCCCCCATGGCGGGATAGCAGAGAGACTCAGAAGAGTAAAAGTGAGAAAACTCATTGATTGAGATAAAGACAGCTTAAAGATAGGTAAAGCAAAAGCTGCGCATGCAAGCGGAGCAAAACAAGGAATCCATTCCCCACTTCCCATGGCAGGCAGGTGTTCAGCCATCTCCAGGAAAGCAGGGCTCCATCACACCTAACGGTGACTTGGGAAGACAAACGCCATCACTCCGAACGCCCCCCCTTCCTCCTTCTTCCCCCAGCTTTATACGCTGAGCATGACATCGTATGGTCTGGAATATCCCTTGGGTCAGTTGGGGTCAGCTGCCCTGGCTGTGTCCCCTCCCCCAAATTCTTGTGCCCCCCCCCCCAGCCTCCTCACTAGTGGGGTGGGGTGAGAAGCAGAAAAGCCCTTGGCTCTGGGTAAGCACTGCTCCGCAGTAACAAAAACAGCCCTGTGTTATCAACACTGTTCTCAGCACCTCTCCTTGTTGGCTTCTCCATCACTTGGAGAAGGAAGTTGTCATCAACGCATTCCAGGAACCTCTTGGATCGCTTATGCTGTGCCATTTTGTCCCTCCAACAGATACCGGGGTGGTTGAAGTCCCCCATGAGGACCAGGGTTTGTGAATGTGAGGCTGCTCCTGTCTGTCTCTAGAGGGCCTCATCCACTTGGTCTTCCTGTTTGGGTGGCCTGTAGCAGACCCCCTCTATAATGTCACCTGTCCCTGCCCTCCCTTTAATCCTGACCCATAAACTCTGAGTCAGCTCCTCATCCATCCCCAGGTGGAGCTCCATGCACTCCAGCTGGTCACTGACATCGAGGGTGACACCCCCTCCTTGTGCCCCCTGTCTGTCCCTCCTAAAGAGCCTGTATCCTTCCATTCATCATAGGAGCCATCCTACCACGTCTCTGTGATGCCAATAAGATCATAGCCCTGCCAGCGTGTGCACGTCTCTAACTCCTCTTCTTTGTCGCCCATGTTACATCTGTTTGCATAGAGGCATTTAAGTTGGGTCCTCCATGAAGCTGATTTACTGGCTGGAATTCTGGATACTTCTCCCATTTCTCTGAAAACATTTGTCTTTCTAGTACCAGCCTTCTGGTGCATTCTGATTTTCCATTTAATGTTAACAACTCACCAAGTTATCCTGTTTTCTCTCATTAAGGATGCTACAAATGCAAGATTTTCACAAGGATGAAAGGTAACCTTTCTGACTGACTCAGACTTTGTATTTTATTCTAATAGCTTGCAGTTCCCCGGGGTGGTTGGAAACACTGAAAATGCACAATAGGACACACTATTGTTTATTCAGTGTTTGCTCAAACAGTGGCAGCTAGCCCAGGAGACTCCTACGACTAATGGTATTATTAATAAGAATTCAATATCTCAGGAAGGATTTGCTGTCCTATGAGAAAGTGATAAGAAAATTAGCCTTTTAAATCAAACACTGTGCACGAATGGGTTGTGCTGGTATTGCAGACCTGTCGTATCCTATGCTGCCACTGGAAAGTCCAAGCAGAAGGCGGTGGGAAGGAGTCCCTCTTGCCCTGAGTAAAGTCTCCTGGGATGACAAGAACTGCTTCATTTTCCCCAAAATTTTGGTATATATGTCAGCAAAACCTTTCCTTGTAACCATCAGATAACTGCAAAAAGCCAGGGGTGAGCTGCATTTCCAGAACCTCTTTAGCCTAAGAAAAGTAAAACTAAAAAAGTAAAAAAGTATGCAAAATTGTGCATATGCTCAACCTTTTGGTAACTGGGATGATTTAATGTGATTACTTATTCTTGGTCTAACTACGTCTACGTCTAATGCTGTACAAGGTGGAGCAGCAGAGGAGGATGGAGTCAGGGGAGTTGTCATTGCAGGGCGGCCTCTGTGAGGAGAGGGGTCCAATGGTTGACCACAGTCCCCGTCCTTCACCCCCCTGCACTGCGCCGTGGCCATGGGGGTGAAGGAGCTGGGAACGAAGGATATAGGATTCAGACATTGATTGATCTGAACCCTAAAATACATTGCAGGTTGAATCCCCTTTCTGGACCTAGCATATGGTGTAAACGAAGACCATCCTCAGAGTCTTCCCTAAGTCCGCCAGCCTGTGCCTATGCTGGCAAATTAAGTAGGTGTACAACTGTTCTCTGGTCCTAACAGCAATTTGGCTTTGAATGACCTGCAATTAATTAATGCTACTAATTAAGCTTTTTAACCCTGCAAACCAGGGTGGGTGACTGGCAATTGTTTGTGACCTCTGCTGTCTCACAAACCGTGCCTGGGAAATGGTATGGGAGAGTGCAAATTTGCACAGTCTGAAGTGTGTCAGAGACTGTAATAATAATTAAGACATAGGTGACTCAATTGCGGTGTCTGAAATGGTTTCTTGCCCCCCCTTTACTTATGCATATAGAAGTAATTTTGTACTTTGTAATTTTATTACTTCTATTTTATAGAAGTAATTTAAAGGCAGTTACTGCCCTCACACTTCTGTTTAAGCTCTTTCTATAGTACTGTGTATTTGCATGTCTCCTTCTGGTAAAGGTCCAGAGTCCTTGAATCTTCCCAGGCCTTTCAAATTTAAGTGTCAGGTTTCAGGACCCCTCTCTGTTTTGAGCACTCTAATTTTGGCACTCTTGATTCTTCAGTTCTTGTCACCTGAGCAGCAGTGCAGTTTTTTTGTATGTAACATATCAGTCTCAAGGTAGCAGCACACAGAAAGGTGCAATTCAGTTGACAGTCTTCATCTTTTTTTTGACAGGATTAATTTTACACCTCACATATTTATTCCAAATAAATTACATTTTTGTCTGTGTGTAATTGCACATTACTAACTTCTCAGGGGGTGTTTTATGAAAAGCCTACTTCTGTTAAAAGCACTCCTGTTTACAATCCCTCATCTCTGTTAATTGCAGTCAAATAAGAAAACTGCTAGGAATTGAATGTCTCATTATGTGGAGGGTATTTAAGTTGCAGTATGGCATAGAATTCAGTTCTGCCTAAAAAAGAAATTATTATAAATGTAAAAAGGTGAAATGTATGTTAATAATAACAATTATACTCAGTATGTATCTTAGCTGAAAGTAAAGAGTCTTTGTTTTGAAGCTGCTAGTATTAAGGCTGCTTCCACAGGCTTCTGTCCTCTCCCCAGATTTCAGCAATTGTGGGAAAAGAAAGGCTACCATTAATCTTTGATGTAATTTTTCATTTTAAGAGGGAAAGTCTTCTATATGATAATGTTTTTATTCAGTAGGTACTAACTGTATCAACTGTATTTTGGACAAACTTAAACCATTAAAGATTTTAGTTTTGAAATCTACCAATAAAATCAGCTAAAAAGAAGTGGAATGAGTGTGATACAACAGCTGTCTCAAAAGGATTTAGCTTTAACACAGAAACTGGAGGTCTTGGGTAAGGTCCTCTGCAGCAACCTGAATGTCCTGGTGACAGAAGTAGGAAAGGAATTCTGGAGATACAGGTTTTCAACAGATCTCAGAGTTCCTTTGACATGGAAGGTTTTTCTTTCCCTCTCTTCTCATTTTCCTTTCAGTGAGAACTGAATCCAATCCTGCTAGATGGACATCAAAAGGAGTTTGGCAATTGTGTTCAGTGGAACACAATCTTTTAAAGTTTGATCAGCTCGTTGGAGACAGAGATCTGTATGGTGAAAAATGCCTAGACAATTAATGGGAACTGGGTATTTTCTTGGCTGCCTTTTTAAAGTGGTACCTGACTTTACTGCTGTACTCTTCTCCAATGTAAGGGCAAACACTGTGTACTTCTTATGTCCATAATCTAGTCCTGTCTAGTGAGTGACATTTTATAATCTGATAGGAATTTTTTGGTGGGTGACAAGTGGAATATTCTATATTGAAGTGTTGTGAAGTAAAAATGTAGATGAAAGACATATACTTAGGCTTATGTCTAATTTTGTTTTATTTTGCTACTTACAACAAAGCGTGCACTTTCAGGAAAATAGGAATCATCTTTTAAGTCAGACCAATCTGTTTTATTCCATCCATGACAGGGGCCAATACTAAAGATCTCAGCATAAGACACAAAAGTCTTCTCCATATGTCCAATTATATGAATTCTTGCTCCCAAGAGGGTTTGTCACTAGCTTTGAAAAGGTAGCAATTTTTGCTGGCTTTCTGACATAGGAGAAGAATTAAGAAGATGTGAAGGGAGGCAGGGTTTCAAAACTTGACCAATAACTCTTAAACTCAGAGATTTTTAATCAATTTCAGTAGGAAGCTGAATCAAACCCATGAATTCTACGCATTTTCAAATTCTTATTTTGCCTCTACGTGTCTAATTTTCTCATGTTCAACTAAACTGCACAGTGCACAAAAATATATCCACCTATGGACTTTGAATTTTTTTCCTGGTCCTCTATTAAGTGAAGAAAGCTCTGACTTACCTTTCTGGTTCTACTGCTTATTCTGTATAACTTTATCACTACTTCCTTGTATGTCTCCTCTGTAATCTAAACAATACTAAGCTTTTTAATTTCATACTACACAGAAATCCTGCCAGTCTATTTATCTCTGGTAGAAATGGCCTGAATATTAGATGAACTATTTTCCTTTTGAGCATCTTACTTTGTACTTCAGGATAACTTCAGAGGTCAGACACTGTCCTGACATTGCAAAATGCCATTAGGTAAAAATGATTGAGATTATATAGCATCACCTTTTTAGATAACGCATGTATTGTGCCACTTCTTGAATCTGTACCAGACAACCACAAATTTCAGTTTTAACAGAAAAATAGAGATATGCAGGGAGATGGGTGGAGGAAAAAAATAAGCTGTGTACAGAACAGTAACAGGAAACTCATATAGGTGAAACCTAGAGTATTTGAAAGGCAAGTAAGCTCTATTATTTTTAGCCTTATGAAACTTGTTAAAAGAGTATGCTATGCCAAAGATGACAGAAACCCTTTACAGCTAAAATTTCTAACAGTTTAATTTTCAAGGAAACACAGTGAGCCAAATGCTTTAACTGAGCTTAGGAAGACATTAAATAAACCAGTTAGCTTGTGGAAATAGAATTTAAGAGCACATGTTCAGAAAAATAAAGCAAGGAAATACCTGACTGGTGCTTACAAAGTCATAAATGCCTAAAGCTTTGTGCAGAGAGTTTCCAGGGTATCTACAATTGTGTTATTGGACTTGTTGAACTTATAGAGCCTCCTCAGTAGGGCTTCTTCAAACTGAGCTAACTGGTTTGGCATCTTTCTTTGCCTGATTCTTTCAACCTGAGAGGTAAGATCACTTGACTGAGACCAGAGAGTCTTTGGATTATTTCTGTTTTCTCACTGATATTGTCCAAGGTAGAAGATATGCATTATGTGTGTGAGAATATGGCATCTTGACTTGCTGATCCAGACTCTAGCTTTAAGCTCTAGTTTCGCAAGTGCCTGCCTGAACAATGAGGTAAGCAATCACGCAAGAAACAGCAGAAACTGGCTTGCTTTTGACATTGACATTGGGGGTGTTGGTTGACGAGAAACTCAACATGACCTGGCAATGTGCACTCGCAGCCCAGAAAGCCAACTGTATCCTGGGCCACGTCAAAAGAAGCGTGACCAGCAAGTCGAGGGAGATGATTCTGCCCCGCTGCTCCGCTCTTGTGAGACCCCACCTGCAGTACTGTGTTCAGCTCTGGGACCCCCAACATAAGAAGGACACGGACCTGTGGAATTGAGTCCAGAGGAGGGCCACAAGGATGGTCAGAGGGCTGGAGCACCTCTCCTATGAACACAGGCTGAGAGAGTTGGGGTTGTTGAGCCTGGAGAAGAGAAGGCTCCGGGGAGACCTTATAGCAGCCTTCCAGTACCTAAAGGGGGCCTACAGGAAAGATGGAGAGGGACTTTTTACAAGGGCATTTAGTGATAGGACAAGGGGTAATGGCTTTAAACTGAAAGAGGGTAGATTTAGACTAGATGTAAGGAAGTTCTTCACTGTGAGGGTGTTGAGGCACTGGGAGAGGTTGCCCAGAGAGGCTGTGGATGCCCCATCCCTGGAAGTGTTCAAGGCCAGGTTGGATGGGGCTTTGAGCAACCTGGTCTAGTGGAAGGTGTCCCTGCCCATGGCAGGGGGGTTGGAACTAGATGACCATTAAGGTCCCTTCCAACCCAACCCAACCCATTCTACGATTCTGTGATTTCCTATGGGCACAATTTGGTGCTGTAGAGCACTGGTATTCTGAATCCATAACTGCCTCTTATGCAATATAAGGAGAACTTCAGCTTCTAACTGTACTGCCTAGTGGCTGGGCACGACCCTTCTCCCTGCTGCCTGTGTGCTCCCTTCATGGAATGCTAGCCATGATGTGAGCAGAGAAAGCCAGCAGAGAACTGGTTTTTACCAGTCTCTATCACCACTGTGATAAAATGTGCTGAAAGAAGTCAGCACAGTGTCCAAGTAGGTAGAAGACAGGATAAAGAGATGAGAGTATGGTTCCTTGCTTACTAAAACCCCTTGCTGGTTCAATTTTCAGACTGCTCAGGCAATTCTTTACTCTCTTCAGGAGAATATTTATTTGAATTTAAAACTTACTTCCTTTATGATACTTACCATCCTATTGGCACTGCTCTCTACTCCTGTGCTGCCTTCCTTGCGTATTTCATTGCTACAAGGTATTTAAGAAATGAATGAATTTGGAATTATTTTTCCAATTATTCTATCATGTTACAACACTTTTGGCTAAGAGAGCATAATTTAAGTACTCTAGATTTTGAGGAAATTATTCTGGAAGAGCTAGAAAATCTGCATGCAACAAAATAATTGTTTCAATGTAAGGGAAAATACATATTGATTTTGATAATTTCTTTTTTTTGGCCATTCTTTTCCTATATTACTCTCTCATCACTTTCGTGGCTGTTATTATCAGTTCATCCACTTGCACTGCCATTGTGCGAGCCACTAACTTAACCCCAAATCGGGAAGCCCGTTTCTCTACATTTATTAATTCACCTGCAGAATAACATAATAGATGCTTCCATCTGCATATCTGGGCTTCTTTCCCGTAATCCTGCAGGATATGGAGAAGCTGGCAGCATGGAGTTCATAATGTGAATCCCTTTCCTAGCATATCTGTCCTGTTACTGGGCAGATCTATAAGGCAGATTTATTTTCATACTCACCTGTCAAGCACCACCAGTAAAGTTCATTCTTCAGAGGTATAATTCATTCAGTAGCTTCTGTTTTCAAGTTCTGATCTTGCTGCCTTTCACCTAATGCCAAGACATCATTGAAGAAGTTTTGAATCACAAATGCCTTGCAGCTTTGCAGGCTGTGTAGACTATTAGAAATGACCACCCTGATTTGCATGCAAGGATGGCAAGGTACAAGGAGAGGGAGTCTGTTCCTTGCAGATACAGCTTGCTTTTAACAGCAGAGCATGCTTCCCTGTCACTCCTCCACTTCATAGGTCAAAAGCTGCATTTATGTGCACCACAATGAATCATTTGGAGCCAAATGGATTTATCCAGGAATAGAGCAGAATTTGACTCCGTGCTCTTACCTTGTGTGTGTGTTCCTATTGTATGGAAAAAGCACCCAGCAGACATTAAGATTTACTGCCACTAATTTTAGAGCTCATTTTGAAAGTTTGGCCCATATACTTAATTTATAACTGTTAAATCACAAACTTCAAAAGTATCAGCTCCTTGCTATGAATATTTTAAAGAAATTGAGTAAACATACTATTTTATGCAGTTCCTAATGCTAACTTGATTAAGTCTTAAAAGAATTTAGCGAGCTTAACGAGTCCCTCTGAGGCTGAAAAACAGGTTGTTTAAGCATAGAAATTTTCCTGAAAATAGAGGCAGTAGAGTATTTGAGGCTTCACTTAAGAGAAAAATTATGGAGGGGCATTTAAAGCTGAGATAAACAGCATATCCCTTTTCTCCCACTGAAGATGTCAGATATTAAAAGATTTTTTTTTTACGTCAGAAGATTTTCAGATTCCACTATCAACTTAATCCTAAACCTAAATTCAAACCAGGGGACCTTTTCTGATATGAAAATAGAATATACAGTCACTGAAAAGTGTGTTTGTACTGTGACATTGGCTCGGTTTCAGTTCTTGCCAACATTTGTATTTATAGCATTGCTTTACTGTTATATTTCCAGTTTTCCTTTTTTCTTTTCCCTATCACAGTCACCCAGCCCTACCCCAAAGCTTTTTGGCTTTGCTTTTGCTTTTGAAATTAAGAAAAATTCCTCCCTCCTGTGATCCCCACAATTACATTTTCCCCATTCTTCAAGTGCGTAATAAAGAATATTCAGTGTTCAAGAACAAGCTAATTGGATTCTTTTCATAAGTGGTAGTTTATTGCACATTTATATTCAAAATGGTTCCCATTGTACCAGAACCCCCTGAGTTGCGGAAAAGAGATTCAATGCTTTTATATTATATGCTTTTCTTAGCTGTCAAACCTAACTAAAGAATCCCTTACTTTTATTTAGAAAAGACCTTCACAATATCTTCAGCAGCCAGGAACAGGCTTTTAAAAATTAATGCATGAACTGGTGCAGTGTCAATATTACTGTCCTATTCAGAGAGAGTGCAAGAGCCTCCCAGGCTTTAGGGTCATCCCTCCCAACTGAATATCCCACTGGAGAAGTATGACTTGGAGCAAAACTGGTTTTGGGTAGTAGTCTACTCCTCACTGTGTGCCTTCCCCCAGTCTTCTCTTTTTAGATCCTTAGGCTGTACTTCAAGAGCAGGGTTAGAGCAATTTCTTTGTTCCTACGTTCAAGAATTGCATGTGTATCAGAGTACTATAAAAATAATGATCTATTTCTGTGTAAAGATTAGGCACACTTTGGACTTCTGTAAAATCCTTAATTCTTACATGCTCCCTGTCAATGACAATGAAGAGGAAAAGAAACAACCACCAGTGACTTGTATAGTTTTTCTGTTGGATGTATTTGTATCCACAAATGGTTGGATAAAGGCTAGAGTTGCTGCAACAGCTAATCTGTGCTGCTGGGTAATTTGGCCTTGGATATTTCCCAAGTATGGTAGATGTAAAGGTTAAGTAAAAAGAAATCTAGATTGTTCACAAATGTAATTTTCCTTCATGACACCGACAACGCAAACTGCTGAAACCTGCAACCCAACTCTTCCCATTTAATGTATTCCGTGTATCTAGCAAAAGTCCATAGATCTCTAGATACAAAAAGAATTTAAGATTAAAACTAACAAATTACCACACCCAAAGGGTACTTTCCCTTCCACTTGCTCATCTCTGCACTCTAAATGGCTTGGCGTTGTCTCTGTTACATTCCTTTTAATGAATTATTCTTTACAAGCTGATAATCTTTCCATAAATTCCAATTAGCTGCTGCATGGACAGAGCTTGTTGTTTTGCAAAATACAGTGGCTTTTGGCATTTTTAGTTAGATGTAGCTGTGTGGCAAGAGTATCTATCCATACCACAGTTTACTCAGTAGGAGAAAACGTATGTACAGGCTTTAATTAGAGATCCTGTTGGGAAACACATTATTAAATAGAAAATTCTTGTTAACAGAGCCTTTGTTGTAGACAGAATTAAATTAAGGGGAACTTAACTATCAAACTGGTATTTATGCTTGCTGAATAAAGTCAACATATGAGTAGCTAAAATACAACTTTCAGATTCAATGGATCTTAATGGAGAAAGAATTGCCTTCTCAGATGTACTATATAAAAAAATTTAAATGTTTCAGTAGCACAGAAGCTGGGTTTTCATCCATTAGGTGTTTACAAAAGACAAAGTGGGTTCCATTTTACTCAAAAATAGTAGGAGTTTGGCAATTGTTTCCGTCAACAATATCTATCAGTCCTGGCTCTTCTTTAAAACTTTACTTCTGTAAACCTTTGCACAGAGCTCTGTCTATCTGTTATTCCATCTTTCATTACACAAAATTATCTATTTACCTTGTTTATGTGTGCCACAAAACCAGGTCATGTTGGCCATCTCCAGATATCACAAGAGCATTATTGGGTGAAGATGTGGAGAAACAACAAGGCAGAGGATATTGTGGATCTAATCTCTGCTGTATAGAAGGTTATAGGAAAATCTTTGTGTGTGTGTCTAATTCTTTCTAATATGGTCTTCATTCTTCACAGAATCTCTATCCTGTTGCATGTTTTGGTTTACTTTGACAAGCACTGCTGGCTCTGTTTTCTGATCTCAGTATCTCAAATACTGAAACTGATAAAAAAAAGTAATTCTAAAAGACTTTTTCCTGATCAAAAGTGGAATCTTTTCTGCTTCTGGGTAATTCAGCCACTAGAAAGACCCATGTATCCACCTTTCCTTTACAGACTCATTAGTTCAGCCTTACTGCTATGGATCACAAGAACACAAAGACAACAGCCATCCCTTACACTCTCCAGCACCAACTTATGAAAGCAATTTTATATGTTGTCACACCTAACACCAGGGGATTGGACTTGATGTTAGAAATCTTCTAGTCCTATAACCTGCTTTTATTCACACAAGAACCAAAGTTAGCTCCAGGAATAAAGTGAAGATGAAAGGATACTGCAAAGCCTGGGCTCTGTGGAAAGAAGACACAGGTTTTTCAGAATATCAGCTCAAATAACTTTTCCCAAAGAGCAAAACTGGCAATGCTACAGATGGAACACATGAAACTGGAGACTGTACACAGGATCACATGCAATCCTGTGGTCTCTTCTTTACCAATGGAGTTCAGTTAGCATTCACCTGAAAGGGACGGAATAAGGATCTCAAAATTTGGCCTTCTGTTGTGAAAATGGCTAAGCAAACTGGCAATATTGCCAAAATGGAAGAAGGTAGAAGAGCTGGGGGGCTAGCCCACTGTTTGTCACCTGCATGTCTCATAGAGCTAATGATTTTAATGATTCTGTGAGTAGTTTTAAGTCATGCAACTTACAGAAAAAGAATAGTCTGGAAAAACAATCTTATAAACTATTTCCAGTACAATTATGGGTTATTTCAGTAGTTGCTATACTGGAGGATGGCATCTGGATGGGAAAGCTCAGTATTGCATGGCTGATTAAGCATTATTAGCATTTTTCAACTCTGAAAGAATGACAGACTTGATGAAAGACAGAAAGAAACAAATGCATCCTGCTGCTAAATCTTATAGTGGGAAGAAATTATGGACCTTAATAAGCTGAGGTTTTGAACTGAAACCAGAAGAAGGTCAAAAGACTGGCATCCCAAAGAGATGAATAAGTGTTTGTGCAAAGCAGAAGATCTAAGTAAATTGCTTAGAAAGACAACAATGCGCATGCTTGGCGAGAAGAAAGGAAGGTACCAATAGGGTCACAAAAGTGCATTGAAATAAATATAAAGGCGCACCTCTACACTCTGAAGTAAGCCTGGGTCTTGAGCCTATTTTCACACTGAGCCACCTCTGATCCACAATATTTATCCTCAGGTGGTTCAGAGGAGCTTTAAACCTCTTTTGGAAGGGTCTCACAGAAACAGATATAAATTTCTTATAAGCCAGGTAACAAGCTGATGGCCTAGCTTGATTCTTTCTGAGCAAAATCTGCATCATATGACCCTGGGCACTAGCCAGGCTAGCAGTCAGCAAGGTGACTGGAAAACATGTAGGACCTCTGAGCACAATGTAGGTTTTCAGCAAGCTCCCCACTTTGCAGTCCCAATCTAGCTAGAATATCGTAGAGGTGAATTGAAAGCACTAGTAAAGCAGCCCCACTCCAGTGTCTGATATGGCTGCTTTCTAATTGTAGTAGAGAGAGAGAGAGAGAGAGGCAGAGTCAAGGAACCCTCAAATCTCAATGCTGTTATCCATGTACGACTAAAAAATTATTGACACTTAAACTTGTCAACACAGATGTTTGCAATGCATTACAATAGCTCATTTAGCAGTAACTGCTAGTTTTGATCTTTGTAACAAAATTTAAATTTGCCACATGAAATAATGAGAATTTGAACTCTATTACTGATTCCAACTAAAAGAACATGATTTATACCTTGACAGTAAAATAGTTAAACTGCAGTTCAAAAATGAAGAAATACAGTGGCTTTCTTCCTTTAAAAATTTGAAATGTAGCCTCAAGCTGGATTTAACATAGTAAATGAGTTAAGTATAGGAAAAACAGCCCATCTTTTGTGACAGCAAGTCCGTGTGTGGAATGCCTGCCAATACTGGGTTGTTTGGTGGAAGGATATGAGAACTGGCTGTGCTCTGGCCTGTCAGGAGATATCAGCATTAATTTGAACTGTATATGTTCACAACATGCAGGACAACTTTCAGTGATTGCTAATGGGATGTGAAGCGCCTGCATTGTTCTCAGTGTATAAGTCCCTCTCCTACACTACTTGAATTTAAAAATGGCAAATCAGTATTTGAACATTTTCAGGTGTAAAAACCTGAGTGAAAATCATCTATGTCTCAAGATTTTCTGAATTTTGAGCAGGAAGTATGTTTTGGTACCAGATTGACTTTCGTGTTGGAATTTTGTCCTTTTCTCTATGTTCTCTGTTAGCATTCATTCTGCCTGCTGCAATCACTGTCTTCTGCTATGAGCTATCAGGCTACTGCACTTTTGTGTGCACAAGCCCTTACTTTTCAAGAGAAGCCAGGCTGTGTTTTACATTCTTAATAAATGAGACATTTAATTGCTACAGGAGATGTCTTGGCAAAGGCCATACTGGTGTTAAGGTGAAACATTCTGTATTTACTCCCCCTGCATGTCTTCACAGTCAAGAGTGCTGAACCTGAGTCTGGACTAACCAGCTGTTGCTCTCTGTGGGGGTGTTGCTACAGTCCCTCTTGAGTGCCCTTTCCGTCTAATTCATCCACACCTATGATAAACATTAGCCTAAGTCTCAATTTTCAGACACACTGTCCCCTTTATATGTTACTGCCATTCTCTCTTTCTCTGCAAATATGTAAGCTGATTTCATTGAAAGAATTATCAACTAGACAATTTTCAAATGGTATTATAGGCATTTTTTACCAATAATTACAAAAAGTATGTATCTCTTAGTATGACAGCAACAGAAAGACTCATTGAATCTAAAACTAGGAAATACACATTTTGAAATTGGACCCTGATATCCAGTTATAAATTAAATTTTAAAAAAGCTTAGGATTTTCACATTTGTTCTTGAGATTCAGCTGTGTAGAAATACATTGGACTTACAGAAGTACACTGACCCAGATCTAGGTTTTCCGTTCAAGCTTGCCTTTAAAATGTGCAAATGAAAGTTTGCAGAACAGAATAATCACAGTGCAACAGAACATACCAATTATGTCCCATTATAGGACAGGCAGACAGCTGGCATGGTGCTGCTTGGGATGTGTGAAGAGTGTGCTTGGGATCCTGTGGAGCACAGATGTGAACTGTCCCTGTCCCTGAGAGCTTACAGTGAAACAAAACAATCTGAGAAAGCCATATGTAAAAACATTTAGAATAAGAGGGTTATTAAAAACGTCATTGTGGGGAAGGGAATAAGGAAAACCTAGCCTGCTAGATTTACACTGCATTTTATAAATTTTCATATGTTTTTTTCTTTTGGAAGATACAGTGCTGTGCTGTCTCATTCAGAAGTACTACTGAGGTAGAATCGAAACAGTGACAAGTCATAGTCGTCTACTGTTTTGCTGCTTGGAAAAATCTGCACAGATATTAGCAGTAGAGAAGTATTCTTTGAGAACCACTCCTGATGTTTTACTTTCGACTGTGCAATATCTAATGTAAGTGCTGTCAACAGAAATTTCCTATCCTTCAGCAAAAAGAGAAATAAAGTTCATTGACGGTTGTACACAGTCACCAACTTAGGTCTAACATTGTATGGATAATAAATATGCTGGCTTTTATACTGTCAAGAGAGACATTTTTCAGAAACAACAAAGATTGGTATTAAATACAAACTATTAAATATCATTAAATAATCATGGCTTTCATTAAAGTATGATTGAATGAGTAAGATACTTGTAATTGTCCTACTTGGAGGGTGTGATTCCAACTCTAAAATGTAATTCAGCTCCAGAGGAAGACAGATATTTTTTCTTTTTCTGAAAGTGAAAGAAACTTGAAATTTGATAGCAGTAGAATGTAAAACTTCTCTTAATAAAAGCTTCTCAAGGGATATTTTGAGTTAGTATAGCCCTGCCATGGTCATCCTTTGGGTGTAGTGTCTCCTGTCCAGTCCTAGCCAGTCAGGTTCATGTTAATTTTTGGTGAAGGCTGCACAGCTCCTGGCTTAAGGAGCTGTGTTCAGATCAGGGGTGATTTGTAGTCCATAGGGCAGACACAGGTCTACATTTTCAGTCTATGTGGAACAAACGTTTTCTCTAAATGTTTAATGTGCAATTTATAAAAAAGAAAAAAACCCATTTTTTTTAGTGAAGTTCAGTGCAAGACTAAAGACTCTAGATGGAGGCAACAGCAGGTAAAAACCAGCAGAAAAATCACACATGACTAACTAGTGACTGAAAGTGTGGTGCTAAGTTTGCACCCCTGGCTTATCTTCCTGCTATTCTGAATATTCATGCACTGCTGGGAAAGGTCATGTCAATCTCCCCCTATGTCAATTTATGATACCCTACAAGTTTTAAGAAATTGTGCTGAAAGTAATGTTAGTTAGGATGGTATACTAATAAGCAAACATGTATTACACATCTTCAAGTGTTAATGCTAAATTAAAAAGAAAAGAAAAAATATAATAATTGTATGCAATTGTGCAATGAGTTAAAATTATGGTGTGTCTTATTATTACTAAGGAGATTTACTTGACATGGAGTGCTTGAGGCTTTATGATAAGGAGATTTTCACACCAACAAAAAACCCCTTAGTTTTACTGATTTGAAATTCTTATATATTCTTATGTACGCATGAAAACACCCATATATATTCACCATTGCTGAAAAAGTCTTTAAAAGTCACCTTCATTATAATGTCTCTCTGCAAAATCCTATTTTAGATCACATCTTTTTGAGATTTGATACATTTGCTACAAGCAAGCTGCTAAGGAAATAATTGAAACACCACAGTGCCAGATTGCTGGGTTTGCAATGGTTGCTGAATTTTCATACCCAGAAAGATTTGGTTTGTTTTGTGAAAGCTCTACGAAACACCGGTTTCAGTTTTGTCAGAAGGTCAAGTTGTGCTCACATGAATGGTGTAGTCCCTTACCACAAAGAAATCATGTAGTGGGTTTCACTGCATGCTGTAATTTCTGAACTGCTTACTTGGAATAGCCTAATGAGAATGGTTTTAATCAGAGTTTGCTACAATTACTATATAAGAGAAAAAGAAAATGGAAAAAGAATTGAACAAAACAGCTTATGCTTGAAATAGTTAATGAATACTAGCATAATTTTTTCAGATAGAAAGAATAATATTTATAAAATCAATGTAAGTAACAAATGATCTTTCAGACTTTACAGAAGGAGCAGTTAAGCTTCTTGATTTAGTAAAGGCAATGGGAAAGATGCAGGGAGGAAAAGGCCTGAGGCATATGGTGGTATAACAAGTAAGACCTACATAATGCAGTGTTTTCTCAGCTGTAAATGCAGGTGTTTGCAGAAGCAGCACAGATGCTCATCCTTTTGGCTGTAGGATTCCCTGCAGTGACATATCTGAATAAAATCCTTTTACCAGCTATTTATTTCTAATGTGCCCAGAGAAACAGGGCTTTCTATACATTTCCACATTCTGCCCTCCTCCACGCCCCCGCCCCTGATATGCAAGGGTATTTAAGAATAAATCCTACTTTATCAACTGTCTACTATCTAATAGGGAAAATCCTCCAGAGGCAGGAAAGTTGTGTTTAAATCATGCTCTGCATGACAGTGGCTATCTATCTTTCACCTTGTTCAGCCGGTGTAAACTGGCATGGTAAAAATAAGACTCACTTCTCTACAGATGTGGATGAGATTTTAGTGCATATGTGACTACACTGGGGAAGATTTGATAACGTGCATGGAAGTATCACCGGGGAAGCATTTATTCCTGTCTTCACTCCTACTGTCAAACACTGTTCTCTTTTCCCTGTCTGTCAGAGACATAGCAGTATTGCATACTGGCTACTCTCCTAGCTCTTACCTCTAATTGTCACCTGTCATTAAGAAAAAGGGAAAATAATAAAAAAACCCCAACACACCCCAAATCCCACAAGAGACTCAGGAAGTATTGTGTTGTCACAGTTGTATGGAAAACCTTGAAAACACGACTGAAGGTAACTGGATGTTATAATTCATTTGGTAATGCTGCTCGAGGCCTGAAAATAACTGGGTTGAGTCATATAAATTGATATATGCAGTTTGTTGTGTACCAGAGTTGACACCAGCAATGATACATTCAGCATCAGCATTGTTTCTGTTTTCCTGGTTACAGGAACATTTAGGAAAAAAGGAGCAGCATTTTATTCTGACTAGCTGTTTTAGGTTAGTTCCTCCAGCACCTTGGTTTGCAAGACTGTGAGAGTCCCTCTTCCCGAGTTCAAAGAATTTAAGCGAGAAGAGCCAGATGGTGCACCGGGGCTGCAAAGCATGGCAGCCCAGGAGGCCATACACGTCAGCACTAGTGCCTCGTGTGGTGGTGTTTCAGAGAGGATGGAGGACTTCTGCTGGGTTCCAAACCACTAAAGGAGAAACAGCTGAATTAATTCCTCACATAAATATTCCAAACATGCAGCAAGCATAACAGGTGGTTGAGTCTTTTAGCTGCAATTACAGCAGCACACAAAAACTTGTTTGAATATTTTCAGGGAAGCAGAACATCGATGAAACACACTGTTCCGAAACAAGAACATTTTTCAGAGAAATTGTTTTGGAGTAAACTCTCCTCCAAGACTGAAGAGGAGCTTTGTACTCTATGGCATGGGAACTAGATGACTTTAGGACATTTGGGTTGTCTTGTTTCACCTATAATAATAATAGAATAATGGTAGAATGAACGGGGCTGAAAAGTTGTAGGTATCTACCCTGGGGGCTATGGGTACCCAGGAATCAGAGGCACTTGCTAGCAGCTCACCACCGTTGCAGCAGACACCTTTGGAAATGTGCTCATTGTCATTATTTCCTAACAGGTCGCTCTGGATCCTGAAAGTGGAATATGTCATCTTCAAGGGAACTTAGGTCCTGTACAGGCTCACTGTTTTCAGTCTCTTTTTGAGAGAGCCTGTAACTTGCTCTTTCTAAAAATGGTGCTCCATGCATCTTCTGGCATTCTGTGAAGGCATTGACCTAGAAGTATTGGCTTGCAGTAAGAATTACATTACCTAATTATGGATGCAATGTGTTCTTTGCAACTACTTAGCATGAATGTTATTTGTCTAGGTGGCAAGCAGAAATGCCTGAAAGGTGGGACAAAAATGGGAACACTTCTAGCAAGTGGCAAAACCATCTACTAGCCACTGGAAGAGGTCGTCCTGCTCTCAGCTCTTACATTGTACTAGATGTCTCACTTGGGGAGCCACAGGAGTACCCTGAGCTCTGAAAACTCAAATGCATTACTCAAACCACCTTCTACCCATTTAGTGAGCTGGTAAGTGCCCAACTGGTGCAAGGGAAGTAGTTGGATTAGACAGCAGAAACTGAGACAGAAACTGAACTTTTGGAGGGTGCCCCCCACCCCCATCAACAGTGAAAGGAAAGAACTTTTCAGCCCTCTTTGAAAATGTTGTGGTTACATTGTGGTAAATTACCCATTTGCCTTTTGCAGTGTCAGCTGCAACCAGCAAGGCTGGTTTAAGGCAGTTTAAGGGACATTGTAATCCAGTACTACTTCAGAAAGAAGGTGGTGTCCCGTCTGCCTATGATCTATCTGTGATGGACACCACTGTCCACCATAGTTGTCCACCACTCTTGCCTGGCTTCTTTCCTTGTCCTGGCACAGCTGATGCACTAGAACCACCCTTTTTAAAAAAATTTATTTTAATTTTTCTGGATCAGTTTAAATCAGTTGTCTGTACCACCATCTGGTATGGCACAAATGAAATGTGATGGAGTAGTGTGATAAGGGGTGTGTGTTAGAATAAGGTCTATGTGGCAGAGGCTGATTAAGCTGCTTAAACTATGGTTTTCTTGTTCAGTGGGATTTCAGTCAGATTTCAGTAGTTTCAGTGGGGTTCAACATCTACAAATATCTGATGAGAGCTTGCATATCTCAACAACTGTTTTAGTGATGCAACACTTTTTTGTCCTGGACACCTTCCAGTGACCAGTGTTCTCCTTCTTATCTATATCCTACAGTGGGGCTTCAAACAAATGATCCCTACTGCAGATGTTAACATGGAGAAAATTCCAGACTACTATCTACTTCACTCCTTCAGATGAAATCTTACACACATTTTTGTTACTTCTTCAAGTTTTATTTCTAATGAAGTGTCGTCTTCTTTCATGGTATTGTTTCATCACTTCTTTTGCTCCTATCTGCTTCATGACTTTGGTGTGCTGGTGGAATTTTCTATAATCAATTTTTTTTTCATATCTAAATATTATAAATCTCCTATGTGGGTCTTTTTTTCCCTTTCTTTTTAGATTATATTTTTGTCTGCTGTTCTTTCCTGTATTTTCTTTGTTCATTTCCTGCCTTTTCTTTCTCTTTATCTTCTGTAATTGTCTCATCCCTTAACAGATTTTTATTCTTTTCAACATTTAATGAAGAACAGAATTGTTCTGTAGTTTTCACAGCTGTAAGATAAGCTCTGATTTTAATATTCTTGTCCTGGGTACAAAGAATTCCTTACACAAGGGAATGACTCATTCTCTACTGCATTCAAATCTAGCAAGTTTAAATTACACTGATAGTTGAGCTGGAGATCGACTATTCACAAAGGAGTCAGAATTGGTCCCCTAGCAGCTTTTCAGAATGACTTTCTGAGATCCTGTGCATTTCTGCTTCAGGTCATATAGTAGTATCTTCACAGAAAGTGGTATATCTAGTCCTATACGGTGATTGATGCCTAAATCTCTGAAGTTTAATTGTGCTTATCCAATTAACTTGAAAACTGCAAGTGTTAGTAAAACAGTCAAGCTTTATTGATTCCAGAGCTGCCAGCCATATAATGCACTGAGTGAAGCACAGTTTTTTCCCTGTCTTCTTCGCTCCCTACCACTCCCCCTCTCCCACCCCCAATTGGTATTTATACGCATTGATAAGATCCCGCTGAGACTTCTCTTATGCAGGCAAAGCAGCCCCATCTCTCTCAGCTTATTCCCAGATGAGGGATGCTCTAAAAAGCTCTTATCTTATTCATCTTCGTGACTGTTTACTGGACTATCTCCAGTGAACTGGACTGTCCCCACGTCTCTCTTGTTCTGGGGACCCCAGAACTGGAGCCAGCACTCCAGATGTGTCTCACAAGTGCTGAGCAGAGGGGAAGGATCACCTCCATCAACCCGTTGGCCACAGTCTTCCTTTTCCAGCCCAGGATGCTGTTGGTCTTCACTGCCATAAAGGTGCATTGTTGAGTCGTAGTCAACTTCTTGTCCACCAGCACCCTCTAGTCCATCTCTGCAAAGGTGCTTTCTCTAAGATCACACTTTTCTTAACACAGTTGTCTAACTTAACAACTGGAAGTTTATTGGGCATGAACGCAGCTCCGATGTTGCCTAAACAAGGTGGGAATAGTTTACCAAAATGTATTTATGATTCTTTTCTGGGAGAAGGATTCCAGAGTAAAACCTTCCAACAAACAGTTTAAATAATCTTTACACAAGTCTGGACTCTCACAGCTGCAGCAAAGCATTGGTATATCAAATGATCTAACGTCTATAATGTTGCCTATAAAAGTAAAATAAATCTTTATTGTGACGGAAATAAAATGGACCCATCAGAGATCTGCCTTTTTTTTTTTTTACTCTAAATTAATTAATTAATTTCAACAAATGAGCCTGGGAATTTTATCTCTAGAAATATCATACTGAATAATTTCTTCAGTAAGTTGTTAATTTTTCTTTAGTTAATTAAACAAAACCATGCTGCAGGGAGTCCATTATGTTATAGAGCACATCTAATTAGTCTTATTTCAGCCCCAAGCTGAGATTAAGAAAATACTTTTTAAATTTGAATGGATAATTTTTCACTTTGAGACTACCATTGTAATCTCCGTCTTTGTTTTTAGGACAATGAAGTGGCAGTTACATTTCTCTTGAGAAAACATTTCTATGCATTACATTTCAGTATCCACACTTACATGATTTTTGAAAAGTGGATACAGGGACCTCAGGAAGAAGCTATAAATTAGAACATTCTTATAAAATGTTTGTCATTAGGAGTTGGTGGGTATCCTGACTGCCCATTTTGAAATACAAATGGGAAGTGACTCACACCACAAATGTGTTCAGAGGGAAATCAGTGAATGCAAGGTATGCATATGACAAGGAGGAAACGTCCTGCAGTCCTCCCTTCCCATTCACCGGAGATTTCTTTCTCTCAGTGCTGCTCAGGACAGAGCCTCAAGAGCCTGGAAGGACCAGGTCGCCCATGCAAAGGGTAAGGGAATGCCAGAGAAGCCCAGACGTGCTTTGGATGGTGAAGAATTGCTTGAGGCTCTGCTAGATTTTTGTGAGGAGGTGGCTGGCATCAGCTCGGTTGTCTTTCACAAAACTGACTTTGATCCCTCGGTGTTGTCATGGTAACATGAGCCTCTGATCAAATGAGCCTTAATCACCGAGTTAGAAGTCAACCTCTCTTCCTCATAGGAAATAACATGGGAGAAGAGGAGTGTCGTGGTTTAACCCACACAGCCACTCGCTTACTTCCCCCCCAGTGGGATGGGGGAGAGAATTGGAAGAGTAAAAGTGAGAAAACTTGTGGGTTGAGATAAAGACAGTTTAAAGACAGGTAAAGAAAAACCTGCACACGCAAGCAAAGCAAAACAAGGGATTCCTTCACCACTTCCCATCTGCAGGCATGTGTTCAGCCACCTCCAGGAAAGCAGGGCTCCATCACATCTAAGGGTGACTTGGGAAGAAAAACCATCATGGAAAACGTCCCCCCCTCCTCCTTCTTCCCCCAGCTTTATATGCTGAGCATGACATCCTATGGTGTGGAATATCCCTTGGGTCAGTCGGGGTCAGCTGTCCCGGCTGTGTCCCCTCCCAACTCCTTGTGCCCCCCCAGCCTCCTCGCTGGTGGGGTGGGCTGAGAAGCAGAAAAGCCCTTGGCTCTGGGTAAGCACTGCTCAGCAATAACAAAACCAGCCCTGTGTTATCCACACTGTTTTCAGCACAAATCCAAAGCATAGTCCCATACCAGCTACTATGAAGAAAATTAACCCTACCCCAGTCAAAACCAGCATAAGGAGGAATTTTTTTTCCACATAGAAAGGTTCAGACAATTCTCTTGACCACGCCATGTCAATTTTCAAATCTCCTTTATGCGGTTTGGCATTATAATGTTACAAACATACATGCGTATGCAGGGGGGAAATATTGGAAGAGTATTTGCTACACAGGAAAATGTATATCAGTGAGCACATAAAAACCTCTAGTTGAATTGTGTAAATAGTACTATTGCATATGGATGGATGTTCTTTGGAGTGCAATGTTTATCAGATTTGCGATGATTTAAGATATTAAATAATTGTATAGCAGTCATAAGTATGCTATATACTTTTGGATACAAGGAGGTTACAGCGGCATGTATTAAGCACTACTATAGCACAAAGGATTAACAGGTATTATCAAGGTAACGCTACGTCAGCTTTTTTGTTCGCATAGGTGCATTACTAAAAAGGGGGCTTTTTATAGTCTGAAACAACCTTGCCACAGCAGACTGGAGTACCATAATGTTTCTTGACATTATAAATTAACGCACGCAGGGCTCTGTTCTAGGGTTGCAAAATTATTTCTGGTTTCTAAGCTATTATATTTGAAGATAGCTCTTGTAACCATAATAGCACTGCAGTGTGCATGTAAACATGCCTTCAAGGACGAGCTTCATAAACAGGAAAATATTTAGTAACCAGTGGCAATGAGTGAAAAGGTGAGTTTTCAGGAATAATTATGGGTTATTATTCAATTTTTAAAAGATATCATGGTAAAAGGAATATAAGAGCGTAGAACAACTTGATGGAAACCTATGGATGGTAAGTTAATGAATGAAATTTGGGCATCACAGTGTTGAGTTAGCTGATGCCAGCCAAATCTGTGCGTGAAATAAATATATGGGTAGGTACTATACTGAGAAAGAGAGACAATTCCTCAGATTAAAAATGATGACCCCCTTATCTAAGCAATGGAAAGACAACTCAAGAAGTAATCAAAGGGTTTAGGGATCCTCCAAAAGATAGTGAGCCTCTGCAAAAGAGATGTGAAGATCACAGATTCAGAGAGTAAAGCTTCTACTTTTTAAGGTAGAAATAAAGGAGAAATCACAGAAGATTCAGTCACAAGACTTGCTCATTTAAAAAATAAAATAAAATGAAATAAAAAATCAGTGGAACCCATCCTTCTATCCAAGGCAAACAGTGTAGTATGTCAAAACAAGGGGGACTGTTTTTAATGCATTCTGGGTGGAATATGTCACGCAATGGTGGAGCACAGGCAGCTGCCTGTAGAAAACTAGAATTTATCTTTGGCAAATATACCATCTCCTTTAATACATTTCTATCGACTGTCATATAACATCAAAGGCATTTCAGTCTCCTGCAGAGTGTGTTTGAATGATGTGTTGCAGCTAGAGACTTTTCTTTTTGGAAAAAAATCCACATGGCATTTTCTGTCTATTACTTGTTGGTTGCAGAATAAAGGAGGGAAAGAGGCAAAATGCGATAAATAAAACATTTAGGAAACTAATATGACAGCTGTGAAATCAAGATTTTCTTGATGTGGTTACAGTTGCTGTTATAATTCTTCAAGGAAAGGGAATGAATTCTTTAAATTGTTTAATTGAAACTATGGATAATTAATATGTTGATGTACTCCTTTTAGATACAACTTTCATTCAAGTTTGTTGATCTATAATGTGAAACTTATGTGTGAAAAGATCTGCATCAACAGGATCTTGCTGTAGATTCTTTCTTTTGATGTTTTTATCATTACAATGAAGTGTAATTTCATAAGAAAGCTGCCAGAAATGGAAACAGCATGCTTATTGCTTTATTTCTCAATTTAAATTAGAAGATGGGGAGTTTCCAATTCTTCCTTATTTTTTCTTTATTTTTTTTAAGTCCAGGGTTATCTAAATATAACTCAATTAGCAGTGCTTCTTCCTTGGAATATTTATTATTTTTATGTTAGGTGGTCTGTCAAGGATCAAGACTTTTTCTCAGCCTTCAATGATTTTCTAACAAATAGTAATATCCAAACCTGTTCTGAAGAGCAAGAATACAACTGCCCATTTTCTAACAATTTTGACTACTTAGTTTATTGTATTTATAACTTAGTATTTAAAGATGAGGAAATGTCACAACATTCATCAATGTCTCTCTGACTTCACAAGGCCCACATTTTTCCCTGAAGTTTTCATCATGTTTCTACTCACTTTGAAGATGTTTTTTCTTAGCAAACTTTTCCTCAGGTAGAAAGCTATATGCTAGTCAAGATAATTTTGCTTTCTACTAAGTATTTACAGAATTGAAATGGAGTCATTCTGTATTGTAAACATCTGGCAACGGTATTGCCTCTTTGGCTTAAAGTTCGAACACTGCAATTATTTTCTACAAATTGCTATTTCAGTACCCAGTGATTTTCCTTTTAAAAGGATTAAAAAGTATGTTGCTTCCTAAGTTTTAGGTGGCTACATTCAACATGTTCTAAAATGAAACAAAAAAGGAATAAAAAAAGGACAGAAAGGAGAAAAAAAAAAGGTAGCTGTTTAGCTACATAGATTTCAAACCCCTGCATATGTGTCTTAGCATTAATTTAACAATGGATATGTTGTGTGAGAATACAGTGCTGGCAGGGTGCTTTTTATTTACAATCATATAACAAATGTTCAAAGTTTTGCCTAGTTTTTATTCCCCTCTGCCCCCTATTTTGCATGTGTTTGCCTGGTTGGGGAACAACACAGCATGGAAGGGGAGGGAAAGGAATACATGCATTGTGGGCTTTTAAAATACTTTTTTTCTCAAGATTGCTCAATATATTGTGGATCATCTGTGGTTCATGCACTACAAATGGGGTAATACTGGTATAGGGAGCAGTAAGGGTTGCATAAGAAATGTTTTGAGAAAAGGAAGAACAGCTGTAGGCTCTTGGAAGCCTTTGAGAGAGAGTCAGAACTGGTTGGTTAAATCTAAACCAACAAACTAAAATAAAAAAAGACTGATGATGTAGTTAAAAGGTAAGTTAAGACAGGAGAATGTGGAGAAAGACCATGTTAGGAACAAGGCCATAATTTCTGCCATTTTCACAAGAGGTAAAGGGGTACAAAAATATTTGTGTCTGATCTAGCTGCCAGTCCCAACAGCCTGTGAGCACTGAGGTGGGAAATGGTACAATGCCCTTAATAACACGCATTAACTTTTTGTCAGCCCTGAAGTGGTCAGGCAGTTGGACTAGATGATCGTTTTAGGTCCCTTTCAACTGAAATATTCTATTTTATTCTATTCCATTCTGTTCTGTTCTCTTTTCTTCCATTCCATTCCATTCCATTCCATTCCATTCCATTCCACTCCACACAAATCTTCAGGAAAGGAGGAGCTGAATGAGCCCTGCAGTACTGGCAAAACTAGTGTGAAAGCACGTTGTCCAAAGAGATCTTAAAACTGGAGGTGATATGTGAAATAATGGTCTGATATTGGCTATGTTAAGACTGTTTCATTGTTTATGGGAGGTCACTGTTAGCAGAAAATGGTCAAAAGCCTTTTATTATCATTGGAAATGGTGCTTACCCTTACTTGCCTCCTAGAATAGAGACCTCATTTTGCCTCTCTCCTGCTGCTAATGTCTGATTTTCAAACTGGAGGCAAAACAGAGTTTTGTCACAAGTGCTCTCAAGAACAGTCTAGACTAGACTGTAGTCTGATTCAAAAAAGAAACAAACAACAAAAGCTTTGCCTGTTCTGAGAAAAAAAGTGAGTTTGCACTGCCGGCGTTACTTCTGAAGATGAAACCCAACATCCCTGTGGCTGCAGAGCATGCTTCCAAGAGTTGTTAAACACGACTAGTTAATTTAGTTCCAGCTCTCTGAAATACTTTATTCATCTAGAAGTGTTCATTGCTGGAGCTATTTAGTTGAAAAGTAAGACACCTGTTACATTTAGGGGCATTTGCTGTAAGCCAGCTGGAGCCAGCACAGGTGCATAGAAGGTGGTGTGCTGTAGTGCTCGTCTGTTTGAGCCCAGGCACTGAAAGATATGGACCTTTGGATGCACTTTCACTGGCAGCGAAGGCTGAACATGGGAATAAATAGCCATGACCTTAGTAAAGCTCAAACATTTACTTGTAGTAAAAACAAACCAATTGAGAACTCAGCCTAGGTACAATTTCAAGTCAAATACAACCCTTTGATGCTTGGATGACTGAAAATGGGAAATGTGGCATCTGCAAAATGTAACTTTTTTAGGAACTTAGTGTGGCCACTGCAAAGATTGAAAGATGAACAGTGAGGTTTTTTCTGTGTCCACTAAAATACGGGAAACAGACGTAATATATTCTTTTGGTAATTAATTTTATTAATATCTATGTTAACACTAATATAATTATAGCGATAAAAAAAAAGTTCAATTATAACCTTCTTAGCAAACATTTTGTTGTCTGCTTTGATAGATAACTCCTTAGAGGTGGAAACCTTTCCCAGAGCAAGAGAAACTTTATAACAACAACAACAAAAAGGAAATTAAAGATCATGACATTCTGTGTGATAGCTTTAATCATAAAATGTTACATGATATTTACTTCCATAATTGCATACATGGAATTATTATAGGTTATGTATATGACTTGTTTATTTCACCCTGTTACAATATAATTGCACCGTCATGAACAAGCTTTCACGGAAGGCTCTGTTGCTCTCATCTGAAATGGTGGTTTGCTGAGCACAGAGCCAGTCTGGCTGCTAGCTGGCCCTGCAAGATGAGGCTACGGGGCTTTCCTCCTCTTCCCACCCACCAACAGCACTTTGCCTTTCTGGTGCTCACCTTTCTCCCCCAAGGGAAAAATCTAGACTTGTTTTTCCCCTGGGTGAGTTGCTAAGAGGGCGAGAGAGGACTGTTAGATGAGCTCAGGCTGTCTTTTTGCCTTACATCCTCAAATTAGGTAGAGGGAAGCAGAGTGCCAGTAAATGTTTACTTGCAGCTTGGTGAGAACAGGTATGTAAGTCCACAAGAAATTATAGGAATGTAAAACCTTCTCTTTCTAGGGAGTGGTATCTGCTCAAGGGATGTGAAACTATTAAGTTTGAGTACTCTACAATTCAAGACATTATAAGACTCTTCCACAGCTTCCCTGTAAAATTTAGATCTTTGAGCACAGAGATCTCAAAGATCTTGAATTTCCTTATGTGCCTTTCTTCTGTATGGTGGCTAGAATGAACCAGAAGAGCCGTACTTCAATTGGTCCCGTGTATGGTATTAGCAGGGTCCAAATTACAAAGGAGAGGATTTGAAGACAATACCAGTTTCTTAATTATTGCTATCCTAGAAATTTACTACATATATATTTAAACAAGAGTTCCATATCAATTTTACAACTGCCAAAATTTGGAATTATTATAAATAACTGGAACTGTAATGCAAAAACCAATTTTCCTGATTTCCTGGTAAACACGGTATCAAAGACTACCAGCAAATTATGGAAAGATTTGAATTTACAATGTCCTTTCACAATGTTCTGTGTTATGTATATAAGGGAGCTTCTTAACTACAAAGTGTCTTTGATACATAACTCCACAAAATTACATTTGAGGGATTGACATTATGGGGGACTGATGGACAACTGAACAGCTGCTACATTGCTGATGAGCTCTGCATCCCAAAATAATATTAAATTGGTATCATATTATATGCTTTACATTTTATTTATTTATTTATATACATACATGTATAATACATATATTCACTTACATTATTTTATATTATTTATATAATATAATTTACATTATATTAAAATTGCATTAAAATTATAACTGCATGGTACAATGGCAGTTCTCCAGAGCTCAGAATGTGCTGCTTTATCAGCAGTTTTTGCTTTAATTAATATTTATAAAGCAATTTAGGCACAATGAACTGCAATGTAGTTGCATATGCACTCAAGTGCATCAATTTTAGGGTCATTTTATTACGGGTTACATCCTGGCATCTTCTGTAACTGTTAATAGAACCTTGCTCAGTAACTAGCACATTTATGGCATGGCCCACTGATATTTCCAGAAGCTTCCAGAAGTTGTGCCGAAAGTGGGCAAGAGTGGCTGAATCCGGTCCAAACTTTCAAAATTGGCATATCATGCTTGAAACACAGAATGGAAAGTAAACTCACAAATTTCACTCCGTTTCAGTCAAGATGTGTAATAAGGGGTATCCACCAAAAGCAGAAGGAAATGTAGCATCCTTATAAAACAGCTTCCTGGGGCCCTTTTGAAAGCAGCAAGTTTAATAATTGCAAGAGGTCAGTCATTCTTTACTCGCCACAATGTGATAGGAAGAGGGGAGGTACACCACAGAGGTATCAAAAGAGGGCTCACAGCATGTATAGACGTGCTTAAGCTCAGGCTTGTCTAGCTGATTTGGATAAGAGTTGAGCTCAGATGGCTGTGTCAGCCACTTGAGCCCATGCTGGCACCCCAAATGACTAAGGAGGTCGGCAGGCTGTGCTGAAGCTGGGCTGCAGCCATAGCATGAGCCAGCCAATTTAAAGCCTGTAAAATCACACATCCTCTCATGTTGCACGGATAGCCAGCGACGCATACAGCTGGGATCTGAAAGGGTTTGGGTGGCAAGAACTGGGGCTGTATATGCATATATCATACCCAGAGACTAGACCAGACTCTTGTCAAGAAAAAGAAATATTTGCTGAAACTAAAAATGTGTGACATGAA